>NC_087476.1:76823021-77561110 GCF_036417665.1 Passer domesticus
TATGTTGCCGTGTTCCTCCTATTGTTTGGTTTCTTTTGATTTGGTTTTAGGATGTTTTGGCGGGTTTTCGGAATGTTTTGGTGGTGTTTTAGAATGTTTTGTTTTCTCTTGTGTTGTTTTTCTTGTGTTGGCAGGTTTTGGAATGTTTGGATTCCTTTTGGTGTGTTTTCAAATATTTTGGCGGGTATTTGGAATGTTTTGGTTTGCTTTCATTTGCTTTGATTATGTTTTGGCAAGTTATTGAAAGTTTTGATCACTTCTGACTGGTTTTCTAGTATTTTGGCATCTTTTCAGAATGTTTTGATCAGTTTTGGCAGGTTCTAAACTATTTTGTCGGGTTTCTGGAATGTTTTGGTTGGTTTTGATTTGTTTTTATGATGTTTTGGCTGGATTTTGGAATATTTTGTCGGGTTTTTGGAATGTTTTGGTTGGTTTTGATTTGTTTTTATTATGTTTTGCCAAGGTTTTGGAATGTTTTGATTAGTTCTGGCTGGTTTTCTAATGTTTTGGCATCTTTTCAGAATGTTTTGATCCGTTTTGGAGGTCTAAATTATTTTGGCGGGTTTTCGGAATATTTTGGTTGGTTTTGATTTGTTTTTATGAAGTTTTGGCGGGTTTTCGGAATGTTTTGGTTGGGTTTTAGAATGTTTAGTATTCTCTTGTGTTGTTTTTCTTGTGTTGGCAGGTTTTGGAATGTTTGGATTCCTTTTGGCGGGTTTTCAAATATTTTGGCGGGTATTTGGAATGTTTTGGTGGGTATTCGGAATGTTTTGATTAGTTTTGATGGGTTTTGAAATATTTTGGCGGGTTTTCGGAACGTTTTGATTTGTTTCGATTTGTTTTGATTCTGTTTAGCCCAGTTTTTGGTGTGTTTGGATTAGCTTTGGTGGGCTTTATCATGTTTTGGCAGGTTTTTTCCAATGTTTTGATCACTTCTGTCTGGTTCTCTATTTTGGCGGGTTTGAAAATATGTTTTGATTTGTTTTGGCGGGTTTTAAAATATTTTGGTTCTTTGTGCAGAGATGACGGTGCCAGTTGCGGTGCGCTCCGGGGCGCTCCTTCTGCGGAAAGACGCCTGGCAGCAGCACATGGGACAGCTCCGCGTCTCCGTATTGTGCATTTCTTGCCTTCTGCATCTCAGCAAAATGCTTTGCCACTAGGTCTAGCAAGGAGAAACTGTGCCAGCTGAGTAGATGTAGCCCGGCCCGCCCTTTGAAGTTGACAAGTTCTTGGCATCTCAGAGCCTCAAGGGAAGAGCAAGGTTATGGATGGTAGGCTGGGGCAGAACTAGCAGCAAGCAGAGCACAGTTTTCCAAGAATACCTTCCATTGGAATGCTAATGGCAATTGAAGAGGCAGGCCAGTGGCAAGCCACTATCTTCTAGCAGTTTGAAAGGTGCAGACACAGTGCAGGTGTTGTGCGGCTTCCTTCTTGGCCTCCTAGATGGTGCCGTGCTCTCCGTCTCTTGCTTGCCAATATGTTGCCGTGTTCCTCCTATTGTTTGGTTTCTTTTGATTTGGTTTTAGGATGTTTTGGCGGGTTTTCGGAATGTTTTGGTGGTGTTTTAGAATGTTTTGTTTTCTCTTGTGTTGTTTTTCTTGTGTTGGCAGGTTTTGGAATGTTTGGATTCCTTTTGGTGTGTTTTCAAATATTTTGTCGGGTTTTTGGAATGTTTTGGTTGGTTTTGATTTGTTTTTATTATGTTTTGCCAAGGTTTTGGAATGTTTTGATCAGTTCTGGCTGGTTTTCTAATGTTTTGGCATCTTTTCAGAATGTTTTGATCCGTTTTGGAGGTCTAAATTATTTTGGCGGGTTTTCGGAATATTTTGGTTGGTTTTGATTTGTTTTTATGAAGTTTTGGCGGGTTTTCGGAATGTTTTGTTTGGCTTTTAGAATGTTTAGTATTCTCTTGTGTTGTTTTTCTTGTGTTGGCAGGTTTTGGAATGTTTGGATTCCTTTTGGCGGGTTTTCAAATATTTTGGCGGGTATTTGGAATGTTTTGGTGGGTATTCGGAATGTTTTGATTAGTTTTGACGGGTTTTGAAATATTTTGGCGGGTTTTCGGAACGTTTTGATTTGTTTCGATTTGTTTTGATTCTGTTTAGCCCAGTTTTTGGTGTGTTTGGATTAGCTTTGGTGGGCTTGATCATGTTTTGGCAGGTTTTTTTCGAATGTTTTGATCACTTCGGTCTGGTTTTCTATTTTGGCGGGTTTGAAAATATTTTTGGATTAGTTTTGGCGGGTTTTAAAATATTTTGGCTCTTTGCGCAGAGATGACGGTGCCGGTTGCGGTGCGCTCCGGGGCGCTCCTTTTGCGGAAAGACGCCTGGCAGCGGCATGTGGGACAGCTCCGCGTCTCCGTATTCTGCATTTCTTGCCTTCTGCATCTCAGCAAAATGCTTTGCCACTAGGTCTAGCAAGGAGAAACTGTGCCAGCTGAGTAGATGTAGCCCGGCCCGCCCTTTGAAGTTGACAAGTTCTTGGCATCTCAGAGCCTCAAGGGACGAGCAATGTTATCTATGGTAGGCTGGGGCAGAACTAGCAGCAAGCAGAGCAAAGTTGTCCAAGAATACCTTCCATTGGAATGCTAATGGCAATTGAAGAGGCAGGCCAGTGGCAAGCCACTATCTTCTAGCAGTTTGAAAGGTGCAGACACAGTGCAGGTGTTGTGCGGCTTCCTTCTTGGCCTCCTAGAAGGTGCCGCGCTCTCCTTCTCTTGCTTGCCAATATATTGCCATGTTCCTCTTATTGTTTGGTTTGTTTTGATTTGGTTTTAGGATGTTTTGGCGGGTTTTCGGAATGTTTTGGTGGTGTTTTAGAATGTTTTGTTTTCTCTTGTGTTGTTTTTCTTGTGTTGGCAGGTTTTGGAATGTTTGGATTCCTTTTGGTGTGTTTTCAAATATTTTGGCGGGTATTTGGAATGTTTTGGTTTGCTTTCATTTGCTTTGATTATGTTTTGGCAAGTTATTGAAAGTTTTGATCACTTCTGACTGGTTTTCTAGTATTTTGGCATCTTTTCAGAATGTTTTGATCAGTTTTGGCAGGTTCTAAACTATTTTGTCGGGTTTCTGGAATGTTTTGGTTGGTTTTGATTTGTTTTTATGATGTTTTGGCTGGATTTTGGAATATTTTGTCGGGTTTTTGGAATGTTTTGGTTGGTTTTGATTTGTTTTTATTATGTTTTGCCAAGGTTTTGGAATGTTTTGATTAGTTCTGGCTGGTTTTCTAATGTTTTGGCATCTTTTCAGAATGTTTTGATCCGTTTTGGAGGTCTAAATTATTTTGGCGGGTTTTCGGAATATTTTGGTTGGTTTTGATTTGTTTTTATGAAGTTTTGGCGGGTTTTCGGAATGTTTTGGTTGGGTTTTAGAATGTTTAGTATTCTCTTGTGTTGTTTTTCTTGTGTTGGCAGGTTTTGGAATGTTTGGATTCCTTTTGGCGGGTTTTCAAATATTTTGGCGGGTATTTGGAATGTTTTGGTGGGTATTCGGAATGTTTCGATTAGTTTTGACTGGTTTTCGGAACGTTTTGATTTGTTTCGATTTGTTTTGATTCTGTTTAGCCCAGTTTTTGGTGTGTTTGGATTAGCTTTGGTGGGCTTTATCATGTTTTGGCAGGTTTTTTCCAATGTTTTGATCACTTCTGTCTGGTTCTCTATTTTGGCGGGTTTGAAAATATGTTTTGATTTGTTTTGGCGGGTTTTAAAATATTTTGGTTCTTTGTGCAGAGATGACGGTGCCAGTTGCGGTGCGCTCCGGGGCACTCCTTCTGCGGAAAGACGCCTGGCAGTGGCACGTGGGACAGCTCCGCGTCTCCGTATTCTGCATTTCTTGCCTTCTGCATCTCAGCAAAATGCTTTGCCACTAGGTCTAGCAAGGAGAAACTGTGCCAGCTGAGTAGATGTAGCCCGGCCCGCCCTTTGAAGTTGACAAGTTCTTGGCATCTCAGAGCCTCAAGGGAAGAGCAAGGTTATCTATGGTAGGCTGGGGCAGAACTAGCAGCAAGCAGAGCAAAGTTGTCCAAGAATACCTTCCATTCCAATGCTAATGGCAATTGAAGAGGCAGGCCAGTGGCAAGCCACTATCTTCTAGCAGTTTGAAAGGTGCAGACACAGTGCAGGTGTTGTGCGGCTTCCTTCTTGGCCTCCTAGATGGTGCCGCGCTCTCCGTCTCTTGCTTGCCAATATGTTGCCGTGTTCCTCCTATTGTTTGGTTTCTTTTGATTTGGTTTTAGGATGTTTTGGCGGGTTTTCGGAATGTTTTGGTGGTGTTTTAGAATGTTTTGTTTTCTCTTGTGTTGTTTTTCTTGTGTTGGCAGGTTTTGGAATGTTTGGATTCCTTTTGGTGTGTTTTCAAATATTTTGGCGGGTATTTGGAATGTTTTGGTTTGCTTTCATTTGTTTTGATTATGTTTTGGCAAGTTATTGAATGTTTTGATCAGTTCTGACTGGTTTTCTAGTATTTTGGCATCTTTTCAGAATGTTTTGATCAGTTTTGGCAGGTTCTAAACTATTTTGTCGGGTTTCTGGAATGTTTTGGTTGGTTTTGATTTGTTTTTATGATGTTTTGGCTGGATTTTGGAATATTTTGTCGGGTTTTTGGAATGTTTTGGTTGGTTTTGATTTGTTTTTATGATGTTTTGCCAAGGTTTTGGAATGTTTTGATCAGTTCTGGCTGGTTTTCTAATGTTTTGGCATCTTTTCAGAATGTTTTGATCCGTTTTGGAGGTCTAAATTATTTTGGCGGGTTTTCGGAATATTTTGGTTGGTTTTGATTTGTTTCTATGAAGTTTTGGCGGGTTTTCGGAATGTTTTGGTTGGGTTTTAGAATGTTTAGTATTCTCTTGTGTTGTTTTTCTTGTGTTGGCAGGTTTTGGAATGTTTGGATTCCTTTTGGCGGGTTTTCAAATATTTTGGCGGGTATTTGGAATGTTTTGGCGGGTATTCGGAATGTTTTGATTAGTTTTGACGGGTTTTGAAATATTTTGGCGGGTTTTCAGAACGTTTTGATTTGTTTCGATTTGTTTTGATTCTGTTTAGCCCAGTTTTTGGTGTGTTTGGATTAGCTTTGGTGGGCTTGATCATGTTTTGGCAGGTTTTTTTCGAATGTTTTGATCACTTCGGTCTGGTTTTCTATTTTGGCGGGTTTGAAAATATTTTTGGATTAGTTTTGGCGGGTTTTAAAATATTTTGGCTCTTTGCGCAGAGATGACGGTGCCGGTTGCGGTGCGCTCCGGGGCGCTCCTTTTGCGGAAAGACGCCTGGCAGCGGCATGTGGGACAGCTCCGCGTCTCCGTATTCTGCATTTCTTGCCTTCTGCATCTCAGCAAAATGCTTTGCCACTAGGTCTAGCAAGGAGAAACTGTGCCAGCTGAGTAGATGTAGCCCGGCCCGCCCTTTGAAGTTGACAAGTTCTTGGCATCTCAGAGCCTCAAGGGACGAGCAATGTTATCTATGGTAGGCTGGGGCAGAACTAGCAGCAAGCAGAGCAAAGTTGTCCAAGAATACCTTCCATTCCAATGCTAATGGCAATTGAAGAGGCAGGCCAGTGGCAAGCCACTATCTTCTAGCAGTTTGAAAGGTGCAGACACAGTGCAGGTGTTGTGCGGCTTCCTTCTTGGCCTCCTAGAAGGTGCCGCGCTCTCCTTCTCTTGCTTGCCAATATATTGCCATGTTCCTCTTATTGTTTGGTTTGTTTTGATTTGGTTTTAGGATGTTTTGGCGGGTTTTCGGAATGTTTTGGTGGTGTTTTAGAATGTTTTGTTTTCTCTTGTGTTGTTTTTCTTGTGTTGGCAGGTTTTGGAATGTTTGGATTCCTTTTGGTGTGTTTTCAAATATTTTGGCGGGTATTTGGAATGTTTTGGTTTGCTTTCATTTGTTTTGATTATGTTTTGGCAAGTTATTGAAAGTTTTGATCACTTCTGACTGGTTTTCTAGTATTTTGGCATCTTTTCAGAATGTTTTGATCAGTTTTGGCAGGTTCTAAACTATTTTGTCGGGTTTCTGGAATGTTTTGGTTGGTTTTGATTTGTTTTTATGATGTTTTGGCTGGATTTTGGAATATTTTGTCGGGTTTTTGGAATGTTTTGGTTGGTTTTGATTTGTTTTTATTATGTTTTGCCAAGGTTTTGGAATGTTTTGATTAGTTCTGGCTGGTTTTCTAATGTTTTGGCATCTTTTTAGAATGTTTTGATCCGTTTTGGAGGTCTAAATTATTTTGGCGGGTTTTCGGAATATTTTGGTTGGTTTTGATTTGTTTTTATGAAGTTTTGGCGGGTTTTCGGAATGTTTTGGTTGGGTTTTAGAATGTTTAGTATTCTCTTGTGTTGTTTTTCTTGTGTTGGCAGGTTTTGGAATGTTTGGATTCCTTTTGGCGGGTTTTCAAAAATTTTGGCGGGTATTTGGAATGTTTTGGTGGGTATTCTTAATATTTCAATTAGTTTTGACGGGTTTTCGGAACGTTTTGATTTGTTTCGATTTGTTTTGATTCTGTTTAGCCCAGTTTTTGGTGTGTTTGGATTAGCTTTGGTGGGCTTTATCATGTTTTGGCAGGTTTTTTCCAATGTTTTGATCACTTCTGTCTGGTTCTCTATTTTGGCGGGTTTGAAAATATGTTTTGATTTGTTTTGGCGGGTTTTAAAATATTTTGGTTCTTTGTGCAGAGATGACGGTGCCAGTTGCGGTGCGCTCCGGGGCACTCCTTCTGCGGAAAGACGCCTGGCAGTGGCACGTGGGACAGCTCCGCGTCTCCGTATTCTGCATTTCTTGCCTTCTGCATCTCAGCAAAATGCTTTGCCACTAGGTCTAGCAAGGAGAAACTGTGTCAGCTGAGTAGATGTAGCCCGGCCCGCCCTTTGAAGTTGACAAGTTCTTGGCATCTCAGAGCCTCAAGGGAAGAGCAAGGTTATCTATGGTAGGCTGGGGCAGAACTAGCAGCAAGCAGAGCAAAGTTTTCCAAGAATACCTTCCATTCCAATGCTAATGGCAATTGAAGAGGCAGGCCAGTGGCAAGCCACTATCTTCTAGCAGATTGAAAGGTGCAGACACAGTGCAGGTGTTGTGCGGCTTCCTTCTTGGCCTCCTAGATGGTGCCGCGCTCTCCGTCTCTTGCTTGCCAATATGTTGCCGTGTTCCTCCTATTGTTTGGTTTCTTTTGATTTGGTTTTAGGATGTTTTGGCGGGTTTTCGGAATGTTTTGGTGGTGTTTTAGAATGTTTTGTTTTCTCTTGTGTTGTTTTTCTTGTGTTGGCAGGTTTTGGAATGTTTGGATTCCTTTTGGTGTGTTTTCAAATATTTTGGCGGGTATTTGGAATGTTTTGGTTTGCTTTCATTTGTTTTGATTATGTTTTGGCAAGTTATTGAATGTTTTGATCACTTCTGACTGGTTTTCTAGTATTTTGGCATCTTTTCAGAATGTTTTGATCAGTTTTGGCAGGTTCTAAACTATTTTGTCGGGTTTCTGGAATGTTTTGGTTGGTTTTGATTTGTTTTTATGATGTTTTGGCTGGATTTTGGAATATTTTGTCGGGTTTTTGGAATGTTTTGGTTGGTTTTGATTTGTTTTTATTATGTTTTGCCAAGGTTTTGGAATGTTTTGATCAGTTCTGGCTGGTTTTCTAATGTTTTGGCATCTTTTCAGAATGTTTTGATCCGTTTTGGAGGTCTAAATTATTTTGGCGGGTTTTCGGAATATTTTGGTTGGTTTTGATTTGTTTTTATGAAGTTTTGGCGGGTTTTCGGAATGTTTTGGTTGGGTTTTAGAATGTTTAGTATTCTCTTGTGTTGTTTTTCTTGTGTTGGCAGGTTTTGGAATGTTTGGATTCCTTTTGGCGGGTTTTCAAATATTTTGGCGGGTATTTGGAATGTTTTGGTGGGTATTCGGAATGTTTTGATTAGTTTTGATGGGTTTTGAAATATTTTGGCGGGTTTTCGGAACGTTTTGATTTGTTTCGATTTGTTTTGATTCTGTTTAGCCCAGTTTTTGGTGTGTTTGGATTAGCTTTGGTGGGCTTTATCATGTTTTGGCAGGTTTTTTCCAATGTTTTGATCACTTCTGTCTGGTTCTCTATTTTGGCGGGTTTGAAAATATGTTTTGATTTGTTTTGGCGGGTTTTAAAATATTTTGGTTCTTTGTGCAGAGATGACGGTGCCAGTTGCGGTGCGCTCCGGGGCGCTCCTTCTGCGGAAAGACGCCTGGCAGCGGCACATGGGACAGCTCCGCGTCTCCGTATTGTGCATTTCTTGCCTTCTGCATCTCAGCAAAATGCTTTGCCACTAGGTCTAGCAAGGAGAAACTGTGCCAGCTGAGTAGATGTAGCCCGGCCCGCCCTTTGAAGTTGACAAGTTCTTGGCATCTCAGAGCCTCAAGGGAAGAGCAAGGTTATGGATGGTAGGCTGGGGCAGAACTAGCAGCAAGCAGAGCACAGTTTTCCAAGAATACCTTCCATTGGAATGCTAATGGCAATTGAAGAGGCAGGCCAGTGGCAAGCCACTATCTTCTAGCAGTTTGAAAGGTGCAGACACAGTGCAGGTGTTGTGCGGCTTCCTTCTTGGCCTCCTAGATGGTGCCGCGCTCTCCGTCTCTTGCTTGCCAATATGTTGCCGTGTTCCTCCTATTGTTTGGTTTCTTTTGATTTGGTTTTAGGATGTTTTGGCGGGTTTTCGGAATGTTTTGGTGGTGTTTTAGAATGTTTTGTTTTCTCTTGTGTTGTTTTTCTTGTGTTGGCAGGTTTTGGAATGTTTGGATTCCTTTTGGTGTGTTTTCAAATATTTTGGCGGGTATTTGGAATGTTTTGGTTTGCTTTCATTTGTTTTGATTATGTTTTGGCAAGTTATTGAATGTTTTGATCAGTTCTGACTGGTTTTCTAGTATTTTGGCATCTTTTCAGAATGTTTTGATCAGTTTTGGCAGGTTCTAAACTATTTTGTCGGGTTTCTGGAATGTTTTGGTTGGTTTTGATTTGTTTTTATGATGTTTTGGCTGGATTTTGGAATATTTTGTCGGGTTTTTGGAATGTTTTGGTTGGTTTTGATTTGTTTTTATTATGTTTTGCCAAGGTTTTGGAATGTTTTGATCAGTTCTGGCTGGTTTTCTAATGTTTTGGCATCTTTTCAGAATGTTTTGATCCGTTTTGGAGGTCTAAATTATTTTGGCGGGTTTTCGGAATATTTTGGTTGGTTTTGATTTGTTTCTATGAAGTTTTGGCGGGTTTTCGGAATGTTTTGGTTGGGTTTTAGAATGTTTAGTATTCTCTTGTGTTGTTTTTCTTGTGTTGGCAGGTTTTGGAATGTTTGGATTCCTTTTGGCGGGTTTTCAAATATTTTGGCGGGTATTTGGAATGTTTTGGCGGGTATTCGGAATGTTTTGATTAGTTTTGATGGGTTTTGAAATATTTTGGCGGGTTTTCGGAACGTTTTGATTTGTTTCGATTTGTTTTGATTCTGTTTAGCCCAGTTTTTGGTGTGTTTGGATTAGCTTTGGTGGGCTTTATCATGTTTTGGCAGGTTTTTTCCAATGTTTTGATCACTTCTGTCTGGTTCTCTATTTTGGCGGGTTTGAAAATATGTTTTGATTTGTTTTGGCGGGTTTTAAAATATTTTGGTTCTTTGTGCAGAGATGACGGTGCCAGTTGCGGTGCGCTCCGGGGCGCTCCTTCTGCGGAAAGACGCCTGGCAGCGGCACATGGGACAGCTCCGCGTCTCCGTATTGTGCATTTCTTGCCTTCTGCATCTCAGCAAAATGCTTTGCCACTAGGTCTAGCAAGGAGAAACTGTGCCAGCTGAGTAGATGTAGCCCGGCCCGCCCTTTGAAGTTGACAAGTTCTTGGCATCTCAGAGCCTCAAGGGAAGAGCAAGGTTATGGATGGTAGGCTGGGGCAGAACTAGCAGCAAGCAGAGCACAGTTTTCCAAGAATACCTTCCATTGGAATGCTAATGGCAATTGAAGAGGCAGGCCAGTGGCAAGCCACTATCTTCTAGCAGTTTGAAAGGTGCAGACACAGTGCAGGTGTTGTGCGGCTTCCTTCTTGGCCTCCTAGATGGTGCCGCGCTCTCCGTCTCTTGCTTGCCAATATGTTGCCGTGTTCCTCCTATTGTTTGGTTTCTTTTGATTTGGTTTTAGGATGTTTTGGCGGGTTTTCGGAATGTTTTGGTGGTGTTTTAGAATGTTTTGTTTTCTCTTGTGTTGTTTTTCTTGTGTTGGCAGGTTTTGGAATGTTTGGATTCCTTTTGGTGTGTTTTCAAATATTTTGGCGGGTATTTGGAATGTTTTGGTTTGCTTTCATTTGTTTTGATTATGTTTTGGCAAGTTATTGAATGTTTTGATCAGTTCTGACTGGTTTTCTAGTATTTTGGCATCTTTTCAGAATGTTTTGATCAGTTTTGGCAGGTTCTAAACTATTTTGTCGGGTTTCTGGAATGTTTTGGTTGGTTTTGATTTGTTTTTATGATGTTTTGGCTGGATTTTGGAATATTTTGTCGGGTTTTTGGAATGTTTTGGTTGGTTTTGATTTGTTTTTATTATGTTTTGCCAAGGTTTTGGAATGTTTTGATCAGTTCTGGCTGGTTTTCTAATGTTTTGGCATCTTTTCAGAATGTTTTGATCCGTTTTGGAGGTCTAAATTATTTTGGCGGGTTTTCGGAATATTTTGGTTGGTTTTGATTTGTTTCTATGAAGTTTTGGCGGGTTTTCGGAATGTTTTGGTTGGGTTTTAGAATGTTTAGTATTCTCTTGTGTTGTTTTTCTTGTGTTGGCAGGTTTTGGAATGTTTGGATTCCTTTTGGCGGGTTTTCAAATATTTTGGCGGGTATTTGGAATGTTTTGGCGGGTATTCGGAATGTTTTGATTAGTTTTGACGGGTTTTGAAATATTTTGGCGGGTTTTCGGAACGTTTTGATTTGTTTCGATTTGTTTTGATTCTGTTTAGCCCAGTTTTTGGTGTGTTTGGATTAGCTTTGGTGGGCTTTATCATGTTTTGGCAGGTTTTTTCCAATGTTTTGATCACTTCTGTCTGGTTCTCTATTTTGGCGGGTTTGAAAATATGTTTTGATTTGTTTTGGCGGGTTTTAAAATATTTTGGTTCTTTGTGCAGAGATGACGGTGCCAGTTGCGGTGCGCTCCGGGGCGCTCCTTCTGCGGAAAGACGCCTGGCAGCGGCACATGGGACAGCTCCGCGTCTCCGTATTCTGCATTTCTTGCCTTCTGCATCTCAGCAAAATGCTTTGCCACTAGGTCTAGCAAGGAGAAACTGTGCCAGCTGAGTAGATGTAGCCCGGCCCGCCCTTTGAAGTTGACAAGTTCTTGGCATCTCAGAGCCTCAAGGGAAGAGCAAGGTTATGGATGGTAGGCTGGGGCAGAACTAGCAGCAAGCAGAGCACAGTTTTCCAAGAATACCTTCCATTGGAATGCTAATGGCAATTGAAGAGGCAGGCCAGTGGCAAGCCACTATCTTCTAGCAGTTTGAAAGGTGCAGACACAGTGCAGGTGTTGTGCGGCTTCCTTCTTGGCCTCCTAGATGGTGCCGCGCTCTCCGTCTCTTGCTTGCCAATATGTTGCCGTGTTCCTCCTATTGTTTGGTTTCTTTTGATTTGGGTTTCGGATGTTTTGGCGGGTTTTCGGAATGTTTTGGTGGTGTTTTAGAATGTTTTGTTTTCTCTTGTGTTGTTTTTCTTGTGTTGGCAGGTTTTGGAATGTTTGGATTCCTTTTGGTGTGTTTTCAAATATTTTGGCGGGTATTTGGAATGTTTTGGTTTGCTTTCATTTGTTTTGATTATGTTTTGGCAAGTTATTGAATGTTTTGATCAGTTCTGACTGGTTTTCTAGTATTTTGGCATCTTTTCAGAATGTTTTGATCAGTTTTGGCAGGTTCTAAACTATTTTGTCGGGTTTCTGGAATGTTTTGGTTGGTTTTGATTTGTTTTTATGATGTTTTGGCTGGATTTTGGAATATTTTGTCGGGTTTTTGGAATGTTTTGGTTGGTTTTGATTTGTTTTTATTATGTTTTGCCAAGGTTTTGGAATGTTTTGATCAGTTCTGGCTGGTTTTCTAATGTTTTGGCATCTTTTCAGAATGTTTTGATCCGTTTTGGAGGTCTAAATTATTTTGGCGGGTTTTCGGAATATTTTGGTTGGTTTTGATTTGTTTCTATGAAGTTTTGGCGGGTTTTCGGAATGTTTTGGTTGGGTTTTAGAATGTTTAGTATTCTCTTGTGTTGTTTTTCTTGTGTTGGCAGGTTTTGGAATGTTTGGATTCCTTTTGGCGGGTTTTCAAATATTTTGGCGGGTATTTGGAATGTTTTGGCGGGTATTCGGAATGTTTTGATTAGTTTTGATGGGTTTTGAAATATTTTGGCGGGTTTTCGGAACGTTTTGATTTGTTTCGATTTGTTTTGATTCTGTTTAGCCCAGTTTTTGGTGTGTTTGGATTAGCTTTGGTGGGCTTTATCATGTTTTGGCAGGTTTTTTCCAATGTTTTGATCACTTCTGTCTGGTTCTCTATTTTGGCGGGTTTGAAAATATGTTTTGATTTGTTTTGGCGGGTTTTAAAATATTTTGGTTCTTTGTGCAGAGATGACGGTGCCAGTTGCGGTGCGCTCCGGGGCGCTCCTTCTGCGGAAAGACGCCTGGCAGCGGCACATGGGACAGCTCCGCGTCTCCGTATTGTGCATTTCTTGCCTTCTGCATCTCAGCAAAATGCTTTGCCACTAGGTCTAGCAAGGAGAAACTGTGCCAGCTGAGTAGATGTAGCCCGGCCCGCCCTTTGAAGTTGACAAGTTCTTGGCATCTCAGAGCCTCAAGGGAAGAGCAAGGTTATGGATGGTAGGCTGGGGCAGAACTAGCAGCAAGCAGAGCACAGTTTTCCAAGAATACCTTCCATTGGAATGCTAATGGCAATTGAAGAGGCAGGCCAGTGGCAAGCCACTATCTTCTAGCAGTTTGAAAGGTGCAGACACAGTGCAGGTGTTGTGCGGCTTCCTTCTTGGCCTCCTAGATGGTGCCGCGCTCTCCGTCTCTTGCTTGCCAATATGTTGCCGTGTTCCTCCTATTGTTTGGTTTCTTTTGATTTGGTTTTAGGATGTTTTGGCGGGTTTTCGGAATGTTTTGGTGGTGTTTTAGAATGTTTTGTTTTCTCTTGTGTTGTTTTTCTTGTGTTGGCAGGTTTTGGAATGTTTGGATTCCTTTTGGTGTGTTTTCAAATATTTTGGCGGGTATTTGGAATGTTTTGGTTTGCTTTCATTTGTTTTGATTATGTTTTGGCAAGTTATTGAATGTTTTGATCAGTTCTGACTGGTTTTCTAGTATTTTGGCATCTTTTCAGAATGTTTTGATCAGTTTTGGCAGGTTCTAAACTATTTTGTCGGGTTTCTGGAATGTTTTGGTTGGTTTTGATTTGTTTTTATGATGTTTTGGCTGGATTTTGGAATATTTTGTCGGGTTTTTGGAATGTTTTGGTTGGTTTTGATTTGTTTTTATTATGTTTTGCCAAGGTTTTGGAATGTTTTGATCAGTTCTGGCTGGTTTTCTAATGTTTTGGCATCTTTTCAGAATGTTTTGATCCGTTTTGGAGGTCTAAATTATTTTGGCGGGTTTTCGGAATATTTTGGTTGGTTTTGATTTGTTTCTATGAAGTTTTGGCGGGTTTTCGGAATGTTTTGGTTGGGTTTTAGAATGTTTAGTATTCTCTTGTGTTGTTTTTCTTGTGTTGGCAGGTTTTGGAATGTTTGGATTCCTTTTGGCGGGTTTTCAAATATTTTGGCGGGTATTTGGAATGTTTTGGCGGGTATTCGGAATGTTTTGATTAGTTTTGACGGGTTTTGAAATATTTTGGCGGGTTTTCGGAACGTTTTGATTTGTTTCGATTTGTTTTGATTCTGTTTAGCCCAGTTTTTGGTGTGTTTGGATTAGCTTTGGTGGGCTTTATCATGTTTTGGCAGGTTTTTTCCAATGTTTTGATCACTTCTGTCTGGTTCTCTATTTTGGCGGGTTTGAAAATATGTTTTGATTTGTTTTGGCGGGTTTTAAAATATTTTGGTTCTTTGTGCAGAGATGACGGTGCCAGTTGCGGTGCGCTCCGGGGCGCTCCTTCTGCGGAAAGACGCCTGGCAGCGGCACATGGGACAGCTCCGCGTCTCCGTATTGTGCATTTCTTGCCTTCTGCATCTCAGCAAAATGCTTTCCCACTAGGTCTAGCAAGGAGAAACTGTGCCAGCTGAGTAGATGTAGCCCGGCCCGCCCTTTGAAGTTGACAAGTTCTTGGCATCTCAGAGCCTCAAGGGAAGAGCAAGGTTATGGATGGTAGGCTGGGGCAGAACTAGCAGCAAGCAGAGCACAGTTTTCCAAGAATACCTTCCATTGGAATGCTAATGGCAATTGAAGAGGCAGGCCAGTGGCAAGCCACTATCTTCTAGCAGTTTGAAAGGTGCAGACACAGTGCAGGTGTTGTGCGGCTTCCTTCTTGGCCTCCTAGATGGTGCCGCGCTCTCCGTCTCTTGCTTGCCAATATGTTGCCGTGTTCCTCCTATTGTTTGGTTTCTTTTGATTTGGTTTTAGGATGTTTTGGCGGGTTTTCGGAATGTTTTGGTGGTGTTTTAGAATGTTTTGTTTTCTCTTGTGTTGTTTTTCTTGTGTTGGCAGGTTTTGGAATGTTTGGATTCCTTTTGGTGTGTTTTCAAATATTTTGGCGGGTATTTGGAATGTTTTGGTTTGCTTTCATTTGTTTTGATTATGTTTTGGCAAGTTATTGAATGTTTTGATCAGTTCTGACTGGTTTTCTAGTATTTTGGCATCTTTTCAGAATGTTTTGATCAGTTTTGGCAGGTTCTAAACTATTTTGTCGGGTTTCTGGAATGTTTTGGTTGGTTTTGATTTGTTTTTATGATGTTTTGGCTGGATTTTGGAATATTTTGTCGGGTTTTTGGAATGTTTTGGTTGGTTTTGATTTGTTTTTATTATGTTTTGCCAAGGTTTTGGAATGTTTTGATCAGTTCTGGCTGGTTTTCTAATGTTTTGGCATCTTTTCAGAATGTTTTGATCCGTTTTGGAGGTCTAAATTATTTTGGCGGGTTTTCGGAATATTTTGGTTGGTTTTGATTTGTTTCTATGAAGTTTTGGCGGGTTTTCGGAATGTTTTGGTTGGGTTTTAGAATGTTTAGTATTCTCTTGTGTTGTTTTTCTTGTGTTGGCAGGTTTTGGAATGTTTGGATTCCTTTTGGCGGGTTTTCAAATATTTTGGCGGGTATTTGGAATGTTTTGGCGGGTATTCGGAATGTTTCGATTAGTTTTGACGGGTTTTGAAATATTTTGGCGGGTTTTCGGAACGTTTTGATTTGTTTCGATTTGTTTTGATTCTGTTTAGCCCAGTTTTTGGTGTGTTTGGATTAGCTTTGGTGGGCTTTATCATGTTTTGGCAGGTTTTTTCCAATGTTTTGATCACTTCTGTCTGGTTCTCTATTTTGGCGGGTTTGAAAATATGTTTTGATTTGTTTTGGCGGGTTTTAAAATATTTTGGTTCTTTGTGCAGAGATGACGGTGCCAGTTGCGGTGCGCTCCGGGGCGCTCCTTCTGCGGAAAGACGCCTGGCAGCGGCACATGGGACAGCTCCGCGTCTCCGTATTCTGCATTTCTTGCCTTCTGCATCTCAGCAAAATGCTTTGCCACTAGGTCTAGCAAGGAGAAACTGTGCCAGCTGAGTAGATGTAGCCCGGCCCGCCCTTTGAAGTTGACAAGTTCTTGGCATCTCAGAGCCTCAAGGGAAGAGCAAGGTTATGGATGGTAGGCTGGGGCAGAACTAGCAGCAAGCAGAGCACAGTTTTCCAAGAATACCTTCCATTGGAATGCTAATGGCAATTGAAGAGGCAGGCCAGTGGCAAGCCACTATCTTCTAGCAGTTTGAAAGGTGCAGACACAGTGCAGGTGTTGTGCGGCTTCCTTCTTGGCCTCCTAGATGGTGCCGCGCTCTCCGTCTCTTGCTTGCCAATATGTTGCCGTGTTCCTCCTATTGTTTGGTTTCTTTTGATTTGGTTTTAGGATGTTTTGGCGGGTTTTCGGAATGTTTTGGTGGTGTTTTAGAATGTTTTGTTTTCTCTTGTGTTGTTTTTATTGTCTTGGCAGGTTGTGGAATGTTTGGATTCCTTTTGGTGTGTTTTCAAATATTTTGGCGGGTATTTGGAATGTTTTGGTTTGCTTTCATTTGCTTTGATTATGTTTTGGCAAGTTATTGAATATTTTGATCACTTCTGACTGGTTTTCTAGTATTTTGGCATCTTTTCAGAATGTTTTGATCAGTTTTGGCAGGTTCTAAACTATTTTGTCGGGTTTCTGGAATGTTTTGGTTGGTTTTGATTTGTTTTTATGATGTTTTGGCTGGATTTTGGAATATTTTGTCGGGTTTTTGGAATGTTTTGGTTGGTTTTGATTTGTTTTTATTATGTTTTGCCAAGGTTTTGGAATGTTTTGATCAGTTCTGGCTGGTTTTCTAATGTTTTGGCATCTTTTCAGAATGTTTTGATCCGTTTTGGAGGTCTAAATTATTTTGGCGGGTTTTCGGAATATTTTGGTTGGTTTTGATTTGTTTTTATGAAGTTTTGGCGGGTTTTCGGAATGTTTTGTTTGGCTTTTAGAATGTTTAGTATTCTCTTGTGTTGTTTTTCTTGTGTTGGCAGGTTTTGGAATGTTTGGATTCCTTTTGGCGGGTTTTCAAATATTTTGGCGGGTATTTGGAATGTTTTGGTGGGTATTCGGAATGTTTTGATTAGTTTTGACGGGTTTTGAAATATTTTGGCGGGTTTTCGGAACGTTTTGATTTGTTTCGATTTGTTTTGATTCTGTTTAGCCCAGTTTTTGGTGTGTTTGGATTAGCTTTGGTGGGCTTTATCATGTTTTGGCAGGTTTTTTTCGAATGTTTTGATCACTTCGGTCTGGTTTTCTATTTTGGCGGGTTTGAAAATATTTTTGGATTAGTTTTGGCGGGTTTTAAAATATTTTGGCTCTTTGCGCAGAGATGACGGTGCCGGTTGCGGTGCGCTCCGGGGCGCTCCTTCTGCGGAAAGACGCCTGGCAGCGGCATGTGGGACAGCTCCGCGTCTCCGTATTCTGCATTTCTTGCCTTCTGCATCTCAGCAAAATGCTTTGCCACTAGGTCTAGCAAGGAGAAACTGTGCCAGCTGAGTAGATGTAGCCCGGCCCGCCCTTTGAAGTTGACAAGTTCTTGGCATCTCAGAGCCTCAAGGGACGAGCAATGTTATCTATGGTAGGCTGGGGCAGAACTAGCAGCAAGCAGAGCAAAGTTGTCCAAGAATACCTTCCATTGGAATGCTAATGGCAATTGAAGAGGCAGGCCAGTGGCAAGCCACTATCTTCTAGCAGTTTGAAAGGTGCAGACACAGTGCAGGTGTTGTGCGGCTTCCTTCTTGGCCTCCTAGAAGGTGCCGCGCTCTCCTTCTCTTGCTTGCCAATATGTTGCCGTGTTCCTCTTATTGTTTGGTTTCTTTTGATTTGGGTTTAGGATGTTTTGGCGGGTTTTCGGAATGTTTTGGTGGTGTTTTAGAATGTTTTGTTTTCTCTTGTGTTGTTTTTCTTGTGTTGGCAGGTTTTGGAATGTTTGGATTCCTTTTGGTGTGTTTTCAAATATTTTGGCGGGTATTTGGAATGTTTTGGTTTGCTTTCATTTGCTTTGATTATGTTTTGGCAAGTTATTGAAAGTTTTGATCACTTCTGACTGGTTTTCTAGTATTTTGGCATCTTTTCAGAATGTTTTGATCAGTTTTGGCAGGTTCTAAACTATTTTGTCGGGTTTCTGGAATGTTTTGGTTGGTTTTGATTTGTTTTTATGATGTTTTGGCTGGATTTTGGAATATTTTGGCGGGTTTTTGGAATGTTTTGGTTGGTTTTGATTTGTTTTTATTATGTTTTGCCAAGGTTTTGGAATGTTTTGATTAGTTCTGGCTGGTTTTCTAATGTTTTGGCATCTTTTTAGAATGTTTTGATCCGTTTTGGAGGTCTAAATTATTTTGGCGGGTTTTCGGAATATTTTGGTTGGTTTTGATTTGTTTTTATGAAGTTTTGGCGGGTTTTCGGAATGTTTTGGTTGGGTTTTAGAATGTTTAGTATTCTCTTGTGTTGTTTTTCTTGTGTTGGCAGGTTTTGGAATGTTTGGATTCCTTTTGGCGGGTTTTCAAAAATTTTGGCGGGTATTTGGAATGTTTTGGTGGGTATTCTTAATGTTTCGATTAGTTTTGACGGGTTTTCGGAACGTTTTGATTTGTTTCGATTTGTTTTGATTCTGTTTAGCCCAGTTTTTGGTGTGTTTGGATTAGCTTTGGTGGGCTTTATCATGTTTTGGCAGGTTTTTTCCAATGTTTTGATCACTTCTGTCTGGTTCTCTATTTTGGCGGGTTTGAAAATATGTTTTGATTTGTTTTGGCGGGTTTTAAAATATTTTGGTTCTTTGTGCAGAGATGACGGTGCCAGTTGCGGTGCGCTCCGGGGCACTCCTTCTGCGGAAAGACGCCTGGCAGTGGCACGTGGGACAGCTCCGCGTCTCCGTATTCTGCATTTCTTGCCTTCTGCATCTCAGCAAAATGCTTTGCCACTAGGTCTAGCAAGGAGAAACTGTGCCAGCTGAGTAGATGTAGCCCGGCCCGCCCTTTGAAGTTGACAAGTTCTTGGCATCTCAGAGCCTCAAGGGAAGAGCAAGGTTATCTATGGTAGGCTGGGGCAGAACTAGCAGCAAGCAGAGCAAAGTTGTCCAAGAATACCTTCCATTGGAATGCTAATGGCAATTGAAGAGGCAGGCCAGTGGCAAGCCACTATCTTCTAGCAGATTGAAAGGTGCAGACACAGTGCAGGTGTTGTGCGGCTTCCTTCTTGGCCTCCTAGATGGTGCCGCGCTCTCCGTCTCTTGCTTGCCAATATGTTGCCGTGTTCCTCCTATTGTTTGGTTTCTTTTGATTTGGTTTTAGGATGTTTTGTCGGGTTTTCGGAATGTTTTGGTGGTGTTTTAGAATGTTTTGTTTTCTCTTGTGTTGTTTTTATTGTCTTGGCAGGTTGTGGAATGTTTGGATTCCTTTTGGTGTGTTTTCAAATATTTTGGCGGGTATTTGGAATGTTTTGGTTTGCTTTCATTTGTTTTGATTATGTTTTGGCAAGTTATTGAATGTTTTGATCAGTTCTGACTGGTTTTCTAGTATTTTGGCATCTTTTCAGAATGTTTTGATCCGTTTTGGCAGGTTCTAAACTATTTTGTCGGGTTTCTGGAATGTTTTGGTTGGTTTTGATTTGTTTTTATGATGTTTTGGCTGGATTTTGGAATATTTTGTCGGGTTTTTGGAATGTTTTGGTTGGTTTTGATTTGTTTTTATGATGTTTTGCCAAGGTTTTGGAATGTTTTGATCAGTTCTGGCTGGTTTTCTAATGTTTTGGCATCTTTTCAGAATGTTTTGATCCGTTTTGGAGGTCTAAATTATTTTGGCGGGTTTTCGGAATATTTTGGTTGGTTTTGATTTGTTTTTATGAAGTTTTGGCGGGTTTTCGGAATGTTTTGGTTGGGTTTTAGAATGTTTAGTATTCTCTTGTGTTGTTTTTCTTGTGTTGGCAGGTTTTGGAATGTTTGGATTCCTTTTGGCGGGTTTTCAAATATTTTGGCGGGTATTTGGAATGTTTTGGCGGGTATTCGGAATGTTTCGATTAGTTTTGACGGGTTTTGAAATATTTTGGCGGGTTTTCGGAACGTTTTGATTTGTTTCGATTTGTTTTGATTCTGTTTAGCCCAGTTTTTGGTGTGTTTGGATTAGCTTTGGTGGGCTTTATCATGTTTTGGCAGGTTTTTTCCAATGTTTTGATCACTTCTGTCTGGTTCTCTATTTTGGCGGGTTTGAAAATATGTTTTGATTTGTTTTGGCGGGTTTTAAAATATTTTGGTTCTTTGTGCAGAGATGACGGTGCCAGTTGCGGTGCGCTCCGGGGCGCTCCTTCTGCGGAAAGACGCCTGGCAGTGGCACATGGGACAGCTCCGCGTCTCCGTATTCTGCATTTCTTGCCTTCTGCATCTCAGCAAAATGCTTTGCCACTAGGTCTAGCAAGGAGAAACTGTGCCAGCTGAGTAGATGTAGCCCGGCCCGCCCTTTGAAGTTGACAAGTTCTTGGCATCTCAGAGCCTCAAGGGAAGAGCAAGGTTATGGATGGTAGGCTGGGGCAGAACTAGCAGCAAGCAGAGCACAGTTTTCCAAGAATACCTTCCATTGGAATGCTAATGGCAATTGAAGAGGCAGGCCAGTGGCAAGCCACTATCTTCTAGCAGTTTGAAAGGTGCAGACACAGTGCAGGTGTTGTGCGGCTTCCTTCTTGGCCTCCTAGATGGTGCCGCGCTCTCCGTCTCTTGCTTGCCAATATGTTGCCGTGTTCCTCCTATTGTTTGGTTTCTTTTGATTTGGTTTTAGGATGTTTTGGCGGGTTTTCGGAATGTTTTGGTGGTGTTTTAGAATGTTTTGTTTTCTCTTGTGTTGTTTTTATTGTCTTGGCAGGTTGTGGAATGTTTGGATTCCTTTTGGTGTGTTTTCAAATATTTTGGCGGGTATTTGGAATGTTTTGGTTTGCTTTCATTTGCTTTGATTATGTTTTGGCAAGTTATTGAATATTTTGATCACTTCTGACTGGTTTTCTAGTATTTTGGCATCTTTTCAGAATGTTTTGATCAGTTTTGGCAGGTTCTAAACTATTTTGTCGGGTTTCTGGAATGTTTTGGTTGGTTTTGATTTGTTTTTATGATGTTTTGGCTGGATTTTGGAATATTTTGTCGGGTTTTTGGAATGTTTTGGTTGGTTTTGATTTGTTTTTATTATGTTTTGCCAAGGTTTTGGAATGTTTTGATCAGTTCTGGCTGGTTTTCTAATGTTTTGGCATCTTTTCAGAATGTTTTGATCCGTTTTGGAGGTCTAAATTATTTTGGCGGGTTTTCGGAATATTTTGGTTGGTTTTGATTTGTTTTTATGAAGTTTTGGCGGGTTTTCGGAATGTTTTGTTTGGCTTTTAGAATGTTTAGTATTCTCTTGTGTTGTTTTTCTTGTGTTGGCAGGTTTTGGAATGTTTGGATTCCTTTTGGCGGGTTTTCAAATATTTTGGCGGGTATTTGGAATGTTTTGGTGGGTATTCGGAATGTTTTGATTAGTTTTGACGGGTTTTGAAATATTTTGGCGGGTTTTCGGAACGTTTTGATTTGTTTCGATTTGTTTTGATTCTGTTTAGCCCAGTTTTTGGTGTGTTTGGATTAGCTTTGGTGGGCTTTATCATGTTTTGGCAGGTTTTTTTCGAATGTTTTGATCACTTCGGTCTGGTTTTCTATTTTGGCGGGTTTGAAAATATTTTTGGATTAGTTTTGGCGGGTTTTAAAATATTTTGGCTCTTTGCGCAGAGATGACGGTGCCGGTTGCGGTGCGCTCCGGGGCGCTCCTTCTGCGGAAAGACGCCTGGCAGCGGCATGTGGGACAGCTCCGCGTCTCCGTATTCTGCATTTCTTGCCTTCTGCATCTCAGCAAAATGCTTTGCCACTAGGTCTAGCAAGGAGAAACTGTGCCAGCTGAGTAGATGTAGCCCGGCCCGCCCTTTGAAGTTGACAAGTTCTTGGCATCTCAGAGCCTCAAGGGACGAGCAATGTTATCTATGGTAGGCTGGGGCAGAACTAGCAGCAAGCAGAGCAAAGTTGTCCAAGAATACCTTCCATTGGAATGCTAATGGCAATTGAAGAGGCAGGCCAGTGGCAAGCCACTATCTTCTAGCAGTTTGAAAGGTGCAGACACAGTGCAGGTGTTGTGCGGCTTCCTTCTTGGCCTCCTAGAAGGTGCCGCGCTCTCCTTCTCTTGCTTGCCAATATGTTGCCGTGTTCCTCTTATTGTTTGGTTTCTTTTGATTTGGGTTTAGGATGTTTTGGCGGGTTTTCGGAATGTTTTGGTGGTGTTTTAGAATGTTTTGTTTTCTCTTGTGTTGTTTTTCTTGTGTTGGCAGGTTTTGGAATGTTTGGATTCCTTTTGGTGTGTTTTCAAATATTTTGGCGGGTATTTGGAATGTTTTGGTTTGCTTTCATTTGCTTTGATTATGTTTTGGCAAGTTATTGAAAGTTTTGATCACTTCTGACTGGTTTTCTAGTATTTTGGCATCTTTTCAGAATGTTTTGATCAGTTTTGGCAGGTTCTAAACTATTTTGTCGGGTTTCTGGAATGTTTTGGTTGGTTTTGATTTGTTTTTATGATGTTTTGGCTGGATTTTGGAATATTTTGGCGGGTTTTTGGAATGTTTTGGTTGGTTTTGATTTGTTTTTATTATGTTTTGCCAAGGTTTTGGAATGTTTTGATTAGTTCTGGCTGGTTTTCTAATGTTTTGGCATCTTTTTAGAATGTTTTGATCCGTTTTGGAGGTCTAAATTATTTTGGCGGGTTTTCGGAATATTTTGGTTGGTTTTGATTTGTTTTTATGAAGTTTTGGCGGGTTTTCGGAATGTTTTGGTTGGGTTTTAGAATGTTTAGTATTCTCTTGTGTTGTTTTTCTTGTGTTGGCAGGTTTTGGAATGTTTGGATTCCTTTTGGCGGGTTTTCAAAAATTTTGGCGGGTATTTGGAATGTTTTGGTGGGTATTCTTAATGTTTCGATTAGTTTTGACGGGTTTTCGGAACGTTTTGATTTGTTTCGATTTGTTTTGATTCTGTTTAGCCCAGTTTTTGGTGTGTTTGGATTAGCTTTGGTGGGCTTTATCATGTTTTGGCAGGTTTTTTCCAATGTTTTGATCACTTCTGTCTGGTTCTCTATTTTGGCGGGTTTGAAAATATGTTTTGATTTGTTTTGGCGGGTTTTAAAATATTTTGGTTCTTTGTGCAGAGATGACGGTGCCAGTTGCGGTGCGCTCCGGGGCACTCCTTCTGCGGAAAGACGCCTGGCAGTGGCACGTGGGACAGCTCCGCGTCTCCGTATTCTGCATTTCTTGCCTTCTGCATCTCAGCAAAATGCTTTGCCACTAGGTCTAGCAAGGAGAAACTGTGCCAGCTGAGTAGATGTAGCCCGGCCCGCCCTTTGAAGTTGACAAGTTCTTGGCATCTCAGAGCCTCAAGGGAAGAGCAAGGTTATCTATGGTAGGCTGGGGCAGAACTAGCAGCAAGCAGAGCAAAGTTGTCCAAGAATACCTTCCATTGGAATGCTAATGGCAATTGAAGAGGCAGGCCAGTGGCAAGCCACTATCTTCTAGCAGATTGAAAGGTGCAGACACAGTGCAGGTGTTGTGCGGCTTCCTTCTTGGCCTCCTAGATGGTGCCGCGCTCTCCGTCTCTTGCTTGCCAATATGTTGCCGTGTTCCTCCTATTGTTTGGTTTCTTTTGATTTGGTTTTAGGATGTTTTGTCGGGTTTTCGGAATGTTTTGGTGGTGTTTTAGAATGTTTTGTTTTCTCTTGTGTTGTTTTTATTGTCTTGGCAGGTTGTGGAATGTTTGGATTCCTTTTGGTGTGTTTTCAAATATTTTGGCGGGTATTTGGAATGTTTTGGTTTGCTTTCATTTGTTTTGATTATGTTTTGGCAAGTTATTGAATGTTTTGATCAGTTCTGACTGGTTTTCTAGTATTTTGGCATCTTTTCAGAATGTTTTGATCCGTTTTGGCAGGTTCTAAACTATTTTGTCGGGTTTCTGGAATGTTTTGGTTGGTTTTGATTTGTTTTTATGATGTTTTGGCTGGATTTTGGAATATTTTGTCGGGTTTTTGGAATGTTTTGGTTGGTTTTGATTTGTTTTTATGATGTTTTGCCAAGGTTTTGGAATGTTTTGATCAGTTCTGGCTGGTTTTCTAATGTTTTGGCATCTTTTCAGAATGTTTTGATCCGTTTTGGAGGTCTAAATTATTTTGGCGGGTTTTCGGAATATTTTGGTTGGTTTTGATTTGTTTTTATGAAGTTTTGGCGGGTTTTCGGAATGTTTTGGTTGGGTTTTAGAATGTTTAGTATTCTCTTGTGTTGTTTTTCTTGTGTTGGCAGGTTTTGGAATGTTTGGATTCCTTTTGGCGGGTTTTCAAATATTTTGGCGGGTATTTGGAATGTTTTGGCGGGTATTCGGAATGTTTCGATTAGTTTTGACGGGTTTTGAAATATTTTGGCGGGTTTTCGGAACGTTTTGATTTGTTTCGATTTGTTTTGATTCTGTTTAGCCCAGTTTTTGGTGTGTTTGGATTAGCTTTGGTGGGCTTTATCATGTTTTGGCAGGTTTTTTCCAATGTTTTGATCACTTCTGTCTGGTTCTCTATTTTGGCGGGTTTGAAAATATGTTTTGATTTGTTTTGGCGGGTTTTAAAATATTTTGGTTCTTTGTGCAGAGATGACGGTGCCAGTTGCGGTGCGCTCCGGGGCGCTCCTTCTGCGGAAAGACGCCTGGCAGTGGCACATGGGACAGCTCCGCGTCTCCGTATTCTGCATTTCTTGCCTTCTGCATCTCAGCAAAATGCTTTGCCACTAGGTCTAGCAAGGAGAAACTGTGCCAGCTGAGTAGATGTAGCCCGGCCCGCCCTTTGAAGTTGACAAGTTCTTGGCATCTCAGAGCCTCAAGGGAAGAGCAAGGTTATGGATGGTAGGCTGGGGCAGAACTAGCAGCAAGCAGAGCACAGTTTTCCAAGAATACCTTCCATTGGAATGCTAATGGCAATTGAAGAGGCAGGCCAGTGGCAAGCCACTATCTTCTAGCAGTTTGAAAGGTGCAGACACAGTGCAGGTGTTGTGCGGCTTCCTTCTTGGCCTCCTAGATGGTGCCGCGCTCTCCGTTTCTTGCTTGCCAATATGTTGCCGTGTTCCTCCTATTGTTTGGTTTCTTTTGATTTGGTTTTAGGATGTTTTGGCGGGTTTTCGGAATGTTTTGGTGGTGTTTTAGAATGTTTTGTTTTCTCTTGTGTTGTTTTTCTTGTGTTGGCAGGTTTTGGAATGTTTGGATTCCTTTTGGTGTGTTTTCAAATATTTTGGCGGGTATTTGGAATGTTTTGGTTTGCTTTCATTTGTTTTGATTATGTTTTGGCAAGTTATTGAATGTTTCGATCACTTCTGACTGGTTTTCTAGTATTTTGGCATCTTTTCAGAATGTTTTGATCAGTTTTGGCAGGTTCTAAACTATTTTGTTGGGTTTCTGGAATGTTTTGGTTGGTTTTGATTTGTTTTTATGATGTTTTGGCTGGATTTTGGAATATTTTGTCGGGTTTTTGGAATGTTTTGGTTGGTTTTGATTTGTTTTTATTATGTTTTGCCAAGGTTTTGGAATGTTTTGATCAGTTCTGGCTGGTTTTCTAATGTTTTGGCATCTTTTCAGAATGTTTTGATCCGTTTTGGAGGTCTAAATTATTTTGGCGGGTTTTCGGAATATTTTGGTTGGTTTTGATTTGTTTTTATGAAGTTTTGGCGGGTTTTCGGAATGTTTTGGTTGGCTTTTAGAATGTTTAGTATTCTCTTGTGTTGTTTTTCTTGTGTTGGCAGGTTTTGGAATGTTTGGATTCCTTTTGGTGGGTTTTCAAATATTTTGGCGGGTATTTGGAATGTTTTGGTGGGTATTCGGAATGTTTTGATTAGTTTTGACGGGTTTTGAAATATTTTGGCGGGTTTTCGGAACGTTTTGATTTGTTTCGATTTGTTTTGATTCTGTTTAGCCCAGTTTTTGGTGTGTTTGGATTAGCTTTGGTGGGCTTTATCATGTTTTGGCAGGTTTTTTTCGAATGTTTTGATCACTTCGGTCTGGTTTTCTATTTTGGCGGGTTTGAAAATATTTTTGGATTAATTTTGGCGGGTTTTAAAATATTTTGGCTCTTTGCGCAGAGATGATGGTGCCGGTTGCGGTGCGCTCCGGGGCGCTCCTTTTGCGGAAAGACGCCTGGCAGCGGCATGTGGGACAGCTCCGCGTCTCCGTATTCTGCATTTCTTGCCTTCTGCATCTCAGCAAAATGCTTTGCCACTAGGTCTAGCAAGGAGAAACTGTGGCAGCTGAGTAGATGTAGCCCGGCCCGCCCTTTGAAGTTGACAAGTTCTTGGCATCTCAGAGCCTCAAGGGACGAGCAATGTTATGGATGGTAGGCTGGGGCAGAACTAGCAGCAAGCAGAGCACAGTTTTCCAAGAATACCTTCCATTGGAATGCTAATGGCAATTGAAGAGGCAGGCCAGTGGCAAGCCACTATCTTCTAGCAGTTTGAAAGGTGCAGACACAGTGCAGGTGTTCTGCGGCTTCCTTCTTGGCCTCCTAGATGGTGCCGCGCTCTCCGTCTCTTGCTTGCCAATATGTTGCCGTGTTCCTCCTATTGTTTGGTTTCTTTTGATTTGGGTTTAGGATGTTTTGGCGGGTTTTCGGAATGTTTTGGTTGGGTTTTAGAATGTTTTGTTTTCTCTTGTGTTGTTTTTCTTGTGTTGGCAGGTTTTGGAATGTTTGGATTCCTTTTGGTGTGTTTTCAAATATTTTGGCGGGTATTTGGAATGTTTTGGTTTGCTTTCATTTGTTTTGATTATGTTTTGGCAAGTTATTGAATGTTTTGATCAGTTCTGACTGGTTTTCTAGTATTTTGGCATCTTTTCAGAATGTTTTGATCAGTTTTGGCAGGTTCTAAACTATTTTGTCGGGTTTCTGGAATGTTTTGGTTGGTTTTGATTTGTTTTTATGATGTTTTGGCTGGATTTTGGAATATTTTGTCGGGTTTTTCGAATGTTTTGGTTGGTTTTGATTTGTTTTTATGATGTTTTGCCAAGGTTTTGGAATGTTTTGATCAGTTCTGGCTGGTTTTCTAATGTTTTGGCATCTTTTCAGAATGTTTTGATCCGTTTTGGAGGTCTAAATTATTTTGGCGGGTTTTCGGAATATTTTGGTTGGTTTTGATTTGTTTTTATGAAGTTTTGGCGGGTTTTCGGAATGTTTTGGTTGGGTTTTAGAATGTTTAGTATTCTCTTGTGTTGTTTTTCTTGTGTTGGCAGGTTTTGGGATGTTTGGATTCCTTTTGGCGGGTTTTCAAATATTTTGGCGGGTATTTGGAATGTTTTGGCGGGTATTCGGAATGTTTCGATTAGTTTTGACGGGTTTTGAAATATTTTGGCGGGTTTTCGGAACGTTTTGATTTGTTTCGATTTGTTTTGATTCTGTTTAGCCCAGTTTTTGGTGTGTTTGGATTAGCTTTGGTGGGCTTTATCATGTTTTGGCAGGTTTTTTTCGAATGTTTTGATCACTTCGGTCTGGTTTTCTATTTTGGCGGGTTTGAAAATATTTTTGGATTAATTTTGGCGGGTTTTAAAATATTTTGGCTCTTTGCGCAGAGATGATGGTGCCGGTTGCGGTGCGCTCCGGGGCGCTCCTTTTGTGGAAAGACGCCTGGCAGTGGCACGTGGGACAGCTCCGCGTCTCCGTATTCTGCATTTCTTGCCTTCTGCATCTCAGCAAAATGCTTTGCCACTAGGTCTAGCAAGGAGAAACTGTGGCAGCTGAGTAGATGTAGCCCGGCCCGCCCTTTGAAGTTGACAAGTTCTTGGCATCTCAGAGCCTCAAGGGACGAGCAATGTTATCTATGGTAGGCTGGGGCAGAACTAGCAGCAAGCAGAGCACAGTTTTCCAAGAATACCTTCCATTGGAATGCTAATGGCAATTGAAGAGGCAGGCCAGTGGCAAGCCACTATCTTCTAGCAGTTTGAAAGGTGCAGACACAGTGCAGGTGTTGTGCGGCTTCCTTCTTGGCCTCCTAGAAGGTGCCACGCTCTCCTTCTCTTGCTTGCCAATATGTTGCCGTGTTCCTCCTATTGTTTGGTTTGTTTTGATTTGGTTTTAGGATGTTTTGGCGGGTTTTCGGAATGTTTTGGTGGTGTTTTAGAATGTTTTGTTTTCTCTTGTGTTGTTTTTCTTGTGTTGGCAGGTTTTGGAATGTTTGGATTCCTTTTGGTGTGTTTTCAAATATTTTGGCGGGTATTTGGAATGTTTTGGTTTGCTTTCATTTGCTTTGATTATGTTTTGGCAAGTTATTGAATGTTTTGATCACTTCTGACTGGTTTTCTAGTATTTTGGCATCTTTTCAGAATGTTTTGATCAGTTTTGGCAGGTTCTAAACTATTTTGTCGGGTTTCTGGAATGTTTTGGTTGGTTTTGATTTGTTTTTATGATGTTTTGGCTGGATTTTGGAATATTTTGTCGGGTTTTTGGAATGTTTTGGTTGGTTTTGATTTGTTTTTATTATGTTTTGCCAAGGTTTTGGAATGTTTTGATTAGTTCTGGCTGGTTTTCTAATGTTTTGGCATCTTTTCAGAATGTTTTGATCCGTTTTGGAGGTCTAAATTATTTTGGCGGGTTTTCGGAATATTTTGGTTGGTTTTGATTTGTTTTTATGAAGTTTTGGCGGGTTTTCGGAATGTTTTGGTTGGGTTTTAGAATGTTTAGTATTCTCTTGTGTTGTTTTTCTTGTGTTGGCAGGTTTTGGAATGTTTGGATTCCTTTTGGCGGGTTTTCAAATATTTTGGCGGGTATTTGGAATGTTTTGGTGGGTATTCTTAATGTTTCGATTAGTTTTGACGGGTTTTGAAATATTTTGGCGGGTTTTCGGAACGTTTTGATTTGTTTCGATTTGTTTTGATTCTGTTTAGCCCAGTTTTTGGTGTGTTTGGATTAGCTTTGGTGGGCTTTATCATGTTTTGGCAGGTTTTTTCCAATGTTTTGATTACTTCTGTCTGGTTCTCTATTTTGGCGGGTTTGAAAATATGTTTTGATTTGTTTTGGCGGGTTTGAAAATATTTTGGTTCTTTGTGCAGAGATGACGGTGCCAGTTGCGGTGCGCTCCGGGGCGCTCCTTCTGCGGAAAGACGCCTGGCAGTGGCACGTGGGACAGCTCCGCGTCTCCGTATTCTGCATTTCTTGCCTTCTGCATCTCAGCAAAATGCTTTCCCACTAGGTCTAGCAAGGAGAAACTGTGCCAGCTGAGTAGATGTAGCCCGGCCCGCCCTTTGAAGTTGACAAGTTCTTGGCATCTCAGAGCCTAAAGGGAAGAGCAAGGTTATGGATGGTAGGCTGGGGCAGAACTAGCAGCAAGCAGAGCACAGTTTTCCAAGAATACCTTCCATTGGAATGCTAATGGCAATTGAAGAGGCAGGCCAGTGGCAAGCCACTATCTTCTAGCAGTTTGAAAGTTGCAGACACAGTGCAGGTGTTCTGCGGCTTCCTTCTTGGCCTCCTAGAAGGTGCCACGCTCTCCTTCTCTTGCTTGCCAATATGTTGCCGTGTTCCTCCTATTGTTTGGTTTGTTTTGATTTGGTTTTAGGATGTTTTGGCGGGTTTTCGGAATGTTTTGGTGGTGTTTTAGAATGTTTTGTTTTCTCTTGTGTTGTTTTTCTTGTGTTGGCAGGTTTTGGAATGTTTGGATTCCTTTTGGTGTGTTTTCAAATATTTTGGCAGGTATTTGGAATGTTTTGGTTTGCTTTCATTTGCTTTGATTATGTTTTGGCAAGTTATTGAAAGTTTTGATCACTTCTGACTGGTTTTCTAGTATTTTGGCATCTTTTCAGAATGTTTTGATCAGTTTTGGCAGGTTCTAAACTATTTTGTCGGGTTTCTGGAATGTTTTGGTTGGTTTTGATTTGTTTTTATTATGTTTTGCCAAGGTTTTGGAATATTTTGTCGGGTTTTTGGAATGTTTTGGTTGGTTTTGATTTGTTTTTATTATGTTTTGCCAAGGTTTTGGAATGTTTTGATTAGTTCTGGCTGGTTTTCTAATGTTTTGGCATCTTTTCAGAATGTTTTGATCCGTTTTGGAGGTCTAAATTATTTTGGCGGGTTTTCGGAATATTTTGGTTGGTTTTGATTTGTTTTTATGAAGTTTTGGCGGGTTTTCGGAATGTTTTGGTTGGGTTTTAGAATGTTTAGTATTCTCTTGTGTTGTTTTTCTTGTGTTGGCAGGTTTTGGAATGTTTGGATTCCTTTTGGCGGGTTTTCAAATATTTTGGCGGGTATTTGGAATGTTTTGGTGGGTATTCTTAATGTTTCGATTAGTTTTGACGGGTTTTGAAATATTTTGGCGGGTTTTCGGAACGTTTTGATTTGTTTCGATTTGTTTTGATTCTGTTTAGCCCAGTTTTTGGTGTGTTTGGATTAGCTTTGGTGGGCTTTATCATGTTTTGGCAGGTTTTTTCCAATGTTTTGATTACTTCTGTCTGGTTCTCTATTTTGGCGGGTTTGAAAATATGTTTTGATTTGTTTTGGCGGGTTTTAAAATATTTTGGTTCTTTGTGCAGAGATGACGGTGCCAGTTGCGGTGCGCTCCGGGGCGCTCCTTCTGCGGAAAGACGCCTGGCAGTGGCACGTGGGACAGCTCCGCGTCTCCGTATTCTGCATTTCTTGCCTTCTGCATCTCAGCAAAATGCTTTCCCACTAGGTCTAGCAAGGAGAAACTGTGCCAGCTGAGTAGATGTAGCCCGGCCCGCCCTTTGAAGTTGACAAGTTCTTGGCATCTCAGAGCCTAAAGGGAAGAGCAAGGTTATGGATGGTAGGCTGGGGCAGAACTAGCAGCAAGCAGAGCACAGTTTTCCAAGAATACCTTCCATTGGAATGCTAATGGCAATTGAAGAGGCAGGCCAGTGGCAAGCCACTATCTTCTAGCAGTTTGAAAGTTGCAGACACAGTGCAGGTGTTCTGCGGCTTCCTTCTTGGCCTCCTAGAAGGTGCCACGCTCTCCTTCTCTTGCTTGCCAATATGTTGCCGTGTTCCTCCTATTGTTTGGTTTCTTTTGATTTGGGTTTAGGATGTTTTGGCGGGTTTTCGGAATGTTTTGGTGGTGTTTTAGAATGTTTTGTTTTCTCTTGTGTTGTTTTTCTTGTGTTGGCAGGTTTTGGAATGTTTGGATTCCTTTTGGTGTGTTTTCAAATATTTTGGCAGGTATTTGGAATGTTTTGGTTTGCTTTCATTTGCTTTGATTATGTTTTGGCAAGTTATTGAAAGTTTTGATCACTTCTGACTGGTTTTCTAGTATTTTGGCATCTTTTCAGAATGTTTTGATCAGTTTTGGCAGGTTCTAAACTATTTTGTCGGGTTTCTGGAATGTTTTGGTTGGTTTTGATTTGTTTTTATTATGTTTTGCCAAGGTTTTGGAATATTTTGTCGGGTTTTTGGAATGTTTTGGTTGGTTTTGATTTGTTTTTATTATGTTTTGCCAAGGTTTTGGAATGTTTTGATTAGTTCTGGCTGGTTTTCTAATGTTTTGGCATCTTTTCAGAATGTTTTGATCCGTTTTGGAGGTCTAAATTATTTTGGCGGGTTTTCGGAATATTTTGGTTGGTTTTGATTTGTTTTTATGAAGTTTTGGCGGGTTTTCGGAATGTTTTGGTTGGGTTTTAGAATGTTTAGTATTCTCTTGTGTTGTTTTTCTTGTGTTGGCAGGTTTTGGAATGTTTGGATTCCTTTTGGCAGGATTTCAAATATTTTGGCGGGTATTTGGAATGTTTTGGTGGGTATTCGGAATGTTTCGATTAGTTTTGACGGGTTTTGAAATATTTTGGCGGGTTTACGGAACGTTTTGATTTGTTTCGATTTGTTTTCATTCTGTTTAGCCCAGTTTTTGGTGTGTTTGGATTAGCTTTGGTGGGCTTTATCATGTTTTGGCAGGTTTTTTCCAATGTTTTGATCACTTCTGTCTGGTTCTCTATTTTGGCGGGTTTGAAAATATGTTTTGATTTGTTTTGGCGGGTTTTAAAATATTTTGGTTCTTTGTGCAGAGATGACGGTGCCAGTTGCGGTGCGCTCTGGGGCGCTCCTTCTGCGGAAAGACGCCTGGCAGTGGCACGTGGGACAGCTCCGCGTCTCCGTATTCTGCATTTCTTGCCTTCTGCATCTCAGCAAAATGCTTTGCCACTAGGTCTAGCAAGGAGAAACTGTGCCAGCTGAGTAGATGTAGTCCGGCCCGCCCTTTGAAGTTGACGAGTTCTTGGCATCTCAGAGCCTCAAGGGAAGAGCAAGGTTATCTATGGTAGGCTGGGGCAGAACTAGCAGCAAGCAGAGCAAAGTTTTCCAAGAATACCTTCCATTGGAATGCTAATGGCAATTGAAGAGGCAGGCCAGTGGCAAGCCACTATCTTCTAGCAGATTGAAAGTTGCAGACACAGTGCAGGTGTTGTGCGGCTTCCTTCTTGGCCTCCTAGATGGTGCCGCGCTCTCCGTCTCTTGCTTGCCAATATGTTGCCGTGTTCCTCCTATTGTTTGGTTTCTTTTGATTTGGGTTTAGGATGTTTTGGCGGGTTTTCGGAATGTTTTGGTTGGGTTTTAGAATGTTTTGTTTTCTCTTGTGTTGTTTTTCTTGTGTTGGCAGGTTTTGGAATGTTTGGATTCCTTTTGGTGTGTTTTCAAATATTTTGGCGGGTATTTGGAATGTTTTGGTTTGCTTTCATTTGTTTTGATTATGTTTTGGCAAGTTATTGAATGTTTTGATCAGTTCTGACTGGTTTTCTAGTATTTTGGCATCTTTTCAGAATGTTTTGATCAGTTTTGGCAGGTTCTAAACTATTTTGTCGGGTTTCTGGAATGTTTTGGTTGGTTTTGATTTGTTTTTATGATGTTTTGGCTGGATTTTGGAATATTTTGTCGGGTTTTTCGAATGTTTTGGTTGGTTTTGATTTGTTTTTATTATGTTTTGCCAAGGTTTTGGAATGTTTTGATCAGTTCTGGCTGGTTTTCTAATGTTTTGGCATCTTTTCAGAATGTTTTGATCCGTTTTGGAGGTCTAAATTATTTTGGCGGGTTTTCGGAATATTTTGGTTGGTTTTGATTTGTTTTTATGAAGTTTTGGCGGGTTTTCGGAATGTTTTGGTTGGGTTTTAGAATGTTTAGTATTCTCTTGTGTTGTTTTTCTTGTGTTGGCAGGTTTTGGAATGTTTGGATTCCTTTTGGCAGGATTTCAAATATTTTGGCGGGTATTTGGAATGTTTTGGTGGGTATTCGGAATGTTTCGATTAGTTTTGACGGGTTTTGAAATATTTTGGCGGGTTTACGGAACGTTTTGATTTGTTTCGATTTGTTTTCATTCTGTTTAGCCCAGTTTTTGGTGTGTTTGGATTAGCTTTGGTGGGCTTTATCATGTTTTGGCAGGTTTTTTCCAATGTTTTGATCACTTCTGTCTGGTTCTCTATTTTGGCGGGTTTGAAAATATGTTTTGATTTGTTTTGGCGGGTTTTAAAATATTTTGGTTCTTTGTGCAGAGATGACGGTGCCAGTTGCGGTGCGCTCTGGGGCGCTCCTTCTGCGGAAAGACGCCTGGCAGTGGCACGTGGGACAGCTCCGCGTCTCCGTATTCTGCATTTCTTGCCTTCTGCATCTCAGCAAAATGCTTTGCCACTAGGTCTAGCAAGGAGAAACTGTGCCAGCTGAGTAGATGTAGCCCGGCCCGCCCTTTGAAGTTGACGAGTTCTTGGCATCTCAGAGCCTCAAGGGAAGAGCAAGGTTATCTATGGTAGGCTGGGGCAGAACTAGCAGCAAGCAGAGCAAAGTTTTCCAAGAATACCTTCCATTGGAATGCTAATGGCAATTGAAGAGGCAGACCAGTGGCAAGCCACTATCTTCTAGCAGATTGAAAGGTGCAGACACAGTGCAGGTGTTGTGCGGCTTCCTTCTTGGCCTCCTAGATGGTGCCGCGCTCTCCGTCTCTTGCTTGCCAATATGTTGCCGTGTTCCTCCTATTGTTTGGTTTCTTTTGATTTGGGTTTAGGATGTTTTGGCGGGTTTTCGGAATGTTTTGGTTGGGTTTTAGAATGTTTTGTTTTCTCTTGTGTTGTTTTTCTTGTGTTGGCAGGTTTTGGAATGTTTGGATTCCTTTTGGTGTGTTTTCAAATATTTTGGCGGGTATTTGGAATGTTTTGGTTTGCTTTCATTTGTTTTGATTATGTTTTGGCAAGTTATTGAATGTTTTGATCAGTTCTGACTGGTTTTCTAGTATTTTGGCATCTTTTCAGAATGTTTTGATCAGTTTTGGCAGGTTCTAAACTATTTTGTCGGGTTTCTGGAATGTTTTGGTTGGTTTTGATTTGTTTTTATGATGTTTTGGCTGGATTTTGGAATATTTTGTCGGGTTTTTGGAATGTTTTGGTTGGTTTTGATTTGTTTTTATTATGTTTTGCCAAGGTTTTGGAATGTTTTGATCAGTTCTGGCTGGTTTTCTAATGTTTTGGCATCTTTTCAGAATGTTTTGATCCGTTTTGGAGGTCTAAATTATTTTGGCGGGTTTTCGGAATATTTTGGTTGGTTTTGATTTGTTTTTATGAAGTTTTGGCGGGTTTTCGGAATGTTTTGGTTGGGTTTTAGAATGTTTAGTATTCTCTTGTGTTGTTTTTCTTGTGTTGGCAGGTTTTGGAATGTTTGGATTCCTTTTGGCGGGTTTTCAAATATTTTGGCGGGTATTTGGAATGTTTTGGCGGGTATTCGGAATGTTTTGATTAGTTTTGACGGGTTTTGAAATATTTTGGCGGGTTTTCGGAACGTTTTGATTTGTTTCGATTTATTTTGATTCTGTATAGCCCAGTTTTTGGTGTGTTTGGATTAGCTTTGGTGGGCTTGATCATGTTTTGGCAGGTTTTTTTCGAATGTTTTGATCACTTCGGTCTGGTTTTCTATTTTGGCGGGTTTGAAAATATTTTTGGATTAGTTTTGGCGGGTTTTAAAATATTTTGGCTCTTTGCGCAGAGATGACGGTGCCGGTTGCGGTGCGCTCCGGGGCGCTCCTTTTGTGGAAAGACGCCTGGCAGCGGCACGTGGGACAGCTCCGCGTCTCCGTATTCTGCATTTCTTGCCTTCTGCATCTCAGCAAAATGCTTTGCCACTAGGTCTAGCAAGGAGAAACTGTGCCAGCTGAGTAGATGTAGCCCGGCCCGCCCTTTGAAGTTGACAAGTTCTTGGCATCTCAGAGCCTCAAGGGACGAGCAATGTTATCTATGGTAGGCTGGGGCAGAACTAGCAGCAAGCAGAGCACAGTTTTCCAAGAATACCTTCCATTGGAATGCTAATGGCAATTGAAGAGGCAGGCCAGTGGCAAGCCACTATCTTCTAGCAGTTTGAAAGGTGCAGACACAGTGCAGGTGTTGTGCGGCTTCCTTCTTGGCCTCCTAGAAGGTGCCACGCTCTCCTTCTCTTGCTTGCCAATATGTTGCCGTGTTCCTCCTATTGTTTGGTTTGTTTTGATTTGGTTTTAGGATGTTTTGGCGGGTTTTCGGAATGTTTTGGTGGTGTTTTAGAATGTTTTGTTTTCTCTTGTGTTGTTTTTCTTGTGTTGGCAGGTTTTGGAATGTTTGGATTCCTTTTGGTGTGTTTTCAAATATTTTGGCGGGTATTTGGAATGTTTTGGTTTGCTTTCATTTGCTTTGATTATGTTTTGGCAAGTTATTGAATGTTTTGATCACTTCTGACTGGTTTTCTAGTATTTTGGCATCTTTTCAGAATGTTTTCATCAGTTTTGGCAGGTTCTAAACTATTTTGTCGGGTTTCTGGAATGTTTTGGTTGGTTTTGATTTGTTTTTATGATGTTTTGGCTGGATTTTGGAATATTTTGGTGGGTTTTTGGAATGTTTTGGTTGGTTTTGATTTGTTTTTATTATGTTTTGCCAAGGTTTTGGAATGTTTTGATTAGTTCTGGCTGGTTTTCTAATGTTTTGGCATCTTTTCAGAATGTTTTGATCCGTTTTGGAGGTCTAAATTATTTTGGCGGGTTTTCGGAATATTTTGGTTGGTTTTGATTTGTTTTTATGAAGTTTTGGCGGGTTTTCGGAATGTTTTGGTTGGGTTTTAGAATGTTTAGTATTCTCTTGTGTTGTTTTTCTTGTGTTGGCAGGTTTTGGAATGTTTGGATTCCTTTTGGCAGGATTTCAAATATTTTGGCGGGTATTTGGAATGTTTTGGTGGGTATTCGGAATGTTTCGATTAGTTTTGACGGGTTTTGAAATATTTTGGCGGGTTTTCGGAACGTTTTGATTTGTTTCGATTTGTTTTGATTCTGTTTAGCCCAGTTTTTGTTGTGTTTGGATTAGCTTTGGTGGGCTTTATCATGTTTTGGCAGGTTTTTTCCAATGTTTTGATCACTTCTGTCTGGTTCTCTATTTTGGCGGGTTTGAAAATATGTTTTGATTTGTTTTGGCGGGTTTTAAAATATTTTGGTTCTTTGTGCAGAGATGACGGTGCCAGTTGCGGTGCACTCCGGGGCGCTCCTTCTGCGGAAAGACGCCTGGCAGTGGCACGTGGGACAGCTCCGCGTCTCCGTATTCTGCATTTCTTGCCTTCTGCATCTCAGCAAAATGCTTTCCCACTAGGTCTAGCAAGGAGAAACTGTGGCAGCTGAGTAGATGTAGCCCGGCCCGCCCTTTGAAGTTGACAAGTTCTTGGCATCTCAGAGCCTAAAGGGAAGAGCAAGGTTATGGATGGTAGGCTGGGGCAGAACTAGCAGCAAGCAGAGCACAGTTTTCCAAGAATACCTTCCATTGGAATGCTAATGGCAATTGAAGAGGCAGGCCAGTGGCAAGCCACTATCTTCTAGCAGTTTGAAAGGTGCAGACACAGTGCAGGTGTTGTGCGGCTTCCTTCTTGGCCTCCTAGATGGTGCCGCGCTCTCCGTCTCTTGCTTGCCAATATGTTGCCGTGTTCCTCCTATTGTTTGGTTTCTTTTGATTTGGGTTTCGGATGTTTTGGCGGGTTTTCGGAATGTTTTGGTGGTGTTTTAGAATGTTTTGTTTTCTCTTGTGTTGTTTTTCTTGTGTTGGCAGGTTTTGGAATGTTTGGATTCCTTTTGGTGTGTTTTCAAATATTTTGGCGGGTATTTGGAATGTTTTGGTTTGCTTTCATTTGTTTTGATTATGTTTTGGCAAGTTATTGAATGTTTTGATCAGTTCTGACTGGTTTTCTAGTATTTTGGCATCTTTTCAGAATGTTTTGATCAGTTTTGGCAGGTTCTAAACTATTTTGTCGGGTTTCTGGAATGTTTTGGTTGGTTTTGATTTGTTTTTATGATGTTTTGGCTGGATTTTGGAATATTTTGTCGGGTTTTTGGAATGTTTTGGTTGGTTTTGATTTGTTTTTATTATGTTTTGCCAAGGTTTTGGAATGTTTTGATCAGTTCTGGCTGGTTTTCTAATGTTTTGGCATCTTTTCAGAATGTTTTGATCCGTTTTGGAGGTCTAAATTATTTTGGCGGGTTTTCGGAATATTTTGGTTGGTTTTGATTTGTTTTTATGAAGTTTTGGTGGGTTTTCGGAATGTTTTGGTTGGGTTTTAGAATGTTTAGTATTCTCTTGTGTTGTTTTTCTTGTGTTGGCAGGTTTTGGAATGTTTGGATTCCTTTTGGCGGGTTTTCAAATATTTTGGCGGGTATTTGGAATGTTTTGGTGGGTATTCGGAATGTTTTGATTAGTTTTGACGGGTTTTGAAATATTTTGGCGGGTTTTCGGAACGTTTTGATTTGTTTCGATTTATTTTGATTCTGTTTAGCCCAGTTTTTGGTGTGTTTGGATTAGCTTTGGTGGGCTTTATCATGTTTTGGCAGGTTTTTTTCGAATGTTTTGATCACTTCGGTCTGGTTTTCTATTTTGGCGGGTTTGAAAATATTTTTGGATTAGTTTTGGCGGGTTTTAAAATATTTTGGCTCTTTGCGCAGAGATGACGGTGCCGGTTGCGGTGCGCTCCGGGGCGCTCCTTTTGTGGAAAGACGCCTGGCAGCGGCACGTGGGACAGCTCCGCGTCTCCGTATTCTGCATTTCTTGCCTTCTGCATCTCAGCAAAATGCTTTGCCACTAGGTCTAGCAAGGAGAAACTGTGCCAGCTGAGTAGATGTAGCCCGGCCCGCCCTTTGAAGTTGACAAGTTCTTGGCATCTCAGAGCCTCAAGGGACGAGCAATGTTATCTATGGTAGGCTGGGGCAGAACTAGCAGCAAGCAGAGCACAGTTTTCCAAGAATACCTTCCATTGGAATGCTAATGGCAATTGAAGAGGCAGGCCAGTGGCAAGCCACTATCTTCTAGCAGTTTGAAAGGTGCAGACACAGTGCAGGTGTTGTGCGGCTTCCTTCTTGGCCTCCTAGAAGGTGCCGCGCTCTCCGTCTCTTGCTTGCCAATATATTGCCGTGTTCCTCCTATTGTTTGGTTTGTTTTGATTTGGTTTTAGGATGTTTTGGCGGGTTTTCGGAATGTTTTGGTGGTGTTTTAGAATGTTTTGTTTTCTCTTGTGTTGTTTTTCTTGTGTTGGCAGGTTTTGGAATGTTTGGATTCCTTTTGGTGTGTTTTCAAATATTTTGGCGGGTATTTGGAATGTTTTGGTTTGCTTTCATTTGCTTTGATTATGTTTTGGCAAGTTATTGAAAGTTTTGATCACTTCTGACTGGTTTTCTAGTATTTTGGCATCTTTTCAGAATGTTTTGATCAGTTTTGGCAGGTTCTAAACTATTTTGTCGGGTTTCTGGAATGTTTTGGTTGGTTTTGATTTGTTTTTATGATGTTTTGGCTGGATTTTGGAATATTTTGTCGGGTTTTTGGAATGTTTTGGTTGGTTTTGATTTGTTTTTATTATGTTTTGCCAAGGTTTTGGAATGTTTTGATTAGTTCTGGCTGGTTTTCTAATGTTTTGGCATCTTTTTAGAATGTTTTGATCCGTTTTGGAGGTCTAAATTATTTTGGCGGGTTTTCGGAATATTTTGGTTGGTTTTGATTTGTTTTTATGAAGTTTTGGCGGGTTTTCGGAATGTTTTGGTTGGGTTTTAGAATGTTTAGTATTCTCTTGTGTTGTTTTTCTTGTGTTGGCAGGTTTTGGAATGTTTGGATTCCTTTTGGCGGGTTTTCAAAAATTTTGGCGGGTATTTGGAATGTTTTGGTGGGTATTCTTAATGTTTCGATTAGTTTTCACGGGTTTTCGGAACGTTTTGATTTGTTTCGATTTGTTTTGATTCTGTTTAGCCCAGTTTTTGGTGTGTTTGGATTAGCTTTGGTGGGCTTTATCATGTTTTGGCAGGTTTTTTCCAATGTTTTGATCACTTCTGTCTGGTTCTCTATTTTGGCGGGTTTGAAAATATGTTTTGATTTGTTTTGGCGGGTTTTAAAATATTTTGGTTCTTTGTGCAGAGATGACGGTGCCAGTTGCGGTGCGCTCCGGGGCGCTCCTTCTGCGGAAAGACGCCTGGCAGCAGCACATGGGACAGCTCCGCGTCTCCGTATTCTGCATTTCTTGCCTTCTGCATCTCAGCAAAATGCTTTGCCACTAGGTCTAGCAAGGAGAAACTGTGCCAGCTGAGTAGATGTAGCCCGGCCCGCCCTTTGAAGTTGACAAGTTCTTGGCATCTCAGAGCCTCAAGGGAAGAGCAAGGTTATGGATGGTAGGCTGGGGCAGAACTAGCAGCAAGCAGAGCACAGTTTTCCAAGAATACCTTCCATTGGAATGCTAATGGCAATTGAAGAGGCAGGCCAGTGGCAAGCCACTATCTTCTAGCAGTTTGAAAGGTGCAGACACAGTGCAGGTGTTGTGCGGCTTCCTTCTTGGCCTCCTAGATGGTGCCGCGCTCTCCGTCTCTTGCTTGCCAATATGTTGCCGTGTTCCTCCTATTGTTTGGTTTCTTTTGATTTGGTTTTAGGATGTTTTGGCGGGTTTTCGGAAGGTTTTGGTGGTGTTTTAGAATGTTTTGTTTTCTCTTGTGTTGTTTTTCTTGTGTTGGCAGGTTTTGGAATGTTTGGATTCCTTTTGGTGTGTTTTCAAATATTTTGGCGGGTATTTGGAATGTTTTGGTTTGCTTTCATTTGTTTTGATTATGTTTTGGCAAGTTATTGAATGTTTTGATCAGTTCTGACTGGTTTTCTAGTATTTTGGCATCTTTTCAGAATGTTTTGATCAGTTTTGGCAGGTTCTAAACTATTTTGCCGGGTTTCTGGAATGTTTTGGTTGGTTTTGATTTGTTTTTATGATGTTTTGGCTGGATTTTGGAATATTTTGTCGGGTTTTTGTAATGTTTTGGTTGGTTTTGATTTGTTTTTATTATGTTTTGCCAAGGTTTTGGAATGTTTTGATCAGTTCTGGCTGGTTTTCTAATGTTTTGGCATCTTTTCAGAATGTTTTGATCCGTTTTGGAGGTCTAAATTATTTTGGCGGGTTTTCGGAATATTTTGGTTGGTTTTGATTTGTTTTTATGAAGTTTTGGCGGGTTTTCGGAATGTTTTGGTTGGGTTTTAGAATGTTTAGTATTCTCTTGTGTTGTTTTTCTTGTGTTGGCAGGTTTTGGAATGTTTGGATTCCTTTTGGCGGGTTTTCAAATATTTTGGCGGGTATTTGGAATGTTTTGGTGGGTATTCGGAATGTTTCGATTAGTTTTGACGGGTTTTGAAATATTTTGGCGGGTTTTCGGAACGTTTTGATTTGTTTCGATTTGTTTTGATTCTGTTTAGCCCAGTTTTTGGTGTGTTTGGATTAGCTTTGGTGGGCTTTATCATGTTTTGGCAGGTTTTTTCCAATGTTTTGATCACTTCTGTCTGGTTCTCTATTTTGGCGGGTTTGAAAATATGTTTTGATTTGTTTTGGCGGGTTTTAAAATATTTTGGTTCTTTGTGCAGAGATGACGGTGCCAGTTGCGGTGCGCTCCGGGGCGCTCCTTCTGCGGAAAGACGCCTGGCAGTGGCACGTGGGACAGTTCCGCGTCTCCGTATTCTGCATTTCTTGCCTTCTGCATCTCAGCAAAATGCTTTGCCACTAGGTCTAGCAAGGAGAAACTGTGCCAGCTGAGTAGATGTAGCCCGGCCCGCCCTTTGAAGTTGACAAGTTCTTGGCATCTCAGAGCCTCAAGGGAAGAGCAAGGTTATCTATGGTAGGCTGGGGCAGAACTAGCAGCAAGCAGAGCAAAGTTGTCCAAGAATACCTTCCATTCCAATGCTAATGGCAATTGAAGAGGCAGGCCAGTGGCAAGCCACTATCTTCTAGCAGTTTGAAAGGTGCAGACACAGTGCAGGTGTTGTGCGGCTTCCTTCTTGGCCTCCTAGATGGTGCCGCGCTCTCCGTCTCTTGCTTGCCAATATGTTGCCGTGTTCCTCCTATTGTTTGGTTTCTTTTGATTTGGGTTTAGGATGTTTTGGCGGGTTTTCGGAATGTTTTGGTGGTGTTTTAGAATGTTTTGTTTTCTCTTGTGTTGTTTTTCTTGTGTTGGCAGGTTTTGGAATGTTTGGATTCCTTTTGGTGTGTTTTCAAATATTTTGGCGGGTATTTGGAATGTTTTGGTTTGCTTTCATTTGTTTTGATTATGTTTTGGCAAGTTATTGAATGTTTTGATCAGTTCTGACTGGTTTTCTAGTATTTTGGCATCTTTTCAGAATGTTTTGATCCGTTTTGGCAGGTTCTAAACTATTTTGTCGGGTTTCTGGAATGTTTTGGTTGGTTTTGATTTGTTTTTATGAAGTTTTGGCGGGTTTTCGGAATGTTTTGGTTGGGTTTTAGAATGTTTAGTATTCTCTTGTGTTGTTTTTCTTGTGTTGGCAGGTTTTGGAATGTTTGGATTCCTTTTGGCGGGTTTTCAAATATTTTGGCGGGTATTTGGAATGTTTTGGCGGGTATTCGGAATGTTTCGATTAGTTTTGATGGGTTTTGAAATATTTTGGCGGGTTTTCGGAACGTTTTGATTTGTTTCGATTTGTTTTGATTCTGTTTAGCCCAGTTTTTGGTGTGTTTGGATTAGCTTTGGTGGGCTTTATCATGTTTTGGCAGGTTTTTTCCAATGTTTTGATCACTTCTGTCTGGTTCTCTATTTTGGCGGGTTTGAAAATATGTTTTGATTTGTTTTGGTGGGTTTTAAAATATTTTGGTTCTTTGTGCAGAGATGACGGTGCCAGTTGCGGTGCGCTCCGGGGCGCTCCTTCTGCGGAAAGACGCCTGGCAGCAGCACATGGGACAGCTCCGCGTCTCCGTATTCTGCATTTCTTGCCTTCTGCATCTCAGCAAAATGCTTTCCCACTAGGTCTAGCAAGGAGAAACTGTGCCAGCTGAGTAGATGTAGCCCGGCCCGCCCTTTGAAGTTGACAAGTTCTTGGCATCTCAGAGCCTCAAGGGAAGAGCAAGGTTATGGATGGTAGGCTGGGGCAGAACTAGCAGCAAGCAGAGCACAGTTTTCCAAGAATACCTTCCATTGGAATGCTAATGGCAATTGAAGAGGCAGGCCAGTGGCAAGCCACTATCTTCTAGCAGTTTGAAAGGTGCAGACACAGTGCAGGTGTTGTGCGGCTTCCTTCTTGGCCTCCTAGATGGTGCCGCGCTCTCCGTCTCTTGCTTGCCAATATGTTGCCGTGTTCCTCCTATTGTTTGGTTTCTTTTGATTTGGTTTTAGGATGTTTTGGCGGGTTTTCGGAAGGTTTTGGTGGTGTTTTAGAATGTTTTGTTTTCTCTTGTGTTGTTTTTCTTGTGTTGGCAGGTTTTGGAATGTTTGGATTCCTTTTGGTGTGTTTTCAAATATTTTGGCGGGTATTTGGAATGTTTTGGTTTGCTTTCATTTGTTTTGATTATGTTTTGGCAAGTTATTGAATGTTTTGATCAGTTCTGACTGGTTTTCTAGTATTTTGGCATCTTTTCAGAATGTTTTGATCAGTTTTGGCAGGTTCTAAACTATTTTGCCGGGTTTCTGGAATGTTTTGGTTGGTTTTGATTTGTTTTTATGATGTTTTGGCTGGATTTTGGAATATTTTGTCGGGTTTTTGGAATGTTTTGGTTGGTTTTGATTTGTTTTTATTATGTTTTGCCAAGGTTTTGGAATGTTTTGATCAGTTCTGGCTGGTTTTCTAATGTTTTGGCATCTTTTCAGAATGTTTTGATCCGTTTTGGAGGTCTAAATTATTTTGGCGGGTTTTCGGAATATTTTGGTTGGTTTTGATTTGTTTTTATGAAGTTTTGGCGGGTTTTCGGAATGTTTTGGTTGGGTTTTAGAATGTTTAGTATTCTCTTGTGTTGTTTTTCTTGTGTTGGCAGGTTTTGGAATGTTTGGATTCCTTTTGGCGGGTTTTCAAATATTTTGGCGGGTATTTGGAATGTTTTGGTGGGTATTCGGAATGTTTCGATTAGTTTTGACGGGTTTTGAAATATTTTGGCGGGTTTTCGGAACGTTTTGATTTGTTTCGATTTGTTTTGATTCTGTTTAGCCCAGTTTTTGGTGTGTTTGGATTAGCTTTGGTGGGCTTTATCATGTTTTGGCAGGTTTTTTCCAATGTTTTGATCACTTCTGTCTGGTTCTCTATTTTGGCGGGTTTGAAAATATGTTTTGATTTGTTTTGGCGGGTTTTAAAATATTTTGGTTCTTTGTGCAGAGATGACGGTGCCAGTTGCGGTGCGCTCCGGGGCGCTCCTTCTGCGGAAAGACGCCTGGCAGTGGCACGTGGGACAGTTCCGCGTCTCCGTATTCTGCATTTCTTGCCTTCTGCATCTCAGCAAAATGCTTTGCCACTAGGTCTAGCAAGGAGAAACTGTGCCAGCTGAGTAGATGTAGCCCGGCCCGCCCTTTGAAGTTGACAAGTTCTTGGCATCTCAGAGCCTCAAGGGAAGAGCAAGGTTATCTATGGTAGGCTGGGGCAGAACTAGCAGCAAGCAGAGCAAAGTTGTCCAAGAATACCTTCCATTCCAATGCTAATGGCAATTGAAGAGGCAGGCCAGTGGCAAGCCACTATCTTCTAGCAGTTTGAAAGGTGCAGACACAGTGCAGGTGTTGTGCGGCTTCCTTCTTGGCCTCCTAGATGGTGCCGCGCTCTCCGTCTCTTGCTTGCCAATATGTTGCCGTGTTCCTCCTATTGTTTGGTTTCTTTTGATTTGGTTTTAGGATGTTTTGGCGGGTTTTCGGAATGTTTTGGTGGTGTTTTAGAATGTTTTGTTTTCTCTTGTGTTGTTTTTCTTGTGTTGGCAGGTTTTGGAATGTTTGGATTCCTTTTGGTGTGTTTTCAAATATTTTGGCGGGTATTTGGAATGTTTTGGTTTGCTTTCATTTGTTTTGATTATGTTTTGGCAAGTTATTGAATGTTTTGATCAGTTCTGACTGGTTTTCTAGTATTTTGGCATCTTTTCAGAATGTTTTGATCCGTTTTGGCAGGTTCTAAACTATTTTGTCGGGTTTCTGGAATGTTTTGGTTGGTTTTGATTTGTTTTTATGAAGTTTTGGCGGGTTTTCGGAATGTTTTGGTTGGGTTTTAGAATGTTTAGTATTCTCTTGTGTTGTTTTTCTTGTGTTGGCAGGTTTTGGAATGTTTGGATTCCTTTTGGCGGGTTTTCAAATATTTTGGCGGGTATTTGGAATGTTTTGGCGGGTATTCGGAATGTTTCGATTAGTTTTGATGGGTTTTGAAATATTTTGGCGGGTTTTCGGAACGTTTTGATTTGTTTCGATTTGTTTTGATTCTGTTTAGCCCAGTTTTTGGTGTGTTTGGATTAGCTTTGGTGGGCTTTATCATGTTTTGGCAGGTTTTTTCCAATGTTTTGATCACTTCTGTCTGGTTCTCTATTTTGGCGGGTTTGAAAATATGTTTTGATTTGTTTTGGCGGGTTTTAAAATATTTTGGTTCTTTGTGCAGAGATGACGGTGCCAGTTGCGGTGCGCTCTGGGGCGCTCCTTCTGCGGAAAGACGCCTGGCAGCAGCACATGGGACAGCTCCGCGTCTCCGTATTCTGCATTTCTTGCCTTCTGCATCTCAGCAAAATGCTTTGCCACTAGGTCTAGCAAGGAGAAACTGTGCCAGCTGAGTAGATGTAGCCCGGCCCGCCCTTTGAAGTTGACAAGTTCTTGGCATCTCAGAGCCTCAAGGGAAGAGCAAGGTTATGGATGGTAGGCTGGGGCAGAACTAGCAGCAAGCAGAGCACAGTTTTCCAAGAATACCTTCCATTGGAATGCTAATGGCAATTGAAGAGGCAGGCCAGTGGCAAGCCACTATCTTCTAGCAGTTTGAAAGGTGCAGACACAGTGCAGGTGTTGTGCGGCTTCCTTCTTGGCCTCCTAGATGGTGCCGCGCTCTCCGTCTCTTGCTTGCCAATATGTTGCCGTGTTCCTCCTATTGTTTGGTTTCTTTTGATTTGGGTTTAGGATGTTTTGGCGGGTTTTCGGAATGTTTTGGTGGTGTTTTAGAATGTTTTGTTTTCTCTTGTGTTGTTTTTCTTGTGTTGGCAGGTTTTGGAATGTTTGGATTCCTTTTGGTGTGTTTTCAAATATTTTGGCGGGTATTTGGAATGTTTTGGTTTGCTTTCATTTGTTTTGATTATGTTTTGGCAAGTTATTGAAAGTTTTGATCACTTCTGACTGGTTTTCTAGTATTTTGGCATCTTTTCAGAATGTTTTGATCAGTTTTGGCAGGTTCTAAACTATTTTGTCGGGTTTCTGGAATGTTTTGGTTGGTTTTGATTTGTTTTTATGATGTTTTGGCTGGATTTTGGAATATTTTGTCGGGTTTTTGGAATGTTTTGGTTGGTTTTGATTTGTTTTTATTATGTTTTGCCAAGGTTTTGGAATGTTTTGATCAGTTCTGGCTGGTTTTCTAATGTTTTGGCATCTTTTCAGAATGTTTTGATCCGTTTTGGAGGTCTAAATTATTTTGGCGGGTTTTCGGAATATTTTGGTTGGTTTTGATTTGTTTTTATGAAGTTTTGGCGGGTTTTCGGAATGTTTTGGTTGGGTTTTAGAATGTTTAGTATTCTCTTGTGTTGTTTTTCTTGTGTTGGCAGGTTTTGGAATGTTTGGATTCCTTTTGGCGGGTTTTCAAAAATTTTGGCGGGTATTTGGAATGTTTTGGTGGGTATTCTTAATGTTTCGATTAGTTTTGACGGGTTTTGAAATATTTTGGCGGGTTTTCGGAACGTTTTGATTTGTTTCGATTTGTTTTGATTCTGTTTAGCCCAGTTTTTGGTGTGTTTGGATTAGCTTTGGTGGGCTTTATCATGTTTTGGCAGGTTTTTTCCAATGTTTTGATCACTTCTGTCTGGTTCTCTATTTTGGCGGGTTTGAAAATATGTTTTGATTTGTTTTGGCGGGTTTTAAAATATTTTGGTTCTTTGTGCAGAGATGACGGTGCCAGTTGCGGTGCGCTCCGGGGCGCTCCTTCTGCGGAAAGACGCCTGGCAGTGGCACGTGGGACAGCTCCGCGTCTCCGTATTCTGCATTTCTTGCCTTCTGCATCTCAGCAAAATGCTTTGCCACTAGGTCTAGCAAGGAGAAACTGTGGCAGCTGAGTAGATGTAGCCCGGCCCGCCCTTTGAAGTTGACAAGTTCTTGGCATCTCAGAGCCTCAAGGGAAGAGCAAGGTTATGGATGGTAGGCTGGGGCAGAACTAGCAGCAAGCAGAGCAAAGTTGTCCAAGAATACCTTCCATTCCAATGCTAATGGCAATTGAAGAGGCAGGCCAGTGGCAAGCCACTATCTTCTAGCAGTTTGAAAGGTGCAGACACAGTGCAGGTGTTGTGCGGCTTCCTTCTTGGCCTCCTAGAAGGTGCCGCGCTCTCCTTCTCTTGCTTGCTAATATATTGCCATGTTCCTCCTATTGTTTGGTTTGTTTTGATTTGGTTTTAGGATGTTTTGGCGGGTTTTCGGAATGTTTTGGTGGTGTTTTAGAATGTTTTGTTTTCTCTTGTGTTGTTTTTCTTGTGTTGGCAGGTTTTGGAATGTTTGGATTCCTTTTGGTGTGTTTTCAAATATTTTGGCGGGTATTTGGAATGTTTTGGTTTGCTTTCATTTGTTTTGATTATGTTTTGGCAAGTTATTGAAAGTTTTGATCAGTTCTGACTGGTTTTCTAGTATTTTGGCATCTTTTCAGAATGTTTTGATCCATTTTGGCAGGTTCTAAACTATTTTGTCGGGTTTCTGGAATGTTTTGGTTGGTTTTGATTTGTTTTTATGAAGTTTTGGCGGGTTTTCGGAATGTTTTGGTTGGGTTTTAGAATGTTTAGTATTCTCTTGTGTTGTTTTTCTTGTGTTGGCAGGTTTTGGAATGTTTGGATTCCTTTTGGCGGGTTTTCAAATATTTTGGCGGGTATTTGGAATGTTTTGGCGGGTATTCGGAATGTTTCGATTAGTTTTGATGGGTTTTGAAATATTTTGGCGGGTTTTCGGAACGTTTTGATTTGTTTCGATTTGTTTTGATTCTGTTTAGCCCAGTTTTTGGTGTGTTTGGATTAGCTTTGGTGGGCTTTATCATGTTTTGGCAGGTTTTTTCCAATGTTTTGATCACTTCTGTCTGGTTCTCTATTTTGGCGGGTTTGAAAATATGTTTTGATTTGTTTTGGCGGGTTTTAAAATATTTTGGTTCTTTGTGCAGAGATGACGGTGCCAGTTGCGGTGCGCTCCGGGGCGCTCCTTCTGCGGAAAGACGCCTGGCAGCAGCACATGGGACAGCTCCGCGTCTCCGTATTCTGCATTTCTTGCCTTCTGCATCTCAGCAAAATGCTTTGCCACTAGGTCTAGCAAGGAGAAACTGTGCCAGCTGAGTAGATGTAGCCCGGCCCGCCCTTTGAAGTTGACAAGTTCTTGGCATCTCAGAGCCTCAAGGGAAGAGCAAGGTTATGGATGGTAGGCTGGGGCAGAACTAGCAGCAAGCAGAGCACAGTTTTCCAAGAATACCTTCCATTGGAATGCTAATGGCAATTGAAGAGGCAGGCCAGTGGCAAGCCACTATCTTCTAGCAGTTTGAAAGGTGCAGACACAGTGCAGGTGTTGTGCGGCTTCCTTCTTGGCCTCCTAGATGGTGCCGCGCTCTCCGTCTCTTGCTTGCCAATATGTTGCCGTGTTCCTCCTATTGTTTGGTTTCTTTTGATTTGGTTTTAGGATGTTTTGGCGGGTTTTCGGAATGTTTTGGTGGTGTTTTAGAATGTTTTGTTTTCTCTTGTGTTGTTTTTCTTGTGTTGGCAGGTTTTGGAATGTTTGGATTCCTTTTGGTGTGTTTTCAAATATTTTGGCGGGTATTTGGAATGTTTTGGTTTGCTTTCATTTGTTTTGATTATGTTTTGGCAAGTTATTGAAAGTTTTGATCAGTTCTGACTGGTTTTCTAGTATTTTGGCATCTTTTCAGAATGTTTTGATCAGTTTTGGCAGGTTCTAAACTATTTTGTCGGGTTTCTGGAATGTTTTGGTTGGTTTTGATTTGTTTTTATGATGTTTTGGCTGGATTTTGGAATATTTTGTCGGGTTTTTGGAATGTTTTGGTTGGTTTTGATTTGTTTTTATTATGTTTTGCCAAGGTTTTGGAATGTTTTGATCAGTTCTGGCTGGTTTTCTAATGTTTTGGCATCTTTTCAGAATGTTTTGATCCGTTTTGGAGGTCTAAATTATTTTGGCGGGTTTTCGGAATATTTTGGTTGGTTTTGATTTGTTTTTATGGAGTTTTGGCGGGTTTTCGGAATGTTTTGGTTGGGTTTTAGAATGTTTAGTATTCTCTTGTGTTGTTTTTCTTGTGTTGGCAGGTTTTGGAATGTTTGGATTCCTTTTGGCGGGTTTTCAAAAATTTTGGCGGGTATTTGGAATGTTTTGGTGGGTATTCTTAATGTTTCGATTAGTTTTGACGGGTTTTGAAATATTTTGGCGGGTTTTCGGAACGTTTTGATTTGTTTCGATTTGTTTTGATTCTGTTTAGCCCAGTTTTTGGTGTGTTTGGATTAGCTTTGGTGGGCTTTATCATGTTTTGGCAGGTTTTTTCCAATGTTTTGATCACTTCTGTCTGGTTCTCTATTTTGGCGGGTTTGAAAATATGTTTTGATTTGTTTTGGCGGGTTTTAAAATATTTTGGTTCTTTGTGCAGAGATGACGGTGCCAGTTGCGGTGCGCTCCGGGGCGCTCCTTCTGCGGAAAGACGCCTGGCAGTGGCACGTGGGACAGTTCCGCGTCTCCGTATTCTGCATTTCTTGCCTTCTGCATCTCAGCAAAATGCTTTGCCACTAGGTCTAGCAAGGAGAAACTGTGCCAGCTGAGTAGATGTAGCCCGGCCCGCCCTTTGAAGTTGACAAGTTCTTGGCATCTCAGAGCCTCAAGGGAAGAGCAAGGTTATCTATGGTAGGCTGGGGCAGAACTAGCAGCAAGCAGAGCAAAGTTGTCCAAGAATACCTTCCATTCCAATGCTAATGGCAATTGAAGAGGCAGGCCAGTGGCAAGCCACTATCTTCTAGCAGTTTGAAAGGTGCAGACACAGTGCAGGTGTTGTGCGGCTTCCTTCTTGGCCTCCTAGATGGTGCCGCGCTCTCCGTCTCTTGCTTGCCAATATGTTGCCGTGTTCCTCCTATTGTTTGGTTTCTTTTGATTTGGGTTTAGGATGTTTTGGCGGGTTTTCGGAATGTTTTGGTGGTGTTTTAGAATGTTTTGTTTTCTCTTGTGTTGTTTTTCTTGTGTTGGCAGGTTTTGGAATGTTTGGATTCCTTTTGGTGTGTTTTCAAATATTTTGGCGGGTATTTGGAATGTTTTGGTTTGCTTTCATTTGTTTTGATTATGTTTTGGCAAGTTATTGAATGTTTTGATCAGTTCTGACTGGTTTTCTAGTATTTTGGCATCTTTTCAGAATGTTTTGATCCGTTTTGGCAGGTTCTAAACTATTTTGTCGGGTTTCTGGAATGTTTTGGTTGGTTTTGATTTGTTTTTATGAAGTTTTGGCGGGTTTTCGGAATGTTTTGGTTGGGTTTTAGAATGTTTAGTATTCTCTTGTGTTGTTTTTCTTGTGTTGGCAGGTTTTGGAATGTTTGGATTCCTTTTGGCGGGTTTTCAAATATTTTGGCGGGTATTTGGAATGTTTTGGCGGGTATTCGGAATGTTTCGATTAGTTTTGATGGGTTTTGAAATATTTTGGCGGGTTTTCGGAACGTTTTGATTTGTTTCGATTTGTTTTGATTCTGTTTAGCCCAGTTTTTGGTGTGTTTGGATTAGCTTTGGTGGGCTTTATCATGTTTTGGCAGGTTTTTTCCAATGTTTTGATCACTTCTGTCTGGTTCTCTATTTTGGCGGGTTTGAAAATATGTTTTGATTTGTTTTGGCGGGTTTTAAAATATTTTGGTTCTTTGTGCAGAGATGACGGTGCCAGTTGCGGTGCGCTCTGGGGCGCTCCTTCTGCGGAAAGACGCCTGGCAGCAGCACATGGGACAGCTCCGCGTCTCCGTATTCTGCATTTCTTGCCTTCTGCATCTCAGCAAAATGCTTTGCCACTAGGTCTAGCAAGGAGAAACTGTGCCAGCTGAGTAGATGTAGCCCGGCCCGCCCTTTGAAGTTGACAAGTTCTTGGCATCTCAGAGCCTCAAGGGAAGAGCAAGGTTATGGATGGTAGGCTGGGGCAGAACTAGCAGCAAGCAGAGCACAGTTTTCCAAGAATACCTTCCATTGGAATGCTAATGGCAATTGAAGAGGCAGGCCAGTGGCAAGCCACTATCTTCTAGCAGTTTGAAAGGTGCAGACACAGTGCAGGTGTTGTGCGGCTTCCTTCTTGGCCTCCTAGATGGTGCCGCGCTCTCCGTCTCTTGCTTGCCAATATGTTGCCGTGTTCCTCCTATTGTTTGGTTTCTTTTGATTTGGGTTTAGGATGTTTTGGCGGGTTTTCGGAATGTTTTGGTGGTGTTTTAGAATGTTTTGTTTTCTCTTGTGTTGTTTTTCTTGTGTTGGCAGGTTTTGGAATGTTTGGATTCCTTTTGGTGTGTTTTCAAATATTTTGGCGGGTATTTGGAATGTTTTGGTTTGCTTTCATTTGTTTTGATTATGTTTTGGCAAGTTATTGAAAGTTTTGATCAGTTCTGACTGGTTTTCTAGTATTTTGGCATCTTTTCAGAATGTTTTGATCAGTTTTGGCAGGTTCTAAACTATTTTGTCGGGTTTCTGGAATGTTTTGGTTGGTTTTGATTTGTTTTTATGATGTTTTGGCTGGATTTTGGAATATTTTGTCGGGTTTTTGGAATGTTTTGGTTGGTTTTGATTTGTTTTTATTATGTTTTGCCAAGGTTTTGGAATGTTTTGATCAGTTCTGGCTGGTTTTCTAATGTTTTGGCATCTTTTCAGAATGTTTTGATCCGTTTTGGAGGTCTAAATTATTTTGGCGGGTTTTCGGAATATTTTGGTTGGTTTTGATTTGTTTTTATGGAGTTTTGGCGGGTTTTCGGAATGTTTTGGTTGGGTTTTAGAATGTTTAGTATTCTCTTGTGTTGTTTTTCTTGTGTTGGCAGGTTTTGGAATGTTTGGATTCCTTTTGGCGGGTTTTCAAAAATTTTGGCGGGTATTTGGAATGTTTTGGTGGGTATTCTTAATGTTTCGATTAGTTTTGACGGGTTTTGAAATATTTTGGCGGGTTTTCGGAACGTTTTGATTTGTTTCGATTTGTTTTGATTCTGTTTAGCCCAGTTTTTGGTGTGTTTGGATTAGCTTTGGTGGGCTTTATCATGTTTTGGCAGGTTTTTTCCAATGTTTTGATCACTTCTGTCTGGTTCTCTATTTTGGCGGGTTTGAAAATATGTTTTGATTTGTTTTGGCGGGTTTTAAAATATTTTGGTTCTTTGTGCAGAGATGACGGTGCCAGTTGCGGTGCGCTCCGGGGCGCTCCTTCTGCGGAAAGACGCCTGGCAGTGGCACGTGGGACAGTTCCGCGTCTCCGTATTCTGCATTTCTTGCCTTCTGCATCTCAGCAAAATGCTTTGCCACTAGGTCTAGCAAGGAGAAACTGTGGCAGCTGAGTAGATGTAGCCCGGCCCGCCCTTTGAAGTTGACAAGTTCTTGGCATCTCAGAGCCTCAAGGGAAGAGCAAGGTTATCTATGGTAGGCTGGGGCAGAACTAGCAGCAAGCAGAGCAAAGTTGTCCAAGAATACCTTCCATTCCAATGCTAATGGCAATTGAAGAGGCAGGCCAGTGGCAAGCCACTATCTTCTAGCAGTTTGAAAGGTGCAGACACAGTGCAGGTGTTGTGCGGCTTCCTTCTTGGCCTCCTAGAAGGTGCCGCGCTCTCCTTCTCTTGCTTGCTAATATATTGCCATGTTCCTCCTATTGTTTGGTTTGTTTTGATTTGGTTTTAGGATGTTTTGGCGGGTTTTCGGAATGTTTTGGTGGTGTTTTAGAATGTTTTGTTTTCTCTTGTGTTGTTTTTCTTGTGTTGGCAGGTTTTGGAATGTTTGGATTCCTTTTGGTGTGTTTTCAAATATTTTGGCGGGTATTTGGAATGTTTTGGTTTGCTTTCATTTGTTTTGATTATGTTTTGGCAAGTTATTGAATGTTTTGATCAGTTCTGACTGGTTTTCTAGTATTTTGGCATCTTTTCAGAATGTTTTGATCCGTTTTGGCAGGTTCTAAACTATTTTGTCGGGTTTCTGGAATGTTTTGGTTGGTTTTGATTTGTTTTTATGAAGTTTTGGCGGGTTTTCGGAATGTTTTGGTTGGGTTTTAGAATGTTTAGTATTCTCTTGTGTTGTTTTTCTTGTGTTGGCAGGTTTTGGAATGTTTGGATTCCTTTTGGCGGGTTTTCAAATATTTTGGCGGGTATTTGGAATGTTTTGGCGGGTATTCGGAATGTTTCGATTAGTTTTGATGGGTTTTGAAATATTTTGGCGGGTTTTCGGAACGTTTTGATTTGTTTCGATTTGTTTTGATTCTGTTTAGCCCAGTTTTTGGTGTGTTTGGATTAGCTTTGGTGGGCTTTATCATGTTTTGGCAGGTTTTTTCCAATGTTTTGATCACTTCTGTCTGGTTCTCTATTTTGGCGGGTTTGAAAATATGTTTTGATTTGTTTTGGCGGGTTTTAAAATATTTTGGTTCTTTGTGCAGAGATGACGGTGCCAGTTGCGGTGCGCTCCGGGGCGCTCCTTCTGCGGAAAGACGCCTGGCAGCAGCACATGGGACAGCTCCGCGTCTCCGTATTCTGCATTTCTTGCCTTCTGCATCTCAGCAAAATGCTTTGCCACTAGGTCTAGCAAGGAGAAACTGTGCCAGCTGAGTAGATGTAGCCCGGCCCGCCCTTTGAAGTTGACAAGTTCTTGGCATCTCAGAGCCTCAAGGGAAGAGCAAGGTTATGGATGGTAGGCTGGGGCAGAACTAGCAGCAAGCAGAGCACAGTTTTCCAAGAATACCTTCCATTGGAATGCTAATGGCAATTGAAGAGGCAGGCCAGTGGCAAGCCACTATCTTCTAGCAGTTTGAAAGGTGCAGACACAGTGCAGGTGTTGTGCGGCTTCCTTCTTGGCCTCCTAGATGGTGCCGCGCTCTCCGTCTCTTGCTTGCCAATATGTTGCCGTGTTCCTCCTATTGTTTGGTTTCTTTTGATTTGGGTTTAGGATGTTTTGGCGGGTTTTCGGAATGTTTTGGTGGTGTTTTAGAATGTTTTGTTTTCTCTTGTGTTGTTTTTCTTGTGTTGGCAGGTTTTGGAATGTTTGGATTCCTTTTGGTGTGTTTTCAAATATTTTGGCGGGTATTTGGAATGTTTTGGTTTGCTTTCATTTGTTTTGATTATGTTTTGGCAAGTTATTGAAAGTTTTGATCAGTTCTGACTGGTTTTCTAGTATTTTGGCATCTTTTCAGAATGTTTTGATCAGTTTTGGCAGGTTCTAAACTATTTTGTCGGGTTTCTGGAATGTTTTGGTTGGTTTTGATTTGTTTTTATGATGTTTTGGCTGGATTTTGGAATATTTTGTCGGGTTTTTGGAATGTTTTGGTTGGTTTTGATTTGTTTTTATTATGTTTTGCCAAGGTTTTGGAATGTTTTGATCAGTTCTGGCTGGTTTTCTAATGTTTTGGCATCTTTTCAGAATGTTTTGATCCGTTTTGGAGGTCTAAATTATTTTGGCGGGTTTTCGGAATATTTTGGTTGGTTTTGATTTGTTTTTATGGAGTTTTGGCGGGTTTTCGGAATGTTTTGGTTGGGTTTTAGAATGTTTAGTATTCTCTTGTGTTGTTTTTCTTGTGTTGGCAGGTTTTGGAATGTTTGGATTCCTTTTGGCGGGTTTTCAAAAATTTTGGCGGGTATTTGGAATGTTTTGGTGGGTATTCTTAATGTTTCGATTAGTTTTGACGGGTTTTGAAATATTTTGGCGGGTTTTCGGAACGTTTTGATTTGTTTCGATTTGTTTTGATTCTGTTTAGCCCAGTTTTTGGTGTGTTTGGATTAGCTTTGGTGGGCTTTATCATGTTTTGGCAGGTTTTTTCCAATGTTTTGATCACTTCTGTCTGGTTCTCTATTTTGGCGGGTTTGAAAATATGTTTTGATTTGTTTTGGCGGGTTTTAAAATATTTTGGTTCTTTGTGCAGAGATGACGGTGCCAGTTGCGGTGCGCTCCGGGGCGCTCCTTCTGCGGAAAGACGCCTGGCAGTGGCACGTGGGACAGCTCCGCGTCTCCGTATTCTGCATTTCTTGCCTTCTGCATCTCAGCAAAATGCTTTGCCACTAGGTCTAGCAAGGAGAAACTGTGCCAGCTGAGTAGATGTAGCCCGGCCCGCCCTTTGAAGTTGACAAGTTCTTGGCATCTCAGAGCCTCAAGGGAAGAGCAAGGTTATGGATGGTAGGCTGGGGCAGAACTAGCAGCAAGCAGAGCACAGTTTTCCAAGAATACCTTCCATTGGAATGCTAATGGCAATTGAAGAGGCAGGCCAGTGGCAAGCCACTATCTTCTAGCAGTTTGAAAGGTGCAGACACAGTGCAGGTGTTGTGCGGCTTCCTTCTTGGCCTCCTAGATGGTGCCGCGCTCTCCGTCTCTTGCTTGCCAATATGTTGCCGTGTTCCTCCTATTGTTTGGTTTCTTTTGATTTGGGTTTAGGATGTTTTGGCGGGTTTTCGGAATGTTTTGGTGGTGTTTTAGAATGTTTTGTTTTCTCTTGTGTTGTTTTTCTTGTGTTGGCAGGTTTTGGAATGTTTGGATTCCTTTTGGTGTGTTTTCAAATATTTTGGCGGGTATTTGGAATGTTTTGGTTTGCTTTCATTTGTTTTGATTATGTTTTGGCAAGTTATTGAAAGTTTTGATCAGTTCTGACTGGTTTTCTAGTATTTTGGCATCTTTTCAGAATGTTTTGATCAGTTTTGGCAGGTTCTAAACTATTTTGTCGGGTTTCTGGAATGTTTTGGTTGGTTTTGATTTGTTTTTATGATGTTTTGGCTGGATTTTGGAATATTTTGTCGGGTTTTTGGAATGTTTTGGTTGGTTTTGATTTGTTTTTATTATGTTTTGCCAAGGTTTTGGAATGTTTTGATCAGTTCTGGCTGGTTTTCTAATGTTTTGGCATCTTTTCAGAATGTTTTGATCCGTTTTGGAGGTCTAAATTATTTTGGCGGGTTTTCGGAATATTTTGGTTGGTTTTGATTTGTTTTTATGGAGTTTTGGCGGGTTTTCGGAATGTTTTGGTTGGGTTTTAGAATGTTTAGTATTCTCTTGTGTTGTTTTTCTTGTGTTGGCAGGTTTTGGAATGTTTGGATTCCTTTTGGCGGGTTTTCAAAAATTTTGGCGGGTATTTGGAATGTTTTGGTGGGTATTCTTAATGTTTCGATTAGTTTTGACGGGTTTTGAAATATTTTGGCGGGTTTTCGGAACGTTTTGATTTGTTTCGATTTGTTTTGATTCTGTTTAGCCCAGTTTTTGGTGTGTTTGGATTAGCTTTGGTGGGCTTTATCATGTTTTGGCAGGTTTTTTCCAATGTTTTGATCACTTCTGTCTGGTTCTCTATTTTGGCGGGTTTGAAAATATGTTTTGATTTGTTTTGGCGGGTTTTAAAATATTTTGGTTCTTTGTGCAGAGATGACGGTGCCAGTTGCGGTGCGCTCCGGGGCGCTCCTTCTGCGGAAAGACGCCTGGCAGTGGCACGTGGGACAGCTCCGCGTCTCCGTATTCTGCATTTCTTGCCTTCTGCATCTCAGCAAAATGCTTTGCCACTAGGTCTAGCAAGGAGAAACTGTGCCAGCTGAGTAGATGTAGCCCGGCCCGCCCTTTGAAGTTGACAAGTTCTTGGCATCTCAGAGCCTCAAGGGAAGAGCAAGGTTATGGATGGTAGGCTGGGGCAGAACTAGCAGCAAGCAGAGCAAAGTTGTCCAAGAATACCTTCCATTCCAATGCTAATGGCAATTGAAGAGGCAGGCCAGTGGCAAGCCACTATCTTCTAGCAGTTTGAAAGGTGCAGACACAGTGCAGGTGTTGTGCGGCTTCCTTCTTGGCCTCCTAGAAGGTGCCGCGCTCTCCTTCTCTTGCTTGCTAATATATTGCCATGTTCCTCCTATTGTTTGGTTTGTTTTGATTTGGGTTTAGGATGTTTTGGCGGGTTTTCGGAATGTTTTGGTGGTGTTTTAGAATGTTTTGTTTTCTCTTGTGTTGTTTTTCTTGTGTTGGCAGGTTTTGGAATGTTTGGATTCCTTTTGGTGTGTTTTCAAATATTTTGGCGGGTATTTGGAATGTTTTGGTTTGCTTTCATTTGCTTTGATTATGTTTTGGCAAGTTATTGAAAGTTTTGATCACTTCTGACTGGTTTTCTAGTATTTTGGCATCTTTTCAGAATGTTTTGATCAGTTTTGGCAGGTTCTAAACTATTTTGTCGGGTTTTTGGAATGTTTTGGTTGGTTTTGATTTGTTTTTATGATGTTTTGGCTGGATTTTGGAATATTTTGTCGGGTTTTTCGATTGTTTTGGTTGGTTTTGATTTGTTTTTATTATGTTTTGCCAAGGTTTTGGAATGTTTTGATCAGTTCTGGCTGGTTTTCTAATGTTTTGGCATCTTTTCAGAATGTTTTGATCCGTTTTGGAGGTCTAAATTATTTTGGCGGGTTTTCGGAATATTTTGGTTGGTTTTGATTTGTTTTTATGAAGTTTTGGCGGGTTTTCGGAATGTTTTGGTTGGGTTTTAGAATGTTTAGTATTCTCTTGTGTTGTTTTTCTTGTGTTGGCAGGTTTTGGAATGTTTGGATTCCTTTTGGCGGGTTTTCAAATATTTTGGCGGGTATTTGGAATGTTTTGGCGGGTATTCGGAATGTTTTGATTAGTTTTGACGGGTTTTGAAATATTTTGGCGGGTTTTCGGAACGTTTTGATTTGTTTCGATTTATTTTGATTCTGTATAGCCCAGTTTTTGGTGTGTTTGGATTAGCTTTGGTGGGCTTTATCATGTTTTGGCAGGTTTTTTTCGAATGTTTTGATCACTTCGGTCTGGTTTTCTATTTTGGCGGGTTTGAAAATATTTTTGGATTAGTTTTGGCGGGTTTTAAAATATTTTGGCTCTTTGCGCAGAGATGACGGTGCCGGTTGCGGTGCGCTCCGGGGCGCTCCTTTTGTGGAAAGACGCCTGGCAGCGGCACGTGGGACAGCTCCGCGTCTCCGTATTCTGCATTTCTTGCCTTCTGCATCTCAGCAAAATGCTTTGCCACTAGGTCTAGCAAGGAGAAACTGTGCCAGCTGAGTAGATGTAGCCCGGCCCGCCCTTTGAAGTTGACAAGTTCTTGGCATCTCAGAGCCTCAAGGGAAGAGCAAGGTTATCTATGGTAGGCTGGGGCAGAACTAGCAGCAAGCAGAGCAAAGTTGTCCAAGAATACCTTCCATTCCAATGCTAATGGCAATTGAAGAGGCAGGCCAGTGGCAAGCCACTATCTTCTAGCAGTTTGAAAGGTGCAGACACAGTGCAGGTGTTGTGCGGCTTCCTTCTTGGCCTCCTAGATGGTGCCGCGCTCTCCGTCTCTTGCTTGCCAATATGTTGCCGTGTTCCTCCTATTGTTTGGTTTCTTTTGATTTGGGTTTAGGATGTTTTGGCGGGTTTTCGGAATGTTTTGGTGGTGTTTTAGAATGTTTTGTTTTCTCTTGTGTTGTTTTTCTTGTGTTGGCAGGTTTTGGAATGTTTGGATTCCTTTTGGTGTGTTTTCAAATATTTTGGCGGGTATTTGGAATGTTTTGGTTTGCTTTCATTTGCTTTGATTATGTTTTGGCAAGTTATTGAATGTTTTGATCAGTTCTGACTGGTTTTCTAGTATTTTGGCATCTTTTCAGAATGTTTTGATCAGTTTTGGCAGGTTCTAAACTATTTTGTCGGGTTTCTGGAATGTTTTGGTTGGTTTTGATTTGTTTTTATGATGTTTTGGCTGGATTTTGGAATATTTTAGATCGTTTTTGGAATGTTTTGGTTGGTTTTGATTTGTTTTTATTATGTTTTGCCAAGGTTTTGGAATGTTTTGATCAGTTCTGGCTGGTTTTCTAATGTTTTGGCATCTTTTCAGAATGTTTTGATCCGTTTTGGAGGTCTAAATTATTTTGGCGGGTTTTCGGAATATTTTGGTTGGTTTTGATTTGTTTTTATGAAGTTTTGGCGGGTTTTCGGAATGTTTTGGTTGGCTTTTAGAATGTTTAGTATTCTCTTGTGTTGTTTTTCTTGTGTTGGCAGGTTTTGGAATGTTTGGATTCCTTTTGACAGGATTTCAAATATTTTGGCGGGTATTTGGAATGTTTTGGTGGGTATTCGGAATGTTTCGATTAGTTTTGACGGGTTTTGAAATATTTTGGCGGGTTTTCGGAACGTTTTGATTTGTTTCGATTTGTTTTGATTCTGTTTAGCCCAGTTTTTGGTGTGTTTGGATTAGCTTTGGTGGGCTTTATCATGTTTTGGCAGGTTTTTTCCAATGTTTTGATCACTTCTGTCTGGTTCTCTATTTTGGCGGGTTTGAAAATATGTTTTGATTTGTTTTGGCGGGTTTTAAAATATTTTGGTTCTTTGTGCAGAGATGACGGTGCCAGTTGCGGTGCGCTCCGGGGCGCTCCTTCTGCGGAAAGACGCCTGGCAGTGGCACGTGGGACAGCTCCGCGTCTCCGTATTCTGCATTTCTTGCCTTCTGCATCTCAGCAAAATGCTTTGCCACTAGGTCTAGCAAGGAGAAACTGTGCCAGCTGAGTAGATGTAGCCCGGCCCGCCCTTTGAAGTTGACAAGTTCTTGGCATCTCAGAGCCTCAAGGGAAGAGCAAGGTTATCTATGGTAGGCTGGGGCAGAACTAGCAGCAAGCAGAGCAAAGTTTTCCAAGAATACCTTCCATTGGAATGCTAATGGCAATTGAAGAGGCAGGCCAGTGGCAAGCCACTATCTTCTAGCAGTTTGAAAGGTGCAGACACAGTGCAGGTGTTGTGCGGCTTCCTTCTTGGCCTCCTAGATGGTGCCGCGCTCTCCGTCTCTTGCTTGCCAATATGTTGCCGTGTTCCTCCTATTGTTTGGTTTCTTTTGATTTGGGTTTAGGATGTTTTGGCGGGTTTTCGGAATGTTTTGGTGGTGTTTTAGAATGTTTTGTTTTCTCTTGTGTTGTTTTTCTTGTGTTGGCAGGTTTTGGAATGTTTGGATTCCTTTTGGTGTGTTTTCAAATATTTTGGCGGGTATTTGGAATGTTTTGGTTTGCTTTCATTTGTTTTGATTATGTTTTGGCAAGTTATTGAATGTTTTGATCAGTTCTGACTGGTTTTCTAGTATTTTGGCATCTTTTCAGAATGTTTTGATCAGTTTTGGCAGGTTCTAAACTATTTTGCCGGGTTTCTGGAATGTTTTGGTTGGTTTTGATTTGTTTTTATGATGTTTTGGCTGGATTTTGGAATATTTTGTCGGGTTTTTGGAATGTTTTGGTTGGTTTTGATTTGTTTTTATTATGTTTTGCCAAGGTTTTGGAATGTTTTGATCAGTTCTGGCTGGTTTTCTAATGTTTTGGCATCTTTTCAGAATGTTTTGATCCGTTTTGGAGGTCTAAATTATTTTGGCGGGTTTTCGGAATATTTTGGTTGGTTTTGATTTGTTTTTATGAAGTTTTGGCGGGTTTTCGGAATGTTTTGGTTGGGTTTTAGAATGTTTAGTATTCTCTTGTGTTGTTTTTCTTGTGTTGGCAGGTTTTGGAATGTTTGGATTCCTTTTGGCGGGTTTTCAAATATTTTGGCGGGTATTTGGAATGTTTTGGCGGGTATTCGGAATGTTTTGATTAGTTTTGACGGGTTTTGAAATATTTTGGCGGGTTTTCGGAACGTTTTGATTTGTTTCGATTTATTTTGATTCTGTATAGCCCAGTTTTTGGTGTGTTTGGATTAGCTTTGGTGGGCTTTATCATGTTTTGGCAGGTTTTTTTCGAATGTTTTGATCACTTCGGTCTGGTTTTCTATTTTGGCGGGTTTGAAAATATTTTTGGATTAGTTTTGGCGGGTTTTAAAATATTTTGGCTCTTTGCGCAGAGATGACGGTGCCGGTTGCGGTGCGCTCCGGGGCGCTCCTTTTGTGGAAAGACGCCTGGCAGCGGCACGTGGGACAGCTCCGCGTCTCCGTATTCTGCATTTCTTGCCTTCTGCATCTCAGCAAAATGCTTTGCCACTAGGTCTAGCAAGGAGAAACTGTGCCAGCTGAGTAGATGTAGCCCGGCCCGCCCTTTGAAGTTGACAAGTTCTTGGCATCTCAGAGCCTCAAGGGAAGAGCAAGGTTATCTATGGTAGGCTGGGGCAGAACTAGCAGCAAGCAGAGCAAAGTTGTCCAAGAATACCTTCCATTGGAATGCTAATGGCAATTGAAGAGGCAGGCCAGTGGCAAGCCACTATCTTCTAGCAGTTTGAAAGGTGCAGACACAGTGCAGGTGTTGTGCGGCTTCCTTCTTGGCCTCCTAGATGGTGCCGCGCTCTCCGTCTCTTGCTTGCCAATATGTTGCCGTGTTCCTCCTATTGTTTGGTTTCTTTTGATTTGGGTTTAGGATGTTTTGGCGGGTTTTCGGAATGTTTTGGTGGTGTTTTAGAATGTTTTGTTTTCTCTTGTGTTGTTTTTCTTGTGTTGGCAGGTTTTGGAATGTTTGGATTCCTTTTGGTGTGTTTTCAAATATTTTGGCGGGTATTTGGAATGTTTTGGTTTGCTTTCATTTGTTTTGATTATGTTTTGGCAAGTTATTGAATGTTTTGATCAGTTCTGACTGGTTTTCTAGTATTTTGGCATCTTTTCAGAATGTTTTGATCCGTTTTGGAGGTCTAAATTATTTTGGCGGGTTTTCGGAATATTTTGGTTGGTTTTGATTTGTTTTTATGAAGTTTTGGCGGGTTTTCGGAATGTTTTGGTTGGGTTTTAGAATGTTTAGTATTCTCTTGTGTTGTTTTTCTTGTGTTGGCAGGTTTTGGAATGTTTGGATTCCTTTTGGCGGGTTTTCAAATATTTTGGCGGGTATTTGGAATGTTTTGGCGGGTATTCGGAATGTTTCGATTAGTTTTGATGGGTTTTGAAATATTTTGGCGGGTTTTCGGAACGTTTTGATTTGTTTCGATTTGTTTTGATTCTGTTTAGCCCAGTTTTTGGTGTGTTTGGATTAGCTTTGGTGGGCTTTATCATGTTTTGGCAGGTTTTTTCCAATGTTTTGATCACTTCTGTCTGGTTCTCTATTTTGGCGGGTTTGAAAATATGTTTTGATTTGTTTTGGCGGGTTTTAAAATATTTTGGTTCTTTGTGCAGAGATGACGGTGCCAGTTGCGGTGCGCTCCGGGGCGCTCCTTCTGCGGAAAGACGCCTGGCAGCAGCACATGGGACAGCTCCGCGTCTCCGTATTCTGCATTTCTTGCCTTCTGCATCTCAGCAAAATGCTTTGCCACTAGGTCTAGCAAGGAGAAACTGTGCCAGCTGAGTAGATGTAGCCCGGCCCGCCCTTTGAAGTTGACAAGTTCTTGGCATCTCAGAGCCTCAAGGGAAGAGCAAGGTTATGGATGGTAGGCTGGGGCAGAACTAGCAGCAAGCAGAGCACAGTTTTCCAAGAATACCTTCCATTGGAATGCTAATGGCAATTGAAGAGGCAGGCCAGTGGCAAGCCACTATCTTCTAGCAGTTTGAAAGGTGCAGACACAGTGCAGGTGTTGTGCGGCTTCCTTCTTGGCCTCCTAGATGGTGCCGCGCTCTCCGTCTCTTGCTTGCCAATATGTTGCCGTGTTCCTCCTATTGTTTGGTTTCTTTTGATTTGGGTTTAGGATGTTTTGGCGGGTTTTCGGAATGTTTTGGTGGTGTTTTAGAATGTTTTGTTTTCTCTTGTGTTGTTTTTCTTGTGTTGGCAGGTTTTGGAATGTTTGGATTCCTTTTGGTGTGTTTTCAAATATTTTGGCGGGTATTTGGAATGTTTTGGTTTGCTTTCATTTGTTTTGATTATGTTTTGGCAAGTTATTGAAAGTTTTGATCAGTTCTGACTGGTTTTCTAGTATTTTGGCATCTTTTCAGAATGTTTTGATCAGTTTTGGCAGGTTCTAAACTATTTTGTCGGGTTTCTGGAATGTTTTGGTTGGTTTTGATTTGTTTTTATGATGTTTTGGCTGGATTTTGGAATATTTTGTCGGGTTTTTGGAATGTTTTGGTTGGTTTTGATTTGTTTTTATTATGTTTTGCCAAGGTTTTGGAATGTTTTGATCAGTTCTGGCTGGTTTTCTAATGTTTTGGCATCTTTTCAGAATGTTTTGATCCGTTTTGGAGGTCTAAATTATTTTGGCGGGTTTTCGGAATATTTTGGTTGGTTTTGATTTGTTTTTATGGAGTTTTGGCGGGTTTTCGGAATGTTTTGGTTGGGTTTTAGAATGTTTAGTATTCTCTTGTGTTGTTTTTCTTGTGTTGGCAGGTTTTGGAATGTTTGGATTCCTTTTGGCGGGTTTTCAAAAATTTTGGCGGGTATTTGGAATGTTTTGGTGGGTATTCTTAATGTTTCGATTAGTTTTGACGGGTTTTGAAATATTTTGGCGGGTTTTCGGAACGTTTTGATTTGTTTCGATTTGTTTTGATTCTGTTTAGCCCAGTTTTTGGTGTGTTTGGATTAGCTTTGGTGGGCTTTATCATGTTTTGGCAGGTTTTTTCCAATGTTTTGATCACTTCTGTCTGGTTCTCTATTTTGGCGGGTTTGAAAATATGTTTTGATTTGTTTTGGCGGGTTTTAAAATATTTTGGTTCTTTGTGCAGAGATGACGGTGCCAGTTGCGGTGCGCTCCGGGGCGCTCCTTCTGCGGAAAGACGCCTGGCAGTGGCACGTGGGACAGTTCCGCGTCTCCGTATTCTGCATTTCTTGCCTTCTGCATCTCAGCAAAATGCTTTGCCACTAGGTCTAGCAAGGAGAAACTGTGCCAGCTGAGTAGATGTAGCCCGGCCCGCCCTTTGAAGTTGACAAGTTCTTGGCATCTCAGAGCCTCAAGGGAAGAGCAAGGTTATGGATGGTAGGCTGGGGCAGAACTAGCAGCAAGCAGAGCACAGTTTTCCAAGAATACCTTCCATTGGAATGCTAATGGCAATTGAAGAGGCAGGCCAGTGGCAAGCCACTATCTTCTAGCAGTTTGAAAGGTGCAGACACAGTGCAGGTGTTGTGCGGCTTCCTTCTTGGCCTCCTAGAAGGTGCCGCGCTCTCCGTCTCTTGCTTGCCAATATGTTGCCGTGTTCCTCCTATTGTTTGGTTTCTTTTGATTTGGGTTTAGGATGTTTTGGCGGGTTTTCGGAATGTTTTGGTGGTGTTTTAGAATGTTTTGTTTTCTCTTGTGTTGTTTTTCTTGTGTTGGCAGGTTTTGGAATGTTTGGATTCCTTTTGGTGTGTTTTCAAATATTTTGGCGGGTATTTGGAATGTTTTGGTTTGCTTTCATTTGTTTTGATTATGTTTTGGCAAGTTATTGAATGTTTTGATCAGTTCTGACTGGTTTTCTAGTATTTTGGCATCTTTTCAGAATGTTTTGATCCGTTTTGGAGGTCTAAATTATTTTGGCGGGTTTTCGGAATATTTTGGTTGGTTTTGATTTGTTTTTATGAAGTTTTGGCGGGTTTTCGGAATGTTTTGGTTGGGTTTTAGAATGTTTAGTATTCTCTTGTGTTGTTTTTCTTGTGTTGGCAGGTTTTGGAATGTTTGGATTCCTTTTGGCGGGTTTTCAAATATTTTGGCGGGTATTTGGAATGTTTTGGCGGGTATTCGGAATGTTTCGATTAGTTTTGATGGGTTTTGAAATATTTTGGCGGGTTTTCGGAACGTTTTGATTTGTTTCGATTTGTTTTGATTCTGTTTAGCCCAGTTTTTGGTGTGTTTGGATTAGCTTTGGTGGGCTTTATCATGTTTTGGCAGGTTTTTTCCAATGTTTTGATCACTTCTGTCTGGTTCTCTATTTTGGCGGGTTTGAAAATATGTTTTGATTTGTTTTGGCGGGTTTTAAAATATTTTGGTTCTTTGTGCAGAGATGACGGTGCCAGTTGCGGTGCGCTCCGGGGCGCTCCTTCTGCGGAAAGACGCCTGGCAGCAGCACATGGGACAGCTCCGCGTCTCCGTATTCTGCATTTCTTGCCTTCTGCATCTCAGCAAAATGCTTTGCCACTAGGTCTAGCAAGGAGAAACTGTGCCAGCTGAGTAGATGTAGCCCGGCCCGCCCTTTGAAGTTGACAAGTTCTTGGCATCTCAGAGCCTCAAGGGAAGAGCAAGGTTATGGATGGTAGGCTGGGGCAGAACTAGCAGCAAGCAGAGCACAGTTTTCCAAGAATACCTTCCATTGGAATGCTAATGGCAATTGAAGAGGCAGGCCAGTGGCAAGCCACTATCTTCTAGCAGTTTGAAAGGTGCAGACACAGTGCAGGTGTTGTGCGGCTTCCTTCTTGGCCTCCTAGATGGTGCCGCGCTCTCCGTCTCTTGCTTGCCAATATGTTGCCGTGTTCCTCCTATTGTTTGGTTTCTTTTGATTTGGGTTTAGGATGTTTTGGCGGGTTTTCGGAATGTTTTGGTGGTGTTTTAGAATGTTTTGTTTTCTCTTGTGTTGTTTTTCTTGTGTTGGCAGGTTTTGGAATGTTTGGATTCCTTTTGGTGTGTTTTCAAATATTTTGGCGGGTATTTGGAATGTTTTGGTTTGCTTTCATTTGTTTTGATTATGTTTTGGCAAGTTATTGAAAGTTTTGATCAGTTCTGACTGGTTTTCTAGTATTTTGGCATCTTTTCAGAATGTTTTGATCAGTTTTGGCAGGTTCTAAACTATTTTGTCGGGTTTCTGGAATGTTTTGGTTGGTTTTGATTTGTTTTTATGATGTTTTGGCTGGATTTTGGAATATTTTGTCGGGTTTTTGGAATGTTTTGGTTGGTTTTGATTTGTTTTTATTATGTTTTGCCAAGGTTTTGGAATGTTTTGATCAGTTCTGGCTGGTTTTCTAATGTTTTGGCATCTTTTCAGAATGTTTTGATCCGTTTTGGAGGTCTAAATTATTTTGGCGGGTTTTCGGAATATTTTGGTTGGTTTTGATTTGTTTTTATGGAGTTTTGGCGGGTTTTCGGAATGTTTTGGTTGGGTTTTAGAATGTTTAGTATTCTCTTGTGTTGTTTTTCTTGTGTTGGCAGGTTTTGGAATGTTTGGATTCCTTTTGGCGGGTTTTCAAAAATTTTGGCGGGTATTTGGAATGTTTTGGTGGGTATTCTTAATGTTTCGATTAGTTTTGACGGGTTTTGAAATATTTTGGCGGGTTTTCGGAACGTTTTGATTTGTTTCGATTTGTTTTGATTCTGTTTAGCCCAGTTTTTGGTGTGTTTGGATTAGCTTTGGTGGGCTTTATCATGTTTTGGCAGGTTTTTTCCAATGTTTTGATCACTTCTGTCTGGTTCTCTATTTTGGCGGGTTTGAAAATATGTTTTGATTTGTTTTGGCGGGTTTTAAAATATTTTGGTTCTTTGTGCAGAGATGACGGTGCCAGTTGCGGTGCGCTCCGGGGCGCTCCTTCTGCGGAAAGACGCCTGGCAGTGGCACGTGGGACAGTTCCGCGTCTCCGTATTCTGCATTTCTTGCCTTCTGCATCTCAGCAAAATGCTTTGCCACTAGGTCTAGCAAGGAGAAACTGTGCCAGCTGAGTAGATGTAGCCCGGCCCGCCCTTTGAAGTTGACAAGTTCTTGGCATCTCAGAGCCTCAAGGGAAGAGCAAGGTTATCTATGGTAGGCTGGGGCAGAACTAGCAGCAAGCAGAGCAAAGTTGTCCAAGAATACCTTCCATTCCAATGCTAATGGCAATTGAAGAGGCAGGCCAGTGGCAAGCCACTATCTTCTAGCAGTTTGAAAGGTGCAGACACAGTGCAGGTGTTGTGCGGCTTCCTTCTTGGCCTCCTAGATGGTGCCGCGCTCTCCGTCTCTTGCTTGCCAATATGTTGCCGTGTTCCTCCTATTGTTTGGTTTCTTTTGATTTGGGTTTAGGATGTTTTGGCGGGTTTTCGGAATGTTTTGGTGGTGTTTTAGAATGTTTTGTTTTCTCTTGTGTTGTTTTTCTTGTGTTGGCAGGTTTTGGAATGTTTGGATTCCTTTTGGTGTGTTTTCAAATATTTTGGCGGGTATTTGGAATGTTTTGGTTTGCTTTCATTTGTTTTGATTATGTTTTGGCAAGTTATTGAATGTTTTGATCAGTTCTGACTGGTTTTCTAGTATTTTGGCATCTTTTCAGAATGTTTTGATCCGTTTTGGCAGGTTCTAAACTATTTTGTCGGGTTTCTGGAATGTTTTGGTTGGTTTTGATTTGTTTTTATGAAGTTTTGGCGGGTTTTCGGAATGTTTTGGTTGGGTTTTAGAATGTTTAGTATTCTCTTGTGTTGTTTTTCTTGTGTTGGCAGGTTTTGGAATGTTTGGATTCCTTTTGGCGGGTTTTCAAATATTTTGGCGGGTATTTGGAATGTTTTGGCGGGTATTCGGAATGTTTCGATTAGTTTTGATGGGTTTTGAAATATTTTGGCGGGTTTTCGGAACGTTTTGATTTGTTTCGATTTGTTTTGATTCTGTTTAGCCCAGTTTTTGGTGTGTTTGGATTAGCTTTGGTGGGCTTTATCATGTTTTGGCAGGTTTTTTCCAATGTTTTGATCACTTCTGTCTGGTTCTCTATTTTGGCGGGTTTGAAAATATGTTTTGATTTGTTTTGGCGGGTTTTAAAATATTTTGGTTCTTTGTGCAGAGATGACGGTGCCAGTTGCGGTGCGCTCTGGGGCGCTCCTTCTGCGGAAAGACGCCTGGCAGCAGCACATGGGACAGCTCCGCGTCTCCGTATTCTGCATTTCTTGCCTTCTGCATCTCAGCAAAATGCTTTGCCACTAGGTCTAGCAAGGATAAACTGTGCCAGCTGAGTAGATGTAGCCCGGCCCGCCCTTTGAAGTTGACAAGTTCTTGGCATCTCAGAGCCTCAAGGGAAGAGCAAGGTTATGGATGGTAGGCTGGGGCAGAACTAGCAGCAAGCAGAGCACAGTTTTCCAAGAATACCTTCCATTGGAATGCTAATGGCAATTGAAGAGGCAGGCCAGTGGCAAGCCACTATCTTCTAGCAGTTTGAAAGGTGCAGACACAGTGCAGGTGTTGTGCGGCTTCCTTCTTGGCCTCCTAGATGGTGCCGCGCTCTCCGTCTCTTGCTTGCCAATATGTTGCCGTGTTCCTCCTATTGTTTGGTTTCTTTTGATTTGGGTTTAGGATGTTTTGGCGGGTTTTCGGAATGTTTTGGTGGTGTTTTAGAATGTTTTGTTTTCTCTTGTGTTGTTTTTCTTGTGTTGGCAGGTTTTGGAATGTTTGGATTCCTTTTGGTGTGTTTTCAAATATTTTGGCGGGTATTTGGAATGTTTTGGTTTGCTTTCATTTGTTTTGATTATGTTTTGGCAAGTTATTGAAAGTTTTGATCACTTCTGACTGGTTTTCTAGTATTTTGGCATCTTTTCAGAATGTTTTGATCAGTTTTGGCAGGTTCTAAACTATTTTGTCGGGTTTCTGGAATGTTTTGGTTGGTTTTGATTTGTTTTTATGATGTTTTGGCTGGATTTTGGAATATTTTGTCGGGTTTTTGGAATGTTTTGGTTGGTTTTGATTTGTTTTTATTATGTTTTGCCAAGGTTTTGGAATGTTTTGATCAGTTCTGGCTGGTTTTCTAATGTTTTGGCATCTTTTCAGAATGTTTTGATCCGTTTTGGAGGTCTAAATTATTTTGGCGGGTTTTCGGAATATTTTGGTTGGTTTTGATTTGTTTTTATGGAGTTTTGGCGGGTTTTCGGAATGTTTTGGTTGGGTTTTAGAATGTTTAGTATTCTCTTGTGTTGTTTTTCTTGTGTTGGCAGGTTTTGGAATGTTTGGATTCCTTTTGGCGGGTTTTCAAAAATTTTGGCGGGTATTTGGAATGTTTTGGTGGGTATTCTTAATGTTTCGATTAGTTTTGACGGGTTTTGAAATATTTTGGCGGGTTTTCGGAACGTTTTGATTTGTTTCGATTTGTTTTGATTCTGTTTAGCCCAGTTTTTGGTGTGTTTGGATTAGCTTTGGTGGGCTTTATCATGTTTTGGCAGGTTTTTTCCAATGTTTTGATCACTTCTGTCTGGTTCTCTATTTTGGCGGGTTTGAAAATATGTTTTGATTTGTTTTGGCGGGTTTTAAAATATTTTGGTTCTTTGTGCAGAGATGACGGTGCCAGTTGCGGTGCGCTCCGGGGCGCTCCTTCTGCGGAAAGACGCCTGGCAGTGGCACGTGGGACAGCTCCGCGTCTCCGTATTCTGCATTTCTTGCCTTCTGCATCTCAGCAAAATGCTTTGCCACTAGGTCTAGCAAGGAGAAACTGTGCCAGCTGAGTAGATGTAGCCCGGCCCGCCCTTTGAAGTTGACAAGTTCTTGGCATCTCAGAGCCTCAAGGGAAGAGCAAGGTTATCTATGGTAGGCTGGGGCAGAACTAGCAGCAAGCAGAGCAAAGTTGTCCAAGAATACCTTCCATTGGAATGCTAATGGCAATTGAAGAGGCAGGCCAGTGGCAAGCCACTATCTTCTAGCAGTTTGAAAGGTGCAGACACAGTGCAGGTGTTGTGCGGCTTCCTTCTTGGCCTCCTAGAAGGTGCCGCGCTCTCCTTCTCTTGCTTGCTAATATATTGCCATGTTCCTCCTATTGTTTGGTTTGTTTTGATTTGGTTTTAGGATGTTTTGGCGGGTTTTCGGAATGTTTTGGTGGTGTTTTAGAATGTTTTGTTTTCTCTTGTGTTGTTTTTCTTGTGTTGGCAGGTTTTGGAATGTTTGGATTCCTTTTGGTGTGTTTTCAAATATTTTGGCGGGTATTTGGAATGTTTTGGTTTGCTTTCATTTGTTTTGATTATGTTTTGGCAAGTTATTGAATGTTTTGATCAGTTCTGACTGGTTTTCTAGTATTTTGGCATCTTTTCAGAATGTTTTGATCCGTTTTGGCAGGTTCTAAACTATTTTGTCGGGTTTCTGGAATGTTTTGGTTGGTTTTGATTTGTTTTTATGAAGTTTTGGCGGGTTTTCGGAATGTTTTGGTTGGGTTTTAGAATGTTTAGTATTCTCTTGTGTTGTTTTTCTTGTGTTGGCAGGTTTTGGAATGTTTGGATTCCTTTTGGCGGGTTTTCAAATATTTTGGCGGGTATTTGGAATGTTTTGGCGGGTATTCGGAATGTTTCGATTAGTTTTGATGGGTTTTGAAATATTTTGGCGGGTTTTCGGAACGTTTTGATTTGTTTCGATTTGTTTTGATTCTGTTTAGCCCAGTTTTTGGTGTGTTTGGATTAGCTTTGGTGGGCTTTATCATGTTTTGGCAGGTTTTTTCCAATGTTTTGATCACTTCTGTCTGGTTCTCTATTTTGGCGGGTTTGAAAATATGTTTTGATTTGTTTTGGCGGGTTTTAAAATATTTTGGTTCTTTGTGCAGAGATGACGGTGCCAGTTGCGGTGCGCTCCGGGGCGCTCCTTCTGCGGAAAGACGCCTGGCAGCAGCACATGGGACAGCTCCGCGTCTCCGTATTCTGCATTTCTTGCCTTCTGCATCTCAGCAAAATGCTTTGCCACTAGGTCTAGCAAGGAGAAACTGTGCCAGCTGAGTAGATGTAGCCCGGCCCGCCCTTTGAAGTTGACAAGTTCTTGGCATCTCAGAGCCTCAAGGGAAGAGCAAGGTTATGGATGGTAGGCTGGGGCAGAACTAGCAGCAAGCAGAGCACAGTTTTCCAAGAATACCTTCCATTCCAATGCTAATGGCAATTGAAGAGGCAGGCCAGTGGCAAGCCACTATCTTCTAGCAGTTTGAAAGGTGCAGACACAGTGCAGGTGTTGTGCGGCTTCCTTCTTGGCCTCCTAGATGGTGCCGCGCTCTCCGTCTCTTGCTTGCCAATATGTTGCCGTGTTCCTCCTATTGTTTGGTTTCTTTTGATTTGGGTTTAGGATGTTTTGGCGGGTTTTCGGAATGTTTTGGTGGTGTTTTAGAATGTTTTGTTTTCTCTTGTGTTGTTTTTCTTGTGTTGGCAGGTTTTGGAATGTTTGGATTCCTTTTGGTGTGTTTTCAAATATTTTGGTGGGTATTTGGAATGTTTTGGTTTGCTTTCATTTGTTTTGATTATGTTTTGGCAAGTTATTGAAAGTTTTGATCAGTTCTGACTGGTTTTCTAGTATTTTGGCATCTTTTCAGAATGTTTTGATCAGTTTTGGCAGGTTCTAAACTATTTTGTCGGGTTTCTGGAATGTTTTGGTTGGTTTTGATTTGTTTTTATGATGTTTTGGCTGGATTTTGGAATATTTTGTCGGGTTTTTGGAATGTTTTGGTTGGTTTTGATTTGTTTTTATTATGTTTTGCCAAGGTTTTGGAATGTTTTGATCAGTTCTGGCTGGTTTTCTAATGTTTTGGCATCTTTTCAGAATGTTTTGATCCGTTTTGGAGGTCTAAATTATTTTGGCGGGTTTTCGGAATATTTTGGTTGGTTTTGATTTGTTTTTATGGAGTTTTGGCGGGTTTTCGGAATGTTTTGGTTGGGTTTTAGAATGTTTAGTATTCTCTTGTGTTGTTTTTCTTGTGTTGGCAGGTTTTGGAATGTTTGGATTCCTTTTGGCGGGTTTTCAAAAATTTTGGCGGGTATTTGGAATGTTTTGGTGGGTATTCTTAATGTTTCGATTAGTTTTGACGGGTTTTGAAATATTTTGGCGGGTTTTCGGAACGTTTTGATTTGTTTCGATTTGTTTTGATTCTGTTTAGCCCAGTTTTTGGTGTGTTTGGATTAGCTTTGGTGGGCTTTATCATGTTTTGGCAGGTTTTTTCCAATGTTTTGATCACTTCTGTCTGGTTCTCTATTTTGGCAGGTTTGAAAATATGTTTTGATTTGCTTTGGCGGGTTTTAAAATATTTTGGTTCTTTGTGCAGAGATGACGGTGCCAGTTGCGGTGCGCTCCGGGGCGCTCCTTCTGCGGAAAGACGCCTGGCAGTGGCACGTGGGACAGCTCCGCGTCTCCGTATTCTGCATTTCTTGCCTTCTGCATCTCAGCAAAATGCTTTGCCACTAGGTCTAGCAAGGAGAAACTGTGCCAGCTGAGTAGATGTAGCCCGGCCCGCCCTTTGAAGTTGACAAGTTCTTGGCATCTCAGAGCCTCAAGGGAAGAGCAAGGTTATCTATGGTAGGCTGGGGCAGAACTAGCAGCAAGCAGAGCAAAGTTGTCCAAGAATACCTTCCATTGGAATGCTAATGGCAATTGAAGAGGCAGGCCAGTGGCAAGCCACTATCTTCTAGCAGTTTGAAAGGTGCAGACACAGTGCAGGTGTTGTGCGGCTTCCTTCTTGGCCTCCTAGAAGGTGCCGCGCTCTCCTTCTCTTGCTTGCTAATATATTGCCATGTTCCTCCTATTGTTTGGTTTGTTTTGATTTGGTTTTAGGATGTTTTGGCGGGTTTTCGGAATGTTTTGGTGGTGTTTTAGAATGTTTTGTTTTCTCTTGTGTTGTTTTTCTTGTGTTGGCAGGTTTTGGAATGTTTGGATTCCTTTTGGTGTGTTTTCAAATATTTTGGCGGGTATTTGGAATGTTTTGGTTTGCTTTCATTTGCTTTGATTATGTTTTGGCAAGTTATTGAAAGTTTTGATCACTTCTGACTGGTTTTCTAGTATTTTGGCATCTTTTCAGAATGTTTTGATCAGTTTTGGCAGGTTCTAAACTATTTTGTCGGGTTTTTGGAATGTTTTGGTTGGTTTTGATTTGTTTTTATGATGTTTTGGCTGGATTTTGGAATATTTTGTCGGGTTTTTCGAATGTTTTGGTTGGTTTTGATTTGTTTTTATTATGTTTTGCCAAGGTTTTGGAATGTTTTGATCAGTTCTGGCTGGTTTTCTAATGTTTTGGCATCTTTTCAGAATGTTTTGATCCGTTTTGGAGGTCTAAATTATTTTGGCGGGTTTTCGGAATATTTTGGTTGGTTTTGATTTGTTTTTATGAAGTTTTGGCGGGTTTTCGGAATGTTTTGGTTGGGTTTTAGAATGTTTAGTATTCTCTTGTGTTGTTTTTCTTGTGTTGGCAGGTTTTGGAATGTTTGGATTCCTTTTGGCGGGTTTTCAAATATTTTGGCGGGTATTTGGAATGTTTTGGCGGGTATTCGGAATGTTTTGATTAGTTTTGACGGGTTTTGAAATATTTTGGCGGGTTTTCGGAACGTTTTGATTTGTTTCGATTTATTTTGATTCTGTATAGCCCAGTTTTTGGTGTGTTTGGATTAGCTTTGGTGGGCTTTATCATGTTTTGGCAGGTTTTTTTCGAATGTTTTGATCACTTCGGTCTGGTTTTCTATTTTGGCGGGTTTGAAAATATTTTTGGATTAGTTTTGGCGGGTTTTAAAATATTTTGGCTCTTTGCGCAGAGATGACGGTGCCGGTTGCGGTGCGCTCCGGGGCGCTCCTTTTGTGGAAAGACGCCTGGCAGCGGCACGTGGGACAGCTCCGCGTCTCCGTATTCTGCATTTCTTGCCTTCTGCATCTCAGCAAAATGCTTTGCCACTAGGTCTAGCAAGGAGAAACTGTGCCAGCTGAGTAGATGTAGCCCGGCCCGCCCTTTGAAGTTGACAAGTTCTTGGCATCTCAGAGCCTCAAGGGAAGAGCAAGGTTATCTATGGTAGGCTGGGGCAGAACTAGCAGCAAGCAGAGCAAAGTTGTCCAAGAATACCTTCCATTCCAATGCTAATGGCAATTGAAGAGGCAGGCCAGTGGCAAGCCACTATCTTCTAGCAGTTTGAAAGGTGCAGACACAGTGCAGGTGTTGTGCGGCTTCCTTCTTGGCCTCCTAGATGGTGCCGCGCTCTCCGTCTCTTGCTTGCCAATATGTTGCCGTGTTCCTCCTATTGTTTGGTTTCTTTTGATTTGGGTTTAGGATGTTTTGGCGGGTTTTCGGAATGTTTTGGTGGTGTTTTAGAATGTTTTGTTTTCTCTTGTGTTGTTTTTCTTGTGTTGGCAGGTTTTGGAATGTTTGGATTCCTTTTGGTGTGTTTTCAAATATTTTGGCGGGTATTTGGAATGTTTTGGTTTGCTTTCATTTGTTTTGATTATGTTTTGGCAAGTTATTGAATGTTTTGATCAGTTCTGACTGGTTTTCTAGTATTTTGGCATCTTTTCAGAATGTTTTGATCAGTTTTGGCAGGTTCTAAACTATTTTGTCGGGTTTCTGGAATGTTTTGGTTGATTTTGATTTGTTTTTATGATGTTTTGGCTGGATTTTGGAATATTTTGTCGGGTTTTTCGAATGTTTTGGTTGGTTTTGATTTGTTTTTATTATGTTTTGCCAAGGTTTTGGAATGTTTTGATCAGTTCTGGCTGGTTTTCTAATGTTTTGGCATCTTTTCAGAATGTTTTGATCCGTTTTGGAGGTCTAAATTATTTTGGCGGGTTTTCGGAATATTTTGGTTGGTTTTGATTTGTTTTTATGAAGTTTTGGCAGGTTTTCGGAATGTTTTGGTTGGGTTTTAGAATGTTTAGTATTCTCTTGTGTTGTTTTTCTTGTGTTGGCAGGTTTTGGAATGTTTGGATTCCTTTTGGCGGGTTTTCAAATATTTTGGCGGGTATTTGGAATGTTTTGGCGGGTATTCGGAATGTTTTGATTAGTTTTGACGGGTTTTGAAATATTTTGGCGGGTTTTCGGAACGTTTTGATTTGTTTCGATTTGTTTTGATTCTGTATAGCCCAGTTTTTGGTGTGTTTGGATTAGCTTTGGTGGGCTTTATCATGTTTTGGCAGGTTTTTTTCGAATGTTTTGATCACTTCGGTCTGGTTTTCTATTTTGGCGGGTTTGAAAATATTTTTGGATTAGTTTTGGCGGGTTTTAAAATATTTTGGCTCTTTGCGCAGAGATGACGGTGCCGGTTGCGGTGCGCTCCGGGGCGCTCCTTTTGTGGAAAGACGCCTGGCAGCGGCACGTGGGACAGCTCCGCGTCTCCGTATTCTGCATTTCTTGCCTTCTGCATCTCAGCAAAATGCTTTGCCACTAGGTCTAGCAAGGAGAAACTGTGCCAGCTGAGTAGATGTAGCCCGGCCCGCCCTTTGAAGTTGACAAGTTCTTGGCATCTCAGAGCCTCAAGGGACGAGCAATGTTATCTATGGTAGGCTGGGGCAGAACTAGCAGCAAGCAGAGCACAGTTTTCCAAGAATACCTTCCATTGGAATGCTAATGGCAATTGAAGAGGCAGGCCAGTGGCAAGCCACTATCTTCTAGCAGTTTGAAAGGTGCAGACACAGTGCAGGTGTTGTGCGGCTTCCTTCTTGGCCTCCTAGAAGGTGCCGCGCTCTCCTTCTCTTGCTTGCCAATATGTTGCCGTGTTCCTCCTATTGTTTGGTTTGTTTTGATTTGGTTTTAGGATGTTTTGGCGGGTTTTCGGAATGTTTTGGTGGTGTTTTAGAATGTTTTGTTTTCTCTTGTGTTGTTTTTCTTGTGTTGGCAGGTTTTGGAATGTTTGGATTCCTTTTGGTGTGTTTTCAAATATTTTGGCGGGTATTTGGAATGTTTTGGTTTGCTTTCATTTGCTTTGATTATGTTTTGGCAAGTTATTGAATGTTTTGATCAGTTCTGACTGGTTTTCTAGTATTTTGGCATCTTTTCAGAATGTTTTGATCAGTTTTGGCAGGTTCTAAACTATTTTGTCGGGTTTCTGGAATGTTTTGGTTGGTTTTGATTTGTTTTTATGATGTTTTGGCTGGATTTTGGAATATTTTAGATCGTTTTTGGAATGTTTTGGTTGGTTTTGATTTGTTTTTATTATGTTTTGCCAAGGTTTTGGAATGTTTTGATTAGTTCTGGCTGGTTTTCTAATGTTTTGGCATCTTTTCAGAATGTTTTGATCCGTTTTGGAGGTCTAAATTATTTTGGCGGGTTTTCGGAATATTTTGGTTGGTTTTGATTTGTTTTTATGAAGTTTTGGCGGGTTTTCGGAATGTTTTGGTTGGCTTTTAGAATGTTTAGTATTCTCTTGTGTTGTTTTTCTTGTGTTGGCAGGTTTTGGAATGTTTGGATTCCTTTTGACAGGATTTCAAATATTTTGGCGGGTATTTGGAATGTTTTGGTGGGTATTCGGAATGTTTCGATTAGTTTTGACGGGTTTTGAAATATTTTGGCGGGTTTTCGGAACGTTTTGATTTGTTTCGATTTGTTTTGATTCTGTTTAGCCCAGTTTTTGGTGTGTTTGGATTAGCTTTGGTGGGCTTTATCATGTTTTGGCAGGTTTTTTCCAATGTTTTGATCACTTCTGTCTGGTTCTCTATTTTGGCGGGTTTGAAAATATGTTTTGATTTGTTTTGGCGGGTTTTAAAATATTTTGGTTCTTTGTGCAGAGATGACGGTGCCAGTTGCGGTGCGCTCCGGGGCGCTCCTTCTGCGGAAAGACGCCTGGCAGTGGCACGTGGGACAGCTCCGCGTCTCCGTATTCTGCATTTCTTGCCTTCTGCATCTCAGCAAAATGCTTTGCCACTAGGTCTAGCAAGGAGAAACTGTGCCAGCTGAGTAGATGTAGCCCGGCCCGCCCTTTGAAGTTGACAAGTTCTTGGCATCTCAGAGCCTCAAGGGAAGAGCAAGGTTATCTATGGTAGGCTGGGGCAGAACTAGCAGCAAGCAGAGCAAAGTTTTCCAAGAATACCTTCCATTGGAATGCTAATGGCAATTGAAGAGGCAGGCCAGTGGCAAGCCACTATCTTCTAGCAGTTTGAAAGGTGCAGACACAGTGCAGGTGTTGTGCGGCTTCCTTCTTGGCCTCCTAGATGGTGCCGCGCTCTCCGTCTCTTGCTTGCCAATATGTTGCCGTGTTCCTCCTATTGTTTGGTTTCTTTTGATTTGGGTTTAGGATGTTTTGGCGGGTTTTCGGAATGTTTTGGTGGTGTTTTAGAATGTTTTGTTTTCTCTTGTGTTGTTTTTCTTGTGTTGGCAGGTTTTGGAATGTTTGGATTCCTTTTGGTGTGTTTTCAAATATTTTGGCGGGTATTTGGAATGTTTTGGTTTGCTTTCATTTGTTTTGATTATGTTTTGGCAAGTTATTGAATGTTTTGATCAGTTCTGACTGGTTTTCTAGTATTTTGGCATCTTTTCAGAATGTTTTGATCAGTTTTGGCAGGTTCTAAACTATTTTGCCGGGTTTCTGGAATGTTTTGGTTGGTTTTGATTTGTTTTTATGATGTTTTGGCTGGATTTTGGAATATTTTGTCGGGTTTTTGGAATGTTTTGGTTGGTTTTGATTTGTTTTTATTATGTTTTGCCAAGGTTTTGGAATGTTTTGATCAGTTCTGGCTGGTTTTCTAATGTTTTGGCATCTTTTCAGAATGTTTTGATCCGTTTTGGAGGTCTAAATTATTTTGGCGGGTTTTCGGAATATTTTGGTTGGTTTTGATTTGTTTTTATGAAGTTTTGGCGGGTTTTCGGAATGTTTTGGTTGGGTTTTAGAATGTTTAGTATTCTCTTGTGTTGTTTTTCTTGTGTTGGCAGGTTTTGGAATGTTTGGATTCCTTTTGGCGGGTTTTCAAATATTTTGGCGGGTATTTGGAATGTTTTGGCGGGTATTCGGAATGTTTTGATTAGTTTTGACGGGTTTTGAAATATTTTGGCGGGTTTTCGGAACGTTTTGATTTGTTTCGATTTATTTTGATTCTGTATAGCCCAGTTTTTGGTGTGTTTGGATTAGCTTTGGTGGGCTTTATCATGTTTTGGCAGGTTTTTTTCGAATGTTTTGATCACTTCGGTCTGGTTTTCTATTTTGGCGGGTTTGAAAATATTTTTGGATTAGTTTTGGCGGGTTTTAAAATATTTTGGCTCTTTGCGCAGAGATGACGGTGCCGGTTGCGGTGCGCTCCGGGGCGCTCCTTTTGTGGAAAGACGCCTGGCAGCGGCACGTGGGACAGCTCCGCGTCTCCGTATTCTGCATTTCTTGCCTTCTGCATCTCAGCAAAATGCTTTGCCACTAGGTCTAGCAAGGAGAAACTGTGCCAGCTGAGTAGATGTAGCCCGGCCCGCCCTTTGAAGTTGACAAGTTCTTGGCATCTCAGAGCCTCAAGGGAAGAGCAAGGTTATCTATGGTAGGCTGGGGCAGAACTAGCAGCAAGCAGAGCAAAGTTGTCCAAGAATACCTTCCATTCCAATGCTAATGGCAATTGAAGAGGCAGGCCAGTGGCAAGCCACTATCTTCTAGCAGTTTGAAAGGTGCAGACACAGTGCAGGTGTTGTGCGGCTTCCTTCTTGGCCTCCTAGATGGTGCCGCGCTCTCCGTCTCTTGCTTGCCAATATGTTGCCGTGTTCCTCCTATTGTTTGGTTTCTTTTGATTTGGGTTTAGGATGTTTTGGCGGGTTTTCGGAATGTTTTGGTGGTGTTTTAGAATGTTTTGTTTTCTCTTGTGTTGTTTTTCTTGTGTTGGCAGGTTTTGGAATGTTTGGATTCCTTTTGGTGTGTTTTCAAATATTTTGGCGGGTATTTGGAATGTTTTGGTTTGCTTTCATTTGTTTTGATTATGTTTTGGCAAGTTATTGAATGTTTTGATCAGTTCTGACTGGTTTTCTAGTATTTTGGCATCTTTTCAGAATGTTTTGATCAGTTTTGGCAGGTTCTAAACTATTTTGTCGGGTTTCTGGAATGTTTTGGTTGATTTTGATTTGTTTTTATGATGTTTTGGCTGGATTTTGGAATATTTTGTCGGGTTTTTCGAATGTTTTGGTTGGTTTTGATTTGTTTTTATTATGTTTTGCCAAGGTTTTGGAATGTTTTGATCAGTTCTGGCTGGTTTTCTAATGTTTTGGCATCTTTTCAGAATGTTTTGATCCGTTTTGGAGGTCTAAATTATTTTGGCGGGTTTTCGGAATATTTTGGTTGGTTTTGATTTGTTTTTATGAAGTTTTGGCGGGTTTTCGGAATGTTTTGGTTGGGTTTTAGAATGTTTAGTATTCTCTTGTGTTGTTTTTCTTGTGTTGGCAGGTTTTGGAATGTTTGGATTCCTTTTGGCGGGTTTTCAAATATTTTGGCGGGTATTTGGAATGTTTTGGCGGGTATTCGGAATGTTTTGATTAGTTTTGACGGGTTTTGAAATATTTTGGCGGGTTTTCGGAACGTTTTGATTTGTTTCGATTTGTTTTGATTCTGTATAGCCCAGTTTTTGGTGTGTTTGGATTAGCTTTGGTGGGCTTTATCATGTTTTGGCAGGTTTTTTTCGAATGTTTTGATCACTTCGGTCTGGTTTTCTATTTTGGCGGGTTTGAAAATATTTTTGGATTAGTTTTGGCGGGTTTTAAAATATTTTGGCTCTTTGCGCAGAGATGACGGTGCCGGTTGCGGTGCGCTCCGGGGCGCTCCTTTTGTGGAAAGACGCCTGGCAGCGGCACGTGGGACAGCTCCGCGTCTCCGTATTCTGCATTTCTTGCCTTCTGCATCTCAGCAAAATGCTTTGCCACTAGGTCTAGCAAGGAGAAACTGTGCCAGCTGAGTAGATGTAGCCCGGCCCGCCCTTTGAAGTTGACAAGTTCTTGGCATCTCAGAGCCTCAAGGGACGAGCAATGTTATCTATGGTAGGCTGGGGCAGAACTAGCAGCAAGCAGAGCACAGTTTTCCAAGAATACCTTCCATTGGAATGCTAATGGCAATTGAAGAGGCAGGCCAGTGGCAAGCCACTATCTTCTAGCAGTTTGAAAGGTGCAGACACAGTGCAGGTGTTGTGCGGCTTCCTTCTTGGCCTCCTAGAAGGTGCCGCGCTCTCCTTCTCTTGCTTGCCAATATGTTGCCGTGTTCCTCCTATTGTTTGGTTTGTTTTGATTTGGTTTTAGGATGTTTTGGCGGGTTTTCGGAATGTTTTGGTTGGGTTTTAGAATGTTTTGTTTTCTCTTGTGTTGTTTTTCTTGTGTTGGCAGGTTTTGGAATGTTTGGATTCCTTTTGGTGTGTTTTCAAATATTTTGGCGGGTATTTGGAATGTTTTGGTTTGCTTTCATTTGCTTTGATTATGTTTTGGCAAGTTATTGAATGTTTTGATCAGTTCTGACTGGTTTTCTAGTATTTTGGCATCTTTTCAGAATGTTTTGATCAGTTTTGGCAGGTTCTAAACTATTTTGTCGGGTTTCTGGAATGTTTTGGTTGGTTTTGATTTGTTTTTATGATGTTTTGGCTGGATTTTGGAATATTTTAGATCGTTTTTGGAATGTTTTGGTTGGTTTTGATTTGTTTTTATTATGTTTTGCCAAGGTTTTGGAATGTTTTGATTAGTTCTGGCTGGTTTTCTAATGTTTTGGCATCTTTTCAGAATGTTTTGATCCGTTTTGGAGGTCTAAATTATTTTGGCGGGTTTTCGGAATATTTTGGTTGGTTTTGATTTGTTTTTATGAAGTTTTGGCGGGTTTTCGGAATGTTTTGGTTGGCTTTTAGAATGTTTAGTATTCTCTTGTGTTGTTTTTCTTGTGTTGGCAGGTTTTGGAATGTTTGGATTCCTTTTGACAGGATTTCAAATATTTTGGCGGGTATTTGGAATGTTTTGGTGGGTATTCGGAATGTTTCGATTAGTTTTGACGGGTTTTGAAATATTTTGGCGGGTTTTCGGAACGTTTTGATTTGTTTCGATTTGTTTTGATTCTGTTTAGCCCAGTTTTTGGTGTGTTTGGATTAGCTTTGGTGGGCTTTATCATGTTTTGGCAGGTTTTTTCCAATGTTTTGATCACTTCTGTCTGGTTCTCTATTTTGGCGGGTTTGAAAATATGTTTTGATTTGTTTTGGCGGGTTTTAAAATATTTTGGTTCTTTGTGCAGAGATGACGGTGCCAGTTGCGGTGCGCTCCGGGGCGCTCCTTCTGCGGAAAGACGCCTGGCAGTGGCACGTGGGACAGCTCCGCGTCTCCGTATTCTGCATTTCTTGCCTTCTGCATCTCAGCAAAATGCTTTGCCACTAGGTCTAGCAAGGAGAAACTGTGCCAGCTGAGTAGATGTAGCCCGGCCCGCCCTTTGAAGTTGACAAGTTCTTGGCATCTCAGAGCCTCAAGGGAAGAGCAAGGTTATCTATGGTAGGCTGGGGCAGAACTAGCAGCAAGCAGAGCAAAGTTTTCCAAGAATACCTTCCATTGGAATGCTAATGGCAATTGAAGAGGCAGGCCAGTGGCAAGCCACTATCTTCTAGCAGTTTGAAAGGTGCAGACACAGTGCAGGTGTTGTGCGGCTTCCTTCTTGGCCTCCTAGATGGTGCCGCGCTCTCCGTCTCTTGCTTGCCAATATGTTGCCGTGTTCCTCCTATTGTTTGGTTTCTTTTGATTTGGGTTTAGGATGTTTTGGCGGGTTTTCGGAATGTTTTGGTGGTGTTTTAGAATGTTTTGTTTTCTCTTGTGTTGTTTTTCTTGTGTTGGCAGGTTTTGGAATGTTTGGATTCCTTTTGGTGTGTTTTCAAATATTTTGGCGGGTATTTGGAATGTTTTGGTTTGCTTTCATTTGTTTTGATTATGTTTTGGCAAGTTATTGAATGTTTTGATCAGTTCTGACTGGTTTTCTAGTATTTTGGCATCTTTTCAGAATGTTTTGATCAGTTTTGGCAGGTTCTAAACTATTTTGCCGGGTTTCTGGAATGTTTTGGTTGGTTTTGATTTGTTTTTATGATGTTTTGGCTGGATTTTGGAATATTTTGTCGGGTTTTTGGAATGTTTTGGTTGGTTTTGATTTGTTTTTATTATGTTTTGCCAAGGTTTTGGAATGTTTTGATCAGTTCTGGCTGGTTTTCTAATGTTTTGGCATCTTTTCAGAATGTTTTGATCCGTTTTGGAGGTCTAAATTATTTTGGCGGGTTTTCGGAATATTTTGGTTGGTTTTGATTTGTTTTTATGAAGTTTTGGCGGGTTTTCGGAATGTTTTGGTTGGGTTTTAGAATGTTTAGTATTCTCTTGTGTTGTTTTTCTTGTGTTGGCAGGTTTTGGAATGTTTGGATTCCTTTTGGCGGGTTTTCAAATATTTTGGCGGGTATTTGGAATGTTTTGGCGGGTATTCGGAATGTTTTGATTAGTTTTGACGGGTTTTGAAATATTTTGGCGGGTTTTCGGAACGTTTTGATTTGTTTCGATTTATTTTGATTCTGTATAGCCCAGTTTTTGGTGTGTTTGGATTAGCTTTGGTGGGCTTTATCATGTTTTGGCAGGTTTTTTCCAATGTTTTGATCACTTCGGTCTGGTTTTCTATTTTGGCGGGTTTGAAAATATTTTTGGATTAGTTTTGGCGGGTTTTAAAATATTTTGGCTCTTTGCGCAGAGATGACGGTGCCGGTTGCGGTGCGCTCCGGGGCGCTCCTTTTGTGGAAAGACGCCTGGCAGCGGCACGTGGGACAGCTCCGCGTCTCCGTATTCTGCATTTCTTGCCTTCTGCATCTCAGCAAAATGCTTTGCCACTAGGTCTAGCAAGGAGAAACTGTGCCAGCTGAGTAGATGTAGCCCGGCCCGCCCTTTGAAGTTGACAAGTTCTTGGCATCTCAGAGCCTCAAGGGAAGAGCAAGGTTATCTATGGTAGGCTGGGGCAGAACTAGCAGCAAGCAGAGCAAAGTTGTCCAAGAATACCTTCCATTCCAATGCTAATGGCAATTGAAGAGGCAGGCCAGTGGCAAGCCACTATCTTCTAGCAGTTTGAAAGGTGCAGACACAGTGCAGGTGTTGTGCGGCTTCCTTCTTGGCCTCCTAGATGGTGCCGCGCTCTCCGTCTCTTGCTTGCCAATATGTTGCCGTGTTCCTCCTATTGTTTGGTTTCTTTTGATTTGGGTTTAGGATGTTTTGGCGGGTTTTCGGAATGTTTTGGTGGTGTTTTAGAATGTTTTGTTTTCTCTTGTGTTGTTTTTCTTGTGTTGGCAGGTTTTGGAATGTTTGGATTCCTTTTGGTGTGTTTTCAAATATTTTGGCGGGTATTTGGAATGTTTTGGTTTGCTTTCATTTGTTTTGATTATGTTTTGGCAAGTTATTGAATGTTTTGATCAGTTCTGACTGGTTTTCTAGTATTTTGGCATCTTTTCAGAATGTTTTGATCAGTTTTGGCAGGTTCTAAACTATTTTGTCGGGTTTCTGGAATGTTTTGGTTGGTTTTGATTTGTTTTTATGATGTTTTGGCTGGATTTTGGAATATTTTGTCGGGTTTTTGGAATGTTTTGGTTGGTTTTGATTTGTTTTTATTATGTTTTGCCAAGGTTTTGGAATGTTTTGATCAGTTCTGGCTGGTTTTCTAATGTTTTGGCATCTTTTCAGAATGTTTTGATCCGTTTTGGAGGTCTAAATTATTTTGGCGGGTTTTCGGAATATTTTGGTTGGTTTTGATTTGTTTTTATGAAGTTTTGGCGGGTTTTCGGAATGTTTTGGTTGGGTTTTAGAATGTTTAGTATTCTCTTGTGTTGTTTTTCTTGTGTTGGCAGGTTTTGGAATGTTTGGATTCCTTTTGGCGGGTTTTCAAATATTTTGGCGGGTATTTGGAATGTTTTGGTGGGTATTCGGAATGTTTTGATTAGTTTTGACGGGTTTTGAAATATTTTGGCGGGTTTTCGGAACGTTTTGATTTGTTTCGATTTGTTTTGATTCTGTTTAGCCCAGTTTTTGGTGTGTTTGGATTAGCTTTGGTGGGCTTTATCATGTTTTGGCAGGTTTTTTCCAATGTTTTGATCACTTCTGTCTGGTTCTCTATTTTGGCGGGTTTGAAAATATGTTTTGATTTGTTTTGGCGGGTTTTAAAATATTTTGGTTCTTTGTGCAGAGATGACGGTGCCAGTTGCGGTGCGCTCCGGGGCGCTCCTTCTGCGGAAAGACGCCTGGCAGCAGCACATGGGACAGCTCCGCGTCTCCGTATTCTGCATTTCTTGCCTTCTGCATCTCAGCAAAATGCTTTGCCACTAGGTCTAGCAAGGAGAAACTGTGCCAGCTGAGTAGATGTAGCCCGGCCCGCCCTTTGAAGTTGACAAGTTCTTGGCATCTCAGAGCCTCAAGGGAAGAGCAAGGTTATGGATGGTAGGCTGGGGCAGAACTAGCAGCAAGCAGAGCACAGTTTTCCAAGAATACCTTCCATTGGAATGCTAATGGCAATTGAAGAGGCAGGCCAGTGGCAAGCCACTATCTTCTAGCAGTTTGAAAGGTGCAGACACAGTGCAGGTGTTGTGCGGCTTCCTTCTTGGCCTCCTAGAAGGTGCCGCGCTCTCCGTCTCTTGCTTGCCAATATGTTGCCGTGTTCCTCCTATTGTTTGGTTTCTTTTGATTTGGGTTTAGGATGTTTTGGCGGGTTTTCGGAATGTTTTGGTGGTGTTTTAGAATGTTTTGTTTTCTCTTGTGTTGTTTTTCTTGTGTTGGCAGGTTTTGGAATGTTTGGATTCCTTTTGGTGTGTTTTCAAATATTTTGGCGGGTATTTGGAATGTTTTGGTTTGCTTTCATTTGTTTTGATTATGTTTTGGCAAGTTATTGAATGTTTTGATCAGTTCTGACTGGTTTTCTAGTATTTTGGCATCTTTTCAGAATGTTTTGATCCGTTTTGGAGGTCTAAATTATTTTGGCGGGTTTTCGGAATATTTTGGTTGGTTTTGATTTGTTTTTATGAAGTTTTGGCGGGTTTTCGGAATGTTTTGGTTGGGTTTTAGAATGTTTAGTATTCTCTTGTGTTGTTTTTCTTGTGTTGGCAGGTTTTGGAATGTTTGGATTCCTTTTGGCGGGTTTTCAAATATTTTGGCGGGTATTTGGAATGTTTTGGCGGGTATTCGGAATGTTTCGATTAGTTTTGATGGGTTTTGAAATATTTTGGCGGGTTTTCGGAACGTTTTGATTTGTTTTGATTTGTTTTGATTCTGTATAGCCCAGTTTTTGGTGTGTTTGGATTAGCTTTGGTGGGCTTGATCATGTTTTGTCAGGTTTTTTCGAATGTATTGATCACTTCTGTCTGGTTTTCTATTTTGGCAGGTTTGAAAATATTTTTGGATTAGTTTTGGCGGGTTTGAAAATATTTTGGCTCTTTGCGCAGAGATGACGGTGCCGGTTGCGGTGCGCTCCGGGGCGCTCCTTTTGTGGAAAGACGCCTGGCAGCGGCACGTGGGACAGCTCCGCGTCTCCGTATTCTGCATTTCTTGCCTTCTGCATCTCAGCAAAATGCTTTGCCACTAGGTCTAGCAAGGAGAAACTGTGCCAGCTGAGTAGATGTAGCCCGGCCCGCCCTTTGAAGTTGACAAGTTCTTGGCATCTCAGAGCCTCAAGGGAAGAGCAAGGTTATCTATGGTAGGCTGGGGCAGAACTAGCAGCAAGCAGAGCAAAGTTGTCCAAGAATACCTTCCATTCCAATGCTAATGGCAATTGAAGAGGCAGGCCAGTGGCAAGCCACTATCTTCTAGCAGTTTGAAAGGTGCAGACACAGTGCAGGTGTTGTGCGGCTTCCTTCTTGGCCTCCTAGATGGTGCCGCGCTCTCCGTCTCTTGCTTGCCAATATGTTGCCGTGTTCCTCCTATTGTTTGGTTTCTTTTGATTTGGGTTTAGGATGTTTTGGCGGGTTTTCGGAATGTTTTGGTGGTGTTTTAGAATGTTTTGTTTTCTCTTGTGTTGTTTTTCTTGTGTTGGCAGGTTTTGGAATGTTTGGATTCCTTTTGGTGTGTTTTCAAATATTTTGGCGGGTATTTGGAATGTTTTGGTTTGCTTTCATTTGTTTTGATTATGTTTTGGCAAGTTATTGAATGTTTTGATCAGTTCTGACTGGTTTTCTAGTATTTTGGCATCTTTTCAGAATGTTTTGATCAGTTTTGGCAGGTTCTAAACTATTTTGTCGGGTTTCTGGAATGTTTTGGTTGATTTTGATTTGTTTTTATGATGTTTTGGCTGGATTTTGGAATATTTTGTCGGGTTTTTCGAATGTTTTGGTTGGTTTTGATTTGTTTTTATTATGTTTTGCCAAGGTTTTGGAATGTTTTGATCAGTTCTGGCTGGTTTTCTAATGTTTTGGCATCTTTTCAGAATGTTTTGATCCGTTTTGGAGGTCTAAATTATTTTGGCGGGTTTTCGGAATATTTTGGTTGGTTTTGATTTGTTTTTATGAAGTTTTGGCGGGTTTTCGGAATGTTTTGGTTGGGTTTTAGAATGTTTAGTATTCTCTTGTGTTGTTTTTCTTGTGTTGGCAGGTTTTGGAATGTTTGGATTCCTTTTGGCGGGTTTTCAAATATTTTGGCGGGTATTTGGAATGTTTTGGCGGGTATTCGGAATGTTTTGATTAGTTTTGACGGGTTTTGAAATATTTTGGCGGGTTTTCGGAACGTTTTGATTTGTTTCGATTTGTTTTGATTCTGTATAGCCCAGTTTTTGGTGTGTTTGGATTAGCTTTGGTGGGCTTTATCATGTTTTGGCAGGTTTTTTTCGAATGTTTTGATCACTTCGGTCTGGTTTTCTATTTTGGCGGGTTTGAAAATATTTTTGGATTAGTTTTGGCGGGTTTTAAAATATTTTGGCTCTTTGCGCAGAGATGACGGTGCCGGTTGCGGTGCGCTCCGGGGCGCTCCTTTTGTGGAAAGACGCCTGGCAGCGGCACGTGGGACAGCTCCGCGTCTCCGTATTCTGCATTTCTTGCCTTCTGCATCTCAGCAAAATGCTTTGCCACTAGGTCTAGCAAGGAGAAACTGTGCCAGCTGAGTAGATGTAGCCCGGCCCGCCCTTTGAAGTTGACAAGTTCTTGGCATCTCAGAGCCTCAAGGGACGAGCAATGTTATCTATGGTAGGCTGGGGCAGAACTAGCAGCAAGCAGAGCACAGTTTTCCAAGAATACCTTCCATTGGAATGCTAATGGCAATTGAAGAGGCAGGCCAGTGGCAAGCCACTATCTTCTAGCAGTTTGAAAGGTGCAGACACAGTGCAGGTGTTGTGCGGCTTCCTTCTTGGCCTCCTAGAAGGTGCCGCGCTCTCCTTCTCTTGCTTGCCAATATGTTGCCGTGTTCCTCCTATTGTTTGGTTTGTTTTGATTTGGTTTTAGGATGTTTTGGCGGGTTTTCGGAATGTTTTGGTTGGGTTTTAGAATGTTTTGTTTTCTCTTGTGTTGTTTTTCTTGTGTTGGCAGGTTTTGGAATGTTTGGATTCCTTTTGGTGTGTTTTCAAATATTTTGGCGGGTATTTGGAATGTTTTGGTTTGCTTTCATTTGCTTTGATTATGTTTTGGCAAGTTATTGAATGTTTTGATCAGTTCTGACTGGTTTTCTAGTATTTTGGCATCTTTTCAGAATGTTTTGATCAGTTTTGGCAGGTTCTAAACTATTTTGTCGGGTTTCTGGAATGTTTTGGTTGGTTTTGATTTGTTTTTATGATGTTTTGGCTGGATTTTGGAATATTTTAGATCGTTTTTGGAATGTTTTGGTTGGTTTTGATTTGTTTTTATTATGTTTTGCCAAGGTTTTGGAATGTTTTGATTAGTTCTGGCTGGTTTTCTAATGTTTTGGCATCTTTTCAGAATGTTTTGATCCGTTTTGGAGGTCTAAATTATTTTGGCGGGTTTTCGGAATATTTTGGTTGGTTTTGATTTGTTTTTATGAAGTTTTGGCGGGTTTTCGGAATGTTTTGGTTGGCTTTTAGAATGTTTAGTATTCTCTTGTGTTGTTTTTCTTGTGTTGGCAGGTTTTGGAATGTTTGGATTCCTTTTGACAGGATTTCAAATATTTTGGCGGGTATTTGGAATGTTTTGGTGGGTATTCGGAATGTTTCGATTAGTTTTGACGGGTTTTGAAATATTTTGGCGGGTTTTCGGAACGTTTTGATTTGTTTCGATTTGTTTTGATTCTGTTTAGCCCAGTTTTTGGTGTGTTTGGATTAGCTTTGGTGGGCTTTATCATGTTTTGGCAGGTTTTTTCCAATGTTTTGATCACTTCTGTCTGGTTCTCTATTTTGGCGGGTTTGAAAATATGTTTTGATTTGTTTTGGCGGGTTTTAAAATATTTTGGTTCTTTGTGCAGAGATGACGGTGCCAGTTGCGGTGCGCTCCGGGGCGCTCCTTCTGCGGAAAGACGCCTGGCAGTGGCACGTGGGACAGCTCCGCGTCTCCGTATTCTGCATTTCTTGCCTTCTGCATCTCAGCAAAATGCTTTGCCACTAGGTCTAGCAAGGAGAAACTGTGCCAGCTGAGTAGATGTAGCCCGGCCCGCCCTTTGAAGTTGACAAGTTCTTGGCATCTCAGAGCCTCAAGGGAAGAGCAAGGTTATCTATGGTAGGCTGGGGCAGAACTAGCAGCAAGCAGAGCAAAGTTTTCCAAGAATACCTTCCATTGGAATGCTAATGGCAATTGAAGAGGCAGGCCAGTGGCAAGCCACTATCTTCTAGCAGTTTGAAAGGTGCAGACACAGTGCAGGTGTTGTGCGGCTTCCTTCTTGGCCTCCTAGATGGTGCCGCGCTCTCCGTCTCTTGCTTGCCAATATGTTGCCGTGTTCCTCCTATTGTTTGGTTTCTTTTGATTTGGGTTTAGGATGTTTTGGCGGGTTTTCGGAATGTTTTGGTGGTGTTTTAGAATGTTTTGTTTTCTCTTGTGTTGTTTTTCTTGTGTTGGCAGGTTTTGGAATGTTTGGATTCCTTTTGGTGTGTTTTCAAATATTTTGGCGGGTATTTGGAATGTTTTGGTTTGCTTTCATTTGTTTTGATTATGTTTTGGCAAGTTATTGAATGTTTTGATCAGTTCTGACTGGTTTTCTAGTATTTTGGCATCTTTTCAGAATGTTTTGATCAGTTTTGGCAGGTTCTAAACTATTTTGCCGGGTTTCTGGAATGTTTTGGTTGGTTTTGATTTGTTTTTATGATGTTTTGGCTGGATTTTGGAATATTTTGTCGGGTTTTTGGAATGTTTTGGTTGGTTTTGATTTGTTTTTATTATGTTTTGCCAAGGTTTTGGAATGTTTTGATCAGTTCTGGCTGGTTTTCTAATGTTTTGGCATCTTTTCAGAATGTTTTGATCCGTTTTGGAGGTCTAAATTATTTTGGCGGGTTTTCGGAATATTTTGGTTGGTTTTGATTTGTTTTTATGAAGTTTTGGCGGGTTTTCGGAATGTTTTGGTTGGGTTTTAGAATGTTTAGTATTCTCTTGTGTTGTTTTTCTTGTGTTGGCAGGTTTTGGAATGTTTGGATTCCTTTTGGCGGGTTTTCAAATATTTTGGCGGGTATTTGGAATGTTTTGGCGGGTATTCGGAATGTTTTGATTAGTTTTGACGGGTTTTGAAATATTTTGGCGGGTTTTCGGAACGTTTTGATTTGTTTCGATTTATTTTGATTCTGTATAGCCCAGTTTTTGGTGTGTTTGGATTAGCTTTGGTGGGCTTTATCATGTTTTGGCAGGTTTTTTCCAATGTTTTGATCACTTCGGTCTGGTTTTCTATTTTGGCGGGTTTGAAAATATTTTTGGATTAGTTTTGGCGGGTTTTAAAATATTTTGGCTCTTTGCGCAGAGATGACGGTGCCGGTTGCGGTGCGCTCCGGGGCGCTCCTTTTGTGGAAAGACGCCTGGCAGCGGCACGTGGGACAGCTCCGCGTCTCCGTATTCTGCATTTCTTGCCTTCTGCATCTCAGCAAAATGCTTTGCCACTAGGTCTAGCAAGGAGAAACTGTGCCAGCTGAGTAGATGTAGCCCGGCCCGCCCTTTGAAGTTGACAAGTTCTTGGCATCTCAGAGCCTCAAGGGAAGAGCAAGGTTATCTATGGTAGGCTGGGGCAGAACTAGCAGCAAGCAGAGCAAAGTTGTCCAAGAATACCTTCCATTCCAATGCTAATGGCAATTGAAGAGGCAGGCCAGTGGCAAGCCACTATCTTCTAGCAGTTTGAAAGGTGCAGACACAGTGCAGGTGTTGTGCGGCTTCCTTCTTGGCCTCCTAGATGGTGCCGCGCTCTCCGTCTCTTGCTTGCCAATATGTTGCCGTGTTCCTCCTATTGTTTGGTTTCTTTTGATTTGGGTTTAGGATGTTTTGGCGGGTTTTCGGAATGTTTTGGTGGTGTTTTAGAATGTTTTGTTTTCTCTTGTGTTGTTTTTCTTGTGTTGGCAGGTTTTGGAATGTTTGGATTCCTTTTGGTGTGTTTTCAAATATTTTGGCGGGTATTTGGAATGTTTTGGTTTGCTTTCATTTGTTTTGATTATGTTTTGGCAAGTTATTGAATGTTTTGATCAGTTCTGACTGGTTTTCTAGTATTTTGGCATCTTTTCAGAATGTTTTGATCCGTTTTGGAGGTCTAAATTATTTTGGCGGGTTTTCGGAATATTTTGGTTGGTTTTGATTTGTTTTTATGAAGTTTTGGCGGGTTTTCGGAATGTTTTGGTTGGGTTTTAGAATGTTTAGTATTCTCTTGTGTTGTTTTTCTTGTGTTGGCAGGTTTTGGAATGTTTGGATTCCTTTTGGCGGGTTTTCAAATATTTTGGCGGGTATTTGGAATGTTTTGGCGGGTATTCGGAATGTTTCGATTAGTTTTGATGGGTTTTGAAATATTTTGGCGGGTTTTCGGAACGTTTTGATTTGTTTTGATTTGTTTTGATTCTGTATAGCCCAGTTTTTGGTGTGTTTGGATTAGCTTTGGTGGGCTTGATCATGTTTTGTCAGGTTTTTTCGAATGTATTGATCACTTCTGTCTGGTTTTCTATTTTGGCAGGTTTGAAAATATTTTTGGATTAGTTTTGGCGGGTTTGAAAATATTTTGGCTCTTTGCGCAGAGATGACGGTGCCGGTTGCGGTGCGCTCCGGGGCGCTCCTTTTGTGGAAAGACGCCTGGCAGCGGCACGTGGGACAGCTCCGCGTCTCCGTATTCTGCATTTCTTGCCTTCTGCATCTCAGCAAAATGCTTTGCCACTAGGTCTAGCAAGGAGAAACTGTGCCAGCTGAGTAGATGTAGCCCGGCCCGCCCTTTGAAGTTGACAAGTTCTTGGCATCTCAGAGCCTCAAGGGAAGAGCAAGGTTATCTATGGTAGGCTGGGGCAGAACTAGCAGCAAGCAGAGCAAAGTTGTCCAAGAATACCTTCCATTCCAATGCTAATGGCAATTGAAGAGGCAGGCCAGTGGCAAGCCACTATCTTCTAGCAGTTTGAAAGGTGCAGACACAGTGCAGGTGTTGTGCGGCTTCCTTCTTGGCCTCCTAGATGGTGCCGCGCTCTCCGTCTCTTGCTTGCCAATATGTTGCCGTGTTCCTCCTATTGTTTGGTTTCTTTTGATTTGGGTTTAGGATGTTTTGGCGGGTTTTCGGAATGTTTTGGTGGTGTTTTAGAATGTTTTGTTTTCTCTTGTGTTGTTTTTCTTGTGTTGGCAGGTTTTGGAATGTTTGGATTCCTTTTGGTGTGTTTTCAAATATTTTGGCGGGTATTTGGAATGTTTTGGTTTGCTTTCATTTGTTTTGATTATGTTTTGGCAAGTTATTGAATGTTTTGATCAGTTCTGACTGGTTTTCTAGTATTTTGGCATCTTTTCAGAATGTTTTGATCAGTTTTGGCAGGTTCTAAACTATTTTGTCGGGTTTCTGGAATGTTTTGGTTGATTTTGATTTGTTTTTATGATGTTTTGGCTGGATTTTGGAATATTTTGTCGGGTTTTTCGAATGTTTTGGTTGGTTTTGATTTGTTTTTATTATGTTTTGCCAAGGTTTTGGAATGTTTTGATCAGTTCTGGCTGGTTTTCTAATGTTTTGGCATCTTTTCAGAATGTTTTGATCCGTTTTGGAGGTCTAAATTATTTTGGCGGGTTTTCGGAATATTTTGGTTGGTTTTGATTTGTTTTTATGAAGTTTTGGCGGGTTTTCGGAATGTTTTGGTTGGGTTTTAGAATGTTTAGTATTCTCTTGTGTTGTTTTTCTTGTGTTGGCAGGTTTTGGAATGTTTGGATTCCTTTTGGCGGGTTTTCAAATATTTTGGCGGGTATTTGGAATGTTTTGGCGGGTATTCGGAATGTTTTGATTAGTTTTGACGGGTTTTGAAATATTTTGGCGGGTTTTCGGAACGTTTTGATTTGTTTCGATTTGTTTTGATTCTGTATAGCCCAGTTTTTGGTGTGTTTGGATTAGCTTTGGTGGGCTTTATCATGTTTTGGCAGGTTTTTTTCGAATGTTTTGATCACTTCGGTCTGGTTTTCTATTTTGGCGGGTTTGAAAATATTTTTGGATTAGTTTTGGCGGGTTTTAAAATATTTTGGCTCTTTGCGCAGAGATGACGGTGCCGGTTGCGGTGCGCTCCGGGGCGCTCCTTTTGTGGAAAGACGCCTGGCAGCGGCACGTGGGACAGCTCCGCGTCTCCGTATTCTGCATTTCTTGCCTTCTGCATCTCAGCAAAATGCTTTGCCACTAGGTCTAGCAAGGAGAAACTGTGCCAGCTGAGTAGATGTAGCCCGGCCCGCCCTTTGAAGTTGACAAGTTCTTGGCATCTCAGAGCCTCAAGGGACGAGCAATGTTATCTATGGTAGGCTGGGGCAGAACTAGCAGCAAGCAGAGCACAGTTTTCCAAGAATACCTTCCATTGGAATGCTAATGGCAATTGAAGAGGCAGGCCAGTGGCAAGCCACTATCTTCTAGCAGTTTGAAAGGTGCAGACACAGTGCAGGTGTTGTGCGGCTTCCTTCTTGGCCTCCTAGAAGGTGCCGCGCTCTCCTTCTCTTGCTTGCCAATATGTTGCCGTGTTCCTCCTATTGTTTGGTTTGTTTTGATTTGGTTTTAGGATGTTTTGGCGGGTTTTCGGAATGTTTTGGTTGGGTTTTAGAATGTTTTGTTTTCTCTTGTGTTGTTTTTCTTGTGTTGGCAGGTTTTGGAATGTTTGGATTCCTTTTGGTGTGTTTTCAAATATTTTGGCGGGTATTTGGAATGTTTTGGTTTGCTTTCATTTGCTTTGATTATGTTTTGGCAAGTTATTGAATGTTTTGATCAGTTCTGACTGGTTTTCTAGTATTTTGGCATCTTTTCAGAATGTTTTGATCAGTTTTGGCAGGTTCTAAACTATTTTGTCGGGTTTCTGGAATGTTTTGGTTGGTTTTGATTTGTTTTTATGATGTTTTGGCTGGATTTTGGAATATTTTAGATCGTTTTTGGAATGTTTTGGTTGGTTTTGATTTGTTTTTATTATGTTTTGCCAAGGTTTTGGAATGTTTTGATTAGTTCTGGCTGGTTTTCTAATGTTTTGGCATCTTTTCAGAATGTTTTGATCCGTTTTGGAGGTCTAAATTATTTTGGCGGGTTTTCGGAATATTTTGGTTGGTTTTGATTTGTTTTTATGAAGTTTTGGCGGGTTTTCGGAATGTTTTGGTTGGCTTTTAGAATGTTTAGTATTCTCTTGTGTTGTTTTTCTTGTGTTGGCAGGTTTTGGAATGTTTGGATTCCTTTTGACAGGATTTCAAATATTTTGGCGGGTATTTGGAATGTTTTGGTGGGTATTCGGAATGTTTCGATTAGTTTTGACGGGTTTTGAAATATTTTGGCGGGTTTTCGGAACGTTTTGATTTGTTTCGATTTGTTTTGATTCTGTTTAGCCCAGTTTTTGGTGTGTTTGGATTAGCTTTGGTGGGCTTTATCATGTTTTGGCAGGTTTTTTCCAATGTTTTGATCACTTCTGTCTGGTTCTCTATTTTGGCGGGTTTGAAAATATGTTTTGATTTGTTTTGGCGGGTTTTAAAATATTTTGGTTCTTTGTGCAGAGATGACGGTGCCAGTTGCGGTGCGCTCCGGGGCGCTCCTTCTGCGGAAAGACGCCTGGCAGTGGCACGTGGGACAGCTCCGCGTCTCCGTATTCTGCATTTCTTGCCTTCTGCATCTCAGCAAAATGCTTTGCCACTAGGTCTAGCAAGGAGAAACTGTGCCAGCTGAGTAGATGTAGCCCGGCCCGCCCTTTGAAGTTGACAAGTTCTTGGCATCTCAGAGCCTCAAGGGAAGAGCAAGGTTATCTATGGTAGGCTGGGGCAGAACTAGCAGCAAGCAGAGCAAAGTTTTCCAAGAATACCTTCCATTGGAATGCTAATGGCAATTGAAGAGGCAGGCCAGTGGCAAGCCACTATCTTCTAGCAGTTTGAAAGGTGCAGACACAGTGCAGGTGTTGTGCGGCTTCCTTCTTGGCCTCCTAGATGGTGCCGCGCTCTCCGTCTCTTGCTTGCCAATATGTTGCCGTGTTCCTCCTATTGTTTGGTTTCTTTTGATTTGGGTTTAGGATGTTTTGGCGGGTTTTCGGAATGTTTTGGTGGTGTTTTAGAATGTTTTGTTTTCTCTTGTGTTGTTTTTCTTGTGTTGGCAGGTTTTGGAATGTTTGGATTCCTTTTGGTGTGTTTTCAAATATTTTGGCGGGTATTTGGAATGTTTTGGTTTGCTTTCATTTGTTTTGATTATGTTTTGGCAAGTTATTGAATGTTTTGATCAGTTCTGACTGGTTTTCTAGTATTTTGGCATCTTTTCAGAATGTTTTGATCAGTTTTGGCAGGTTCTAAACTATTTTGCCGGGTTTCTGGAATGTTTTGGTTGGTTTTGATTTGTTTTTATGATGTTTTGGCTGGATTTTGGAATATTTTGTCGGGTTTTTGGAATGTTTTGGTTGGTTTTGATTTGTTTTTATTATGTTTTGCCAAGGTTTTGGAATGTTTTGATCAGTTCTGGCTGGTTTTCTAATGTTTTGGCATCTTTTCAGAATGTTTTGATCCGTTTTGGAGGTCTAAATTATTTTGGCGGGTTTTCGGAATATTTTGGTTGGTTTTGATTTGTTTTTATGAAGTTTTGGCGGGTTTTCGGAATGTTTTGGTTGGGTTTTAGAATGTTTAGTATTCTCTTGTGTTGTTTTTCTTGTGTTGGCAGGTTTTGGAATGTTTGGATTCCTTTTGGCGGGTTTTCAAATATTTTGGCGGGTATTTGGAATGTTTTGGCGGGTATTCGGAATGTTTTGATTAGTTTTGACGGGTTTTGAAATATTTTGGCGGGTTTTCGGAACGTTTTGATTTGTTTCGATTTATTTTGATTCTGTATAGCCCAGTTTTTGGTGTGTTTGGATTAGCTTTGGTGGGCTTTATCATGTTTTGGCAGGTTTTTTCCAATGTTTTGATCACTTCGGTCTGGTTTTCTATTTTGGCGGGTTTGAAAATATTTTTGGATTAGTTTTGGCGGGTTTTAAAATATTTTGGCTCTTTGCGCAGAGATGACGGTGCCGGTTGCGGTGCGCTCCGGGGCGCTCCTTTTGTGGAAAGACGCCTGGCAGCGGCACGTGGGACAGCTCCGCGTCTCCGTATTCTGCATTTCTTGCCTTCTGCATCTCAGCAAAATGCTTTGCCACTAGGTCTAGCAAGGAGAAACTGTGCCAGCTGAGTAGATGTAGCCCGGCCCGCCCTTTGAAGTTGACAAGTTCTTGGCATCTCAGAGCCTCAAGGGAAGAGCAAGGTTATCTATGGTAGGCTGGGGCAGAACTAGCAGCAAGCAGAGCAAAGTTGTCCAAGAATACCTTCCATTCCAATGCTAATGGCAATTGAAGAGGCAGGCCAGTGGCAAGCCACTATCTTCTAGCAGTTTGAAAGGTGCAGACACAGTGCAGGTGTTGTGCGGCTTCCTTCTTGGCCTCCTAGATGGTGCCGCGCTCTCCGTCTCTTGCTTGCCAATATGTTGCCGTGTTCCTCCTATTGTTTGGTTTCTTTTGATTTGGGTTTAGGATGTTTTGGCGGGTTTTCGGAATGTTTTGGTGGTGTTTTAGAATGTTTTGTTTTCTCTTGTGTTGTTTTTCTTGTGTTGGCAGGTTTTGGAATGTTTGGATTCCTTTTGGTGTGTTTTCAAATATTTTGGCGGGTATTTGGAATGTTTTGGTTTGCTTTCATTTGTTTTGATTATGTTTTGGCAAGTTATTGAATGTTTTGATCAGTTCTGACTGGTTTTCTAGTATTTTGGCATCTTTTCAGAATGTTTTGATCAGTTTTGGCAGGTTCTAAACTATTTTGTCGGGTTTCTGGAATGTTTTGGTTGGTTTTGATTTGTTTTTATGATGTTTTGGCTGGATTTTGGAATATTTTGTCGGGTTTTTGGAATGTTTTGGTTGGTTTTGATTTGTTTTTATTATGTTTTGCCAAGGTTTTGGAATGTTTTGATCAGTTCTGGCTGGTTTTCTAATGTTTTGGCATCTTTTCAGAATGTTTTGATCCGTTTTGGAGGTCTAAATTATTTTGGCGGGTTTTCGGAATATTTTGGTTGGTTTTGATTTGTTTTTATGAAGTTTTGGCGGGTTTTCGGAATGTTTTGGTTGGGTTTTAGAATGTTTAGTATTCTCTTGTGTTGTTTTTCTTGTGTTGGCAGGTTTTGGAATGTTTGGATTCCTTTTGGCGGGTTTTCAAATATTTTGGCGGGTATTTGGAATGTTTTGGTGGGTATTCGGAATGTTTTGATTAGTTTTGACGGGTTTTGAAATATTTTGGCGGGTTTTCGGAACGTTTTGATTTGTTTCGATTTGTTTTGATTCTGTTTAGCCCAGTTTTTGGTGTGTTTGGATTAGCTTTGGTGGGCTTTATCATGTTTTGGCAGGTTTTTTCCAATGTTTTGATCACTTCTGTCTGGTTCTCTATTTTGGCGGGTTTGAAAATATGTTTTGATTTGTTTTGGCGGGTTTTAAAATATTTTGGTTCTTTGTGCAGAGATGACGGTGCCAGTTGCGGTGCGCTCCGGGGCGCTCCTTCTGCGGAAAGACGCCTGGCAGCAGCACATGGGACAGCTCCGCGTCTCCGTATTCTGCATTTCTTGCCTTCTGCATCTCAGCAAAATGCTTTGCCACTAGGTCTAGCAAGGAGAAACTGTGCCAGCTGAGTAGATGTAGCCCGGCCCGCCCTTTGAAGTTGACAAGTTCTTGGCATCTCAGAGCCTCAAGGGAAGAGCAAGGTTATGGATGGTAGGCTGGGGCAGAACTAGCAGCAAGCAGAGCACAGTTTTCCAAGAATACCTTCCATTGGAATGCTAATGGCAATTGAAGAGGCAGGCCAGTGGCAAGCCACTATCTTCTAGCAGTTTGAAAGGTGCAGACACAGTGCAGGTGTTGTGCGGCTTCCTTCTTGGCCTCCTAGAAGGTGCCGCGCTCTCCGTCTCTTGCTTGCCAATATGTTGCCGTGTTCCTCCTATTGTTTGGTTTCTTTTGATTTGGGTTTAGGATGTTTTGGCGGGTTTTCGGAATGTTTTGGTGGTGTTTTAGAATGTTTTGTTTTCTCTTGTGTTGTTTTTCTTGTGTTGGCAGGTTTTGGAATGTTTGGATTCCTTTTGGTGTGTTTTCAAATATTTTGGCGGGTATTTGGAATGTTTTGGTTTGCTTTCATTTGTTTTGATTATGTTTTGGCAAGTTATTGAATGTTTTGATCAGTTCTGACTGGTTTTCTAGTATTTTGGCATCTTTTCAGAATGTTTTGATCCGTTTTGGAGGTCTAAATTATTTTGGCGGGTTTTCGGAATATTTTGGTTGGTTTTGATTTGTTTTTATGAAGTTTTGGCGGGTTTTCGGAATGTTTTGGTTGGGTTTTAGAATGTTTAGTATTCTCTTGTGTTGTTTTTCTTGTGTTGGCAGGTTTTGGAATGTTTGGATTCCTTTTGGCGGGTTTTCAAATATTTTGGCGGGTATTTGGAATGTTTTGGCGGGTATTCGGAATGTTTCGATTAGTTTTGATGGGTTTTGAAATATTTTGGCGGGTTTTCGGAACGTTTTGATTTGTTTTGATTTGTTTTGATTCTGTTTAGCCCAGTTTTTGGTGTGTTTGGATTAGCTTTGGTGGGCTTTATCATGTTTTGGCAGGTTTTTTCCAATGTTTTGATCACTTCTGTCTGGTTCTCTATTTTGGCGGGTTTGAAAATATGTTTTGATTTGTTTTGGCGGGTTTTAAAATATTTTGGTTCTTTGTGCAGAGATGACGGTGCCAGTTGCGGTGCGCTCCGGGGCGCTCCTTCTGCGGAAAGACGCCTGGCAGCAGCACATGGGACAGCTCCGCGTCTCCGTATTCTGCATTTCTTGCCTTCTGCATCTCAGCAAAATGCTTTGCCACTAGGTCTAGCAAGGAGAAACTGTGCCAGCTGAGTAGATGTAGCCCGGCCCGCCCTTTGAAGTTGACAAGTTCTTGGCATCTCAGAGCCTCAAGGGAAGAGCAAGGTTATGGATGGTAGGCTGGGGCAGAACTAGCAGCAAGCAGAGCACAGTTTTCCAAGAATACCTTCCATTGGAATGCTAATGGCAATTGAAGAGGCAGGCCAGTGGCAAGCCACTATCTTCTAGCAGTTTGAAAGGTGCAGACACAGTGCAGGTGTTGTGCGGCTTCCTTCTTGGCCTCCTAGATGGTGCCGCGCTCTCCGTCTCTTGCTTGCCAATATGTTGCCGTGTTCCTCCTATTGTTTGGTTTCTTTTGATTTGGGTTTAGGATGTTTTGGCGGGTTTTCGGAATGTTTTGGTGGTGTTTTAGAATGTTTTGTTTTCTCTTGTGTTGTTTTTCTTGTGTTGGCAGGTTTTGGAATGTTTGGATTCCTTTTGGTGTGTTTTCAAATATTTTGGCGGGTATTTGGAATGTTTTGGTTTGCTTTCATTTGTTTTGATTATGTTTTGGCAAGTTATTGAAAGTTTTGATCAGTTCTGACTGGTTTTCTAGTATTTTGGCATCTTTTCAGAATGTTTTGATCAGTTTTGGCAGGTTCTAAACTATTTTGTCGGGTTTCTGGAATGTTTTGGTTGGTTTTGATTTGTTTTTATGATGTTTTGGCTGGATTTTGGAATATTTTGTCGGGTTTTTGGAATGTTTTGGTTGGTTTTGATTTGTTTTTATTATGTTTTGCCAAGGTTTTGGAATGTTTTGATCAGTTCTGGCTGGTTTTCTAATGTTTTGGCATCTTTTCAGAATGTTTTGATCCGTTTTGGAGGTCTAAATTATTTTGGCGGGTTTTCGGAATATTTTGGTTGGTTTTGATTTGTTTTTATGGAGTTTTGGCGGGTTTTCGGAATGTTTTGGTTGGGTTTTAGAATGTTTAGTATTCTCTTGTGTTGTTTTTCTTGTGTTGGCAGGTTTTGGAATGTTTGGATTCCTTTTGGCGGGTTTTCAAAAATTTTGGCGGGTATTTGGAATGTTTTGGTGGGTATTCTTAATGTTTCGATTAGTTTTGACGGGTTTTGAAATATTTTGGCGGGTTTTCGGAACGTTTTGATTTGTTTCGATTTGTTTTGATTCTGTTTAGCCCAGTTTTTGGTGTGTTTGGATTAGCTTTGGTGGGCTTTATCATGTTTTGGCAGGTTTTTTCCAATGTTTTGATCACTTCTGTCTGGTTCTCTATTTTGGCGGGTTTGAAAATATGTTTTGATTTGTTTTGGTGGGTTTTAAAATATTTTGGTTCTTTGTGCAGAGATGACGGTGCCAGTTGCGGTGCGCTCCGGGGCGCTCCTTCTGCGGAAAGACGCCTGGCAGTGGCACGTGGGACAGCTCCGCGTCTCCGTATTCTGCATTTCTTGCCTTCTGCATCTCAGCAAAATGCTTTGCCACTAGGTCTAGCAAGGAGAAACTGTGCCAGCTGAGTAGATGTAGCCCGGCCCGCCCTTTGAAGTTGACAAGTTCTTGGCATCTCAGAGCCTCAAGGGAAGAGCAAGGTTATCTATGGTAGGCTGGGGCAGAACTAGCAGCAAGCAGAGCAAAGTTGTCCAAGAATACCTTCCATTCCAATGCTAATGGCAATTGAAGAGGCAGGCCAGTGGCAAGCCACTATCTTCTAGCAGTTTGAAAGGTGCAGACACAGTGCAGGTGTTGTGCGGCTTCCTTCTTGGCCTCCTAGAAGGTGCCGCGCTCTCCTTCTCTTGCTTGCTAATATATTGCCATGTTCCTCCTATTGTTTGGTTTGTTTTGATTTGGTTTTAGGATGTTTTGGCGGGTTTTCGGAATGTTTTGGTGGTGTTTTAGAATGTTTTGTTTTCTCTTGTGTTGTTTTTCTTGTGTTGGCAGGTTTTGGAATGTTTGGATTCCTTTTGGTGTGTTTTCAAATATTTTGGCGGGTATTTGGAATGTTTTGGTTTGCTTTCATTTGCTTTGATTATGTTTTGGCAAGTTATTGAAAGTTTTGATCACTTCTGACTGGTTTTCTAGTATTTTGGCATCTTTTCAGAATGTTTTGATCAGTTTTGGCAGGTTCTAAACTATTTTGTCGGGTTTCTGGAATGTTTTGGTTGGTTTTGATTTGTTTTTATGATGTTTTGGCTGGATTTTGGAATATTTTGTCGGGTTTTTGGAATGTTTTGGTTGGTTTTGATTTGTTTTTATTATGTTTTGCCAAGGTTTTGGAATGTTTTGATTAGTTCTGGCTGGTTTTCTAATGTTTTGGCATCTTTTCAGAATGTTTTGATCCGTTTTGGAGGTCTAAATTATTTTGGCGGGTTTTCGGAATATTTTGGTTGGTTTTGATTTGTTTTTATGAAGTTTTGGCGGGTTTTCGGAATGTTTTGGTTGGCTTTTAGAATGTTTAGTATTCTCTTCTGTTGTTTTTCTTGTGTTGGCAGGTTTTGGAATGTTTGGATTCCTTTTGGCGGGTTTTCAAATATTTTGGCGGGTATTTGGAATGTTTTGGTGGGTATTCTTAATGTTTCGATTAGTTTTGACGGGTTTTCGGAACGTTTTGATTTGTTTTGATTTGTTTTGATTCTGTTTAGCCCAGTTTTTGGTGTGTTTGGATTAGCTTTGGTGGGCTTTATCATGTTTTGGCAGGTTTTTTCAGATGTTTTGATCGCTTCTGTCTGGTTCTCTATTTTGGCGGGTTTGAAAATATGTTTTGATTTGTTTTGGCAGGTTTTAAAATATTTTGGTTCTTTGTGCAGAGATGACGGTGCCAGTTGCGGTGCGCTCCGGGGCGCTCCTTCTGCGGAAAGACGCCTGGCAGTGGCACGTGGGACAGCTCCGCGTCTCCGTATTCTGCATTTCTTGCCTTCTGCATCTCAGCAAAATGCTTTGCCACTAGGTCTAGCAAGGAGAAACTGTGCCAGCTGAGTAGATGTAGCCCGGCCCACCCTTTGAAGTTGACAAGTTCTTGGCATCTCAGAGCCTCAAGGGAAGAGCAAGGTTATCTATGGTAGGCTGGGGCAGAACTAGCAGCAAGCAGAGCACAGTTTTCCAAGAATACCTTCCATTGGAATGCTAATGGCAATTGGAGAGGCAGGCCAGTGGCAAGCCACTATCTTCTAGCAGTTTGAAAGGTGCAGACACAGTGCAGGTGTTGTGCGGCTTCCTTCTTGGCCTCCTAGAAGGTGCCGCGCTCTCCTTCTCTTGCTTGCCAATATATTGCCATGTTCCTCCTATTGTTTGGTTTCTTTTGATTTGGGTTTAGGATGTTTTGGCGGGTTTTCGGAATGTTTTGGTGGTGTTTTAGAATGTTTTGTTTTCTCTTGTGTTGTTTTTCTTGTGTTGGCAGGTTTTGGAATGTTTGGATTCCTTTTGGTGTGTTTTCAAATATTTTGGCGGGTATTTGGAATGTTTTGGTTTGCTTTCATTTGCTTTGATTATGTTTTGGCAAGTTATTGAAAGTTTTGATCACTTCTGACTGGTTTTCTAGTATTTTGGCATCTTTTCAGAATGTTTTGATCAGTTTTGGCAGGTTCTAAACTATTTTGTCGGGTTTCTGGAATGTTTTGGTTGGTTTTGATTTGTTTTTATGATGTTTTGGCTGGATTTTGGAATATTTTGTCGGGTTTTTGGAATGTTTTGGTTGGTTTTGATTTGTTTTTATTATGTTTTGCCAAGGTTTTGGAATGTTTTGATTAGTTCTGGCTGGTTTTCTAATGTTTTGGCATCTTTTCAGAATGTTTTGATCCGTTTTGGAGGTCTAAATTATTTTGGCAGGTTTTCGGAATACTTTGGTTGATTTTGATTTGTTTTTATGGAGTTTTGGCGGGTTTTCGGAATGTTTTGGTTGGGTTTTAGAATGTTTAGTATTCTCTTGTGTTGTTTTTCTTGTGTTGGCAGGTTTTGGAATGTTTGGATTCCTTTTGGCGGGTTTTCAAATATTTTGGCGGGTATTTGGAATGTTTTGGCGGGTATTCGGAATGTTTCGATAAGTTTTGATGGGTTTTGAAATATTTTGGCGGGTTTTCGGAACGTTTTGATTTGTTTCGATTTATTTTGATTCTGTATAGCCCAGTTTTTGGTGTGTTTGGATTAGCTTTGGTGGGCTTTAGCATGTTTTGGCAGGTTTTTTTCGAATGTTTTGATCACTTCTGTCTGGTTTTCTATTTTGGCGGGTTTGAAAATATTTTTGGATTAGTTTTGGCGGGTTTTAAAATATTTTGGCTCTTTGCGCAGAGATGACGGTGCCGGTTGCGGTGCGCTCCGGGGCGCTCCTTTTGTGGAAAGACGCCTGGCAGCGGCACGTGGGACAGCTCCGCGTCTCCGTATTCTGCATTTCTTGCCTTCTGCATCTCAGCAAAATGCTTTGCCACTAGGTCTAGCAAGGAGAAACTGTGCCAGCTGAGTAGATGTAGCCCGGCCCGCCCTTTGAAGTTGACAAGTTCTTGGCATCTCAGAGCCTCAAGGGACGAGCAATGTTATCTATGGTAGGCTGGGGCAGAACTAGCAGCAAGCAGAGCACAGTTTTCCAAGAATACCTTCCATTGGAATGCTAATGGCAATTGAAGAGGCAGGCCAGTGGCAAGCCACTATCTTCTAGCAGTTTGAAAGGTGCAGACACAGTGCAGGTGTTGTGCGGCTTCCTTCTTGGCCTCCTAGAAGGTGCCGCGCTCTCCTTCTCTTGCTTGCCAATATATTGCCATGTTCCTCCTATTGTTTGGTTTGTTTTGATTTGGTTTTAGGATGTTTTGGCGGGTTTTCGGAATGTTTTGGTGGTGTTTTAGAATGTTTTGTTTTCTCTTGTGTTGTTTTTCTTGTGTTGGCAGGTTTTGGAATGTTTGGATTCCTTTTGGTGTGTTTTCAAATATTTTGGCGGGTATTTGGAATGTTTTGGTTTGCTTTCATTTGCTTTGATTATGTTTTGGCAAGTTATTGAAAGTTTTGATCACTTCTGACTGGTTTTCTAGTATTTTGGCATCTTTTCAGAATGTTTTGATCAGTTTTGGCAGGTTCTAAACTATTTTGTCGGGTTTCTGGAATGTTTTGGTTGGTTTTGATTTGTTTTTATGATGTTTTGGCTGGATTTTGGAATATTTTGTCGGGTTTTTGGAATGTTTTGGTTGGTTTTGATTTGTTTTTATTATGTTTTGCCAAGGTTTTGGAATGTTTTGATTAGTTCTGGCTGGTTTTCTAATGTTTTGGCATCTTTTCAGAATGTTTTGATCCGTTTTGGAGGTCTAAATTATTTTGGCGGGTTTTCGGAATATTTTGGTTGGTTTTGATTTGTTTTTATGAAGTTTTGGCGGGTTTTCGGAATGTTTTGGTTGGGTTTTAGAATGTTTAGTATTCTCTTGTGTTATTTTTCTTGTGTTGGCAGGTTTTGGAATGTTTGGATTCCTTTTGGCGGGTTTTCAAATATTTTGGCGGGTATTTGGAATGTTTTGGCGGGTATTCGGAATGTTTCGATAAGTTTTGATGGGTTTTGAAATATTTTGGCGGGTTTTCGGAACGTTTTGATTTGTTTCGATTTATTTTGATTCTGTATAGCCCAGTTTTTGGTGTGTTTGGATTAGCTTTGGTGGGCTTTATCATGTTTTGGCAGGTTTTTTTCGAATGTTTTGATCACTTCGGTCTGGTTTTCTATTTTGGCGGGTTTGAAAATATTTTTGGATTAGTTTTGGCGGGTTTTAAAATATTTTGGCTCTTTGCGCAGAGATGACGGTGCCGGTTGCGGTGCGCTCCGGGGCGCTCCTTTTGTGGAGAGACGCCTGGCAGCGGCACGTGGGACAGCTCCGCGTCTCCGTATTCTGCATTTCTTGCCTTCTGCATCTCAGCAAAATGCTTTGCCACTAGGTCTAGCAAGGAGAAACTGTGCCAGCTGAGTAGATGTAGCCCGGCCCGCCCTTTGAAGTTGACAAGTTCTTGGCATCTCAGAGCCTCAAGGGACGAGCAATGTTATCTATGGTAGGCTGGGGCAGAACTAGCAGCAAGCAGAGCACAGTTTTCCAAGAATACCTTCCATTGGAATGCTAATGGCAATTGAAGAGGCAGGCCAGTGGCAAGCCACTATCTTCTAGCAGTTTGAAAGGTGCAGACACAGTGCAGGTGTTGTGCGGCTTCCTTCTTGGCCTCCTAGAAGGTGCCGCGCTCTCCTTCTCTTGCTTGCCAATATATTGCCATGTTCCTCCTATTGTTTGGTTTGTTTTGATTTGGTTTTAGGATGTTTTGGTGGGTTTTCGGAATGTTTTGGTGGTGTTTTAGAATGTTTTGTTTTCTCTTGTGTTGTTTTTCTTGTGTTGGCAGGTTTTGGAATGTTTGGATTCCTTTTGGTGTGTTTTCAAATATTTTGGCGGGTATTTGGAATGTTTTGGTTTGCTTTCATTTGCTTTGATTATGTTTTGGCAAGTTATTGAAAGTTTTGATCACTTCTGACTGGTTTTCTAGTATTTTGGCATCTTTTCAGAATGTTTTGATCAGTTTTGGCAGGTTCTAAACTATTTTGTCGGGTTTCTGGAATGTTTTGGTTGGTTTTGATTTGTTTTTATGATGTTTTGGCTGGATTTTGGAATATTTTGTCGGGTTTTTGGAATGTTTTGGTTGGTTTTGATTTGTTTTTATTATGTTTTGCCAAGGTTTTGGAATGTTTTGATTAGTTCTGGCTGGTTTTCTAATGTTTTGGCATCTTTTTAGAATGTTTTGATCCGTTTTGGAGGTCTAAATTATTTTGGCGGGTTTTCGGAATATTTTGGTTGGTTTTGATTTGTTTTTATGAAGTTTTGGCGGGTTTTCGGAATGTTTTGGTTGGGTTTCAGAATGTTTAGTATTCTCTTGTGTTGTTTTTCTTGTGTTGGCAGGTTTTGGAATGTTTGGATTCCTTTTGGCGGGTTTTCAAATATTTTGGCGGGTATTTGGAATGTTTTGGCGGGTATTCGGAATGTTTCGATTAGTTTTGACGGGTTTTCGGAACGTTTTGATTTGTTTCGATTTGTTTTGATTCTGTTTAGCCCAGTTTTTGGTGTGTTTGGATTAGCTTTGGTGGGCTTTATCATGTTTTGGCAGGTTTTTTCCAATGTTTTGATCACTTCTGTCTGGTTCTCTATTTTGGCGGGTTTGAAAATATGTTTTGATTTGTTTTGGCGGGTTTTAAAATATTTTGGTTCTTTGTGCAGAGATGACGGTGCCAGTTGCGGTGCGCTCCGGGGCGCTCCTTCTGCGGAAAGACGCCTGGCAGTGGCACGTGGGACAGCTCCGCGTCTCCGTATTCTGCATTTCTTGCCTTCTGCATCTCAGCAAAATTCTTTGCCACTAGGTCTAGCAAGGAGAAACTGTGCCAGCTGAGTAGATGTAGCCCGGCCCGCCCTTTGAAGTTGACAAGTTCTTGGCATCTCAGAGCCTCAAGGGAAGAGCAAGGTTATCTATGATAGGCTGGGGCAGAACTAGCAGCAAGCAGAGCAAAGTTTTCCAAGGATACCTTCCATTCCAATGCTAATGGCAATTGAAGAGGCAGGCCAGTGGCAAGCCACTATCTTCTAGCAGTTTGAAAGGTGCAGACACAGTGCAGGTGTTGTGCGGCTTCCTTCTTGGCCTCCTAGATGGTGCCGCGCTCTCCGTCTCTTGCTTGCCAATATGTTGCCGTGTTCCTCCTATTGTTTGGTTTCTTTTGATTTGGGTTTAGGATGTTTTGGCGGGTTTTCGGAATATTTTGGTTGGTTTTGATTTGTTTTTATGAAGTTTTGGCGGGTTTTCGGAATGTTTTGGTTGGGTTTTAGAATGTTTAGTATTCTCTTGTGTTGTTTTTCTTGTGTTGGCAGGTTTTGGAATGTTTGGATTCCTTTTGGCGGGTTTTCAAATATTTTGGCGGGTATTTGGAATGTTTTGGCGGGTATTCGGAATGTTTCGATTAGTTTTGATGGGTTTTGAAATATTTTGGCGGGTTTTCGGAACGTTTTGATTTGTTTCGATTTGTTTTGATTCTGTTTAGCCCAGTTTTTGGTGTGTTTGGATTAGCTTTGGTGGGCTTTATCATGTTTTGGCAGGTTTTTTCCAATGTTTTGATCACTTCTGTCTGGTTCTCTATTTTGGCGGGTTTGAAAATATGTTTTGATTTGTTTTGGCGGGTTTTAAAATATTTTGGTTCTTTGTGCAGAGATGACGGTGCCAGTTGCGGTGCGCTCCGGGGCGCTCCTTCTGCGGAAAGACGCCTGGCAGCAGCACATGGGACAGCTCCGCGTCTCCGTATTGTGCATTTCTTGCCTTCTGCATCTCAGCAAAATGCTTTGCCACTAGGTCTAGCAAGGAGAAACTGTGCCAGCTGAGTAGATGTAGCCCGGCCCGCCCTTTGAAGTTGACAAGTTCTTGGCATCTCAGAGCCTCAAGGGAAGAGCAAGGTTATGGATGGTAGGCTGGGGCAGAACTAGCAGCAAGCAGAGCACAGTTTTCCAAGAATACCTTCCATTGGAATGCTAATGGCAATTGAAGAGGCAGGCCAGTGGCAAGCCACTATCTTCTAGCAGTTTGAAAGGTGCAGACACAGTGCAGGTGTTGTGCGGCTTCCTTCTTGGCCTCCTAGATGGTGCCGCGCTCTCCGTCTCTTGCTTGCCAATATGTTGCCGTGTTCCTCCTATTGTTTGGTTTCTTTTGATTTGGTTTTAGGATGTTTTGGCGGGTTTTCGGAATGTTTTGGTGGTGTTTTAGAATGTTTTGTTTTCTCTTGTGTTGTTTTTCTTGTGTTGGCAGGTTTTGGAATGTTTGGATTCCTTTTGGTGTGTTTTCAAATATTTTGGCGGGTATTTGGAATGTTTTGGTTTGCTTTCATTTGTTTTGATTATGTTTTGGCAAGTTATTGAAAGTTTTGATCACTTCTGACTGGTTTTCTAGTATTTTGGCATCTTTTCAGAATGTTTTGATCAGTTTTGGCAGGTTCTAAACTATTTTGTCGGGTTTCTGGAATGTTTTGGTTGGTTTTGATTTGTTTTTATGATGTTTTGGCTGGATTTTGGAATATTTTAGATCGTTTTTGGAATGTTTTGGTTGGTTTTGATTTGTTTTTATTATGTTTTGCCAAGGTTTTGGAATGTTTTGATCAGTTCTGGCTGGTTTTCTAATGTTTTGGCATCTTTTCAGAATGTTTTGATCCGTTTTGGAGGTCTAAATTATTTTGGCAGGTTTTCGGAATATTTTGGTTGGTTTTGATTTGTTTTTATGAAGTTTTGGCGGGTTTTCGGAATGTTTTGGTTGGGTTTTAGAATGTTTAGTATTCTCTTGTGTTGTTTTTCTTGTGTTGGCAGGTTTTGGAATGTTTGGATTCCTTTTGGCGGGTTTTCAAATATTTTGGCGGGTATTTGGAATGTTTTGGCGGGTATTCGGAATGTTTCGATTAGTTTTGATGGGTTTTGAAATATTTTGGCGGGTTTTCGGAACGTTTTGATTTGTTTCGATTTGTTTTGATTCTGTTTAGCCCAGTTTTTGGTGTGTTTGGATTAGCTTTGGTGGGCTTTATCATGTTTTGGCAGGTTTTTTCCAATGTTTTGATCACTTCTGTCTGGTTCTCTATTTTGGCGGGTTTGAAAATATGTTTTGATTTGTTTTGGCGGGTTTTAAAATATTTTGGTTCTTTGTGCAGAGATGACGGTGCCAGTTGCGGTGCGCTCCGGGGCGCTCCTTCTGCGGAAAGACGCCTGGCAGTGGCACGTGGGACAGCTCCGCATCTCCGTATTCTGCATTTCTTGCCTTCTGCATCTCAGCAAAATGCTTTGCCACTAGGTCTAGCAAGGAGAAACTGTGCCAGCTGAGTAGATGTAGTCCGGCCCGCCCTTTGAAGTTGACGAGTTCTTGGCATCTCAGAGCCTCAAGGGAAGAGCAAGGTTATCTATGGTAGGCTGGGGCAGAGCTAGCAGCAAGCAGAGCAAAGTTTTCCAAGAATACCTTCCATTCCAATGCTAATGGCAATTGAAGAGGCAGGCCAGTGGCAAGCCACTATCTTCTAGCAGTTTGAAAGTTGCAGACACAGTGCAGGTGTTGTGCGGCTTCCTTCTTGGCCTCCTAGATGGTGCCGCGCTCTCCGTCTCTTGCTTGCCAATATGTTGCCGTGTTCCTCCTATTGTTTGGTTTCTTTTGATTTGGTTTTAGGATGTTTTGGCGGGTTTTCGGAATGTTTTGGTGGTGTTTTAGAATGTTTTGTTTTCTCTTGTGTTGTTTTTCTTGTGTTGGCAGGTTTTGGAATGTTTGGATTCCTTTTGGTGTGTTTTCAAATATTTTGGCGGGTATTTGGAATGTTTTGGTTTGCTTTCATTTGTTTTGATTATGTTTTGGCAAGTTATTGAATGTTTTGATCAGTTCTGACTGGTTTTCTAGTATTTTGGCATCTTTTCAGAATGTTTTCATCAGTTTTGGCAGGTTCTAAACTATTTTGTCGGGTTTCTGGAATGTTTTGGTTGGTTTTGATTTGTTTTTATGATGTTTTGGCTGGATTTTGGAATATTTTAGATCGTTTTTGGAATGTTTTGGTTGGTTTTGATTTGTTTTTATTATGTTTTGCCAAGGTTTTGGAATGTTTTGATCAGTTCTGGCTGGTTTTCTAATGTTTTGGCATCTTTTCAGAATGTTTTGATCCGTTTTGGAGGTCTAAATTATTTTGGCAGGTTTTCGGAATATTTTGGTTGGTTTTGATTTGTTTTTATGAAGTTTTGGCGGGTTTTCGGAATGTTTTGGTTGGGTTTTAGAATGTTTAGTATTCTCTTGTGTTGTTTTTCTTGTGTTGGCAGGTTTTGGAATGTTTGGATTCCTTTTGGCGGGTTTTCAAATATTTTGGCGGGTATTTGGAATGTTTTGGCGGGTATTCGGAATGTTTCGATTAGTTTTGATGGGTTTTGAAATATTTTGGCGGGTTTTCGGAACGTTTTGATTTGTTTCGATTTGTTTTGATTCTGTTTAGCCCAGTTTTTGGTGTGTTTGGATTAGCTTTGGTGGGCTTTATCATGTTTTGGCAGGTTTTTTCCAATGTTTTGATCACTTCTGTCTGGTTCTCTATTTTGGCGGGTTTGAAAATATGTTTTGATTTGTTTTGGCGGGTTTTAAAATATTTTGGTTCTTTGTGCAGAGATGACGGTGCCAGTTGCGGTGCGCTCCGGGGCGCTCCTTCTGCGGAAAGACGCCTGGCAGTGGCACGTGGGACAGCTCCGCATCTCCGTATTCTGCATTTCTTGCCTTCTGCATCTCAGCAAAATGCTTTGCCACTAGGTCTAGCAAGGAGAAACTGTGCCAGCTGAGTAGATGTAGTCCGGCCCGCCCTTTGAAGTTGACAAGTTCTTGGCATCTCAGAGCCTCAAGGGAAGAGCAAGGTTATCTATGGTAGGCTGGGGCAGAGCTAGCAGCAAGCAGAGCAAAGTTTTCCAAGAATACCTTCCATTCCAATGCTAATGGCAATTGAAGAGGCAGGCCAGTGGCAAGCCACTATCTTCTAGCAGTTTGAAAGGTGCAGACACAGTGCAGGTGTTGTGCGGCTTCCTTCTTGGCCTCCTAGATGGTGCCGCGCTCTCCGTCTCTTGCTTGCCAATATGTTGCCGTGTTCCTCCTATTGTTTGGTTTCTTTTGATTTGGTTTTAGGATGTTTTGGCGGGTTTTCGGAATGTTTTGGTGGTGTTTTAGAATGTTTTGTTTTCTCTTGTGTTGTTTTTCTTGTGTTGGCAGGTTTTGGAATGTTTGGATTCCTTTTGGTGTGTTTTCAAATATTTTGGCGGGTATTTGGAATGTTTTGGTTTGCTTTCATTTGTTTTGATTATGTTTTGGCAAGTTATTGCAAGTTTTGATCAGTTCTGACTGGTTTTCTAGTATTTTGGCATCTTTTCAGAATGTTTTCATCAGTTTTGGCAGGTTCTAAACTATTTTGTCGGGTTTCTGGAATGTTTTGGTTGGTTTTGATTTGTTTTTATGATGTTTTGGCTGGATTTTGGAATATTTTAGATCGTTTTTGGAATGTTTTGGTTGGTTTTGATTTGTTTTTATTATGTTTTGCCAAGGTTTTGGAATGTTTTGATCAGTTCTGGCTGGTTTTCTAATGTTTTGGCATCTTTTCAGAATGTTTTGATCCGTTTTGGAGGTCTAAATTATTTTGGCAGGTTTTCGGAATATTTTGGTTGGTTTTGATTTGTTTTTATGAAGTTTTGGCGGGTTTTCGGAATGTTTTGGTTGGGTTTTAGAATGTTTAGTATTCTCTTGTGTTGTTTTTCTTGTGTTGGCAGGTTTTGGAATGTTTGGATTCCTTTTGGCGGGTTTTCAAATATTTTGGCGGGTATTTGGAATGTTTTGGCGGGTATTCGGAATGTTTCGATTAGTTTTGATGGGTTTTGAAATATTTTGGCGGGTTTTCGGAACGTTTTGATTTGTTTCGATTTGTTTTGATTCTGTTTAGCCCAGTTTTTGGTGTGTTTGGATTAGCTTTGGTGGGCTTTATCATGTTTTGGCAGGTTTTTTCCAATGTTTTGATCACTTCTGTCTGGTTCTCTATTTTGGCGGGTTTGAAAATATGTTTTGATTTGTTTTGGCGGGTTTTAAAATATTTTGGTTCTTTGTGCAGAGATGACGGTGCCAGTTGCGGTGCGCTCCGGGGCGCTCCTTCTGCGGAAAGACGCCTGGCAGTGGCACGTGGGACAGCTCCGCGTCTCCGTATTCTGCATTTCTTGCCTTCTGCATCTCAGCAAAATGCTTTGCCACTAGGTCTAGCAAGGAGAAACTGTGCCAGCTGAGTAGATGTAGCCCGGCCCGCCCTTTGAAGTTGACAAGTTCTTGGCATCTCAGAGCCTCAAGGGAAGAGCAAGGTTATCTATGGTAGGCTGGGGCAGAACTAGCAGCAAGCAGAGCACAGTTTTCCAAGAATACCTTCCATTGGAATGCTAATGGCAATTGAAGAGGCAGGCCAGTGGCAAGCCACTATCTTCTAGCAGTTTGAAAGGTGCAGACACAGTGCAGGTGTTGTGCGGCTTCCTTCTTGGCCTCCTAGATGGTGCCGCGCTCTCCGTCTCTTGCTTGCCAATATGTTGCCGTGTTCCTCCTATTGTTTGGTTTCTTTTGATTTGGTTTTAGGATGTTTTGGCGGGTTTTCGGAATGTTTTGGTGGTGTTTTAGAATGTTTTGTTTTCTCTTGTGTTGTTTTTCTTGTGTTGGCAGGTTTTGGAATGTTTGGATTCCTTTTGGTGTGTTTTCAAATATTTTGGCGGGTATTTGGAATGTTTTGGTTTGCTTTCATTTGCTTTGATTATGTTTTGGCAAGTTATTGAAAGTTTTGATCACTTCTGACTGGTTTTCTAGTATTTTGGCATCTTTTCAGAATGTTTTGATCAGTTTTGGCAGGTTCTAAACTATTTTGTCGGGTTTCTGGAATGTTTTGGTTGGTTTTGATTTGTTTTTATGATGTTTTGGCTGGATTTTGGAATATTTTGTCGGGTTTTTGGAATGTTTTGGTTGGTTTTGATTTGTTTTTATGATGTTTTGCCAAGGTTTTGGAATGTTTTGATCAGTTCTGGCTGGTTTTCTAATGTTTTGGCATCTTTTCAGAATGTTTTGATCCGTTTTGGAGGTCTAAATTATTTTGGCGGGTTTTCGGAATATTTTGGTTGGTTTTGATTTGTTTTTATGAAGTTTTGGCGGGTTTTCGGAATGTTTTGGTTGGGTTTTAGAATGTTTAGTATTCTCTTGTGTTGTTTTTCTTGTGTTGGCAGGTTTTGGAATGTTTGGATTCCTTTTGGCGGGTTTTCAAATATTTTGGCGGGTATTTGGAATGTTTTGGTGGGTATTCTTAATGTTTCGATTAGTTTTGACGGGTTTTCGGAACGTTTTGATTTGTTTCGATTTGTTTTGATTCTGTTTAGCCCAGTTTTTGGTGTGTTTGGATTAGCTTTGGTGGGCTTTATCATGTTTTGGCAGGTTTTTTCCAATGTTTTGATCACTTCTGTCTGGTTCTCTATTTTGGCGGGTTTGAAAATATGTTTTGATTTGTTTTGGCGGGTTTTAAAATATTTTGGTTCTTTGTGCAGAGATGACGGTGCCAGTTGCGGTGCGCTCCGGGGCGCTCCTTCTGCGGAAAGACGCCTGGCAGCAGCACATGGGACAGCTCCGCGTCTCCGTATTCTGCATTTCTTGCCTTCTGCATCTCAGCAAAATGCTTTGCCACTAGGTCTAGCAAGGAGAAACTGTGCCAGCTGAGTAGATGTAGCCCGGCCCGCCCTTTGAAGTTGACAAGTTCTTGGCATCTCAGAGCCTCAAGGGACGAGCAATGTTATCTATGGTAGGCTGGGGCAGAACTAGCAGCAAGCAGAGCAAAGTTTTCCAAGAATACCTTCCATTGGAATGCTAATGGCAATTGAAGAGGCAGGCCAGTGGCAAGCCACTATCTTCTAGCAGTTTGAAAGGTGCAGACACAGTGCAGGTGTTGTGCGGCTTCCTTCTTGGCCTCCTAGAAGGTGCCGCGCTCTCCGTCTCTTGCTTGCCAATATATTGCCATGTTCCTCCTATTGTTTGGTTTCTTTTGATTTGGTTTTAGGATGTTTTGGCGGGTTTTCGGAATGTTTTGGTGGTGTTTTAGAATGTTTTGTTTTCTCCTGTGTTGTTTTTCTTGTGTTGGCAGGTTTTGGAATGTTTGGATTCCTTTTGGTGTGTTTTCAAATATTTTGGCGGGTATTTGGAATGTTTTGGTTTGCTTTCATTTGTTTTGATTATGTTTTGGCAAGTTATTGAATGTTTTGATCAGTTCTGACTGGTTTTCTAGTATTTTGGCATCTTTTCAGAATGTTTTGATCAGTTTTGGCAGGTTCTAAACTATTTTGTCGGGTTTCTGGAATGTTTTGGTTGGTTTTGATTTGTTTTTATGATGTTTTGGCTGGATTTTGGAATATTTTAGATCGTTTTTGGAATGTTTTGGTTGGTTTTGATTTGTTTTTATTATGTTTTGCCAAGGTTTTGGAATGTTTTGATCAGTTCTGGCTGGTTTTCTAATGTTTTGGCATCTTTTCAGAATGTTTTGATCCGTTTTGGAGGTCTAAATTATTTTGGCGGGTTTTCGGAATATTTTGGTTGGTTTTGATTTGTTTTTATGAAGTTTTGGCGGGTTTTCGGAATGTTTTGGTTGGGTTTTAGAATGTTTAGTATTCTCTTGTGTTGTTTTTCTTGTGTTGGCAGGTTTTGGAATGTTTGGATTCCTTTTGGCGGGTTTTCAAATATTTTGGCGGGTATTTGGAATGTTTTGGTGGGTATTCTTAATGTTTCGATTAGTTTTGACGGGTTTTCGGAACGTTTTGATTTGTTTCGATTTGTTTTGATTCTGTTTAGCCCAGTTTTTGGTGTGTTTGGATTAGCTTTGGTGGGCTTTATCATGTTTTGGCAGGTTTTTTCCAATGTTTTGATCACTTCTGTCTGGTTCTCTATTTTGGCGGGTTTGAAAATATGTTTTGATTTGTTTTGGCGGGTTTTAAAATATTTTGGTTCTTTGTGCAGAGATGACGGTGCCAGTTGCGGTGCGCTCCGGGGCGCTCCTTCTGCGGAAAGACGCCTGGCAGCAGCACATGGGACAGCTCCGCGTCTCCGTATTCTGCATTTCTTGCCTTCTGCATCTCAGCAAAATGCTTTGCCACTAGGTCTAGCAAGGAGAAACTGTGCCAGCTGAGTAGATGTAGCCCGGCCCGCCCTTTGAAGTTGACAAGTTCTTGGCATCTCAGAGCCTCAAGGGACGAGCAATGTTATCTATGGTAGGCTGGGGCAGAACTAGCAGCAAGCAGAGCAAAGTTTTCCAAGAATACCTTCCATTGGAATGCTAATGGCAATTGAAGAGGCAGGCCAGTGGCAAGCCACTATCTTCTAGCAGTTTGAAAGGTGCAGACACAGTGCAGGTGTTGTGCGGCTTCCTTCTTGGCCTCCTAGAAGGTGCCGCGCTCTCCGTCTCTTGCTTGCCAATATATTGCCATGTTCCTCCTATTGTTTGGTTTCTTTTGATTTGGTTTTAGGATGTTTTGGCGGGTTTTCGGAATGTTTTGGTGGTGTTTTAGAATGTTTTGTTTTCTCCTGTGTTGTTTTTCTTGTGTTGGCAGGTTTTGGAATGTTTGGATTCCTTTTGGTGTGTTTTCAAATATTTTGGCGGGTATTTGGAATGTTTTGGTTTGCTTTCATTTGTTTTGATTATGTTTTGGCAAGTTATTGAATGTTTTGATCAGTTCTGACTGGTTTTCTAGTATTTTGGCATCTTTTCAGAATGTTTTGATCAGTTTTGGCAGGTTCTAAACTATTTTGTCGGGTTTCTGGAATGTTTTGGTTGGTTTTGATTTGTTTTTATGATGTTTTGGCTGGATTTTGGAATATTTTAGATCGTTTTTGGAATGTTTTGGTTGGTTTTGATTTGTTTTTATTATGTTTTGCCAAGGTTTTGGAATGTTTTGATCAGTTCTGGCTGGTTTTCTAATGTTTTGGCATCTTTTCAGAATGTTTTGATCCGTTTTGGAGGTCTAAATTATTTTGGCGGGTTTTCGGAATATTTTGGTTGGTTTTGATTTGTTTTTATGAAGTTTTGGCGGGTTTTCGGAATGTTTTGGTTGGGTTTTAGAATGTTTAGTATTCTCTTGTGTTGTTTTTCTTGTGTTGGCAGGTTTTGGAATGTTTGGATTCCTTTTGGCGGGTTTTCAAATATTTTGGCGGGTATTTGGAATGTTTTGGCGGGTATTCGGAATGTTTCGATTAGTTTTGATGGGTTTTGAAATATTTTGGCGGGTTTTCGGAACGTTTTGATTTGTTTCGATTTGTTTTGATTCTGTTTAGCCCAGTTTTTGGTGTGTTTGGATTAGCTTTGGTGGGCTTTATCATGTTTTGGCAGGTTTTTTCCAATGTTTTGATCACTTCTGTCTGGTTCTCTATTTTGGCGGGTTTGAAAATATGTTTTGATTTGTTTTGGCGGGTTTTAAAATATTTTGGTTCTTTGTGCAGAGATGACGGTGCCAGTTGCGGTGCGCTCCGGGGCGCTCCTTCTGCGGAAAGACGCCTGGCAGTGGCACGTGGGACAGCTCCGCGTCTCCGTATTCTGCATTTCTTGCCTTCTGCATCTCAGCAAAATGCTTTGCCACTAGGTCTAGCAAGGAGAAACTGTGCCAGCTGAGTAGATGTAGTCCGGCCCGCCCTTTGAAGTTGACGAGTTCTTGGCATCTCAGAGCCTCAAGGGAAGAGCAAGGTTATCTATGGTAGGCTGGGGCAGAGCTAGCAGCAAGCAGAGCAAAGTTTTCCAAGAATACCTTCCATTCCAATGCTAATGGCAATTGAAGAGGCAGGCCAGTGGCAAGCCACTATCTTCTAGCAGTTTGAAAGGTGCAGACACAGTGCAGGTGTTGTGCGGCTTCCTTCTTGGCCTCCTAGATGGTGCCGCGCTCTCCGTCTCTTGCTTGCCAATATGTTGCCGTGTTCCTCCTATTGTTTGGTTTCTTTTGATTTGGTTTTAGGATGTTTTGGCGGGTTTTCGGAATGTTTTGGTGGTGTTTTAGAATGTTTTGTTTTCTCCTGTGTTGTTTTTCTTGTGTTGGCAGGTTTTGGAATGTTTGGATTCCTTTTGGTGTGTTTTCAAATATTTTGGCGGGTATTTGGAATGTTTTGGTTTGCTTTCATTTGTTTTGATTATGTTTTGGCAAGTTATTGAATGTTTTGATCAGTTCTGACTGGTTTTCTAGTATTTTGGCATCTTTTCAGAATGTTTTGATCAGTTTTGGCAGGTTCTAAACTATTTTGTCGGGTTTCTGGAATGTTTTGGTTGGTTTTGATTTGTTTTTATGATGTTTTGGCTGGATTTTGGAATATTTTAGATCGTTTTTGGAATGTTTTGGTTGGTTTTGATTTGTTTTTATTATGTTTTGCCAAGGTTTTGGAATGTTTTGATCAGTTCTGGCTGGTTTTCTAATGTTTTGGCATCTTTTCAGAATGTTTTGATCCGTTTTGGAGGTCTAAATTATTTTGGCGGGTTTTCGGAATATTTTGGTTGGTTTTGATTTGTTTTTATGAAGTTTTGGCGGGTTTTCGGAATGTTTTGGTTGGGTTTTAGAATGTTTAGTATTCTCTTGTGTTGTTTTTCTTGTGTTGGCAGGTTTTGGAATGTTTGGATTCCTTTTGGCGGGTTTTCAAATATTTTGGCGGGTATTTGGAATGTTTTGGCGGGTATTCGGAATGTTTCGATTAGTTTTGATGGGTTTTGAAATATTTTGGCGGGTTTTCGGAACGTTTTGATTTGTTTCGATTTGTTTTGATTCTGTTTAGCCCAGTTTTTGGTGTGTTTGGATTAGCTTTGGTGGGCTTTATCATGTTTTGGCAGGTTTTTTCCAATGTTTTGATCACTTCTGTCTGGTTCTCTATTTTGGCGGGTTTGAAAATATGTTTTGATTTGTTTTGGCGGGTTTTAAAATATTTTGGTTCTTTGTGCAGAGATGACGGTGCCAGTTGCGGTGCGCTCCGGGGCGCTCCTTCTGCGGAAAGACGCCTGGCAGTGGCACGTGGGACAGCTCCGCGTCTCCGTATTCTGCATTTCTTGCCTTCTGCATCTCAGCAAAATGCTTTGCCACTAGGTCTAGCAAGGAGAAACTGTGCCAGCTGAGTAGATGTAGTCCGGCCCGCCCTTTGAAGTTGACGAGTTCTTGGCATCTCAGAGCCTCAAGGGAAGAGCAAGGTTATCTATGGTAGGCTGGGGCAGAGCTAGCAGCAAGCAGAGCAAAGTTTTCCAAGAATACCTTCCATTCCAATGCTAATGGCAATTGAAGAGGCAGGCCAGTGGCAAGCCACTATCTTCTAGCAGTTTGAAAGGTGCAGACACAGTGCAGGTGTTGTGCGGCTTCCTTCTTGGCCTCCTAGATGGTGCCGCGCTCTCCGTCTCTTGCTTGCCAATATGTTGCCGTGTTCCTCCTATTGTTTGGTTTCTTTTGATTTGGTTTTAGGATGTTTTGGCGGGTTTTCGGAATGTTTTGGTGGTGTTTTAGAATGTTTTGTTTTCTCTTGTGTTGTTTTTCTTGTGTTGGCAGGTTTTGGAATGTTTGGATTCCTTTTGGTGTGTTTTCAAATATTTTGGCGGGTATTTGGAATGTTTTGGTTTGCTTTCATTTGTTTTGATTATGTTTTGGCAAGTTATTGCAAGTTTTGATCAGTTCTGACTGGTTTTCTAGTATTTTGGCATCTTTTCAGAATGTTTTCATCAGTTTTGGCAGGTTCTAAACTATTTTGTCGGGTTTCTGGAATGTTTTGGTTGGTTTTGATTTGTTTTTATGATGTTTTGGCTGGATTTTGGAATATTTTAGATCGTTTTTGGAATGTTTTGGTTGGTTTTGATTTGTTTTTATTATGTTTTGCCAAGGTTTTGGAATGTTTTGATCAGTTCTGGCTGGTTTTCTAATGTTTTGGCATCTTTTCAGAATGTTTTGATCCGTTTTGGAGGTCTAAATTATTTTGGCAGGTTTTCGGAATATTTTGGTTGGTTTTGATTTGTTTTTATGAAGTTTTGGCGGGTTTTCGGAATGTTTTGGTTGGGTTTTAGAATGTTTAGTATTCTCTTGTGTTGTTTTTCTTGTGTTGGCAGGTTTTGGAATGTTTGGATTCCTTTTGGCGGGTTTTCAAATATTTTGGCGGGTATTTGGAATGTTTTGGCGGGTATTCGGAATGTTTCGATTAGTTTTGATGGGTTTTGAAATATTTTGGCGGGTTTTCGGAACGTTTTGATTTGTTTCGATTTGTTTTGATTCTGTTTAGCCCAGTTTTTGGTGTGTTTGGATTAGCTTTGGTGGGCTTTATCATGTTTTGGCAGGTTTTTTCCAATGTTTTGATCACTTCTGTCTGGTTCTCTATTTTGGCGGGTTTGAAAATATGTTTTGATTTGTTTTGGCGGGTTTTAAAATATTTTGGTTCTTTGTGCAGAGATGACGGTGCCAGTTGCGGTGCGCTCCGGGGCGCTCCTTCTGCGGAAAGACGCCTGGCAGTGGCACGTGGGACAGCTCCGCGTCTCCGTATTCTGCATTTCTTGCCTTCTGCATCTCAGCAAAATGCTTTGCCACTAGGTCTAGCAAGGAGAAACTGTGCCAGCTGAGTAGATGTAGCCCGGCCCGCCCTTTGAAGTTGACAAGTTCTTGGCATCTCAGAGCCTCAAGGGAAGAGCAAGGTTATCTATGGTAGGCTGGGGCAGAACTAGCAGCAAGCAGAGCACAGTTTTCCAAGAATACCTTCCATTGGAATGCTAATGGCAATTGAAGAGGCAGGCCAGTGGCAAGCCACTATCTTCTAGCAGTTTGAAAGGTGCAGACACAGTGCAGGTGTTGTGCGGCTTCCTTCTTGGCCTCCTAGATGGTGCCGCGCTCTCCGTCTCTTGCTTGCCAATATGTTGCCGTGTTCCTCCTATTGTTTGGTTTCTTTTGATTTGGGTTTAGGATGTTTTGGCGGGTTTTCGGAATGTTTTGGTGGTGTTTTAGAATGTTTTGTTTTCTCTTGTGTTGTTTTTCTTGTGTTGGCAGGTTTTGGAATGTTTGGATTCCTTTTGGTGTGTTTTCAAATATTTTGGCGGGTATTTGGAATGTTTTGGTTTGCTTTCATTTGCTTTGATTATGTTTTGGCAAGTTATTGAAAGTTTTGATCACTTCTGACTGGTTTTCTAGTATTTTGGCATCTTTTCAGAATGTTTTGATCAGTTTTGGCAGGTTCTAAACTATTTTGTCGGGTTTCTGGAATGTTTTGGTTGGTTTTGATTTGTTTTTATGATGTTTTGGCTGGATTTTGGAATATTTTGTCGGGTTTTTGGAATGTTTTGGTTGGTTTTGATTTGTTTTTATGATGTTTTGCCAAGGTTTTGGAATGTTTTGATCAGTTCTGGCTGGTTTTCTAATGTTTTGGCATCTTTTCAGAATGTTTTGATCCGTTTTGGAGGTCTAAATTATTTTGGCGGGTTTTCGGAATATTTTGGTTGGTTTTGATTTGTTTTTATGAAGTTTTGGCGGGTTTTCGGAATGTTTTGGTTGGGTTTTAGAATGTTTAGTATTCTCTTGTGTTGTTTTTCTTGTGTTGGCAGGTTTTGGAATGTTTGGATTCCTTTTGGCGGGTTTTCAAATATTTTGGCGGGTATTTGGAATGTTTTGGTGGGTATTCTTAATGTTTCGATTAGTTTTGACGGGTTTTCGGAACGTTTTGATTTGTTTCGATTTGTTTTGATTCTGTTTAGCCCAGTTTTTGGTGTGTTTGGATTAGCTTTGGTGGGCTTTATCATGTTTTGGCAGGTTTTTTCCAATGTTTTGATCACTTCTGTCTGGTTCTCTATTTTGGCGGGTTTGAAAATATGTTTTGATTTGTTTTGGCGGGTTTTAAAATATTTTGGTTCTTTGTGCAGAGATGACGGTGCCAGTTGCGGTGCGCTCCGGGGCGCTCCTTCTGCGGAAAGACGCCTGGCAGTGGCACGTGGGACAGCTCCGCGTCTCCGTATTCTGCATTTCTTGCCTTCTGCATCTCAGCAAAATGCTTTGCCACTAGGTCTAGCAAGGAGAAACTGTGCCAGCTGAGTAGATGTAGTCCGGCCCGCCCTTTGAAGTTGACGAGTTCTTGGCATCTCAGAGCCTCAAGGGAAGAGCAAGGTTATCTATGGTAGGCTGGGGCAGAACTAGCAGCAAGCAGAGCAAAGTTTTCCAAGAATACCTTCCATTCCAATGCTAATGGCAATTGAAGAGGCAGGCCAGTGGCAAGCCACTATCTTCTAGCAGTTTGAAAGGTGCAGACACAGTGCAGGTGTTGTGCGGCTTCCTTCTTGGCCTCCTAGATGGTGCCGCGCTCTCCGTCTCTTGCTTGCCAATATGTTGCCGTGTTCCTCCTATTGTTTGGTTTCTTTTGATTTGGTTTTAGGATGTTTTGGCGGGTTTTCGGAATGTTTTGGTGGTGTTTTAGAATGTTTTGTTTTCTCTTGTGTTGTTTTTCTTGTGTTGGCAGGTTTTGGAATGTTTGGATTCCTTTTGGTGTGTTTTCAAATATTTTGGCGGGTATTTGGAATGTTTTGGTTTGCTTTCATTTGTTTTGATTATGTTTTGGCAAGTTATTGAATGTTTTGATCAGTTCTGACTGGTTTTCTAGTATTTTGGCATCTTTTCAGAAAGTTTTGATCAGTTTTGGCAGGTTCTAAACTATTTTGTCGGGTTTCTGGAATGTTTTGGTTGGTTTTGATTTGTTTTTATGATGTTTTGGCTGGATTTTGGAATATTTTGTCGGGTTTTTGGAATGTTTTGGTTGGTTTTGATTTGTTTTTATTATGTTTTGCCAAGGTTTTGGAATGTTTTGATCAGTTCTGGCTGGTTTTCTAATGTTTTGGCATCTTTTCAGAATGTTTTGATCCGTTTTGGAGGTCTAAATTATTTTGGCAGGTTTTCGGAATATTTTGGTTGGTTTTGATTTGTTTTTATGAAGTTTTGGCGGGTTTTCGGAATGTTTTGGTTGGGTTTTAGAATGTTTAGTATTCTCTTGTGTTGTTTTTCTTGTGTTGGCAGGTTTTGGAATGTTTGGATTCCTTTTGGCGGGTTTTCAAATATTTTGGCGGGTATTTGGAATGTTTTGGCGGGTATTCGGAATGTTTCGATTAGTTTTGATGGGTTTTGAAATATTTTGGCGGGTTTTCGGAACGTTTTGATTTGTTTCGATTTGTTTTGATTCTGTTTAGCCCAGTTTTTGGTGTGTTTGGATTAGCTTTGGTGGGCTTTATCATGTTTTGGCAGGTTTTTTCCAATGTTTTGATCACTTCTGTCTGGTTCTCTATTTTGGCGGGTTTGAAAATATGTTTTGATTTGTTTTGGCGGGTTTTAAAATATTTTGGTTCTTTGTGCAGAGATGAAGGTGCCAGTTGCGGTGCGCTCCGGGGCGCTCCTTCTGCGGAAAGACGCCTGGCAGTGGCACGTGGGACAGCTCCGCGTCTCCGTATTCTGCATTTCTTGCCTTCTGCATCTCAGCAAAATGCTTTGCCACTAGGTCTAGCAAGGAGAAACTGTGCCAGCTGAGTAGATGTAGCCCGGCCCGCCCTTTGAAGTTGACAAGTTCTTGGCATCTCAGAGCCTCAAGGGAAGAGCAAGGTTATCTATGGTAGGCTGGGGCAGAACTAGCAGCAAGCAGAGCACAGTTTTCCAAGAATACCTTCCATTGGAATGCTAATGGCAATTGAAGAGGCAGGCCAGTGGCAAGCCACTATCTTCTAGCAGTTTGAAAGGTGCAGACACAGTGCAGGTGTTGTGCGGCTTCCTTCTTGGCCTCCTAGATGGTGCCGCGCTCTCCGTCTCTTGCTTGCCAATATGTTGCCGTGTTCCTCCTATTGTTTGGTTTCTTTTGATTTGGTTTTAGGATGTTTTGGCGGGTTTTCGGAATGTTTTGGTGGTGTTTTAGAATGTTTTGTTTTCTCTTGTGTTGTTTTTCTTGTGTTGGCAGGTTTTGGAATGTTTGGATTCCTTTTGGTGTGTTTTCAAATATTTTGGCGGGTATTTGGAATGTTTTGGTTTGCTTTCATTTGCTTTGATTATGTTTTGGCAAGTTATTGAAAGTTTTGATCAGTTCTGACTGGTTTTCTAGTATTTTGGCATCTTTTCAGAATGTTTTGATCAGTTTTGGCAGGTTCTAAACTATTTTGTCGGGTTTCTGGAATGTTTTGGTTGGTTTTGATTTGTTTTTATGATGTTTTGGCTGGATTTTGGAATATTTTGTCGGGTTTTTGGAATGTTTTGGTTGGTTTTGATTTGTTTTTATGATGTTTTGCCAAGGTTTTGGAATGTTTTGATCAGTTCTGGCTGGTTTTCTAATGTTTTGGCATCTTTTCAGAATGTTTTGATCCGTTTTGGAGGTCTAAATTATTTTGGCGGGTTTTCGGAATATTTTGGTTGGTTTTGATTTGTTTTTATGAAGTTTTGGCGGGTTTTCGGAATGTTTTGGTTGGGTTTTAGAATGTTTAGTATTCTCTTGTGTTGTTTTTCTTGTGTTGGCAGGTTTTGGAATGTTTGGATTCCTTTTGGCGGGTTTTCAAATATTTTGGCGGGTATTTGGAATGTTTTGGTGGGTATTCTTAATGTTTCGATTAGTTTTGACGGGTTTTCGGAACGTTTTGATTTGTTTCGATTTGTTTTGATTCTGTTTAGCCCAGTTTTTGGTGTGTTTGGATTAGCTTTGGTGGGCTTTATCATGTTTTGGCAGGTTTTTTCCAATGTTTTGATCACTTCTGTCTGGTTCTCTATTTTGGCGGGTTTGAAAATATGTTTTGATTTGTTTTGGCGGGTTTTAAAATATTTTGGTTCTTTGTGCAGAGATGACGGTGCCAGTTGCGGTGCGCTCCGGGGCGCTCCTTCTGCGGAAAGACGCCTGGCAGCAGCACATGGGACAGCTCCGCGTCTCCGTATTCTGCATTTCTTGCCTTCTGCATCTCAGCAAAATGCTTTGCCACTAGGTCTAGCAAGGAGAAACTGTGCCAGCTGAGTAGATGTAGCCCGGCCCGCCCTTTGAAGTTGACAAGTTCTTGGCATCTCAGAGCCTCAAGGGACGAGCAATGTTATCTATGGTAGGCTGGGGCAGAACTAGCAGCAAGCAGAGCAAAGTTTTCCAAGAATACCTTCCATTGGAATGCTAATGGCAATTGAAGAGGCAGGCCAGTGGCAAGCCACTATCTTCTAGCAGTTTGAAAGGTGCAGACACAGTGCAGGTGTTGTGCGGCTTCCTTCTTGGCCTCCTAGAAGGTGCCGCGCTCTCCGTCTCTTGCTTGCCAATATATTGCCATGTTCCTCCTATTGTTTGGTTTCTTTTGATTTGGTTTTAGGATGTTTTGGCGGGTTTTCGGAATGTTTTGGTGGTGTTTTAGAATGTTTTGTTTTCTCCTGTGTTGTTTTTCTTGTGTTGGCAGGTTTTGGAATGTTTGGATTCCTTTTGGTGTGTTTTCAAATATTTTGGCGGGTATTTGGAATGTTTTGGTTTGCTTTCATTTGTTTTGATTATGTTTTGGCAAGTTATTGAATGTTTTGATCAGTTCTGACTGGTTTTCTAGTATTTTGGCATCTTTTCAGAATGTTTTGATCAGTTTTGGCAGGTTCTAAACTATTTTGTCGGGTTTCTGGAATGTTTTGGTTGGTTTTGATTTGTTTTTATGATGTTTTGGCTGGATTTTGGAATATTTTAGATCGTTTTTGGAATGTTTTGGTTGGTTTTGATTTGTTTTTATTATGTTTTGCCAAGGTTTTGGAATGTTTTGATCAGTTCTGGCTGGTTTTCTAATGTTTTGGCATCTTTTCAGAATGTTTTGATCCGTTTTGGAGGTCTAAATTATTTTGGCGGGTTTTCGGAATATTTTGGTTGGTTTTGATTTGTTTTTATGAAGTTTTGGCGGGTTTTCGGAATGTTTTGGTTGGGTTTTAGAATGTTTAGTATTCTCTTGTGTTGTTTTTCTTGTGTTGGCAGGTTTTGGAATGTTTGGATTCCTTTTGGCGGGTTTTCAAATATTTTGGCGGGTATTTGGAATGTTTTGGCGGGTATTCGGAATGTTTCGATTAGTTTTGATGGGTTTTGAAATATTTTGGCGGGTTTTCGGAACGTTTTGATTTGTTTCGATTTGTTTTGATTCTGTTTAGCCCAGTTTTTGGTGTGTTTGGATTAGCTTTGGTGGGCTTTATCATGTTTTGGCAGGTTTTTTCCAATGTTTTGATCACTTCTGTCTGGTTCTCTATTTTGGCGGGTTTGAAAATATGTTTTGATTTGTTTTGGCGGGTTTTAAAATATTTTGGTTCTTTGTGCAGAGATGACGGTGCCAGTTGCGGTGCGCTCCGGGGCGCTCCTTCTGCGGAAAGACGCCTGGCAGTGGCACGTGGGACAGCTCCGCGTCTCCGTATTCTGCATTTCTTGCCTTCTGCATCTCAGCAAAATGCTTTGCCACTAGGTCTAGCAAGGAGAAACTGTGCCAGCTGAGTAGATGTAGTCCGGCCCGCCCTTTGAAGTTGACGAGTTCTTGGCATCTCAGAGCCTCAAGGGAAGAGCAAGGTTATCTATGGTAGGCTGGGGCAGAGCTAGCAGCAAGCAGAGCAAAGTTTTCCAAGAATACCTTCCATTCCAATGCTAATGGCAATTGAAGAGGCAGGCCAGTGGCAAGCCACTATCTTCTAGCAGTTTGAAAGGTGCAGACACAGTGCAGGTGTTGTGCGGCTTCCTTCTTGGCCTCCTAGATGGTGCCGCGCTCTCCGTCTCTTGCTTGCCAATATGTTGCCGTGTTCCTCCTATTGTTTGGTTTCTTTTGATTTGGTTTTAGGATGTTTTGGCGGGTTTTCGGAATGTTTTGGTGGTGTTTTAGAATGTTTTGTTTTCTCTTGTGTTGTTTTTCTTGTGTTGGCAGGTTTTGGAATGTTTGGATTCCTTTTGGTGTGTTTTCAAATATTTTGGCGGGTATTTGGAATGTTTTGGTTTGCTTTCATTTGTTTTGATTATGTTTTGGCAAGTTATTGCAAGTTTTGATCAGTTCTGACTGGTTTTCTAGTATTTTGGCATCTTTTCAGAATGTTTTGATCAGTTTTGGCAGGTTCTAAACTATTTTGTCGGGTTTCTGGAATGTTTTGGTTGGTTTTGATTTGTTTTTATGATGTTTTGGCTGGATTTTGGAATATTTTAGATCGTTTTTGGAATGTTTTGGTTGGTTTTGATTTGTTTTTATTATGTTTTGCCAAGGTTTTGGAATGTTTTGATCAGTTCTGGCTGGTTTTCTAATTTTTTGGCATCTTTTCAGAATGTTTTGATCCGTTTTGGAGGTCTAAATTATTTTGGCAGGTTTTCGGAATATTTTGGTTGGTTTTGATTTGTTTTTATGAAGTTTTGGCGGGTTTTCGGAATGTTTTGGTTGGGTTTTAGAATGTTTAGTATTCTCTTGTGTTGTTTTTCTTGTGTTGGCAGGTTTTGGAATGTTTGGATTCCTTTTGGCGGGTTTTCAAATATTTTGGCGGGTATTTGGAATGTTTTGGCGGGTATTCGGAATGTTTCGATTAGTTTTGATGGGTTTTGAAATATTTTGGCGGGTTTTCGGAACGTTTTGATTTGTTTCGATTTGTTTTGATTCTGTTTAGCCCAGTTTTTGGTGTGTTTGGATTAGCTTTGGTGGGCTTTATCATGTTTTGGCAGGTTTTTTCCAATGTTTTGATCACTTCTGTCTGGTTCTCTATTTTGGCGGGTTTGAAAATATGTTTTGATTTGTTTTGGCGGGTTTTAAAATATTTTGGTTCTTTGTGCAGAGATGACGGTGCCAGTTGCGGTGCGCTCCGGGGCGCTCCTTCTGCGGAAAGACGCCTGGCAGTGGCACGTGGGACAGCTCCGCGTCTCCGTATTCTGCATTTCTTGCCTTCTGCATCTCAGCAAAATGCTTTGCCACTAGGTCTAGCAAGGAGAAACTGTGCCAGCTGAGTAGATGTAGCCCGGCCCGCCCTTTGAAGTTGACAAGTTCTTGGCATCTCAGAGCCTCAAGGGAAGAGCAAGGTTATCTATGGTAGGCTGGGGCAGAACTAGCAGCAAGCAGAGCACAGTTTTCCAAGAATACCTTCCATTGGAATGCTAATGGCAATTGAAGAGGCAGGCCAGTGGCAAGCCACTATCTTCTAGCAGTTTGAAAGGTGCAGACACAGTGCAGGTGTTGTGCGGCTTCCTTCTTGGCCTCCTAGATGGTGCCGCGCTCTCCGTCTCTTGCTTGCCAATATGTTGCCGTGTTCCTCCTATTGTTTGGTTTCTTTTGATTTGGTTTTAGGATGTTTTGGCGGGTTTTCGGAATGTTTTGGTGGTGTTTTAGAATGTTTTGTTTTCTCTTGTGTTGTTTTTCTTGTGTTGGCAGGTTTTGGAATGTTTGGATTCCTTTTGGTGTGTTTTCAAATATTTTGGCGGGTATTTGGAATGTTTTGGTTTGCTTTCATTTGCTTTGATTATGTTTTGGCAAGTTATTGAAAGTTTTGATCACTTCTGACTGGTTTTCTAGTATTTTGGCATCTTTTCAGAATGTTTTGATCAGTTTTGGCAGGTTCTAAACTATTTTGTCGGGTTTCTGGAATGTTTTGGTTGGTTTTGATTTGTTTTTATGATGTTTTGGCTGGATTTTGGAATATTTTGTCGGGTTTTTGGAATGTTTTGGTTGGTTTTGATTTGTTTTTATGATGTTTTGCCAAGGTTTTGGAATGTTTTGATCAGTTCTGGCTGGTTTTCTAATGTTTTGGCATCTTTTCAGAATGTTTTGATCCGTTTTGGAGGTCTAAATTATTTTGGCGGGTTTTCGGAATATTTTGGTTGGTTTTGATTTGTTTTTATGAAGTTTTGGCGGGTTTTCGGAATGTTTTGGTTGGGTTTTAGAATGTTTAGTATTCTCTTGTGTTGTTTTTCTTGTGTTGGCAGGTTTTGGAATGTTTGGATTCCTTTTGGCGGGTTTTCAAATATTTTGGCGGGTATTTGGAATGTTTTGGTGGGTATTCTTAATGTTTCGATTAGTTTTGACGGGTTTTCGGAACGTTTTGATTTGTTTCGATTTGTTTTGATTCTGTTTAGCCCAGTTTTTGGTGTGTTTGGATTAGCTTTGGTGGGCTTTATCATGTTTTGGCAGGTTTTTTCCAATGTTTTGATCACTTCTGTCTGGTTCTCTATTTTGGCGGGTTTGAAAATATGTTTTGATTTGTTTTGGCGGGTTTTAAAATATTTTGGTTCTTTGTGCAGAGATGACGGTGCCAGTTGCGGTGCGCTCCGGGGCGCTCCTTCTGCGGAAAGACGCCTGGCAGTGGCACGTGGGACAGCTCCGCGTCTCCGTATTCTGCATTTCTTGCCTTCTGCATCTCAGCAAAATGCTTTGCCACTAGGTCTAGCAAGGAGAAACTGTGCCAGCTGAGTAGATGTAGCCCGGCCCGCCATTTGAAGTTGACAAGTTCTTGGCATCTCAGAGCCTCAAGGGAAGAGCAAGGTTATCTGTGGTAGGCTGGGGCAGAACTAGCAGCAAGCAGAGCACAGTTTTCCAAGAATACCTTCCATTGGAATGCTAATGGCAATTGAAGAGGCAGGCCAGTGGCAAGCCACTATCTTCTAGCAGTTTGAAAGGTGCAGACACAGTGCAGGTGTTGTGCGGCTTCCTTCTTGGCCTCCTAGATGGTGCCGCGCTCTCCGTCTCTTGCTTGCCAATATGTTGCCGTGTTCCTCCTATTGTTTGGTTTCTTTTGATTTGGGTTTAGGATGTTTTGGCGGGTTTTCGGAATGTTTTGGTTGGGTTTTAGAATATTTAGTGTTCTCTTGTGTGGTTTTTACTGTGTTGGCAGGTTTTGGAATGTTTGGATTCCTTTTGGTGTGTTTTCAAATATTTTGGCGGGTATTTGGAATGTTTTGGTTTGCTTTCATTTGTTTTGATTATGTTTTGGCAAGTTATTGCAAGTTTTGATCACTTCTGACTGCTTTTCTAGTATTTTGGCATCTTTTCAGAATGTTTTGATCAGTTTTGGCAGGTTCTAAACTATTTTGTCGGGTTTCTGGAATGTTTTGGTTGGTTTTGATTTGTTTTTATGATGTTTTGGCTGGATTTTGGAATATTTTGTCGGGTTTTTGGAATGTTTTGGTTGGTTTTGATTTGTTTTTATTATGTTTTGCCAAGGTTTTGGAATGTTTTGATCAGTTCTGGCTGGTTTTCTAATGTTTTGGCATCTTTTCAGAATGTTTTGATCTGTTTTGGAGGTCTAAATTATTTTGGCGGGTTTTCGGAATATTTTGGTTGGTTTTGATTTGTTTTTATGAAGTTTTGGCGGGTTTTCGGAATGTTTTGGTTGGGTTTTAGAATGTTTAGTATTCTCTTGTGTTGTTTTTCTTGTGTTGGCAGGTTTTGGAATGTTTGGATTCCTTTTGGCGGGTTTTCAAATATTTTGGCGGGTATTTGGAATGTTTTGGTGGGTATTCTTAATGTTTCGATTAGTTTTGACGGGTTTTGAAATATTTTGGCGGGTTTTCGGAACGTTTTGATTTGTTTCGATTTGTTTTGATTCTGTTTAGCCCAGTTTTTGGTGTGTTTGGATTAGCTTTGGTGGGCTTTATCATGTTTTGGCAGGTTTTTTCCAATGTTTTGATCACTTCTGTCTGGTTCTCTATTTTGGCGGGTTTGAAAATATGTTTTGATTTGTTTTGGCGGGTTTTAAAATATTTTGGTTCTTTGTGCAGAGATGACGGTGCCAGTTGCGGTGCGCTCCGGGGCGCTCCTTCTGCGGAAAGACGCCTGGCAGTGGCACGTGGGACAGCTCCGCGTCTCCGTATTCTGCATTTCTTGCCTTCTGCATCTCAGCAAAATGCTTTGCCACTAGGTCTAGCAAGGAGAAACTGTGCCAGCTGAGTAGATGTAGCCCGGCCCGCCCTTTGAAGTTGACAAGTTCTTGGCATCTCAGAGCCTCAAGGGAAGAGCAAGGTTATCTATGGTAGGCTGGGGCAGAACTAGCAGCAAGCAGAGCACAGTTTTCCAAGAATACCTTCCATTCCAATGCTAATGGCAATTGAAGAGGCAGGCCAGTGGCAAGCCACTATCTTCTAGCAGTTTGAAAGGTGCAGACACAGTGCAGGTGTTGTGCGGCTTCCTTCTTGGCCTCCTAGATGGTGCCGCGCTCTCCGTCTCTTGCTTGCCAATATGTTGCCGTGTTCCTCCTATTGTTTGGTTTCTTTTGATTTGGTTTTAGGATGTTTTGGCGGGTTTTCGGAATGTTTTGGTGGTGTTTTAGAATGTTTTGTTTTCTCTTGTGTTGTTTTTCTTGTGTTGGCAGGTTTTGGAATGTTTGGATTCCTTTTGGTGTGTTTTCAAATATTTTGGCGGGTATTTGGAATGTTTTGGTTTGCTTTCATTTGCTTTGATTATGTTTTGGCAAGTTATTGAAAGTTTTGATCACTTCTGACTGGTTTTCTAGTATTTTGGCATCTTTTCAGAATGTTTTGATCAGTTTTGGCAGGTTCTAAACTATTTTGTCGGGTTTCTGGAATGTTTTGGTTGGTTTTGATTTGTTTTTATGATGTTTTGGCTGGATTTTGGAATATTTTGTCGGGTTTTTGGAATGTTTTGGTTGGTTTTGATTTGTTTTTATTATGTTTTGCCAAGGTTTTGGAATGTTTTGATCAGTTCTGGCTGGTTTTCTAATGTTTTGGCATCTTTTCAGAATGTTTTGATCCGTTTTGGAGGTCTAAATTATTTTGGCGGGTTTTCGGAATATTTTGGTTGGTTTTGATTTGTTTTTATGAAGTTTTGGCGGGTTTTCGGAATGTTTTGGTTGGGTTTTAGAATGTTTAGTATTCTCTTGTGTTGTTTTTCTTGTGTTGGCAGGTTTTGGAATGTTTGGATTCCTTTTGGCGGGTTTTCAAATATTTTGGCGGGTATTTGGAATGTTTTGGTGGGTATTCTTAATGTTTCGATTAGTTTTGACGGGTTTTCGGAACGTTTTGATTTGTTTCGATTTGTTTTGATTCTGTTTAGCCCAGTTTTTGGTGTGTTTGGATTAGCTTTGGTGGGCTTTATCATGTTTTGGCAGGTTTTTTCCAATGTTTTGATCACTTCTGTCTGGTTCTCTATTTTGGCGGGTTTGAAAATATGTTTTGATTTGTTTTGGCGGGTTTTAAAATATTTTGGTTCTTTGTGCAGAGATGACGGTGCCAGTTGCGGTGCGCTCCGGGGCGCTCCTTCTGCGGAAAGACGCCTGGCAGTGGCACGTGGGACAGCTCCGCGTCTCCGTATTCTGCATTTCTTGCCTTCTGCATCTCAGCAAAATGCTTTGCCACTAGGTCTAGCAAGGAGAAACTGTGCCAGCTGAGTAGATGTAGTCTGGCCCGCCCTTTGAAGTTGACGAGTTCTTGGCATCTCAGAGCCTCAAGGGAAGAGCAAGGTTATCTATGGTAGGCTGGGGCAGAACTAGCAGCAAGCAGAGCAAAGTTTTCCAAGAATACCTTCCATTGGAATGCTAATGGCAATTGAAGAGGCAGGCCAGTGGCAAGCCACTATCTTCTAGCAGTTTGAAAGGTGCAGACACAGTGCAGGTGTTGTGCGGCTTCCTTCTTGGCCTCCTAGATGGTGCCGCGCTCTCCGTCTCTTGCTTGCCAATATGTTGCCGTGTTCCTCCTATTGTTTGGTTTCTTTTGATTTGGTTTTAGGATGTTTTGGCGGGTTTTCGGAATGTTTTGGTGGTGTTTTAGAATGTTTTGTTTTCTCTTGTGTTGTTTTTCTTGTGTTGGCAGGTTTTGGAATGTTTGGATTCCTTTTGGTGTGTTTTCAAATATTTTGGCGGGTATTTGGAATGTTTTGGTTTGCTTTCATTTGTTTTGATTATGTTTTGGCAAGTTATTGAAAGTTTTGATCACTTCTGACTGGTTTTCTAGTATTTTGGCATCTTTTCAGAATGTTTTGATCAGTTTTGGCAGGTTCTAAACTATTTTGTCGGGTTTCTGGAATGTTTTGGTTGGTTTTGATTTGTTTTTATGATGTTTTGGCTGGATTTTGGAATATTTTAGCTCGTTTTTGGAATGTTTTGGTTGGTTTTGATTTGTTTTTATTATGTTTTGCCAAGGTTTTGGAATGTTTTGATCAGTTCTGGCTGGTTTTCTAATGTTTTGGCATCTTTTCAGAATGTTTTGATCCGTTTTGGAGGTCTAAATTATTTTGGCGGGTTTTCGGAATATTTTGGTTGGTTTTGATTTGTTTTTATGAAGTTTTGGCGGGTTTTCGGAATGTTTTGGTTGGGTTTTAGAATGTTTAGTATTCTCTTGTGTTGTTTTTCTTGTGTTGGCAGGTTTTGGAATGTTTGGATTCCTTTTGGCGGGTTTTCAAATATTTTGGCGGGTATTTGGAATGTTTTGGTGGGTATTCTTAATGTTTCGATTAGTTTTGACGGGTTTTCGGAACGTTTTGATTTGTTTCGATTTGTTTTGATTCTGTTTAGCCCAGTTTTTGGTGTGTTTGGATTAGCTTTGGTGGGCTTTATCATGTTTTGGCAGGTTTTTTCCAATGTTTTGATCACTTCTGTCTGGTTCTCTATTTTGGCGGGTTTGAAAATATGTTTTGATTTGTTTTGGCGGGTTTTAAAATATTTTGGTTCTTTGTGCAGAGATGACGGTGCCAGTTGCGGTGCGCTCCGGGGCGCTCCTTCTGCGGAAAGACGCCTGGCAGTGGCACGTGGGACAGCTCCGCGTCTCCGTATTCTGCATTTCTTGCCTTCTGCATCTCAGCAAAATGCTTTGCCACTAGGTCTAGCAAGGAGAAACTGTGCCAGCTGAGTAGATGTAGTCCGGCCCGCCCTTTGAAGTTGACGAGTTCTTGGCATCTCAGAGCCTCAAGGGAAGAGCAAGGTTATCTATGGTAGGCTGGGGCAGAACTAGCAGCAAGCAGAGCAAAGTTTTCCAAGAATACCTTCCATTCCAATGCTAATGGCAATTGAAGAGGCAGGCCAGTGGCAAGCCACTATCTTCTAGCAGTTTGAAAGGTGCAGACACAGTGCAGGTGTTGTGCGGCTTCCTTCTTGGCCTCCTAGATGGTGCCGCGCTCTCCGTCTCTTGCTTGCCAATATGTTGCCGTGTTCCTCCTATTGTTTGGTTTCTTTTGATTTGGTTTTAGGATGTTTTGGCGGGTTTTCGGAATGTTTTGGTGGTGTTTTAGAATGTTTTGTTTTCTCTTGTGTTGTTTTTCTTGTGTTGGCAGGTTTTGGAATGTTTGGATTCCTTTTGGTGTGTTTTCAAATATTTTGGCGGGTATTTGGAATGTTTTGGTTTGCTTTCATTTGTTTTGATTATGTTTTGGCAAGTTATTGAATGTTTTGATCACTTCTGACTGGTTTTCTAGTATTTTGGCATCTTTTCAGAATGTTTTGATCAGTTTTGGCAGGTTCTAAACTATTTTGTCGGGTTTCTGGAATGTTTTGGTTGGTTTTGATTTGTTTTTATGATGTTTTGGCTGGATTTTGGAATATTTTAGCTCGTTTTTGGAATGTTTTGGTTGGTTTTGATTTGTTTTTATTATGTTTTGCCAAGGTTTTGGAATGTTTTGATCAGTTCTGGCTGGTTTTCTAATGTTTTGGCATCTTTTCAGAATGTTTTGATCCGTTTTGGAGGTCTAAATTATTTTGGCGGGTTTTCGGAATATTTTGGTTGGTTTTGATTTGTTTTTATGAAGTTTTGGCGGGTTTTCGGAATGTTTTGGTTGGGTTTTAGAATGTTTAGTATTCTCTTGTGTTGTTTTTCTTGTGTTGGCAGGTTTTGGAATGTTTGGATTCCTTTTGGCGGGTTTTCAAATATTTTGGCGGGTATTTGGAATGTTTTGGTGGGTATTCTTAATGTTTCGATTAGTTTTGACGGGTTTTGAAATATTTTGGCGGGTTTTCGGAACGTTTTGATTTGTTTTGATTTGTTTTGATTCTGTTTAGCCCAGTTTTTGGTGTGTTTGGATTAGCTTTGGTGGGCTTTATCATGTTTTGGCAGGTTTTTTCCAATGTTTTGATCACTTCTGTCTGGTTCTCTATTTTGGCGGGTTTGAAAATATGTTTTGATTTGTTTTGGCGGGTTTTAAAATATTTTGGTTCTTTGTGCAGAGATGACGGTGCCAGTTGCGGTGCGCTCCGGGGCGCTCCTTCTGCGGAAAGACGCCTGGCAGTGGCACGTGGGACAGCTCCGCGTCTCCGTATTCTGCATTTCTTGCCTTCTGCATCTCAGCAAAATGCTTTGCCACTAGGTATAGCAAGGAGAAACTGTGCCAGCTGAGTAGATGTAGCCCGGCCCGCCATTTGAAGTTGACAAGTTCTTGGCATCTCAGAGCCTCAAGGGAAGAGCAAGGTTATCTGTGGTAGGCTGGGGCAGAACTAGCAGCAAGCAGAGCACAGTTTTCCAAGAATACCTTCCATTGGAATGCTAATGGCAATTGAAGAGGCAGGCCAGTGGCAAGCCACTATCTTCTAGCAGTTTGAAAGGTGCAGACACAGTGCAGGTGTTGTGCGGCTTCCTTCTTGGCCTCCTAGATGGTGCCGCGCTCTCCGTCTCTTGCTTGCCAATATGTTGCCGTGTTCCTCCTATTGTTTGGTTTCTTTTGATTTGGGTTTAGGATGTTTTGGCGGGTTTTCGGAATGTTTTGGTTGGGTTTTAGAATATTTAGTGTTCTCTTGTGTGGTTTTTACTGTGTTGGCAGGTTTTGGAATGTTTGGATTCCTTTTGGTGTGTTTTCAAATATTTTGGCGGGTATTTGGAATGTTTTGGTTTGCTTTCATTTGTTTTGATTATGTTTTGGCAAGTTATTGCAAGTTTTGATCACTTCTGACTGCTTTTCTAGTATTTTGGCATCTTTTCAGAATGTTTTGATCAGTTTTGGCAGGTTCTAAACTATTTTGTCGGGTTTCTGGAATGTTTTGGTTGGTTTTGATTTGTTTTTATGATGTTTTGGCTGGATTTTGGAATATTTTGTCGGGTTTTTGGAATGTTTTGGTTGGTTTTGATTTGTTTTTATTATGTTTTGCCAAGGTTTTGGAATGTTTTGATCAGTTCTGGCTGGTTTTCTAATGTTTTGGCATCTTTTCAGAATGTTTTGATCCGTTTTGGAGGTCTAAATTATTTTGGCGGGTTTTCGGAATATTTTGGTTGGTTTTGATTTGTTTTTATGAAGTTTTGGCGGGTTTTCGGAATGTTTTGGTTGGGTTTTAGAATGTTTAGTATTCTCTTGTGTTGTTTTTCTTGTGTTGGCAGGTTTTGGAATGTTTGGATTCCTTTTGGCGGGTTTTCAAATATTTTGGCGGGTATTTGGAATGTTTTGGTGGGTATTCTTAATGTTTCGATTAGTTTTGACGGGTTTTGAAATATTTTGGCGGGTTTTCGGAACGTTTTGATTTGTTTCGATTTGTTTTGATTCTGTTTAGCCCAGTTTTTGGTGTGTTTGGATTAGCTTTGGTGGGCTTTATCATGTTTTGGCAGGTTTTTTCCAATGTTTTGATCACTTCTGTCTGGTTCTCTATTTTGGCGGGTTTGAAAATATGTTTTGATTTGTTTTGGCGGGTTTTAAAATATTTTGGTTCTTTGTGCAGAGATGACGGTGCCAGTTGCGGTGCGCTCCGGGGCGCTCCTTCTGCGGAAAGACGCCTGGCAGTGGCACGTGGGACAGCTCCGCGTCTCCGTATTCTGCATTTCTTGCCTTCTGCATCTCAGCAAAATGCTTTGCCACTAGGTCTAGCAAGGAGAAACTGTGCCAGCTGAGTAGATGTAGCCCGGCCCGCCCTTTGAAGTTGACAAGTTCTTGGCATCTCAGAGCCTCAAGGGAAGAGCAAGGTTATCTATGGTAGGCTGGGGCAGAACTAGCAGCAAGCAGAGCACAGTTTTCCAAGAATACCTTCCATTGGAATGCTAATGGCAATTGAAGAGGCAGGCCAGTGGCAAGCCACTATCTTCTAGCAGTTTGAAAGGTGCAGACACAGTGCAGGTGTTGTGCGGCTTCCTTCTTGGCCTCCTAGATGGTGCCGCGCTCTCCGTCTCTTGCTTGCCAATATGTTGCCGTGTTCCTCCTATTGTTTGGTTTCTTTTGATTTGGTTTTAGGATGTTTTGGCGGGTTTTCGGAATGTTTTGGTGGTGTTTTAGAATGTTTTGTTTTCTCTTGTGTTGTTTTTCTTGTGTTGGCAGGTTTTGGAATGTTTGGATTCCTTTTGGTGTGTTTTCAAATATTTTGGCGGGTATTTGGAATGTTTTGGTTTGCTTTCATTTGCTTTGATTATGTTTTGGCAAGTTATTGAAAGTTTTGATCACTTCTGACTGGTTTTCTAGTATTTTGGCATCTTTTCAGAATGTTTTGATCAGTTTTGGCAGGTTCTAAACTATTTTGTCGGGTTTCTGGAATGTTTTGGTTGGTTTTGATTTGTTTTTATGATGTTTTGGCTGGATTTTGGAATATTTTAGCTCGTTTTTGGAATGTTTTGGTTGGTTTTGATTTGTTTTTATTATGTTTTGCCAAGGTTTTGGAATGTTTTGATCAGTTCTGGCTGGTTTTCTAATGTTTTGGCATCTTTTCAGAATGTTTTGATCCGTTTTGGAGGTCTAAATTATTTTGGCGGGTTTTCGGAATATTTTGGTTGGTTTTGATTTGTTTTTATGAAGTTTTGGCGGGTTTTCGGAATGTTTTGGTTGGGTTTTAGAATGTTTAGTATTCTCTTGTGTTGTTTTTCTTGTGTTGGCAGGTTTTGGAATGTTTGGATTCCTTTTGGCGGGTTTTCAAATATTTTGGCGGGTATTTGGAATGTTTTGGTGGGTATTCTTAATGTTTCGATTAGTTTTGACGGGTTTTCGGAACGTTTTGATTTGTTTCGATTTGTTTTGATTCTGTTTAGCCCAGTTTTTGGTGTGTTTGGATTAGCTTTGGTGGGCTTTATCATGTTTTGGCAGGTTTTTTCCAATGTTTTGATCACTTCTGTCTGGTTCTCTATTTTGGCGGGTTTGAAAATATGTTTTGATTTGTTTTGGCGGGTTTTAAAATATTTTGGTTCTTTGTGCAGAGATGACGGTGCCAGTTGCGGTGCGCTCCGGGGCGCTCCTTCTGCGGAAAGACGCCTGGCAGTGGCACGTGGGACAGCTCCGCGTCTCCGTATTCTGCATTTCTTGCCTTCTGCATCTCAGCAAAATGCTTTGCCACTAGGTCTAGCAAGGAGAAACTGTGCCAGCTGAGTAGATGTAGTCCGGCCCGCCCTTTGAAGTTGACGAGTTCTTGGCATCTCAGAGCCTCAAGGGAAGAGCAAGGTTATCTATGGTAGGCTGGGGCAGAACTAGCAGCAAGCAGAGCAAAGTTTTCCAAGAATACCTTCCATTGGAATGCTAATGGCAATTGAAGAGGCAGGCCAGTGGCAAGCCACTATCTTCTAGCAGTTTGAAAGGTGCAGACACAGTGCAGGTGTTGTGCGGCTTCCTTCTTGGCCTCCTAGATGGTGCCGCGCTCTCCGTCTCTTGCTTGCCAATATGTTGCCGTGTTCCTCCTATTGTTTGGTTTCTTTTGATTTGGTTTTAGGATGTTTTGGCGGGTTTTCGGAATGTTTTGGTGGTGTTTTAGAATGTTTTGTTTTCTCTTGTGTTGTTTTTCTTGTGTTGGCAGGTTTTGGAATGTTTGGATTCCTTTTGGTGTGTTTTCAAATATTTTGGCGGGTATTTGGAATGTTTTGGTTTGCTTTCATTTGTTTTGATTATGTTTTGGCAAGTTATTGAATGTTTTGATCACTTCTGACTGGTTTTCTAGTATTTTGGCATCTTTTCAGAATGTTTTGATCAGTTTTGGCAGGTTCTAAACTATTTTGTCGGGTTTCTGGAATGTTTTGGTTGGTTTTGATTTGTTTTTATGATGTTTTGGCTGGATTTTGGAATATTTTAGCTCGTTTTTGGAATGTTTTGGTTGGTTTTGATTTGTTTTTATTATGTTTTGCCAAGGTTTTGGAATGTTTTGATCAGTTCTGGCTGGTTTTCTAATGTTTTGGCATCTTTTCAGAATGTTTTGATCCGTTTTGGAGGTCTAAATTATTTTGGCGGGTTTTCGGAATATTTTGGTTGGTTTTGATTTGTTTTTATGAAGTTTTGGCGGGTTTTCGGAATGTTTTGGTTGGGTTTTAGAATGTTTAGTATTCTCTTGTGTTGTTTTTCTTGTGTTGGCAGGTTTTGGAATGTTTGGATTCCTTTTGGCGGGTTTTCAAATATTTTGGCGGGTATTTGGAATGTTTTGGTGGGTATTCTTAATGTTTCGATTAGTTTTGACGGGTTTTCGGAACGTTTTGATTTGTTTCGATTTGTTTTGATTCTGTTTAGCCCAGTTTTTGGTGTGTTTGGATTAGCTTTGGTGGGCTTTATCATGTTTTGGCAGGTTTTTTCCAATGTTTTGATCACTTCTGTCTGGTTCTCTATTTTGGCGGGTTTGAAAATATGTTTTGATTTGTTTTGGCGGGTTTTAAAATATTTTGGTTCTTTGTGCAGAGATGACGGTGCCAGTTGCGGTGCGCTCCGGGGCGCTCCTTCTGCGGAAAGACGCCTGGCAGTGGCACGTGGGACAGCTCCGCGTCTCCGTATTCTGCATTTCTTGCCTTCTGCATCTCAGCAAAATGCTTTGCCACTAGGTCTAGCAAGGAGAAACTGTGCCAGCTGAGTAGATGTAGTCCGGCCCGCCCTTTGAAGTTGACGAGTTCTTGGCATCTCAGAGCCTCAAGGGAAGAGCAAGGTTATCTATGGTAGGCTGGGGCAGAACTAGCAGCAAGCAGAGCAAAGTTTTCCAAGAATACCTTCCATTCCAATGCTAATGGCAATTGAAGAGGCAGGCCAGTGGCAAGCCACTATCTTCTAGCAGTTTGAAAGGTGCAGACACAGTGCAGGTGTTGTGCGGCTTCCTTCTTGGCCTCCTAGATGGTGCCGCGCTCTCCGTCTCTTGCTTGCCAATATGTTGCCGTGTTCCTCCTATTGTTTGGTTTCTTTTGATTTGGTTTTAGGATGTTTTGGCGGGTTTTCGGAATGTTTTGGTGGTGTTTTAGAATGTTTTGTTTTCTCTTGTGTTGTTTTTCTTGTGTTGGCAGGTTTTGGAATGTTTGGATTCCTTTTGGTGTGTTTTCAAATATTTTGGCGGGTATTTGGAATGTTTTGGTTTGCTTTCATTTGTTTTGATTATGTTTTGGCAAGTTATTGAATGTTTTGATCACTTCTGACTGGTTTTCTAGTATTTTGGCATCTTTTCAGAATGTTTTGATCAGTTTTGGCAGGTTCTAAACTATTTTGTCGGGTTTCTGGAATGTTTTGGTTGGTTTTGATTTGTTTTTATGATGTTTTGGCTGGATTTTGGAATATTTTAGCTCGTTTTTGGAATGTTTTGGTTGGTTTTGATTTGTTTTTATTATGTTTTGCAAAGGTTTTGGAATGTTTTGATCAGTTCTGGCTGGTTTTCTAATGTTTTGGCATCTTTTCAGAATGTTTTGATCCGTTTTGGAGGTCTAAATTATTTTGGCGGGTTTTCGGAATATTTTGGTTGGTTTTGATTTGTTTTTATGAAGTTTTGGCGGGTTTTCGGAATGTTTTGGTTGGGTTTTAGAATGTTTAGTATTCTCTTGTGTTGTTTTTCTTGTGTTGGCAGGTTTTGGAATGTTTGGATTCCTTTTGGCGGGTTTTCAAATATTTTGGCGGGTATTTGGAATGTTTTGGTGGGTATTCTTAATGTTTCGATTAGTTTTGACGGGTTTTGAAATATTTTGGCGGGTTTTCGGAACGTTTTGATTTGTTTCGATTTGTTTTGATTCTGTTTAGCCCAGTTTTTGGTGTGTTTGGATTAGCTTTGGTGGGCTTTATCATGTTTTGGCAGGTTTTTTCCAATGTTTTGATCACTTCTGTCTGGTTCTCTATTTTGGCGGGTTTGAAAATATGTTTTGATTTGTTTTGGCGGGTTTTAAAATATTTTGGTTCTTTGTGCAGAGATGACGGTGCCAGTTGCGGTGCGCTCCGGGGCGCTCCTTCTGCGGAAAGACGCCTGGCAGTGGCACGTGGGACAGCTCCGCGTCTCCGTATTCTGCATTTCTTGCCTTCTGCATCTCAGCAAAATGCTTTGCCACTAGGTCTAGCAAGGAGAAACTGTGCCAGCTGAGTAGATGTAGCCCGGCCCGCCCTTTGAAGTTGACAAGTTCTTGGCATCTCAGAGCCTCAAGGGAAGAGCAAGGTTATCTATGGTAGGCTGGGGCAGAACTAGCAGCAAGCAGAGCACAGTTTTCCAAGAATACCTTCCATTGGAATGCTAATGGCAATTGAAGAGGCAGGCCAGTGGCAAGCCACTATCTTCTAGCAGTTTGAAAGGTGCAGACACAGTGCAGGTGTTGTGCGGCTTCCTTCTTGGCCTCCTAGATGGTGCCGCGCTCTCCGTCTCTTGCTTGCCAATATGTTGCCGTGTTCCTCCTATTGTTTGGTTTCTTTTGATTTGGTTTTAGGATGTTTTGGCGGGTTTTCGGAATGTTTTGGTGGTGTTTTAGAATGTTTTGTTTTCTCTTGTGTTGTTTTTCTTGTGTTGGCAGGTTTTGGAATGTTTGGATTCCTTTTGGTGTGTTTTCAAATATTTTGGCGGGTATTTGGAATGATTTGGTTTGCTTTCATTTGCTTTGATTATGTTTTGGCAAGTTATTGAAAGTTTTGATCACTTCTGACTGGTTTTCTAGTATTTTGGCATCTTTTCAGAATGTTTTGATCAGTTTTGGCAGGTTCTAAACTATTTTGTCGGGTTTCTGGAATGTTTTGGTTGGTTTTGATTTGTTTTTATGATGTTTTGGCTGGATTTTGGAATATTTTGTCGGGTTTTTGGAATGTTTTGGTTGGTTTTGATTTGTTTTTATGATGTTTTGCCAAGGTTTTGGAATGTTTTGATCAGTTCTGGCTGGTTTTCTAATGTTTTGGCATCTTTTCAGAATGTTTTGATCCGTTTTGGAGGTCTAAATTATTTTGGCGGGTTTTCGGAATATTTTGGTTGGTTTTGATTTGTTTTTATGAAGTTTTGGCGGGTTTTCGGAATGTTTTGGTTGGGTTTTAGAATGTTTAGTATTCTCTTGTGTTGTTTTTCTTGTGTTGGCAGGTTTTGGAATGTTTGGATTCCTTTTGGCGGGTTTTCAAATATTTTGGCGGGTATTTGGAATGTTTTGGTGGGTATTCTTAATGTTTCGATTAGTTTTGACGGGTTTTCGGAACGTTTTGATTTGTTTCGATTTGTTTTGATTCTGTTTAGCCCAGTTTTTGGTGTGTTTGGATTAGCTTTGGTGGGCTTTATCATGTTTTGGCAGGTTTTTTCCAATGTTTTGATCACTTCTGTCTGGTTCTCTATTTTGGCGGGTTTGAAAATATGTTTTGATTTGTTTTGGCGGGTTTTAAAATATTTTGGTTCTTTGTGCAGAGATGACGGTGCCAGTTGCGGTGCGCTCCGGGGCGCTCCTTCTGCGGAAAGACGCCTGGCAGTGGCACGTGGGACAGCTCCGCGTCTCCGTATTCTGCATTTCTTGCCTTCTGCATCTCAGCAAAATGCTTTGCCACTAGGTCTAGCAAGGAGAAACTGTGCCAGCTGAGTAGATGTAGTCCGGCCCGCCCTTTGAAGTTGACGAGTTCTTGGCATCTCAGAGCCTCAAGGGAAGAGCAAGGTTATCTATGGTAGGCTGGGGCAGAACTAGCAGCAAGCAGAGCACAGTTTTCCAAGAATACCTTCCATTGGAATGCTAATGGCAATTGAAGAGGCAGGCCAGTGGCAAGCCACTATCTTCTAGCAGTTTGAAAGGTGCAGACACAGTGCAGGTGTTGTGCGGCTTCCTTCTTGGCCTCCTAGATGGTGCCGCGCTCTCCGTCTCTTGCTTGCCAATATGTTGCCGTGTTCCTCCTATTGTTTGGTTTCTTTTGATTTGGTTTTAGGATGTTTTGGCGGGTTTTCGGAATGTTTTGGTGGTGTTTTAGAATGTTTTGTTTTCTCTTGTGTTGTTTTTCTTGTGTTGGCAGGTTTTGGAATGTTTGGATTCCTTTTGGTGTGTTTTCAAATATTTTGGCGGGTATTTGGAATGTTTTGGTTTGCTTTCATTTGTTTTGATTATGTTTTGGCAAGTTATTGAATGTTTTGATCACTTCTGACTGGTTTTCTAGTATTTTGGCATCTTTTCAGAATGTTTTGATCAGTTTTGGCAGGTTCTAAACTATTTTGTCGGGTTTCTGGAATGTTTTGGTTGGTTTTGATTTGTTTTTATGATGTTCTGGCTGGATTTTGGAATATTTTAGCTCGTTTTTGGAATGTTTTGGTTGGTTTTGATTTGTTTTTATTATGTTTTGCAAAGGTTTTGGAATGTTTTGATCAGTTCTGGCTGGTTTTCTTATGTTTTGGCATCTTTTCAGAATGTTTTGACCCGTTTTGGAGGTCTAAATTATTTTGGCAGGTTTTCGGAATATTTTGGTTGGTTTTGATTTGTTTTTATGAAGTTTTGGCGGGTTTTCGGAATGTTTTGGTTGGGTTTTAGAATGTTTAGTATTCTCTTGTGTTGTTTTTCTTGTGTTGGCAGGTTTTGGAATGTTTGGATTCCTTTTGGCGGGTTTTCAAATATTTTGGCGGGTATTTGGAATGTTTTGGCGGGTATTCGGAATGTTTCGATTAGTTTTGATGGGTTTTGAAATATTTTGGCGGGTTTTCGGAACGTTTTGATTTGTTTCGATTTGTTTTGATTCTGTTTAGCCCAGTTTTTGGTGTGTTTGGATTAGCTTTGGTGGGCTTTATCATGTTTTGGCAGGTTTTTTCCAATGTTTTGATCACTTCTGTCTGGTTCTCTATTTTGGCGGGTTTGAAAATATGTTTTGATTTGTTTTGGCGGGTTTTAAAATATTTTGGTTCTTTGTGCAGAGATGACGGTGCCAGTTGCGGTGCGCTCCGGGGCGCTCCTTCTGCGGAAAGACGCCTGGCAGCAGCACATGGGACAGCTCCGCGTCTCCGTATTCTGCATTTCTTGCCTTCTGCATCTCAGCAAAATGCTTTGCCACTAGGTCTAGCAAGGAGAAACTGTGCCAGCTGAGTAGATGTAGCCCGGCCCGCCCTTTGAAGTTGACAAGTTCTTGGCATCTCAGAGCCTCAAGGGAAGAGCAAGGTTATGGATGGTAGGCTGGGGCAGAACTAGCAGCAAGCAGAGCACAGTTTTCCAAGAATACCTTCCATTGGAATGCTAATGGCAATTGAAGAGGCAGGCCAGTGGCAAGCCACTATCTTCTAGCAGTTTGAAAGGTGCAGACACAGTGCAGGTGTTGTGCGGCTTCCTTCTTGGCCTCCTAGATGGTGCCGCGCTCTCCGTCTCTTGCTTGCCAATATGTTGCCGTGTTCCTCCTATTGTTTGGTTTCTTTTGATTTGGTTTTAGGATGTTTTGGCGGGTTTTCGGAATGTTTTGGTGGTGTTTTAGAATGTTTTGTTTTCTCTTGTGTTGTTTTTCTTGTGTTGGCAGGTTTTGGAATGTTTGGATTCCTTTTGGTGTGTTTTCAAATATTTTGGCGGGTATTTGGAATGTTTTGGTTTGCTTTCATTTGTTTTGATTATGTTTTGGCAAGTTATTGAATGTTTCGATCACTTCTGACTGGTTTTCTAGTATTTTGGCATCTTTTCAGAATGTTTTGATCAGTTTTGGCAGGTTCTAAACTATTTTGTCGGGTTTCTGGAATGTTTTGGTTGGTTTTGATTTGTTTTTATGATGTTTTGGCTGGATTTTGGAATATTTTGTCGGGTTTTTGGAATGTTTTGGTTGGTTTTGATTTGTTTTTATTATGTTTTGCCAAGGTTTTGGAATGTTTTGATCAGTTCTGGCTGGTTTTCTAATGTTTTGGCATCTTTTCAGAATGTTTTGATCCGTTTTGGAGGTCTAAATTATTTTGGCGGGTTTTCGGAATATTTTGGTTGGTTTTGATTTGTTTTTATGAAGTTTTGGCGGGTTTTCGGAATGTTTTGGTTGGGTTTTAGAATGTTTAGTATTCTCTTGTGTTGTTTTTCTTGTGTTGGCAGGTTTTGGAATGTTTGGATTCCTTTTGGCGGGTTTTCAAATATTTTGGCGGGTATTTGGAATGTTTTGGTGGGTATTCTTAATGTTTCGATTAGTTTTGACGGGTTTTCGGAACGTTTTGATTTGTTTCGATTTGTTTTGATTCTGTTTAGCCCAGTTTTTGGTGTGTTTGGATTAGCTTTGGTGGGCTTTATCATGTTTTGGCAGGTTTTTTCCAATGTTTTGATCACTTCTGTCTGGTTCTCTATTTTGGCGGGTTTGAAAATATGTTTTGATTTGTTTTGGCGGGTTTTAAAATATTTTGGTTCTTTGTGCAGAGATGACGGTGCCAGTTGCGGTGCGCTCCGGGGCGCTCCTTCTGCGGAAAGACGCCTGGCAGTGGCACGTGGGACAGCTCCGCGTCTCCGTATTCTGCATTTCTTGCCTTCTGCATCTCAGCAAAATGCTTTGCCACTAGGTCTAGCAAGGAGAAACTGTGCCAGCTGAGTAGATGTAGTCCGGCCCGCCCTTTGAAGTTGACGAGTTCTTGGCATCTCAGAGCCTCAAGGGAAGAGCAAGGTTATCTATGGTAGGCTGGGGCAGAACTAGCAGCAAGCAGAGCACAGTTTTCCAAGAATACCTTCCATTGGAATGCTAATGGCAATTGAAGAGGCAGGCCAGTGGCAAGCCACTATCTTCTAGCAGTTTGAAAGGTGCAGACACAGTGCAGGTGTTGTGCGGCTTCCTTCTTGGCCTCCTAGATGGTGCCGCGCTCTCCGTCTCTTGCTTGCCAATATGTTGCCGTGTTCCTCCTATTGTTTGGTTTCTTTTGATTTGGTTTTAGGATGTTTTGGCGGGTTTTCGGAATGTTTTGGTGGTGTTTTAGAATGTTTTGTTTTCTCTTGTGTTGTTTTTCTTGTGTTGGCAGGTTTTGGAATGTTTGGATTCCTTTTGGTGTGTTTTCAAATATTTTGGCGGGTATTTGGAATGTTTTGGTTTGCTTTCATTTGTTTTGATTATGTTTTGGCAAGTTATTGAATGTTTTGATCACTTCTGACTGGTTTTCTAGTATTTTGGCATCTTTTCAGAATGTTTTGATCAGTTTTGGCAGGTTCTAAACTATTTTGTCGGGTTTCTGGAATGTTTTGGTTGGTTTTGATTTGTTTTTATGATGTTCTGGCTGGATTTTGGAATATTTTAGCTCGTTTTTGGAATGTTTTGGTTGGTTTTGATTTGTTTTTATTATGTTTTGCCAAGGTTTTGGAATGTTTTGATCAGTTCTGGCTGGTTTTCTAATGTTTTGGCATCTTTTCAGAATGTTTTGATCCGTTTTGGAGGTCTAAATTATTTTGGCGGGTTTTCGGAATATTTTGGTTGGTTTTGATTTGTTTTTATGAAGTTTTGGCGGGTTTTCGGAATGTTTTGGTTGGGTTTTAGAATGTTTAGTATTCTCTTGTGTTGTTTTTCTTGTGTTGGCAGGTTTTGGAATGTTTGGATTCCTTTTGGCGGGTTTTCAAATATTTTGGCGGGTATTTGGAATGTTTTGGTGGGTATTCGGAATGTTTTGATTAGTTTTGACGGGTTTTGAAATATTTTGGCGGGTTTTCGGAACGTTTTGATTTGTTTCGATTTGTTTTGATTCTGTTTAGCCCAGTTTTTGGTGTGTTTGGATTAGCTTTGGTGGGCTTTATCATGTTTTGGCAGGTTTTTTCCAATGTTTTGATCACTTCTGTCTGGTTCTCTATTTTGGCGGGTTTGAAAATATTTTTGGATTAGTTTTGGCGGGTTTTAAAATATTTTGGCTCTTTGCGCAGAGATGATGGTGCCGGTTGCGGTGCGCTCTGGGGCGCTCCTTTTGCGGAAAGACGCCTGGCAGCGGCATGTGGGACAGCTCCGCGTCTCCGTATTCTGCATTTCTTGCCTTCTGCATCTCATCAAAATGCTTTGCCACTAGGTCTAGCAAGGAGAAACTGTGCCAGCTGAGTAGATGTAGCCCGGCCCGCCCTTTGAAGTTGACAAGTTCTTGGCATCTCAGAGCCTCAAGGGACGAGCAATGTTATCTATGGTAGGCTGGGGCAGAACTAGCAGCAAGCAGAGCACAGTTGTCCAAGAATACCTTCCATTGGAATGCTAATGGCAATTGAAGAGGCAGGCCAGTGGCAAGCCACTATCTTCTAGCAGTTTGAAAGGTGCAGACACAGTGCAGGTGTTGTGCGGCTTCCTTCTTGGCCTCCTAGAAGGTGCCGCGCTCTCCTTCTCTTGCTTGCCAATATGTTGCCGTGTTCCTCTTATTGTTTGGTTTCTTTTGATTTGTTTTTAGGATGTTTTGCCTAGTTTTTTTGAATGTTTTGATCAGTTCTGGCTGGTTTTGTAGTATTTTGGCATCTTTTCAGAATGTTTTGATCAGTTTTGGCAGGTTCTAAAATATTTTGTTGGGTTTTCGGAATATTTTGGTTGGTTTTGATTTGTTTTTATGATGTTTTGGCGGGTTTTCGGAATGTTTTGGTTGGGTTTTAGAATGTTTTGTTTTCTCTTGTGTTGTTTTTCTTGTGTTGGCAGGTTTTGGAATGTTTGGATTCCTTTTGGCGGGTTTTCAAATATTTTGGCGGGTATTTGGAATGTTTTGGTTTGCTTTCATTTGTTTTGATTATGTTTTGGCAAGTTATTGAATGTTTCGATCACTTCTGACTGGTTTTCTAGTATTTTGGCATCTTTTCAGAATGTTTTCATCAGTTTTGGCAGGTTCTAAACTATTTTGTCGGGTTTCTGGAATGTTTTGGTTGGTTTTGATTTGTTTTTATGATGTTTTGGCTGGATTTTGGAATATTTTGTCGGGTTTTTGGAATGTTTTGGTTGGTTTTGATTTGTTTTTATTATGTTTTGCCAAGGTTTTGGAATGTTTTGATTAGTTCTGGCTGGTTTTCTAATGTTTTGGCATCTTTTCAGAATGTTTTGATCCGTTTTGGAGGTCTAAATTATTTTGGCGGGTTTTCGGAATATTTTGGTTGGTTTTGATTTGTTTTTATGAAGTTTTGGCGGGTTTTCGGAATGTTTTGGTTGGGTTTTAGAATGTTTAGTATTCTCTTGTGTTGTTTTTCTTGTGTTGGCAGGTTTTGGAATGTTTGGATTCCTTTTGGCGGGTTTTCAAATATTTTGGCGGGTATTTGGAATGTTTTGGTGGGTATTCGGAATGTTTTGATTAGTTTTGACGGGTTTTGAAATATTTTGGCGGGTTTTCGGAACGTTTTGATTTGTTTCGATTTGTTTTGATTCTGTTTAGCCCAGTTTTTGGTGTGTTTGGATTAGCTTTGGTGGGCTTTATCATGTTTTGGCAGGTTTTTTCCAATGTTTTGATCACTTCTGTCTGGTTCTCTATTTTGGCGGGTTTGAAAATATTTTTGGATTAGTTTTGGCGGGTTTTAAAATATTTTGGCTCTTTGCGCAGAGATGATGGTGCCGGTTGCGGTGCGCTCTGGGGCGCTCCTTTTGCGGAAAGACGCCTGGCAGCGGCATGTGGGACAGCTCCGCGTCTCCGTATTCTGCATTTCTTGCCTTCTGCATCTCATCAAAATGCTTTGCCACTAGGTCTAGCAAGGAGAAACTGTGCCAGCTGAGTAGATGTAGCCCGGCCCGCCCTTTGAAGTTGACAAGTTCTTGGCATCTCAGAGCCTCAAGGGACGAGCAATGTTATCTATGGTAGGCTGGGGCAGAACTAGCAGCAAGCAGAGCAAAGTTGTCCAAGAATACCTTCCATTGGAATGCTAATGCCAATTGAAGAGGCAGGCCAGTGGCAAGCCACTATCTTCTAGCAGTTTGAAAGGTGCAGACACAGTGCAGGTGTTGTGCGGCTTCCTTCTTGGCCTCCTAGAAGGTGCCGCGCTCTCCTTCTCTTGCTTGCCAATATGTTGCCGTGTTCCTCTTATTGTTTGGTTTCTTTTGATTTGTTTTTCGGATGTTTTGCCTAGTTTTTTTGAATGTTTTGATCAGTTCTGGCTGGTTTTGTAGTATTTTGGCATCTTTTCAGAATGTTTTGATCAGTTTTGGCAGGTTCTAAAATATTTTGTTGGGTTTTCGGAATATTTTGGTTGGTTTTGATTTGTTTTTATGATGTTTTGGCGGGTTTTCGGAATGTTTTGGTTGGGTTTTAGAATGTTTAGTGTTCTCTTGTGTGGTTTTTATTGTGTTGGCAGGTTTTGGAATGTTTGGATTCCTTTTGGCGGGTTTTCAAATATTTTGGCGGGTATTTGGAATGTTTTGGTGGGTATTCGGAATGTTTTGATTAATTTTGACGGGTTTTGAAATATTTTGGCGGGTTTTTAGAAGGTTTTGATTTGTTTTGATTTATTTTGATTCTGTTTAGCCCAGTTTTTGGTGTGTTTGGATAAGCTTTGGTGGACTTTATCATGTGTTGGCAGGTTGTTTCCAATGTTTTCATCACTTCTGTCTGGTTTTCTATTTTGGCAGGTTTGAAAATATTTTTTGATTAGTTTTGGCGGGTTTTAAAATATTTTGGCTCTTTGTGCAGAGATGACGGTGCCGGTTGCGGTGCGCTCCGGGGCACTCCTTCTGCGGAAAGACGCCTGGCAGCGGCACTTGGGACAGCTCCGCGTCTGCGTATTCTGCATTTCTCGCCTTCTGCATCTCAGCAAAATGCTTTGCCACTAGGTGTAGCAAGGAGAAACTGTGCCAGCTGAGTAGATGTAGCCCGGCCCGCCCTTTGAAGTTGACAAGTTCTTGGCATCTCAGAGCCTCAAGGGAAGAGCAAGGTTATGGATGGTAGGCTGGGGCAGAACTAGCAGCATGCAGAGCAAAGTTGTCCAAGAATACCTTCCATTGGAATGCTAATGGCAATTGAAGAGGCAGGCCAGTGGCAAGCCACTATCTTCTAGCAGTTTGAAAGTTGCAGACACAGTGCAGGTGTTGTGCGGCTTCCTTCTTGGCCTCCTAGAAGGTGCCGCGCTCTCCGTCTCTTGCTTGCCAATATGTTGCCGTGTTCCTCTTATTGTTTGGTTTCTTTTGATTTGTTTTTCGGATGTTTTGGCGGGTTTTCGGAATGTTTTGGTTGGGTTTTAGAATGTTTTGTTTTCTCTTGTGTTGTTTATATTGTGTTGGCTGGTTTTGGAATGTTTGGATTCCTTTTGGTGTGTTTTCAAATATTTAGGCGGGTATTTGGAATGTTTTGGTTTGCTTTCATTTGCTTTGATTATGTTTTGGCAAGTTATTGAATGTTTCGATCACTTCTGACTGGTTTTCTAGTATTTTGGCATCTTTTCAGAATGTTTTGATTAGTTTTGACAGGTTCTAAAATATTTTGTCGGGTTTTTGGAATGTTTTGGGTGGTTTTGATTTGTTTTTATGATGTTTTGGTGGGTTTTCGGAATGTTTTGGTTGGGTTTTGGAATGTTTGGTATTCTCTTGTGTGGTTTTTATTGTGTTGGCAGGTTTTGGAAGGTTTGGATTCCTTTTGGCGGGTTTTCAAATATTTTGGCGGGGATTTGGAATGTTTTGGTTTGCTTTCATTTGTTTTGATTATGTTTTGGCAAGTTATTGAATGTTTTGATCGCTTCTGACTGGTTTTCTAGTATTTTGGCATCTTTTCAGAATGTTTTGATCAGTTTTGGCAGGTTCTAAACTATTTTGTCGGGTTTCTGGAATGTTTTGGTTGGTTTTGATTTGTTTTTATTATGTTTTGCCTAGTTTTTTTTAATGTTTTGATCAGTTCTGGCTGGTTTTGTAGTATTTTGGCATCTTTTCAGAATGTTTTGATCAGTTTTGGCAGGTTCTAAAATATTTTGTTGGGTTTTCGGAATATTTTGGTTGGTTTTGATTTGTTTTTATGATGTTTTTGTGGGTTTTCGGAATGTTTTGGTTGGGTTTTAGAATGTTTAGTGTTCTCTTGTGTGGTTTTTATTGTGTTGGCAGGTTTTGGAATGTTTGGATTCCTTTTGGCGGGTTTTCAAATATTTTGGCGGGTATTTGGAATGTTTTGGTGGGTATTCGGAATGTTTTGATTAGTTTTGATGGGTTTTGGAATATTTTGGCGGGTTTTTAGAAGGTTTTGATTTGTTTTGATTTGTTTTGATTCTGTTTAGCCCAGTTTTCGGTGTGTTTGGATTAGCTTTGGTGGACTTTATCATGTTTTGGCAGGTTTTTTTGCATGTTTTGATCACTTCTGTCTGGTTTTCTATTTTGGCGGGTTTGAAAATATTTTTGGATTAGTTTTGGCGTGTTTTAAAATATTTTGTCTCTTTGGGCAGAGATGACAGTGGCGGTTGCGGTGCGCTCTTGGGCGCTCCTTCTGCGGAAAGACGCCTGGCAGCGGCACTTGGGACAGCTCCGCGTCTGCGTATTCTGCATTTCTCGCCTTCTGCATCTCAGCAAAATGCTTTGCCACTAGGTCTAGCAAGGAGAAACTGTGCCAGCTGAGTAGATGTAGCCCGGCCCGCCCTTTGAAGTTGACAAGTTCTTGGCATCTCAGAGCCTAAAGGGAAGAGCAAGGTTATGGATGGTAGGCTGGGGCAGAACTAGCAGCAAGCAGAGCAAAGTTGTCCAAGAATACCATCCATTCCAATGCTAATGGCAATTGAAGAGGCAGGCCAGTGGCAAGCCACTATCTTCTAGCAGTTTGAAAGGTGCAGACACAGTGCAGGTGTTGTGCGGCTTCCTTCTTGGCCTCCTAGAAGGTGCCGCGCTCTCCGTCTCTTGCTTGCCAATATGTTGCCGTGTTCCTCTTATTGTTTGGTTTCTTTTGATTTGTTTTTCGGATGTTTTGGTGGGTTTTCGGAATGTTTTGTTTGGGTTTTAGAATGTTTTGTTTTCTCTTGTGTTGTTTTTCTTGTGTTGGCTGGTTTTGGAATGTTTGGATTCCTTTTGGTGTGTTTTCAAATATTTTGGCGGGGATTTGGAATGTTTTGGTTTGCTTTCATTTGTTTTGATTATGTTTTGGCAAGTTATTGAATGTTTTGATCGCTTCTGACTGGTTTTCTAGTATTTTGGCATCTTTTCAGAATGTTTTGATCAGTTTTGGCAGGTTCTAAACTATTTTGTCGGGTTTTTGGAATGTTTTGGTTGGTTTTGATTTGTTTTTATGATGTTTTGCCTAGTTTTTTTGAATGTTTTGATCAGTTCTGGCTGGTTTTCTAGTATTTTGGCATCTTTTCAGAATGTTTTGATCAGTTTTGGCAGGTTCTAAAATAATTTGTTGGGTTTTCGGAATATTTTGGTTGGTTTTGATTTGTTTTTATGATGTTTTGGCGGGTTTTCGGAATGTTTTGGTTGGGTTTTAGAATGTTTAGTGTTCTCTTGTGTGGTTTTTATTGTGTTGGCAGGTTTTGGAATGTTTGGATTCCTTTTGGCGGGTTTTCAAATATTTTGGCGGGTATTTGGAATGTTTTGGTGGGTATTCGGAATGTTTTGATTAGTTTTGACGGGTTTTGGAATATTTTGGCGGGTTTTTAGAAGGTTTTGATTTGTTTTGATTTATTTTGATTTTGTTTAGCCCAGTTTTTTCGTGTGTTTGGATAAGCTTTGGTGGACTTTATCATGTGTTGGCAGGTTTTTTTGCATGTTTTGATCACTTCTGTCTGGTTTTCTATTTTGGCAGGTTTGAAAATATTTTTGGATTAGTTTTGGTGGGTTTTAAAATATTTTGTCTCTTTGGGCAGAGGTGACGGTGGCGGTTCCGGTGCGCTCTGGGGCGCTCCTTCTGCGGAAAGACGCCTGGCAGCGACACTTGGGACAGCTCCACGTCTCCGTATTCTGCATTTCTTGCCTTCTGCATCTCAGCAAAATGCTTTGCCACTAGGTCTAGCAAGGAGAAGCTGTGCCAGCTGAGTAGATGTAGCCCGGCCCGCCCTTTGAAGTTGACGAGTTCTTGGCATCTCAGAGCCTCAAGGGAAGAGCAAGGTTATCTATGGTAGGCTGGGGCAGAACTAGCAGCAAGCAGAGCAAAGTTGTCCAAGAATACCTTCCATTCCAATGCTAATGGCAATTGAAGAGGCAGGCCAGTGGCAAGCCACTATCTTCTAGCAGTTTGAAAGGTGCAGACACAGTGCAGGTGTTGTGCGGCTTCCTTCTTGGCCTCCTAGAAGGTGCCGCGCTCTCCGTCTCTTGCTTGCCAATATGTTGCCGTGTTCCTCTTATTGTTTGGTTTCTTTTGATTTGTTTTTCGGATGTTTTGGCGGGTTTTCGGAATGTTTTGGTTGGGTTTTAGAATGTTTTGTTTTCTCTTGTGTTGTTTATATTGTGTTGGCTGGTTTTGGAATGTTTGGATTCCTTTTGGTGTGTTTTCAAATATTTTGGCGGGGATTTGGAATGTTTTGGTTTGCTTTCATTTGTTTTGATTATGTTTTGGCAAGTTATTGAATGTTTTGATCGCTTCTGACTGGTTTTCTAGTATTTTGGCATCTTTTCAGAATGTTTTGATCAGTTTTGGCAGGTTCTAAACTATTTTGTCGGGTTTTTGGAATGTTTTGGTTGGTTTTGATTTGTTTTTATGATGTTTTGCCTAGTTTTTTTGAATGTTTTGATCAGTTCTGACTGGTTTTCTAGTATTTTGGCATCTTTTCAGAATGTTTTGATCAGGTTTGGCAGGTTCTAAAATATTTTGTTGGGTTTTCGGAATATTTTGGTTGGTTTTGATTTGTTTTTATGATGTTTTGGCGGGTTTTCGGAATGTTTTGGTTGGGTTTTAGAATGTTTAGTGTTCTCTTGTGTGGTTTTTATTGTGTTGGCAGGTTTTGTAATGTTTGGATTCCTTTTGGCGGGTTTTCAAATATTTTGGCGGGTATTTGGAATGTTTTGGTGGGTATTCGGAATGTTTTGATTAGTTTTGACGGGTTTTGGAATATTTTGGCGGGTTTTTAGAAGGTTTTGATTTGTTTTGATTTATTTTGATTCTGTTTAGCCCAGTTTTTTCGTGTGTTTGGATAAGCTTTGGTGGACTTTATCATGTGTTGGCAGGTTTTTTTGCATGTTTTGATCACTTCTGTCTGGTTTTCTATTTTGGCAGGTTTGAAAATATTTTTGGATTAGTTTTGGTGGGTTTTAAAATATTTTGTCTCTTTGGGCAGAGGTGACGGTGGCGGTTCCGGTGCGCTCTGGGGCGCTCCTTCTGCGGAAAGACGCCTGGCAGCGACACTTGGGACAGCTCCACGTCTCCGTATTCTGCATTTCTTGCCTTCTGCATCTCAGCAAAATGCTTTGCCACTAGGTCTAGCAAGGAGAAGCTGTGCCAGCTGAGTAGATGTAGCCCGGCCCGCCCTTTGAAGTTGACGAGTTCTTGGCATCTCAGAGCCTCAAGGGAAGAGCAAGGTTATCTATGGTAGGCTGGGGCAGAACTAGCAGCAAGCAGAGCAAAGTTGTCCAAGAATACCTTCCATTCCAATGCTAATGGCAATTGAAGAGGCAGGCCAGTGGCAAGCCACTATCTTCTAGCAGTTTGAAAGGTGCAGACACAGTGCAGGTGTTGTGCGGCTTCCTTCTTGGCCTCCTAGAAGGTGCCGCGCTCTCCGTCTCTTGCTTGCCAATATGTTGCCGTGTTCCTCTTATTGTTTGGTTTCTTTTGATTTGTTTTTCGGATGTTTTGGCGGGTTTTCGGAATGTTTTGGTTGGGTTTTAGAATGTTTTGTTTTCTCTTGTGTTGTTTATATTGTGTTGGCTGGTTTTGGAATGTTTGGATTCCTTTTGGTGTGTTTTCAAATATTTTGGCGGGGATTTGGAATGTTTTGGTTTGCTTTCATTTGTTTTGATTATGTTTTGGCAAGTTATTGAATGTTTCGATCGCTTCTGACTGGTTTTCTAGTATTTTGGCATCTTTTCTAAATGTTTTGATTAGTTTTGACAGGTTCTAAAATATTTTGTCGGGTTCTTGGAATGTTTTGGGTGGTTTTGATTTTTTTTTCGGATGTTTTGGCGGGTTTTGGGAATGTTTTGGTTGGGTTTTAGAATGTTTTGTTTTCTCTTGTGTTGTTTTTCTTGTGTTGGCTGGTTTTGGAATGTTTGGATTCCTTTTGGTGTGTTTTCAAATATTTTGGCGGGGATTTGGAATGTTTTGGTTTGCTTTCATTTGTTTTGATTATGTTTTGGCAAGTTATTGAATGTTTTGATCGCTTCTGACTGGTTTTCTAGTATTTTGGCATCTTTTCAGAATGTTTTGATCAGTTTTGGCAGGTTCTAAACTATTTTGTCGGGTTTTTGGAATGTTTTGGTTGGTTTTGATTTGTTTTTATGATGTTTTGCCTAGTTTTTTTGAATGTTTTGATCAGTTCTGGCTGGTTTTCTAGTATTTTGGCATCTTTTCAGAATGTTTTGATCAGTTTTGGCAGGTTCTAAAATATTTTGTTGGGTTTTCGGAATATTTTGGTTGGTTTTGATTTGTTTTTATGATGTTTTGGCAGGTTTTCGGAATGTTTTGGTTGGGTTTTAGAATGTTTAGTGTTCTCTTGTGTGGTTTTTATTGTGTTGGCAGGTTTTGGAATGTTTGGATTCCTTTTGGCGGGTTTTCAAATATTTTGGCGGGTATTTGGAATGTTTTGGTGGGTATTCGGAATGTTTTGATTAGTTTTGACGGGTTTTGGAATATTTTGGCGCGTTTTTAGAAGGTTTTGATTTGTTTTGATTTATTTTGATTCTGTTTAGCCCAGTTTTTTCGTGTGTTTGGATAAGCTTTGGTGGACTTTATCATGTGTTGGCAGGTTTTTTCCAATGTTTTCATCACTTCTGTCTGGTTTTCTATTTTGGCAGGTTTGAAAATATTTTTTGATTAGTTTTGGCGGGTTTTAAAATATTTTGGCTCTTTGCGCAGAGATGACTGTGGCGGTTCCGGTGCGCTCCGGGGCGCTCCTTCTGCGGAAAGACGCCTGGCAGCGGCACTTGGGACAGCTCCGCGTCTCCGTATTCTGCATTTCTTGCCTTCTGCATCTCAGCAAAATGCTTTGCCACTAGGTCTAGCAAGGAGAAGCTGTGCCAGCTGAGTAGATGTAGCCCGGCCCGCCCTTTGAAGTTGACAAGTTCTTGGCATCTCAGAGCCTCAAGGGAAGAGCAAGGTTATGGATGGTAGGCTGGGGCAGAACTAGCAGCAAGCAGAGCAAAGTTGTCCAAGAATACCTTCCATTGGAATGCTAATGGCAATTGAAGAGGCAGGCCAGTGGCAAGCCACTATCTTCTAGCAGTTTGAAAGTTGCAGACACAGTGCAGGTGTTGTGCGGCTTCCTTCTTGGCCTCCTAGAAGGTGCCGCGCTCTCCGTCTCTTGCTTGCCAATATGTTGCCGTGTTCCTCTTATTGTTTGGTTTCTTTTGATTTGTTTTTCGGATGTTTTGGCGGGTTTTCGGAATGTTTTGGTTGGGTTTTAGAATGTTTTGTTTTCTCTTGTGTTGTTTTTCTTGTGTTGGCTGGTTTTGGAATGTTTGGATTCCTTTTGGTGTGTTTTCAAATATTTTGGCGGGGATTTGGAATGTTTTGGTTTGCTTTCATTTGTTTTGATTATGTTTTGGCAAGTTATTGAATGTTTTGATCGCTTCTGACTGGTTTTCTAGTATTTTGGCATCTTTTCTAAATGTTTTGATTAGTTTTGACAGGTTCTAAACTATTTTGTCGGGTTTTTGGAATGTTTTGGTTGGTTTTGATTTGTTTTTATGATGTTTTGCCTAGTTTTTTTGAATGTTTTGATCAGTTCTGGCTGGTTTTCTAGTATTTTGGCATCTTTTCAGAATGTTTTGATCAGTTTTGGCAGGTTCTAAAATATTTTGTTGGGTTTTCGGAATATTTTGGTTGGTTTTGATTTGTTTTTATGATGTTTTGGCGGGTTTTCGGAATGTTTTGGTTGGGTTTTAGAATGTTTAGTGTTCTCTTGTGTGGTTTTTATTGTGTTGGCAGGTTTTGGAATGTTTGGATTCCTTTTGGCGGGTTTTCAAATATTTTGGCGGGTATTTGGAATGTTTTGGTGGGTATTCGGAATGTTTTGATTAGTTTTGATGGGTTTTGGAATATTTTGGCGGGTTTTTAGAAGGTTTTGATTTGTTTTGATTTGTTTTGATTCTGTTTAGCCCAGTTTTTGGTGTGTTTGGATTAGCTTTGGTGGACTTTATCATGTTTTGGCAGGTTTTTTTGCATGTTTTGATAACTTCTGTCTGGTTTTCTATTTTGGCAGGTTTGAAAATATTTTTGGATTAGTTTTGGCATGTTTTAAAATATTTTGTCTCTTTGGGCAGAGATGACAGTGGCGGTTGCGGTGCGCTCTGGGGCGCTCCTTCTGCGGAAAGACGCCTGGCAGCGGCACTTGGGACAGCTCCGCGTCTGCGTATTCTGCATTTCTCGCCTTCTGCATCTCAGCAAAATGCTTTGCCACTAGGTCTAGCAAGGAGAAACTGTGCCAGCTGAGTAGATGTAGCCCGGCCCGCCCTTTGAAGTTGACAAGTTCTTGGCATCTCAGAGCCTAAAGGGAAGAGCAAGGTTATGGATGGTAGGCTGGGGCAGAACTAGCAGCAAGCAGAGCAAAGTTGTCCAAGAATACCATCCATTCCAATGCTAATGGCAATTGAAGAGGCAGGCCAGTGGCAAGCCACTATCTTCTAGCAGTTTGAAAGGTGCAGACACAGTGCAGGTGTTGTGCGGCTTCCTTCTTGGCCTCCTAGAAGGTGCCACGCTCTCCGTCTCTTGCTTGCCAATATGTTCCCGTGTTCCTCTTATTGTTTGGTTTCTTTTGATTTGTTTTTCGGATGTTTTGGCGGGTTTTCGGAATGTTTTGGTTGGGTTTTAGAATGTTTTGTTTTCTCTTGTGTTGTTTATATTGTGTTGGCTGGTTTTGGAATGTTTGGATTCCTTTTGGTGTGTTTTCAAATATTTTGGCGGGGATTTGGAATGTTTTGGTTTGCTTTCATTTGTTTGGATTATGTTTTGGCAAGTTATTGAATGTTTTGATCACTTCTGACTGGTTTTCTAGTATTTTGGCATCTTTTCAGAATGTTTTGATCAGTTTTGGCAGGTTCTAAACTATTTTGTCGGGTTTTTGGAATGTTTTGGTTGGTTTTGATTTGTTTTTATGATGTTTTGCCTAGTTTTTTTGAATGTTTTGATCAGTTCTGGCTGGTTTTCTAGTATTTTGGCATCTTTTCAGAATGTTTTGATCAGTTTTGGCAGGTTCTAAAATATTTTGTTGGGTTTTCGGAATATTTTGGTTGGTTTTGATTTGTTTTTATGATGTTTTGGCGGGTTTTCGGAATGTTTTGGTTGGGTTTTAGAATGTTTAGTGTTCTCTTGTGTGGTTTTTATTGTGTTGGCAGGTTTTGGAATGTTTGGATTCCTTTTGGCGGGTTTTCAAATATTTTGGCGGGTATTTGGAATGTTTTGGTGGGTATTCGGAATGTTTTGATTAGTTTTGACGGGTTTTGAAATATTTTGGCGGGTTTTTAGAAGGTTTTGATTTGTTTTGATTTGTTTTGATTCTGTTTAGCCCAGTTTTTTCGTGTGTTTGGATAAGCTTTGGTGGACTTTATCATGTGTTGGCAGGTTTTTTCCAATGTTTTGATCACTTCTGTCTGGTTTTCTATTTTGGCGTGTTTGAAAATATTTTTGGATTAGTTTTGGCATGTTTTAAAATATTTTGTCTCTTTGGGCAGAGATGACAGTGGCGGTTCCGGTGCGCTCTTGGGCGCTCCTTCTGCGGAAAGACGCCTGGCAGCGGCACTTGGGACAGCTCCGCGTCTGCGTATTCTGCATTTCTCGCCTTCTGCATCTCAGCAAAATGCTTTGCCACTAGGTCTAGCAAGGAGAAACTGTGCCAGCTGAGTAGATGTAGCCCGGCCCGCCCTTTGAAGTTGACAAGTTCTTGGCATCTCAGAGCCTCAAGGGAAGAGCAAGGTTATGGATGGTAGGCTGGGGCAGAACTAGCAGCAAGCAGAGCAAAGTTGTCCAAGAATACCATCCATTCCAATGCTAATGGCAATTGAAGAGGCAGGCCAGTGGCAAGCCACTATCTTCTAGCAGTTTGAAAGGTGCAGACACAGTGCAGGTGTTGTGCGGCTTCCTTCTTGGCCTCCTAGAAGGTGCCGCGCTCTCCGTCTCTTGCTTGCCAATATGTTCCCGTGTTCCTCTTATTGTTTGGTTTCTTTTGATTTGTTTTTCGGATGTTTTGGCGGGTTTTCGGAATGTTTTGGTTGGGTTTTAGAATGTTTTGTTTTCTCTTGTGTTGTTTTTCTTGTGTTGGCTGGTTTTGGAATGTTTGGATTCCTTTTGGTGTGTTTTCAAATATTTTGGCGGGGATTTGGAATGTTTTGGTTTGCTTTCATTTGTTTGGATTATGTTTTGGCAAGTTATTGAATGTTTTGATCCCTTCTGACTGGTTTTCTAGTATTTTGGCATCTTTTCAGAAAGTTTTGATCAGTTTTGGCAGGTTCTAAACTATTTTGTCGGGTTTTTGGAATGTTTTGGTTGGTTTTGATTTGTTTTTATGATGTTTTGCCTAGTTTTTTTGAATGTTTTGATCAGTTCTGGCTGGTTTTGTAGTATTTTGGCATCTTTTCAGAATGTTTTGATCAGTTTTGGCAGGTTCTAAAATATTTTGTTGGGTTTTCGGAATATTTTGGTTGGTTTTGATTTGTTTTTATGATGTTTTGGCGGGTTTTCGGAATGTTTTGGTTGGGTTTTAGAATGTTTCGTGTTCTCTTGTGTGGTTTTTATTGTGTTGGCAGGTTTTGGAATGTTTGGATTCCTTTTGGCGGGTTTTCAAATATTTTGGCGGGTATTTGGAATGTTTTGGTGGGTATTCGGAATGTTTTGATTAGTTTTGATGGGTTTTGGAATATTTTGGCGGGTTTTTAGAAGGTTTTGATTTGTTTTGATTTGTTTTGATTCTGTTTAGCCCAGTTTTTCAGTGTGTTTGGATAAGCTTTGGTGGACTTTATCATGTTTTGGCAGGTTTTTTCCAATGTTTTGATCACTTCTGTCTGGTTTTCTATTTTGGCGGGTTTGAAAATATTTTTGGATTAGTTTTGGCGTGTTTTAAAATATTTTGTCTCTTTGGGCAGAGATGACGGTGGCGGTTGCGGTGTGCTCCGGGGCGCTCCTTCTGCGGAAAGACGCCTGGCAGCGGCACTTGGGACAGCTCCGCGTCTGCGTATTCTGCATTTCTCGCCTTCTGCATCTCAGCAAAATGCTTTGCCATGAGGTCTAGCAAGGAGAAACTGTGCCAGCTGAGTAGATGTAGCCCGGCCCGCCCTTTAAAGTTGACAAGTTCTTGGCATCTCAGAGCCTAAAGGGAAGAGCAATGTTATGGATGGTAGGCTGGGGCAGAACTAGCAGCAAGCAGAGCAAAGTTGTCCAAGAATACCTTCCATTGGAATGCTAATGGCAATTGAAGAGGCAGGCCAGTGGCAAGCCACTATCTTCTAGCAGTTTGAAAGGTGCAGACACAGTGCAGGTGTTGTGCGGCTTCCTTCTTGGCCTCCTAGAAGGTGCCGCGCTCTCCGTCTCTTGCTTGCCAATATGTTCCCGTGTTCCTCTTATTGTTTGGTTTCTTTTGATTTGTTTTTCGGATGTTTTGGCGGGTTTTCGGAATGTTTTGGTTGGGTTTTAGAATGTTTTGTTTTCTCTTGTGTTGTTTATATTGTGTTGGCTGGTTTTGGAATGTTTGGATTCCTTTTGGTGTGTTTTCAAATATTTAGGCGGGTATTTGGAATGTTTTGGTTTGCTTTCATTTGTTTTGATTATGTTTTGGCAAGTTATTGAATGTTTCGATCGCTTCTGACTGGTTTTCTAGTATTTTGGCATCTTTTCTAAATGTTTTGATTAGTTTTGACAGGTTCTAAAATATTTTGTCGGGTTTTTGGAATGTTTTGGTTGGTTTTGATTTGTTTTTATGATGTTTTGCCTAGTTTTTTTGAATGTTTTGATCAGTTCTGGCTGGTTTTGTAGTATTTTGGCATCTTTTCAGAATGTTTTGATCAGTTTTGGCAGGTTCTAAAATATTTTGTTGGGTTTTCGGAATATTTTGGTTGGTTTTGATTTGTTTTTATGATGTTTTGGCGGGTTTTCGGAATGTTTTGGTTGGGTTTTAGAATGTTTAGTGTTCTCTTGTGTGGTTTTTATTGTGTTGGCAGGTTTTGGAATGTTTGGATTCCTTTTGGCGGGTTTTCAAATATTTTGGCGGGTATTTGGAATGTTTTGGTGGGTATTCGGAATGTTTTGATTAGTTTTGACGGGTTTTGGAATATTTTGGCGGGTTTTTAGAAGGTTTTGATTTGTTTTGATTTATTTTGATTCTGTTTAGCCCAGTTTTTTCGTGTGTTTGGATAAGCTTTGGTGGACTTTATCATGTGTTGGCAGGTTTTTTTGCATGTTTTGATCACTTCTGTCTGGTTTTCTATTTTGGCGGGTTTGAAAATATTTTTGGATTAGTTTTGGTGGGTTTTAAAATATTTTGGCTCTTTGCGCAGAGATGACGGTGGCGGTTGCGGTGCGCTCCGGGGCGCTCCTTCTGCGGAAAGACGCCTGGCAGCGGCACTTGGGACAGCTCCGCGTCTGCGTATTCTGCATTTCTTGCCTTCTGCATCTCAGCAAAATGCTTTGCCACTAGGTCTAGCAAGGAGAAACTGTGCCAGCTGAGTAGATGTAGTCCGGCCCGCCCTTTGAAGTTGACAAGTTCTTGGCATCTCAGAGCCTCAAGGGAAGAGCAAGGTTATGGATGGTAGGCTGGGGCAGAACTAGCAGCAAGCAGAGCACAGTTGTCCAAGAATACCTTCCATTGGAATGCTAATGGCAATTGAAGAGGCAGGCCAGTGGCAAGCCACTAACTTCTAGCAGTTTGAAAGGTGCAGACACAGTGCAGGTGTTGTGCGGCTTCCTTCTTGGCCTCCTAGAAGGTGCCGCGCTCTCCGTCTCTTGCTTGCCAATATGTTGCCGTGTTCCTCTTATTGTTTGGTTTTTTTTGATTTGTTTTTAGGATGTTTTGGCGGGTTTTTGGAATGTTTTGGTGATGTTTTAGAGTGTTTTGTTTTCTCTTGTGTTGTTTTTATTGTGTTGGCAGGTTTTGGAATGTTTGGATTAGTTTTGGCGGTTTTTCAAATATTTTGGCAGGTATTTGGAATGTTTTGGTTTGCTTTCATTTGTTTTGATTATGTTTTGGCAAGTTATTGAATGTTTTGATCGCTTCTGACTGGTTTTCTAGTATTTTGGCATCTTTTCAGAAAGTTTTGATCAGTTTTGGCAGGTTCTAAACTATTTTGTCGGGTTTTTGGAATGTTTTGGTTGGTTTTGATTTGTTTTTATTATGTTTTGGCCGGACTTCGGAATATTTTGGCTGGTTTTTGGAATGTTTTGGTTGGTTTTGATTTGTTTTTATGATGTTTTGCCTAGTTTTTTTGAATGTTTTGATCAGTTCTGGCTGGTTTTGTAGTATTTTGGCATCTTTTCAGAATGTTTTGATCAGTTTTGGCAGGTTCTAAAATATTTTGTTGGGTTTTCGGAATATTTTGGTTGGTTTTGATTTGTTTTTATGATGTTTTGGCGGGTTTTCGGAATGTTTTGGTTGGGTTTTAGAATGTTTAGTGTTCTCTTGTGTGGTTTTTATTGTGTTGGCAGGTTTTGGAATGTTTGGATTCCTTTTGGCGGGTTTTCAAATATTTTGGCGGGTATTTGGAATGTTTTGGTGGGTATTCGGAATGTTTTGATTAGTTTTGACGGGTTTTGGAATATTTTGGCGGGTTTTTAGAAGGTTTTGATTTGTTTTGATTTGTTTTGATTCTGTTTAGCCCAGTTTTTTCGTGTGTTTGGATAAGCTTTGGTGGACTTTATCATGTTTTGGCAGGTTTTTTTGCATGTTTTGATCACTTCTGTCTGGTTTTCTATTTTGGCGGGTTTGAAAATATTTTTGGATTAGTTTTGGCGTGTTTTAAAATATTTTGTCTCTTTGGGCAGAGATGACAGTGGCAGTTGCGGTGCGCTCTTGGGCGCTCCTTCTGCGGAAAGACGCCTGGCAGCGGCACTTGGGACAGCTCCGCGTCTGCGTATTCTGCATTTCTTGCCTTCTGCATCTCAGCAAAATGCTTTGCCACTAGGTCTAGCAAGGAGAAACTGTGCCAGCTGAGTAGATGTAGCCCGGCCCGCCCTTTGAAGTTGACAAGTTCTTGGCATCTCAGAGCCTCAAGGGACGAGCAAGGTTATCTATGGTAGGCTGGGGCAGAACTAGCAGCAAGCAGAGCAAAGTTGTCCAAGAATACCTTCCATTGGAATGCTAATGGCAATTGAAGAGGCAGGCCAGTGGCAAGCCACTATCTTCTAGCAGTTTGAAAGTTGCAGACACAGTGCAGGTGTTGTGCGGCTTCCTTCTTGGCCTCCTAGAAGGTGCCGCGCTCTCCGTCTCTTGCTTGCCAATATGTTGCCGTGTTCCTCTTATTGTTTGGTTTCTTTTGATTTGTTTTTCGGATGTTTTGGCGGGTTTTCGGAATGTTTTGGTTGGGTTTTAGAATGTTTTGTTTTCTCTTGTGTTGTTTTTCTTGTGTTGGCTGGTTTTGGAATGTTTGGATTCCTTTTGGTGTGTTTTCAAATATTTTGGCGGGGATTTGGAATGTTTTGGTTTGCTTTCATTTGTTTTGATTATGTTTTGGCACGTTATTGAATGTTTCGATCGCTTCTGACTGGTTTTCTAGTATTTTGGCATCTTTTCTAAATGTTTTGATTAGTTTTGACAGATTCTAAAATATTTTGTCGGGTTTTTGGAATGTTTTGGTTGGTTTTGATTTGTTTTTATGATGTTTTGGTGGGTTTTCGGAATGTTTTGGTTGGGTTTTAGAATGTTTGGTATTCTCTTGTGTGGTTTTTATTGTGTTGGCAGGTTTTGGAAGGTTTGGATTCCTTTTGGCGCGTTTTCAAATATTTTGGCAGGTATTTGGAATGTTTTGGTTTGCTTTCATTTGTTTTGATTATGTTTTGGCAAGTTATTGAATGTTTTGATCCCTTCTGACTGGTTTTCTAGTATTTTGGCATCTTTTCAGAAAGTTTTGATCAGTTTTGGCAGGTTCTAAACTATTTTGTCGGGTTTTTGGAATGTTTTGGTTGGTTTTGATTTGTTTTTATGATGTTTTGCCTAGTTTTTTTGAATGTTTTGATCAGTTCTGGCTGGTTTTGTAGTATTTTGGCATCTTTTCAGAATGTTTTGATCAGTTTTGGCAGGTTCTAAAATATTTTGTTGGGTTTTCGGAATATTTTGGTTGGTTTTGATTTGTTTTTATGATGTTTTGGCGGGTTTTCGGAATGTTTTGGTTGGGTTTTAGAATGTTTCGTGTTCTCTTGTGTGGTTTTTATTGTGTTGGCAGGTTTTGGAATGTTTGGATTCCTTTTGGCGGGTTTTCAAATATTTTGGCGGGTATTTGGAATGTTTTGGTGGGTATTCGGAATGTTTTGATTAGTTTTGATGGGTTTTGGAATATTTTGGCGGGTTTTTAGAAGGTTTTGATTTGTTTTGATTTGTTTTGATTCTGTTTAGCCCAGTTTTTCGGTGTGTTTGGATAAGCTTTGGTGGACTTTATCATGTTTTGGCAGGTTTTTTTGCATGTTTTGATCACTTCTGTCTGGTTTTCTATTTTGGCGGGTTTGAAAATATTTTTGGATGAGTTTTGGCGTGTTTTAAAATATTTTGTCTCTTTGGGCAGAGATGACGGTGGCGGTTGCGGTGCGCTCCGGGGCGCTCCTTCTGCGGAAAGACGCCTGGCAGCGGCACTTGGGACAGCTCCGCGTCTACGTATTCTGCATTTCTCGCCTTCTGCATCTCAGCAAAATGCTTTGCCATGAGGTCTAGCAAGGAGAAACTGTGCCAGCTGAGTAGATGTAGCCCGGCCCGCCCTTTAAAGTTGACAAGTTCTTGGCATCTCAGAGCCTAAAGGGAAGAGCAATGTTATGGATGGTAGGCTGGGGCAGAACTAGCAGCAAGCAGAGCAAAGTTGTCCAAGAATACCTTCCATTCCAATGCTAATGGCAATTGAAGAGGCAGGCCAGTGGCAAGCCACTATCTTCTAGCAGTTTGAAAGGTGCAGACACAGTGCAGGTGTTGTGCGGCTTCCTTCTTGGCCTCCTAGAAGGTGCCGCGCTCTCCGTCTCTTGCTTGCCAATATGTTGCCGTGTTCCTCTTATTGTTTGGTTTCTTTTGATTTGTTTTTCGGATGTTTTGGCGGGTTTTCGGAATGTTTTGGTTGGGTTTTAGAATGTTTTGTTTTCTCTTGTGTTGTTTATATTGTGTTGGCTGGTTTTGGAATGTTTGGATTCCTTTTGGTGTGTTTTCAAATATTTAGGCGGGTATTTGGAATGTTTTGGTTTGCTTTCATTTGTTTTGATTATGTTTTGGCAAGTTATTGAATGTTTCGATCGCTTCTGACTGGTTTTCTAGTATTTTGGCATCTTTTCTAAATGTTTTGATTAGTTTTGACAGGTTCTAAACTATTTTGTCGGGTTTTTGGAATGTTTTGGTTGGTTTTGATTTGTTTTTATGATGTTTTGCCTAGTTTTTTTGAATGTTTTGATCAGTTCTGGCTGGTTTTGTAGTATTTTGGCATCTTTTCAGAATGTTTTGATCAGTTTTGGCAGGTTCTAAAATATTTTGTTGGGTTTTCGGAATATTTTGGTTGGTTTTGATTTGTTTTTATGATGTTTTGGCGGGTTTTCGGAATGTTTTGGTTGGGTTTTAGAATGTTTAGTGTTCTCTTGTGTGGTTTTTATTGTGTTGGCAGGTTTTGGAATGTTTGGATTCCTTTTGGCGGGTTTTCAAATATTTTGGCGGGTATTTGGAATGTTTTGGTGGGTATTCGGAATGTTTTGATTAGTTTTGACGGGTTTTGGAATATTTTGGCGGGTTTTTAGAAGGTTTTGATTTGTTTTGATTTATTTTGATTCTGTTTAGCCCAGTTTTTTCGTGTGTTTGGATAAGCTTTGGTGGACTTTATCATGTGTTGGCAGGTTTTTTTGCATGTTTTGATCACTTCTGTCTGGTTTTCTATTTTGGCGGGTTTGAAAATATTTTTGGATTAGTTTTGGTGGGTTTTAAAATATTTTGGCTCTTTGCGCAGAGATGACGGTGGCGGTTGCGGTGCGCTCCGGGGCGCTCCTTCTGCGGAAAGACGCCTGGCAGCGGCACTTGGGACAGCTCCGCGTCTGCGTATTCTGCATTTCTTGCCTTCTGCATCTCAGCAAAATGCTTTGCCACTAGGTCTAGCAAGGAGAAACTGTGCCAGCTGAGTAGATGTAGCCCGGCCCGCCCTTTGAAGTTGACAAGTTCTTGGCATCTCAGTGCCTCAAGGGAAGAGCAAGGTTATGGATGGTAGGCTGGGGCAGAACTAGCAGCAAGCAGAGCACAGTTGTCCAAGAATACCTTCCATTGGAATGCTAATGGCAATTGAAGAGGCAGGCCAGTGGCAAGCCACTATCTTCTAGCAGTTTGAAAGGTGCAGACACAGTGCAGGTGTTGTGCGGCTTCCTTCTTGGCCTCCTAGAAGGTGCCGCGCTCTCCGTCTCTTGCTTGCCAATATGTTGCCGTGTTCCTCTTATTGTTTGGTTTTTTTTGATTTGTTTTTAGGATGTTTTGGCGGGTTTTTGGAATGTTTTGGTGATGTTTTAGAGTGTTTTGTTTTCTCTTGTGTTGTTTTTATTGTGTTGGCAGGTTTTGGAATGTTTGGATTAGTTTTGGCGGTTTTTCAAATATTTTGGCAGGTATTTGGAATGTTTTGGTTTGCTTTCATTTGTTTTGATTATGTTTTGGCAAGTTATTGAATGTTTTGATCGCTTCTGACTGGTTTTCTAGTATTTTGGCATCTTTTCAGAATGTTTTGATCAGTTTTGGCAGGTTCTAAACTATTTTGTCGGGTTTTTGGAATGTTTTGGTTGGTTTTGATTTGTTTTTATTATGTTTTGGCCGGATTTCGGAATATTTTGGCTGGTTTTTGGAATGTTTTGGTTGGTTTTCATTTGTTTTTATGATGTTTTGCCTAGTTTTTTTGAATGTTTTGATCAGTTCTGGCTGGTTTTGTAGTATTTTGGCATCTTTTCAGAATGTTTTGATCAGTTTTGGCAGGTTCTAAAATATTTTGTTGGGTTTTCGGAATATTTTGGTTGGTTTTGATTTGTTTTTATGATGTTTTGGCGGGTTTTCGGAATGTTTTGGTTGGGTTTTAGAATGTTTAGTGTTCTCTTGTGTGGTTTTTATTGTGTTGGCAGGTTTTGGAATGTTTGGATTCCTTTTGGCGGGTTTTCAAATATTTTGGCGGGTATTTGGAATGTTTTGGTGGGTATTCGGAATGTTTTGATTAGTTTTGACGGGTTTTGGAATATTTTGGCGGGTTTTTAGAAGGTTTTGATTTGTTTTGATTTGTTTTGATTCTGTTTAGCCCAGTTTTTTCGTGTGTTTGGATAAGCTTTGGTGGACTTTATCATGTTTTGGCAGGTTTTTTTGCATGTTTTGATCACTTCTGTCTGGTTTTCTATTTTGGCGGGTTTGAAAATATTTTTGGATTAGTTTTGGCGTGTTTTAAAATATTTTGTCTCTTTGGGCAGAGATGACAGTGGCGGTTGCGGTGCGCTCTTGGGCGCTCCTTCTGCGGAAAGACGCCTGGCAGCGGCACTTGGGACAGCTCCGCGTCTGCGTATTCTGCATTTCTCGCCTTCTGCATCTCAGCAAAATGCTTTGCCACTAGGTCTAGCAAGGAGAAACTGTGCCAGCTGAGTAGATGTAGCCCGGCCCGCCCTTTGAAGTTGACAAGTTCTTGGCATCTCAGAGCCTAAAGGGAAGAGCAAGGTTATGGATGGTAGGCTGGGGCAGAACTAGCAGCAAGCAGAGCAAAGTTGTCCAAGAATACCATCCATTCCAATGCTAATGGCAATTGAAGAGGCAGGCCAGTGGCAAGCCACTATCTTCTAGCAGTTTGAAAGGTGCAGACACAGTGCAGGTGTTGTGCGGCTTCCTTCTTGGCCTCCTAGAAGGTGCCGCGCTCTCCGTCTCTTGCTTGCCAATATGTTCCCGTGTTCCTCTTATTGTTTGGTTTCTTTTGATTTGTTTTTCGGATGTTTTGGCGGGTTTTCGGAATGTTTTGGTTGGGTTTTAGAATGTTTTGTTTTCTCTTGTGTTGTTTATATTGTGTTGGCTGGTTTTGGAATGTTTGGATTCCTTTTGGTGTGTTTTCAAATATTTTGGCGGGGATTTGGAATGTTTTGGTTTGCTTTCATTTGTTTGGATTATGTTTTGGCAAGTTATTGAATGTTTTGATCCCTTCTGACTGGTTTTCTAGTATTTTGGCATCTTTGCAGAATGTGTGGATCAGTTTTGGCAGGTTCTAAACTATTTTGTCGGGTTTTTGGAATGTTTTGGTTGGTTTTGATTTGTTTTTATGATGTTTTGCCTAGTTTTTTTGAATGTTTTGATCAGTTCTGGCTGGTTTTGTAGTATTTTGGCATCTTTTCAGAATGTTTTGATCAGTTTTGGCAGGTTCTAAAATATTTTGTTGGGTTTTCGGAATATTTTGGTTGGTTTTGATTTGTTTTTATGATGTTTTGGCGGGTTTTCGGAATGTTTTGGTTGGGTTTTAGAATGTTTAGTGTTCTCTTGTGTGGTTTTTATTGTGTTGGCAGGTTTTGGAATGTTTGGATTCCTTTTGGCGGGTTTTCAAATATTTTGGCGGGTATTTGGAATGTTTTGGTGGGTATTCGGAATGTTTTGATTAGTTTTGACGGGTTTTGGAATATTTTGGCGGGTTTTTAGAAGGTTTTGATTTGTTTTGATTTGTTTTGATTCTGTTTAGCCCAGTTTTTGGTGTGTTTGGATTAGCTTTGGTGGGCTTTATCATGTTTTGTCAGGTTTTTTTGCATGTTTTGATCACTTCTGTCTGGTTTTCTATTTTGGCGGGTTTGAAAATATTTTTGGATTAGTTTTGGCGGGTTTTAAAATATTTTGGCTCTTTGCGCAGAGATGACGGTGGCGGTTGCGGTGCGCTCCGGGGCACTCCTTCTGCGGAAAGACGCCTGGCAGCGGCACTTGGGACAGCTCCGCGTCTGCGTATTCTGCATTTCTTGCCTTCTGCATCTCAGCAAAATGCTTTGCCACTAGGTCTAGCAAGGAGAAACTGTGCCAGCTGAGTAGATGTAGCCCGGCCCGCCCTTTGAAGTTGACAAGTTCTTGGCATCTCAGTGCCTCAAGGGAAGAGCAAGGTTATTTATGGTAGGCTGGGGCAGAACTAGCAGCAAGCAGAGCACAGTTGTCCAAGAATACCTTCCATTGGAATGCTAATGGCAATTGAAGAGGCAGGCCAGTGGCAAGCCACTATCTTCTAGCAGTTTGAAAGGTGCAGACACAGTGCAGGTGTTGTGCGGCTTCCTTCTTGGCCTCCTAGAAGGTGCCGCGCTCTCCGTCTCTTGCTTGCCAATATGTTGCCGTGTTCCTCTTATTGTTTGGTTTTTTTTGATTTGTTTTTAGGATGTTTTGGCGGGTTTTTGGAATGTTTTGGTGATGTTTTAGAGTGTTTTGTTTTCTCTTGTGTTGTTTTTATTGTGTTGGCAGGTTTTGGAATGTTTGGATTAGTTTTGGCGGTTTTTCGAATATTTTGGCAGGTATTTGGAATGTTTTGGTTTGCTTTCATTTGTTTTGATTATGTTTTGGCAAGTTATTGAATGTTTTGATTGCTTCTGACTGGTTTTCTAGTATTTTGGCATCTTTTCAGAAAGTTTTGATCAGTTTTGGCAGGTTCTAAACTATTTTGTCGGGTTTTTGGAATGTTTTGGTTGGTTTTGATTTGTTTTTATTATGTTTTGGCCGGATTTCGGAATATTTTGGCTGGTTTTTGGAATGTTTTGGTTGGTTTTGATTTGTTTTTATGATGTTTTGCCTAGTTTTTTTGAATGTTTTGATCAGTTCTGGCTGGTTTTGTAGTATTTTGGCATCTTTTCAGAATGTTTTGATCAGTTTTGGCAGGTTCTAAAATATTTTGTTGGGTTTTCGGAATATTTTGGTTGGTTTTGATTTGTTTTTATGATGATTTGGCGGGTTTTCGGAATGTTTTGGTTGGGTTTTAGAATGTTTAGTGTTCTCTTGTGTGGTTTTTATTGTGTTGGCAGGTTTTGGAATGTTTGGATTCCTTTTGGCGGGTTTTCAAATATTTTGGCGTGTATTTGGAATGTTTTGGTGGGTATTCGGAATGTTTTGATTAGTTTTGACGGGTTTTGGAATATTTTGGCGGGTTTTTAGAAGGTTTTGATTTGTTTGTATTTGTTTTGATTCTGTTTAGCCCAGTTTTTTCGTGTGTTTGGATAAGCTTTGGTGGACTTTATCATGTGTTGGCAGGTTTTTTCCAATGTTTTCATCACTTCTGTCTGGTTTTCTATTTTGGCAGGTTTGAAAATATTTTTTGATTAGTTTTGGCGGGTTTTAAAATATTTTGTCTCTTTGGGCAGAGGTGACGGTGGCGGTTCCGGTGCGCTCTGGGGCGCTCCTTCTGCGGAAAGACGCCTGGCAGCGGCACTTGGGACAGCTCCGCGTCTCCGTATTCTGCATTTCTTGCCTTCTGCATCTCAGCAAAATGCTTTGCCACTAGGTCTAGGAAGGAGAAGCTGTGCCAGCTGAGTAGATGTAGCCCGGCCCGCCCTTTGAAGTTGACAAGTTCTTGGCATCTCAGAGCCTAAAGGGAAGAGCAAGGTTATGGATGGTAGGCTGGGGCAGAACTAGCAGCAAGCAGAGCAAAGTTGTCCAAGAATACCTTCCATTGGAATGCTAATGGCAATTGAAGAGGCAGGCCAGTGGCAAGCCACTATCTTCTAGCAGTTTGAAAGTTGCAGACACAGTGCAGGTGTTGTGCGGCTTCCTTCTTGGCCTCCTAGAAGGTGCCGCGCTCTCCGTCTCTTGCTTGCCAATATGTTGCCATGTTCCTCTTATTGTTTGGTTTCTTTTGATTTGTTTTTATGATGTTTTGGCGGTTTTTGGGAATGTTTTGGTGGTGTTTTAGAATGTTTTGTTTTCTCTTGTGTTGTTTTTCTTGTGTTGGCAGGTTTTGGAATGTTTGGATTCCTTTTGGTGTGTTTTCAAATATTTTGGCAGGTATTTGGAATGTTTTGGTTTGCTTTCATTTGTTTTGATTATGTTTTGGCAAGTTATTGAATGTTTTGATCGCTTCTGACTGGTTTTCTAGTATTTTGGCATCTTTTCAGAATGTTTTGATCAGTTTTGGCAGGTTCTAAACTATTTTGTCGGGTTTTTGGAATTTTTTTTTTGCTTTCATTTGTTTTGATTATGTTTTGGCCGGATTTCGGAATATTTTGTCGGGTTTTTGGAATGTTTTGGTTGGTTTTGATTTGTTTTTATGATGTTTTGCCTAGTTTTTTTGAATGTTTTGATCAGTTCTGGCTGGTTTTGTAGTATTTTGGCATCTTTTCAGAATGTTTTGATCAGTTTTGGCAGGTTCTAAAATATTTTGTTGGGTTTTCGGAATATTTTGGTTGGTTTTGATTTGTTTTTATGATGTTTTGGCGGGTTTTCGGAATGTTTTGGTTGGGTTTTAGAATGTTTAGTGTTCTCTTGTGTGGTTTTTATTGTGTTGGCAGGTTTTGGAATGTTTGGATTCCTTTTGGCGGGTTTTCAAATATTTTGGCGGGTATTTGGAATGTTTTGGTGGGTATTCGGAATGTTTTGATTAGTTTTGACGGGTTTTGGAATATTTTGGCGGGTTTTTAGAAGGTTTTGATTTGTTTTGATTTGTTTTGATTCTGTTTAGCCCAGTTTTTGGTGTGTTTGGATTAGCTTTGGTGGGCTTTATCATGTTTTGTCAGGTTTTTTTGCATGTTTTGATCACTTCTGTCTGGTTTTCTATTTTGGCGGGTTTGAAAATATTTTTGGATTAGTTTTGGCGGGTTTTAAAATATTTTGGCTCTTTGCGCAGAGATGACGGTGGCGGTTGCGGTGCGCTCCGGGGCACTCCTTCTGCGGAAAGACGCCTGGCAGCGGCACTTGGGACAGCTCCGCGTCTGCGTATTCTGCATTTCTTGCCTTCTGCATCTCAGCAAAATGCTTTGCCACTAGGTCTAGCAAGGAGAAACTGTGGCAGCTGAGTAGATGTAGCCCGGCCCGCCCTTTGAAGTTGACAAGTTCTTGGCATCTCAGTGCCTCAAGGGAAGAGCAAGGTTATTTATGGTAGGCTGGGGCAGAACTAGCAGCAAGCAGAGCACAGTTGTCCAAGAATACCTTCCATTGGAATGCTAATGGCAATTGAAGAGGCAGGCCAGTGGCAAGCCACTATCTTCTAGCAGTTTGAAAGGTGCAGACACAGTGCAGGTGTTGTGCGGCTTCCTTCTTGGCCTCCTAGAAGGTGCCGCGCTCTCCGTCTCTTGCTTGCCAATATGTTGCCGTGTTCCTCTTATTGTTTGGTTTTTTTTGATTTGTTTTTAGGATGTTTTGGCGGGTTTTTGGAATGTTTTGGTGATGTTTTAGAGTGTTTTGTTTTCTCTTGTGTTGTTTTTATTGTGTTGGCAGGTTTTGGAATGTTTGGATTAGTTTTGGCGGTTTTTCGAATATTTTGGCAGGTATTTGGAATGTTTTGGTTTGCTTTCATTTGTTTTGATTATGTTTTGGCAAGTTATTGAATGTTTTGATTGCTTCTGACTGGTTTTCTAGTATTTTGGCATCTTTTCAGAAAGTTTTGATCAGTTTTGGCAGGTTCTAAACTATTTTGTCGGGTTTTTGGAATGTTTTGGTTGGTTTTGATTTGTTTTTATTATGTTTTGGCCGGATTTCGGAATATTTTGGCTGGTTTTTGGAATGTTTTGGTTGGTTTTGATTTGTTTTTATGATGTTTTGCCTAGTTTTTTTGAATGTTTTGATCAGTTCTGGCTGGTTTTGTAGTATTTTGGCATCTTTTCAGAATGTTTTGATCAGTTTTGGCAGGTTCTAAAATATTTTGTTGGGTTTTCGGAATATTTTGGTTGGTTTTGATTTGTTTTTATGATGATTTGGCGGGTTTTCGGAATGTTTTGGTTGGGTTTTAGAATGTTTAGTGTTCTCTTGTGTGGTTTTTATTGTGTTGGCAGGTTTTGGAATGTTTGGATTCCTTTTGGCGGGTTTTCAAATATTTTGGCGTGTATTTGGAATGTTTTGGTGGGTATTCGGAATGTTTTGATTAGTTTTGACGGGTTTTGGAATATTTTGGCGGGTTTTTAGAAGGTTTTGATTTGTTTGTATTTGTTTTGATTCTGTTTAGCCCAGTTTTTTCATGTGTTTGGATAAGCTTTGGTGGACTTTATCATGTGTTGGCAGGTTTTTTCCAATGTTTTCATCACTTCTGTCTGGTTTTCTATTTTGGCAGGTTTGAAAATATTTTTTGATTAGTTTTGGCGGGTTTTAAAATATTTTGTCTCTTTGGGCAGAGGTGACGGTGGCGGTTCCGGTGCGCTCTGGGGCGCTCCTTCTGCGGAAAGACGCCTGGCAGCGGCACTTGGGACAGCTCCGCGTCTCCGTATTCTGCATTTCTTGCCTTCTGCATCTCAGCAAAATGCTTTGCCACTAGGTCTAGCAAGGAGAAGCTGTGCCAGCTGAGTAGATGTAGCCCGGCCCGCCCTTTGAAGTTGACAAGTTCTTGGCATCTCAGAGCCTAAAGGGAAGAGCAAGGTTATGGATGGTAGGCTGGGGCAGAACTAGCAGCAAGCAGAGCAAAGTTGTCCAAGAATACCTTCCATTGGAATGCTAATGGCAATTGAAGAGGCAGGCCAGTGGCAAGCCACTATCTTCTAGCAGTTTGAAAGTTGCAGACACAGTGCAGATGTTGTGCGGCTTCCTTCTTGGCCTCCTAGAAGGTGCCGCGCTCTCCGTCTCTTGCTTGCCAATATGTTGCCATGTTCCTCTTATTGTTTGGTTTCTTTTGATTTGTTTTTATGATGTTTTGGCGGTTTTTGGGAATGTTTTGGTGGTGTTTTAGAATGTTTTGTTTTCTCTTGTGTTGTTTTTCTTGTGTTGGCAGGTTTTGGAATGTTTGGATTCCTTTTGGTGTGTTTTCAAATATTTTGGCAGGTATTTGGAATGTTTTGGTTTGCTTTCATTTGTTTTGATTATGTTTTGGCAAGTTATTGAATGTTTTGATCGCTTCTGACTGGTTTTCTAGTATTTTGGCATCTTTTCAGAATGTTTTGATCAGTTTTGGCAGGTTCTAAATTATTTTGTCGGGTTTTTGGAATTTTTTTTTTGCTTTCATTTGTTTTGATTATGTTTTGGCCGGATTTCGGAATATTTTGTCGGGTTTTTGGAATGTTTTGGTTGGTTTTGATTTGTTTTTATGATGTTTTGCCTAGTTTTTTTGAATGTTTTGATCAGTTCTGGCTGGTTTTGTAGTATTTTGGCATCTTTTCAGAATGTTTTGATCAGTTTTGGCAGGTTCTAAAATATTTTGTTGGGTTTTCGGAATATTTTGGTTGGTTTTGATTTGTTTTTATGATGTTTTGGCGGGTTTTCGGAATGTTTTGGTTGGGTTTTAGAATGTTTAGTGTTCTCTTGTGTGGTTTTTATTGTGTTGGCAGGTTTTGGAATGTTTGGATTCCTTTTGGCGGGTTTTCAAATATTTTGGCGGGTATTTGGAATGTTTTGGTGGGTATTCGGAATGTTTTGATTAGTTTTGATGGGTTTTGGAATATTTTGGCGGGTTTTTAGAAGGTTTTGATTTGTTTTGATTTGTTTTGATTCTGTTTAGCCCAGTTTTTCGGTGTGTTTGGATAAGCTTTGGTGGACTTTATCATGTTTTGGCAGGTTTTTTTGCATGTTTTGATCACTTCTGTCTGGTTTTCTATTTTGGCAGGTTTGAAAATATTTTTGGATTAGTTTTGGCGTGTTTTAAAATATTTTGTCTCTTTGGGCAGAGATGACGGTGGCGGTTGCGGTGTGCTCCGGGGCGCTCCTTCTGCGGAAAGACGCCTGGCAGCGGCACTTGGGACAGCTCCGCGTCTGCGTATTCTGCATTTCTCGCCTTCTGCATCTCAGCAAAATGCTTTGCCATGAGGTCTAGCAAGGAGAAACTGTGCCAGCTGAGTAGATGTAGCCCGGCCCGCCCTTTGAAGTTGACAAGTTCTTGGCATCTCAGAGCCTAAAGGGAAGAGCAAGGTTATGGATGGTAGGCTGGGGCAGAACTAGCAGCAAGCAGAGCAAAGTTGTCCAAGAATACCATCCATTCCAATGCTAATGGCAATTGAAGAGGCAGGCCAGTGGCAAGCCACTATCTTCTAGCAGTTTGAAAGGTGCAGACACAGTGCAGGTGTTGTGCGGCTTCCTTCTTGGCCTCCTAGAAGGTGCCGCGCTCTCCGTCTCTTGCTTGCCAATATGTTCCCGTGTTCCTCTTATTGTTTGGTTTCTTTTGATTTGTTTTTCGGATGTTTTGGCGGGTTTTCGGAATGTTTTGGTTGGGTTTTAGAATGTTTTGTTTTCTCTTGTGTTGTTTATATTGTGTTGGCTGGTTTTGGAATGTTTGGATTCCTTTTGGTGTGTTTTCAAATATTTTGGCGGGGATTTGGAATGTTTTGGTTTGCTTTCATTTGTTTGGATTATGTTTTGGCAAGTTATTGAATGTTTCGATCCCTTCTGACTGGTTTTCTAGTATTTTGGCATCTTTTCAGAATGTTTTGATCAGTTTTGGCAGGTTCTAAACTATTTTGTCGGGTTTTTGGAATGTTTTGGTTGGTTTTGATTTGTTTTTATGATGTTTTGCCTAGTTTTTTTGAATGTTTTGATCAGTTCTGGCTGGTTTTGTAGTATTTTGGCATCTTTTCAGAATGTTTTGATCAGTTTTGGCAGGTTCTAAAATATTTTGTTGGGTTTTCGGAATATTTTGGTTGGTTTTGATTTGTTTTTATGATGTTTTGGCGGGTTTTCGGAATGTTTTGGTTGGGTTTTAGAATGTTTAGTGTTCTCTTGTGTGGTTTTTATTGTGTTGGCAGGTTTTGGAATGTTTGGATTCCTTTTGGCGGGTTTTCAGATATTTTGGCGGGTATTTGGAATGTTTTGGTGGGTATTCGGAATGTTTTGATTAGTTTTGATGGGTTTTGGAATATTTTGGCGGGTTTTTAGAAGGTTTTGATTTGTTTTGATTTGTTTTGATTATGTTTAGCCCAGTTTTTCGGTGTGTTTGGATAAGCTTTGGTGGACTTTATCATGTTTTGGCAGGTTTTTTTGCATGTTTTGATCACTTCTGTCTGGTTTTCTATTTTGGCGGGTTTGAAAATATTTTTGGATTAGTTTTGGCGTGTTTTAAAATATTTTGTCTCTTTGGGCAGAGATGACGGTGGCGGTTGCGGTGTGCTCCGGGGCGCTCCTTCTGCGGAAAGACGCCTGGCAGCGGCACTTGGGACAGCTCCGCGTCTGCGTATTCTGCATTTCTCGCCTTCTGCATCTCAGCAAAATGCTTTGCCATGAGGTCTAGCAAGGAGAAACTGTGCCAGCTGAGTAGATGTAGCCCGGCCCGCCCTTTGAAGTTGACAAGTTCTTGGCATCTCAGAGCCTAAAGGGAAGAGCAAGGTTATGGATGGTAGGCTGGGGCAGAACTAGCAGCAAGCAGAGCAAAGTTGTCCAAGAATACCATCCATTCCAATGCTAATGGCAATTGAAGAGGCAGGCCAGTGGCAAGCCACTATCTTCTAGCAGTTTGAAAGGTGCAGACACAGTGCAGGTGTTGTGCGGCTTCCTTCTTGGCCTCCTAGAAGGTGCCGCGCTCTCCGTCTCTTGCTTGCCAATATGTTGCCGTGTTCCTCTTATTGTTTGGTTTCTTTTGATTTGTTTTTCGGATGTTTTGGCGGGTTTTCGGAATGTTTTGATTGGGTTTTAGAATGTTTTGTTTTCTCTTGTGTTGTTTTTCTTGTGTTGGCTGGTTTTGGAATGTTTGGATTCCTTTTGGTGTGTTTTCAAATATTTTGGCGGGGATTTGGAATGTTTTGGTTTGCTTTCATTTGTTTGGATTATGTTTTGGCAAGTTATTGAATGTTTCGATCCCTTCTGACTGGTTTTCTAGTATTTTGGCATCTTTTCAGAAAGTTTTGATCAGTTTTGGCAGGTTCTAAACTATTTTGTCGGGTTTTTGGAATGTTTTGGTTGGTTTTGATTTGTTTTTATGATGTTTTGCCTAGTTTTTTTGAATGTTTTGATCAGTTCTGGCTGGTTTTGTAGTATTTTGGCATCTTTTCAGAATGTTTTGATCAGTTTTGGCAGGTTCTAAAATATTTTGTTGGGTTTTCGGAATATTTTGGTTGGTTTTGATTTGTTTTGATGATGTTTTGGCGGGTTTTCGGAATGTTTTGGTTGGGTTTTAGAATGTTTAGTGTTCTCTTGTGTGGTTTTTATTGTGTTGGCAGGTTTTGGAATGTTTGGATTCCTTTTGGCGGGTTTTCAAATATTTTGGCGGGTATTTGGAATGTTTTGGTGGGTATTCGGAATGTTTTGATTAGTTTTGACGGGTTTTGGAATATTTTGGCGGGTTTTTAGAAGGTTTTGATTTGTTTTGATTTGTTTTGATTCTGTTTAGCCCAGTTTTTGGTGTGTTTGGATTAGCTTTGGTGGACTTTATCATGTTTTGGCAGGTTTTTTCCAATGTTTTGATCACTTCTGTCTGGTTTTCTATTTTGGCGGGTTTGAAAATATTTTTGGATTAGTTTTGGCGGGTTTTAAAATATTTTGGCTCTTTGCGCAGAGATGACGGTGGCGGTTGCGGTGCGCTCCGGGGCACTCCTTCTGCGGAAAGACGCCTGGCAGCGGCACTTGGGACAGCTCCGCGTCTGCGTATTCTGCATTTCTTGCCTTCTGCATCTCAGCAAAATGCTTTGCCACTAGGTCTAGCAAGGAGAAACTGTGCCAGCTGAGTAGATGTAGCCCGGCCCGCCCTTTGAAGTTGACAAGTTCTTGGCATCTCAGTGCCTCAAGGGAAGAGCAAGGTTATTTATGGTAGGCTGGGGCAGAACTAGCAGCAAGCAGAGCACAGTTGTCCAAGAATACCTTCCATTGGAATGCTAATGGCAATTGAAGAGGCAGGCCAGTGGCAAGCCACTATCTTCTAGCAGTTTGAAAGGTGCAGACACAGTGCAGGTGTTGTGCGGCTTCCTTCTTGGCCTCCTAGAAGGTGCCGCGCTCTCCGTCTCTTGCTTGCCAATATGTTGCCGTGTTCCTCTTATTGTTTGGTTTTTTTTGATTTGTTTTTAGGATGTTTTGGCGGGTTTTTGGAATGTTTTGGTGATGTTTTAGAGTGTTTTGTTTTCTCTTGTGTTGTTTTTATTGTGTTGGCAGGTTTTGGAATGTTTGGATTAGTTTTGGCGGTTTTTCGAATATTTTGGCAGGTATTTGGAATGTTTTGGTTTGCTTTCATTTGTTTTGATTATGTTTTGGCAAGTTATTGAATGTTTTGATTGCTTCTGACTGGTTTTCTAGTATTTTGGCATCTTTTCAGAAAGTTTTGATCAGTTTTGGCAGGTTCTAAACTATTTTGTCGGGTTTTTGGAATGTTTTGGTTGGTTTTGATTTGTTTTTATTATGTTTTGGCCGGATTTCGGAATATTTTGGCTGGTTTTTGGAATGTTTTGGTTGGTTTTGATTTGTTTTTATGATGTTTTGCCTAGTTTTTTTGAATGTTTTGATCAGTTCTGGCTGGTTTTGTAGTATTTTGGCATCTTTTCAGAATGTTTTGATCAGTTTTGGCAGGTTCTAAAATATTTTGTTGGGTTTTCGGAATATTTTGGTTGGTTTTGATTTGTTTTTATGATATTTTGGCGGGTTTTCGGAATGTTTTGGTTGGGTTTTAGAATGTTTAGTGTTCTCTTGTGTGGTTTTTATTGTGTTGGCAGGTTTTGGAATGTTTGGATTCCTTTTGGCGGGTTTTCAAATATTTTGGCGTGTATTTGGAATGTTTTGGTGGGTATTCGGAATGTTTTGATTAGTTTTGACGGGTTTTGGAATATTTTGGCGGGTTTTTAGAAGGTTTTGATTTGTTTGTATTTGTTTTGATTCTGTTTAGCCCAGTTTTTTCGTGTGTTTGGATAAGCTTTGGTGGACTTTATCATGTGTTGGCAGGTTTTTTCCAATGTTTTCATCACTTCTGTCTGGTTTTCTATTTTGGCAGGTTTGAAAATATTTTTTGATTAGTTTTGGCGGGTTTTAAAATATTTTGTCTCTTTGGGCAGAGGTGACGGTGGCGGTTCCGGTGCGCTCTGGGGCGCTCCTTCTGCGGAAAGACGCCTGGCAGCGGCACTTGGGACAGCTCCGCGTCTCCGTATTCTGCATTTCTTGCCTTCTGCATCTCAGCAAAATGCTTTGCCACTAGGTCTAGCAAGGAGAAGCTGTGCCAGCTGAGTAGATGTAGCCCGGCCCGCCCTTTGAAGTTGACAAGTTCTTGGCATCTCAGAGCCTAAAGGGAAGAGCAAGGTTATGGATGGTAGGCTGGGGCAGAACTAGCAGCAAGCAGAGCAAAGTTGTCCAAGAATACCTTCCATTGGAATGCTAATGGCAATTGAAGAGGCAGGCCAGTGGCAAGCCACTATCTTCTAGCAGTTTGAAAGTTGCAGACACAGTGCAGGTGTTGTGCGGCTTCCTTCTTGGCCTCCTAGAAGGTGCCGCGCTCTCCGTCTCTTGCTTGCCAATATGTTGCCATGTTCCTCTTATTGTTTGGTTTCTTTTGATTTGTTTTTATGATGTTTTGGCGGTTTTTGGGAATGTTTTGGTGGTGTTTTAGAATGTTTTGTTTTCTCTTGTGTTGTTTTTCTTGTGTTGGCAGGTTTTGGAATGTTTGGATTCCTTTTGGTGTGTTTTCAAATATTTTGGCAGGTATTTGGAATGTTTTGGTTTGCTTTCATTTGTTTTGATTATGTTTTGGCAAGTTATTGAATGTTTTGATCGCTTCTGACTGGTTTTCTAGTATTTTGGCATCTTTTCAGAATGTTTTGATCAGTTTTGGCAGGTTCTAAACTATTTTGTCGGGTTTTTGGAATTTTTTTTTTGCTTTCATTTGTTTTGATTATGTTTTGGCCGGATTTCGGAATATTTTGTCGGGTTTTTGGAATGTTTTGGTTGGTTTTGATTTGTTTTTATGATGTTTTGCCTAGTTTTTTTGAATGTTTTGATCAGTTCTGGCTGGTTTTGTAGTATTTTGGCATCTTTTCAGAATGTTTTGATCAGTTTTGGCAGGTTCTAAAATATTTTGTTGGGTTTTCGGAATATTTTGGTTGGTTTTGATTTGTTTTTATGATGTTTTGGCGGGTTTTCGGAATGTTTTGGTTGGGTTTTAGAATGTTTAGTGTTCTCTTGTGTGGTTTTTATTGTGTTGGCAGGTTTTGGAATGTTTGGATTCCTTTTGGCGGGTTTTCAAATATTTTGGCGGGTATTTGGAATGTTTTGGTGGGTATTCGGAATGTTTTGATTAGTTTTGACGGGTTTTGGAATATTTTGGCGGGTTTTTAGAAGGTTTTGATTTGTTTGTATTTGTTTTGATTCTGTTTAGCCCAGTTTTTTCGTGTGTTTGGATAAGCTTTGGTGGACTTTATCATGTGTTGGCAGGTTTTTTCCAATGTTTTCATCACTTCTGTCTGGTTTTCTATTTTGGCAGGTTTGAAAATATTTTTGGATTAGTTTTGGCGTGTTTTAAAATATTTTGTCTCTTTGGGCAGAGATGACGGTGGCGGTTGCGGTGTGCTCCGGGGCGCTCCTTCTGCGGAAAGACGCCTGGCAGCGGCACTTGGGACAGCTCCGCGTCTGCGTATTCTGCATTTCTCGCCTTCTGCATCTCAGCAAAATGCTTTGCCATGAGGTCTAGCAAGGAGAAACTGTGCCAGCTGAGTAGATGTAGCCCGGCCCGCCCTTTAAAGTTGACAAGTTCTTGGCATCTCAGAGCCTAAAGGGAAGAGCAAGGTTATGGATGGTAGGCTGGGGCAGAACTAGCAGCAAGCAGAGCAAAGTTGTCCAAGAATACCATCCATTCCAATGCTAATGGCAATTGAAGAGGCAGGCCAGTGGCAAGCCACTATCTTCTAGCAGTTTGAAAGGTGCAGACACAGTGCAGGTGTTGTGCGGCTTCCTTCTTGGCCTCCTAGAAGGTGCCGCGCTCTCCGTCTCTTGCTTGCCAATATGTTCCCGTGTTCCTCTTATTGTTTGGTTTCTTTTGATTTGTTTTTCGGATGTTTTGGCGGGTTTTCGGAATGTTTTGGTTGGGTTTTAGAATGTTTTGTTTTCTCTTGTGTTGTTTATATTGTGTTGGCTGGTTTTGGAATGTTTGGATTCCTTTTGGTGTGTTTTCAAATATTTTGGCGGGGATTTGGAATGTTTTGGTTTGCTTTCATTTGTTTGGATTATGTTTTGGCAAGTTATTGAATGTTTCGATCCCTTCTGACTGGTTTTCTAGTATTTTGGCATCTTTTCAGAATGTTTTGATCAGTTTTGGCAGGTTCTAAACTATTTTGTCGGGTTTTTGGAATGTTTTGGTTGGTTTTGATTTGTTTTTATGATGTTTTGCCTAGTTTTTTTGAATGTTTTGATCAGTTCTGGCTGGTTTTGTAGTATTTTGGCATCTTTTCAGAATGTTTTGATCAGTTTTGGCAGGTTCTAAAATATTTTGTTGGGTTTTCGGAATATTTTGGTTGGTTTTGATTTGTTTTTATGATGTTTTGGCGGGTTTTCGGAATGTTTTGGTTGGGTTTTAGAATGTTTAGTGTTCTCTTGTGTGGTTTTTATTGTGTTGGCAGGTTTTGGAATGTTTGGATTCCTTTTGGCGGGTTTTCAGATATTTTGGCGGGTATTTGGAATGTTTTGGTGGGTATTCGGAATGTTTTGATTAGTTTTGATGGGTTTTGGAATATTTTGGCGGGTTTTTAGAAGGTTTTGATTTGTTTTGATTTGTTTTGATTATGTTTAGCCCAGTTTTTCGGTGTGTTTGGATAAGCTTTGGTGGACTTTATCATGTGTTGGCAGGTTTTTTTGCATGTTTTGATCACTTCTGTCTGGTTTTCTATTTTGGCGGGTTTGAAAATATTTTTGGATTAGTTTTGGCGGGTTTTAAAATATTTTGTCTCTTTGGGCAGAGATGACGGTGGCGGTTGCGGTGTGCTCCGGGGCGCTCCTTCTGCGGAAAGACGCCTGGCAGCGGCACTTGGGACAGCTCCGCGTCTGCGTATTCTGCATTTCTCGCCTTCTGCATCTCAGCAAAATGCTTTGCCATGAGGTCTAGCAAGGAGAAACTGTGCCAGCTGAGTAGATGTAGCCCGGCCCGCCCTTTGAAGTTGACAAGTTCTTGGCATCTCAGAGCCTAAAGGGAAGAGCAAGGTTATGGATGGTAGGCTGGGGCAGAACTAGCAGCAAGCAGAGCAAAGTTGTCCAAGAATACCATCCATTCCAATGCTAATGGCAATTGAAGAGGCAGGCCAGTGGCAAGCCACTATCTTCTAGCAGTTTGAAAGGTGCAGACACAGTGCAGGTGTTGTGCGGCTTCCTTCTTGGCCTCCTAGAAGGTGCCGCGCTCTCCGTCTCTTGCTTGCCAATATGTTCCCGTGTTCCTCTTATTGTTTGGTTTCTTTTGATTTGTTTTTCGGATGTTTTGGCGGGTTTTCGGAATGTTTTGGTTGGGTTTTAGAATGTTTTGTTTTCTCTTGTGTTGTTTATATTGTGTTGGCTGGTTTTGGAATGTTTGGATTCCTTTTGGTGTGTTTTCAAATATTTTGGCGGGGATTTGGAATGTTTTGGTTTGCTTTCATTTGTTTGGATTATGTTTTGGCAAGTTATTGAATGTTTCGATCCCTTCTGACTGGTTTTCTAGTATTTTGGCATCTTTTCAGAATGTTTTGATCAGTTTTGGCAGGTTCTAAACTATTTTGTCGGGTTTTTGGAATGTTTTGGTTGGTTTTGATTTGTTTTTATGATGTTTTGCCTAGTTTTTTTGAATGTTTTGATCAGTTCTGGCTGGTTTTCTAGTATTTTGGCATCTTTTCAGAATGTTTTGATCAGTTTTGGCAGGTTCTAAAATATTTTGTTGGGTTTTCGGAATATTTTGGTTGGTTTTGATTTGTTTTTATGATGTTTTGGCGGGTTTTCGGAATGTTTTGGTTGGGTTTTAGAATGTTTAGTGTTCTCTTGTGTGGTTTTTATTGTGTTGGCAGGTTTTGGAATGTTTGGATTCCTTTTGGCGGGTTTTCAAATATTTTGGCGGGTATTTGGAATGTTTTGGTGGGTATTCGGAATGTTTTGATTAGTTTTGACGGGTTTTGGAATATTTTGGCGGGTTTTTAGAAGGTTTTGATTTGTTTTGATTTGTTTTGATTCTGTTTAGCCCAGTTTTTGGTGTGTTTGGATTAGCTTTGGTGGACTTTATCATGTTTTGGCAGGTTTTTTCCAATGTTTTGATCACTTCTGTCTGGTTTTCTATTTTGGCGGGTTTGAAAATATTTTTGGATTAGTTTTGGCGGGTTTTAAAATATTTTGTCTCTTTGCGCAGAGATGACGGTGGCGGTTGCGGTGCGCTCCGGGGCACTCCTTCTGCGGAAAGACGCCTGGCAGCGGCACTTGGGACAGCTCCGCGTCTGCGTATTCTGCATTTCTTGCCTTCTGCATCTCAGCAAAATGCTTTGCCACTAGGTCTAGCAAGGAGAAACTGTGCCAGCTGAGTAGATGTAGCCCGGCCCGCCCTTTGAAGTTGACAAGTTCTTGGCATCTCAGTGCCTCAAGGGAAGAGCAAGGTTATTTATGGTAGGCTGGGGCAGAACTAGCAGCAAGCAGAGCACAGTTGTCCAAGAATACCTTCCATTGGAATGCTAATGGCAATTGAAGAGGCAGGCCAGTGGCAAGCCACTATCTTCTAGCAGTTTGAAAGGTGCAGACACAGTGCAGGTGTTGTGCGGCTTCCTTCTTGGCCTCCTAGAAGGTGCCGCGCTCTCCGTCTCTTGCTTGCCAATATGTTGCCGTGTTCCTCTTATTGTTTGGTTTTTTTTGATTTGTTTTTAGGATGTTTTGGCGGGTTTTTGGAATGTTTTGGTGATGTTTTAGAGTGTTTTGTTTTCTCTTGTGTTGTTTTTATTGTGTTGGCAGGTTTTGGAATGTTTGGATTAGTTTTGGCGGTTTTTCGAATATTTTGGCAGGTATTTGGAATGTTTTGGTTTGCTTTCATTTGTTTTGATTATGTTTTGGCAAGTTATTGAATGTTTTGATTGCTTCTGACTGGTTTTCTAGTATTTTGGCATCTTTTCAGAAAGTTTTGATCAGTTTTGGCAGGTTCTAAACTATTTTGTCGGGTTTTTGGAATGTTTTGGTTGGTTTTGATTTGTTTTTATTATGTTTTGGCCGGATTTCGGAATATTTTGGCTGGTTTTTGGAATGTTTTGGTTGGTTTTGATTTGTTTTTATGATGTTTTGCCTAGTTTTTTTGAATGTTTTGATCAGTTCTGGCTGGTTTTGTAGTATTTTGGCATCTTTTCAGAATGTTTTGATCAGTTTTGGCAGGTTCTAAAATATTTTGTTGGGTTTTCGGAATATTTTGGTTGGTTTTGATTTGTTTTTATGATATTTTGGCGGGTTTTCGGAATGTTTTGGTTGGGTTTTAGAATGTTTAGTGTTCTCTTGTGTGGTTTTTATTGTGTTGGCAGGTTTTGGAATGTTTGGATTCCTTTTGGCGGGTTTTCAAATATTTTGGCGTGTATTTGGAATGTTTTGGTGGGTATTCGGAATGTTTTGATTAGTTTTGACGGGTTTTGGAATATTTTGGCGGGTTTTTAGAAGGTTTTGATTTGTTTGTATTTGTTTTGATTCTGTTTAGCCCAGTTTTTTCGTGTGTTTGGATAAGCTTTGGTGGACTTTATCATGTGTTGGCAGGTTTTTTCCAATGTTTTCATCACTTCTGTCTGGTTTTCTATTTTGGCAGGTTTGAAAATATTTTTTGATTAGTTTTGGCGGGTTTTAAAATATTTTGTCTCTTTGGGCAGAGGTGACGGTGGCGGTTCCGGTGCGCTCTGGGGCGCTCCTTCTGCGGAAAGACGCCTGGCAGCGGCACTTGGGACAGCTCCGCGTCTCCGTATTCTGCATTTCTTGCCTTCTGCATCTCAGCAAAATGCTTTGCCACTAGGTCTAGCAAGGAGAAGCTGTGCCAGCTGAGTAGATGTAGCCCGGCCCGCCCTTTGAAGTTGACAAGTTCTTGGCATCTCAGAGCCTAAAGGGAAGAGCAAGGTTATGGATGGTAGGCTGGGGCAGAACTAGCAGCAAGCAGAGCAAAGTTTTCCAAGAATACCTTCCATTGGAATGCTAATGGCAATTGAAGAGGCAGGCCAGTGGCAAGCCACTATCTTCTAGCAGTTTGAAAGTTGCAGACACAGTGCAGGTGTTGTGCGGCTTCCTTCTTGGCCTCCTAGAAGGTGCCGCGCTCTCCGTCTCTTGCTTGCCAATATGTTGCCATGTTCCTCTTATTGTTTGGTTTCTTTTGATTTGTTTTTATGATGTTTTGGCGGTTTTTGGGAATGTTTTGGTGGTGTTTTAGAATGTTTTGTTTTCTCTTGTGTTGTTTTTCTTGTGTTGGCAGGTTTTGGAATGTTTGGATTCCTTTTGGTGTGTTTTCAAATATTTTGGCAGGTATTTGGAATGTTTTGGTTTGCTTTCATTTGTTTTGATTATGTTTTGGCAAGTTATTGAATGTTTTGATCGCTTCTGACTGGTTTTCTAGTATTTTGGCATCTTTTCAGAATGTTTTGATCAGTTTTGGCAGGTTCTAAACTATTTTGTCGGGTTTTTGGAATGTTTTGGTTTGCTTTCATTTGTTTTGATTATGTTTTGGCAAGTTATTGAATGTTTTGATCGCTTCTGACTGGTTTTCTAGTATTTTGGCATCTTTTCAGAATGTTTTGATCAGTTTTGGCAGGTTCTAAACTATTTTGTCGGGTTTTTGGAATTTTTTTTTTGCTTTCATTTGTTTTGATTATGTTTTGGCCGGATTTCGGAATATTTTGTCGGGTTTTTGGAATGTTTTGGTTGGTTTTGATTTGTTTTTATGATGTTTTGCCTAGTTTTTTTGAATGTTTTGATCAGTTCTGGCTGGTTTTGTAGTATTTTGGCATCTTTTCAGAATGTTTTGATCAGTTTTGGCAGGTTCTAAAATATTTTGTTGGGTTTTCGGAATATTTTGGTTGGTTTTGATTTGTTTTTATGATGTTTTGGCGGGTTTTCGGAATGTTTTGGTTGGGTTTTAGAATGTTTAGTGTTCTCTTGTGTGGTTTTTATTGTGTTGGCAGGTTTTGGAATGTTTGGATTCCTTTTGGCGGGTTTTCAAATATTTTGGCGGGTATTTGGAATGTTTTGGTGGGTATTCGGAATGTTTTGATTAGTTTTGATGGGTTTTGGAATATTTTGGCGGGTTTTTAGAAGGTTTTGATTTGTTTTGATTTGTTTTGATTATGTTTAGCCCAGTTTTTCGGTGTGTTTGGATAAGCTTTGGTGGACTTTATCATGTTTTGGCAGGTTTTTTTGCATGTTTTGATCACTTCTGTCTGGTTTTCTATTTTGGCAGGTTTGAAAATATTTTTGGATTAGTTTTGGCGTGTTTTAAAATATTTTGTCTCTTTGGGCAGAGATGACGGTGGCGGTTGCGGTGTGCTCCGGGGCGCTCCTTCTGCGGAAAGACGCCTGGCAGCGGCACTTGGGACAGCTCCGCGTCTGCGTATTCTGCATTTCTCGCCTTCTGCATCTCAGCAAAATGCTTTGCCATGAGGTCTAGCAAGGAGAAACTGTGCCAGCTGAGTAGATGTAGCCCGGCCCGCCCTTTAAAGTTGACAAGTTCTTGGCATCTCAGAGCCTAAAGGGAAGAGCAAGGTTATGGATGGTAGGCTGGGGCAGAACTAGCAGCAAGCAGAGCAAAGTTGTCCAAAAATACCATCCATTCCAATGCTAATGGCAATTGAAGAGGCAGGCCAGTGGCAAGCCACTATCTTCTAGCAGTTTGAAAGGTGCAGACACAGTGCAGGTGTTGTGCGGCTTCCTTCTTGGCCTCCTAGAAGGTGCCGCGCTCTCCGTCTCTTGCTTGCCAATATGTTCCCGTGTTCCTCTTATTGTTTGGTTTCTTTTGATTTGTTTTTCGGATGTTTTGGCGGGTTTTCGGAATGTTTTGGTTGGGTTTTAGAATGTTTTGTTTTCTCTTGTGTTGTTTATATTGTGTTGGCTGGTTTTGGAATGTTTGGATTCCTTTTGGTGTGTTTTCAAATATTTTGGCGGGGATTTGGAATGTTTTGGTTTGCTTTCATTTGTTTGGATTATGTTTTGGCAAGTTATTGAATGTTTCGATCCCTTCTGACTGGTTTTCTAGTATTTTGGCATCTTTTCAGAATGTTTTGATCAGTTTTGGCAGGTTCTAAACTATTTTGTCGGGTTTTTGGAATGTTTTGGTTGGTTTTGATTTGTTTTTATGATGTTTTGCCTAGTTTTTTTGAATGTTTTGATCAGTTCTGGCTGGTTTTGTAGTATTTTGGCATCTTTTCAGAATGTTTTGATCAGTTTTGGCAGGTTCTAAAATATTTTGTTGGGTTTTCGGAATATTTTGGTTGGTTTTGATTTGTTTTTATGATGTTTTGGCGGGTTTTCGGAATGTTTTGGTTGGGTTTTAGAATGTTTAGTGTTCTCTTGTGTGGTTTTTATTGTGTTGGCAGGTTTTGGAATGTTTGGATTCCTTTTGGCGGGTTTTCAGATATTTTGGCGGGTATTTGGAATGTTTTGGTGGGTATTCGGAATGTTTTGATTAGTTTTGATGGGTTTTGGAATATTTTGGCGGGTTTTTAGAAGGTTTTGATTTGTTTTGATTTGTTTTGATTATGTTTAGCCCAGTTTTTCGGTGTGTTTGGATAAGCTTTGGTGGACTTTATCATGTTTTGGCAGGTTTTTTTGCATGTTTTGATCACTTCTGTCTGGTTTTCTATTTTGGCGGGTTTGAAAATATTTTTGGATTAGTTTTGGCGTGTTTTAAAATATTTTGTCTCTTTGGGCAGAGATGACGGTGGCGGTTGCGGTGTGCTCCGGGGCGCTCCTTCTGCGGAAAGACGCCTGGCAGCGGCACTTGGGACAGCTCCGCGTCTGCGTATTCTGCATTTCTCGCCTTCTGCATCTCAGCAAAATGCTTTGCCATGAGGTCTAGCAAGGAGAAACTGTGCCAGCTGAGTAGATGTAGCCCGGCCCGCCCTTTGAAGTTGACAAGTTCTTGGCATCTCAGAGCCTAAAGGGAAGAGCAAGGTTATGGATGGTAGGCTGGGGCAGAACTAGCAGCAAGCAGAGCAAAGTTGTCCAAGAATACCATCCATTCCAATGCTAATGGCAATTGAAGAGGCAGGCCAGTGGCAAGCCACTATCTTCTAGCAGTTTGAAAGGTGCAGACACAGTGCAGGTGTTGTGCGGCTTCCTTCTTGGCCTCCTAGAAGGTGCCGCGCTCTCCGTCTCTTGCTTGCCAATATGTTGCCGTGTTCCTCTTATTGTTTGGTTTCTTTTGATTTGTTTTTCGGATGTTTTGGCGGGTTTTCGGAATGTTTTGGTTGGGTTTTAGAATGTTTTGTTTTCTCTTGTGTTGTTTATATTGTGTTGGCTGGTTTTGGAATGTTTGGATTCCTTTTGGTGTGTTTTCAAATATTTTGGCGGGGATTTGGAATGTTTTGGTTTGCTTTCATTTGTTTGGATTATGTTTTGGCAAGTTATTGAATGTTTCGATCCCTTCTGACTGGTTTTCTAGTATTTTGGCATCTTTTCAGAATGTTTTGATCAGTTTTGGCAGGTTCTAAACTATTTTGTCGGGTTTTTGGAATGTTTTGGTTGGTTTTGATTTGTTTTTATGATGTTTTGCCTAGTTTTTTTGAATGTTTTGATCAGTTCTGGCTGGTTTTGTAGTATTTTGGCATCTTTTCAGAATGTTTTGATCAGTTTTGGCAGGTTCTAAAATATTTTGTTGGGTTTTCGGAATATTTTGGTTGGTTTTGATTTGTTTTGATGATGTTTTGGCGGGTTTTCGGAATGTTTTGGTTGGGTTTTAGAATGTTTAGTGTTCTCTTGTGTGGTTTTTATTGTGTTGGCAGGTTTTGGAATGTTTGGATTCCTTTTGGCGGGTTTTCAAATATTTTGGCGGGTATTTGGAATGTTTTGGTGGGTATTCGGAATGTTTTGATTAGTTTTGACGGGTTTTGGAATATTTTGGCGGGTTTTTAGAAGGTTTTGATTTGTTTTTATTTGTTTTGATTCTGTTTAGCCCAGTTTTTGGTGTGTTTGGATTAGCTTTGGTGGACTTTATCATGTTTTGGCAGGTTTTTTCCAATGTTTTGATCACTTCTGTCTGGTTTTCTATTTTGGCGGGTTTGAAAATATTTTTGGATTAGTTTTGGCGGGTTTTAAAATATTTTGTCTCTTTGCGCAGAGATGACGGTGGCGGTTGCGGTGCGCTCCGGGGCACTCCTTCTGCGGAAAGACGCCTGGCAGCGGCACTTGGGACAGCTCCGCGTCTGCGTATTCTGCATTTCTTGCCTTCTGCATCTCAGCAAAATGCTTTGCCACTAGGTCTAGCAAGGAGAAACTGTGCCAGCTGAGTAGATGTAGCCCGGCCCGCCCTTTGAAGTTGACAAGTTCTTGGCATCTCAGTGCCTCAAGGGAAGAGCAAGGTTATTTATGGTAGGCTGGGGCAGAACTAGCAGCAAGCAGAGCACAGTTGTCCAAGAATACCTTCCATTGGAATGCTAATGGCAATTGAAGAGGCAGGCCAGTGGCAAGCCACTATCTTCTAGCAGTTTGAAAGGTGCAGACACAGTGCAGGTGTTGTGCGGCTTCCTTCTTGGCCTCCTAGAAGGTGCCGCGCTCTCCGTCTCTTGCTTGCCAATATGTTGCCGTGTTCCTCTTATTGTTTGGTTTTTTTTGATTTGTTTTTAGGATGTTTTGGCGGGTTTTTGGAATGTTTTGGTGATGTTTTAGAGTGTTTTGTTTTCTCTTGTGTTGTTTATATTGTGTTGGCAGGTTTTGGAATGTTTGGATTAGTTTTCGCGGTTTTTCGAATATTTTGGCAGGTATTTGGAATGTTTTGGTTTGCTTTCATTTGTTTTGATTATGTTTTGGCAAGTTATTGAATGTTTTGATTGCTTCTGACTGGTTTTCTAGTATTTTGGCATCTTTTCAGAAAGTTTTGATCAGTTTTGGCAGGTTCTAAACTATTTTGTCGGGTTTTTGGAATGTTTTGGTTGGTTTTGATTTGTTTTTATTATGTTTTGGCCGGATTTCGGAATATTTTGGCTGGTTTTTGGAATGTTTTGGTTGGTTTTGATTTGTTTTTATGATGTTTTGCCTAGTTTTTTTGAATGTTTTGATCAGTTCTGGCTGGTTTTGTAGTATTTTGGCATCTTTTCAGAATGTTTTGATCAGTTTTGGCAGGTTCTAAAATATTTTGTTGGGTTTTCGGAATATTTTGGTTGGTTTTGATTTGTTTTTATGATATTTTGGCGGGTTTTCGGAATGTTTTGGTTGGGTTTTAGAATGTTTAGTGTTCTCTTGTGTGGTTTTTATTGTGTTGGCAGGTTTTGGAATGTTTGGATTCCTTTTGGCGGGTTTTCAAATATTTTGGCGTGTATTTGGAATGTTTTGGTGGGTATTCGGAATGTTTTGATTAGTTTTGACGGGTTTTGGAATATTTTGGCGGGTTTTTAGAAGGTTTTGATTTGTTTGTATTTGTTTTGATTCTGTTTAGCCCAGTTTTTTCGTGTGTTTGGATAAGCTTTGGTGGACTTTATCATGTGTTGGCAGGTTTTTTCCAATGTTTTCATCACTTCTGTCTGGTTTTCTATTTTGGCAGGTTTGAAAATATTTTTTGATTAGTTTTGGCGGGTTTTAAAATATTTTGTCTCTTTGGGCAGAGGTGACGGTGGCGGTTCCGGTGCGCTCTGGGGCGCTCCTTCTGCGGAAAGACGCCTGGCAGCGGCACTTGGGACAGCTCCGCGTCTCCGTATTCTGCATTTCTTGCCTTCTGCATCTCAGCAAAATGCTTTGCCACTAGGTCTAGCAAGGAGAAGCTGTGCCAGCTGAGTAGATGTAGCCCGGCCCGCCCTTTGAAGTTGACAAGTTCTTGGCATCTCAGAGCCTAAAGGGAAGAGCAAGGTTATGGATGGTAGGCTGGGGCAGAACTAGCAGCAAGCAGAGCAAAGTTGTCCAAAAATACCATCCATTCCAATGCTAATGGCAATTGAAGAGGCAGGCCAGTGGCAAGCCACTATCTTCTAGCAGTTTGAAAGGTGCAGACACAGTGCAGGTGTTGTGCGGCTTCCTTCTTGGCCTCCTAGAAGGTGCCGCGCTCTCCGTCTCTTGCTTGCCAATATGTTGCCATGTTCCTCTTATTGTTTGGTTTCTTTTGATTTGTTTTTATGATGTTTTGGCGGTTTTTGGGAATGTTTTGGTGGTGTTTTAGAATGTTTTGTTTTCTCTTGTGTTGTTTTTATTGTGTTGGCAGGTTTTGGAATGTTTGGATTCCTTTTGGTGTGTTTTCAAATATTTTGGCAGGTATTTGGAATGTTTTGGTTTGCTTTCATTTGTTTTGATTATGTTTTGGCAAGTTATTGAATGTTTTGATCGCTTCTGACTGGTTTTCTAGTATTTTGGCATCTTTTCAGAATGTTTTGATCAGTTTTGGCAGGTTCTAAACTATTTTGTCGGGTTTTTGGAATTTTTTTTTTGCTTTCATTTGTTTTGATTATGTTTTGGCCGGATTTCGGAATATTTTGTCGGGTTTTTGGAATGTTTTGGTTGGTTTTGATTTGTTTTTATGATGTTTTGCCTAGTTTTTTTGAATGTTTTGATCAGTTCTGGCTGGTTTTGTAGTATTTTGGCATCTTTTCAGAATGTTTTGATCAGTTTTGGCAGGTTCTAAAATATTTTGTTGGGTTTTCGGAATATTTTGGTTGGTTTTGATTTGTTTTTATGATGTTTTGGCGGGTTTTCGGAATGTTTTGGTTGGGTTTTAGAATGTTTAGTGTTCTCTTGTGTGGTTTTTATTGTGTTGGCAGGTTTTGGAATGTTTGGATTCCTTTTGGCGGGTTTTCAAATATTTTGGCGGGTATTTGGAATGTTTTGGTGGGTATTCGGAATGTTTTGATTAGTTTTGATGGGTTTTGGAATATTTTGGCGGGTTTTTAGAAGGTTTTGATTTGTTTTGATTTGTTTTGATCATGTTTAGCCCAGTTTTTCGGTGTGTTTGGATAAGCTTTGTTGGACTTTATCATGTTTTGGCAGGTTTTTTTGCATGTTTTGATCACTTCTGTCTGGTTTTCTATTTTGGCAGGTTTGAAAATATTTTTGGATTAGTTTTGGCGGGTTTTAAAATATTTTGTCTCTTTGGGCAGAGATGACGGTGGCGGTTGCGGTGTGCTCCGGGGCGCTCCTTCTGCGGAAAGATGCCTGGCAGCGGCACTTGGGACAGCTCCGCGTCTTCGTATTCTGCATTTCTCGCCTTCTGCATCTCAGCAAAATGCTTTGCCATGAGGTCTAGCAAGGAGAAACTGTGCCAGCTGAGTAGATGTAGCCCGGCCCGCCCTTTAAAGTTGACAAGTTCTTGGCATCTCAGAGCCTAAAGGGAAGAGCAAGGTTATGGATGGTAGGCTGGGGCAGAACTAGCAGCAAGCAGAGCAAAGTTGTCCAAGAATACCATCCATTCCAATGCTAATGGCAATTGAAGAGGCAGGCCAGTGGCAAGCCACTATCTTCTAGCAGTTTGAAAGGTGCAGACACAGTGCAGGTGTTGTGCGGCTTCCTTCTTGGCCTCCTAGAAGGTGCCGCGCTCTCCGTCTCTTGCTTGCCAATATGTTCCCGTGTTCCTCTTATTGTTTGGTTTCTTTTGATTTGTTTTTCGGATGTTTTGGCGGGTTTTGGGAATGTTTTGGTTGGGTTTTAGAATGTTTTGTTTTCTCTTGTGTTGTTTATATTGTGTTGGCTGGTTTTGGAATGTTTGGATTCCTTTTGGTGTGTTTTAAAATATTTTGGCGGGTATTTGGAATGTTTTGGTTTGCTTTCATTTGTTTGGATTATGTTTTGGCAAGTTATTGAATGTTTTGATCCCTTCTGACTGGTTTTCTAGTATTTTGGCATCTTTTCAGAATGTTTTGATCAGTTTTGGCAGGTTCTAAACTATTTTGTCGGGTTTTTGGAATGTTTTGGTTGGTTTTGATTTGTTTTTATGATGTTTTGCCTAGTTTTTTTGAATGTTTTGATCAGTTCTGGCTGGTTTTGTAGTATTTTGGCATCTTTTCAGAATGTTTTGATCAGTTTTGGCAGGTTCTAAAATATTTTGTTGGGTTTTCGGAATATTTTGGTTGGTTTTGATTTGTTTTTATGATGTTTTGGCGGGTTTTCGGAATGTTTTGGTTGGGTTTTAGAATGTTTAGTGTTCTCTTGTGTGGTTTTTATTGTGTTGGCAGGTTTTGGAATGTTTGGATTCCTTTTGGCGGGTTTTCAAATATTTTGGCGGGTATTTGGAATGTTTTGGTGGGTATTCGGAATGTTTTGATTAGTTTTGATGGGTTTTGGAATATTTTGGCGGGTTTTTAGAAGGTTTTGATTTGTTTTGATTTATTTTGATTCTGTTTAGCCCAGTTTTTTCGTGTGTTTGGATAAGCTTTGGTGGACTTTATCATGTGTTGGCAGGTTTTTTCCAATGTTTTGATCACTTCTGTCTGGTTTTCTATTTTGGCGGGTTTGAAAATATTTTTGGATTAGTTTTGGCGGGTTTTAAAATATTTTGGCTCTTTGCGCAGAGATGACGGTGGCGGTTGCGGTGCGCTCCGGGGCGCTCCTTCTGCGGAAAGACGCCTGGCAGCGGCACTTGGGACAGCTCCGCGTCTGCGTATTCTGCATTTCTTGCCTTCTGCATCTCAGCAAAATGCTTTGCCACTAGGTCTAGCAAGGAGAAACTGTGGCAGCTGAGTAGATGTAGCCCGGCCCGCCCTTTGAAGTTGACAAGTTCTTGGCATCTCAGTGCCTCAAGGGAAGAGCAAGGTTATCTATGGTAGGCTGGGGCAGAACTAGCAGCAAGCAGAGCACAGTTGTCCAAGAATACCTTCCATTGGAATGCTAATGGCAATTGAAGAGGCAGGCCAGTGGCAAGCCACTATCTTCTAGCAGTTTGAAAGGTGCAGACACAGTGCAGGTGTTGTGCGGCTTCCTTCTTGGCCTCCTAGAAGGTGCCGCGCTCTCCGTCTCTTGCTTGCCAATATGTTGCCGTGTTCCTCTTATTGTTTGGTTTTTTTTTGATTTGTTTTTCGGATGTTTTGGCGGATTTTTGGAATGTTTTGGTGATGTTTTAGAGTGTTTTGTTTTCTCTTGTGTTGTTTGTATTGTGTTGGCAGGTTTTGGAATGTTTGGATTAGTTTTGGCGGTTTTTCGAATATTTTGGCAGGTATTTGGAATGTTTTGGTTTGCTTTCATTTGTTTTGATTATGTTTTGGCAAGTTATTGAATGTTTTGATCGCTTCTGACTGGTTTTCTAGTATTTTGGCATCTTTTCAGAAAGTTTTGATCAGTTTTGGCAGGTTCTAAACTATTTTGTCGGGTTTTTGGAATGTTTTGGTTGGTTTTGATTTGTTTTTATTATGTTTTGGCCGGATTTCGGAATATTTTGGCTGGTTTTTGGAATGTTTTGGTTGGTTTTGATTTGTTTTTATGATGTTTTGCCTAGTTTTTTTGAATGTTTTGATCAGTTCTGGCTGGTTTTGTAGTATTTTGGCATCTTTTCAGAATGTTTTGATCAGTTTTGGCAGGTTCTAAAATATTTTGTTGGGTTTTCGGAATATTTTGGTTGGTTTTGATTTGTTTTTATGATGTTTTGGCGGGTTTTCGGAATGTTTTGGTTGGGTTTTAGAATGTTTAGTGTTCTCTTGTGTGGTTTTTATTGTGTTGGCAGGTTTTGGAATGTTTGGATTCCTTTTGGCGGGTTTTCAAATATTTTGGCGGGTATTTGGAATGTTTTGGTGGGTATTCGGAATGTTTTGATTAGTTTTGACGGGTTTTGGAATATTTTGGCAGGTTTTTAGAAGGTTTTGATTTGTTTTGATTTGTTTTGATTCTGTTTAGCCCAGTTTTTTCGTGTGTTTGGATAAGCTTTGGTGGACTTTATCATGTGTTGGCAGGTTTTTTCCAATGTTTTCATCACTTCGGTCTGGTTTTCTATTTTGGCAGGTTTGAAAATATTTTTTGATTAGTTTTGGCGGGTTTTAAAATATTTTGTCTCTTTGGGCAGAGGTGACGGTGGCGGTTCCGGTGCGCTCTGGGGCGCTCCTTCTGCGGAAAGACGCCTGGCAGCGGCACTTGGGACAGCTCCGCGTCTCCGTATTCTGCATTTCTTGCCTTCTGCATCTCAGCAAAATGCTTTGCCACTAGGTCTAGCAAGGAGAAGCTGTGGCAGCTGAGTAGATGTAGCCCGGCCCGCCCTTTGAAGTTGACAAGTTCTTGGCATCTCAGAGCCTAAAGGGAAGAGCAAGGTTATGGATGGTAGGCTGGGGCAGAACTAGCAGCAAGCAGAGCAAAGTTGTCCAAGAATACCTTCCATTGGAATGCTAATGGCAATTGAAGAGGCAGGCCAGTGGCAAGCCACTATCTTCTAGCAGTTTGAAAGTTGCAGACACAGTGCAGGTGTTGTGCGGCTTCCTTCTTGGCCTCCTAGAAGGTGCCGCGCTCTCCGTCTCTTGCTTGCCAATATGTTGCCATGTTCCTCTTATTGTTTGGTTTGTTTTGATTTGTTTTTATGATGTTTTGGCGGTTTTTGGGAATGTTTTGGTGGTGTTTTAGAATGTTTTGTTTTCTCTTGTGTTGTTTTTATTGTGTTGGCAGGTTTTGGAATGTTTGGATTCCTTTTGGCGGGTTTTCAAATATTTTGGCGGGTATTTGGAATGTTTTGGTGGGTATTCGGAATGTTTTGATTAGTTTTGATGGGTTTTGGAATATTTTGGCGGGTTTTTAGAAGGTTTTGATTTGTTTTGATTTGTTTTGATTATGTTTAGCCCAGTTTTTCGGTGTGTTTGGATAAGCTTTGGTGGACTTTATCATGTTTTGGCAGGTTTTTTCCAATGTTTTGATCACTTCTGTCTGGTTTTCTATTTTGGCGGGTTTGAAAATATTTTTGGATTAGTTTTGGCGTGTTTTAAAATATTTTGTCTCTTTGGGCAGAGATGACAGTGGCGGTTGCGGTGCGCTCTGGGGCGCTCCTTCTGCGGAAAGACGCCTGGCAGCGGCACTTGGGACAGCTCCGCGTCTGCGTATTCTGCATTTCTCGCCTTCTGCATCTCAGCAAAATGCTTTGCCACTAGGTCTAGCAAGGAGAAACTGTGCCAGCTGAGTAGATGTAGCCCGGCCCGCCCTTTGAAGTTGACAAGTTCTTGGCATCTCAGAGCCTAAAGGGAAGAGCAAGGTTATGGATGGTAGGCTGGGGCAGAACTAGCAGCAAGCAGAGCAAAGTTGTCCAAGAATACCATCCATTCCAATGCTAATGACAATTGAAGAGGCAGGCCAGTGGCAAGCCACTATCTTCTAGCAGTTTGAAAGGTGCAGACACAGTGCAGGTGTTGTGCGGCTTCCTTCTTGGCCTCCTAGAAGGTGCCGTGCTCTCCGTCTCTTGCTTGCCAATATGTTCCCGTGTTCCTCTTATTGTTTGGTTTCTTTTGATTTGTTTTTCGGATGTTTTGGCGGGTTTTGGGAATGTTTTGGTTGGGTTTTAGAATGTTTTGTTTTCTCTTGTGTTGTTTATATTGTGTTGGCTGGTTTTGGAATGTTTGGATTCCTTTTGGCGGGTTTTCAAATATTTTGGCGGGTATTTGGAATGTTTTGGTTTGCTTTCATTTGTTTTGATTATGTTCTGGCAAGTTATTGAATGTTTTGATCACTTCTGACTGGTTTTCTAGTATTTTGGCATCTTTTCAGAATGTTTTGATCAGTTTTGGCAGGTTCTAAACTATTTTGTCGGGTTTTTGGAATGTTTTGGTTGGTTTTGATTTGTTTTTATTATGTTTTGGCCGGATTTCGGAATATTTTGGCTGGTTTTTGGAATGTTTTGGTTGGTTTTGATTTGTTTTTATGATGTTTTGCCTAGTTTTTTTGAATGTTTCGATCAGTCCTGGCTGGTTTTCTAGTATTTTGGCATCTTTTCAGAATGTTTTGATCAGTTTTGGCAGGTTCTAAACTATTTTGTCGGGTTTTTGGAATGTTTTGGTTGGTTTTGATTTGTTTTTGTGATGTTTTGCCTAGTTTTTTTGAATGTTTTGATCAGTTCTGGCTGGTTTTCTAATGTTTTGGCATCTTTTCAGAATGTTTTGATCAGTTTTGACAGGTTCTAAAATATTTTGTTGGGTTTTCGGAATATTTTGGTTGGTTTTGATTTGTTTTTATGATGTTTTGGCGGGTTTTCGGAATGTTTTGGTTGGGTTTCAGAGTGTTTAGTATTCTCTTGTGTGATTTTTATTGTGTTGGCAGGTTTTGGAATGTTTGGATTCCTTTTGGCGGGTTTTCAAATATTTTGGCGGGTATTTGGAATGTTTTTGGTGGGTATTCGGAATGTTTTGATTAGTTTTGACGGGTTTTGGAATATTTTGGCGGCTTTTTAGAAGGTTTTGATTTGTTTTGATTTGTTTTGATTCTGTTTAGCCCAGTTTTTTCATGTGTTTGGATAAGCTTTGGTGGACTTTATCATGTTTTGGCAGGTTTTTTCCAATGTTTTGATCACTTCTGTCTGGTTTTCTATTTTGGCGGGTTTGAAAATATTTTTGGATTAGTTTTGGCGTGTTTTAAAATATTTTGTCTCTTTGGGCAGAGATGACGGTGGCGGTTGCGGTGTGCTCCGGGGCGCTCCTTCTGCGGAAAGACGCCTGGCAGCGGCACTTGGGACAGCTCCGCGTCTGCGTATTCTGCATTTCTCGCCTTCTGCATCTCAGCAAAATGCTTTGCCACTAGGTCTAGCAAGGAGAAACTGTGCCAGCTGAGTAGATGTAGCCCGGCCCGCCCTTTGAAGTTGACAAGTTCTTGGCATCTCAGAGCCTAAAGGGAAGAGCAAGGTTATGGATGGTAGGCTGGGGCAGAACTAGCAGCAAGCAGAGCAAAGTTGTCCAAGAATACCTTCCATTCCAATGCTAATGGCAATTGAAGAGGCAGGCCAGTGGCAAGCCACTATCTTCTAGCAGTTTGAAAGGTGCAGACACAGTGCAGGTGTTGTGCGGCTTCCTTCTTGGCCTCCTAGAAGGTGCCGTGCTCTCCGTCTCTTGCTTGCCAATATGTTGCCGTGTTCCTCTTATTGTTTGGTTTCTTTTGATTTGTTTTTAGGATGTTTTGGTGGGTTTTCGGAATGTTTTGGTGATGTTTTAGAATGTTTTGTTTTCTCTTGTGTTGTTTTTATTGTGTTGGCAGGTTTTGGAATGTTTGGATTCGTTTTGGCGGGTTTTCAAATATTTTGGCGGGTATTTGGAATGTTTTGGTTTGCTTTCATTTGTTTTGATTATGTTTTGGCAAGTTATTGAATGTTTTGATCGCTTCTGACTGGTTTTCTAGTATTTTGGCATCTTTTCAGAATGTTTTGATCAGTTTTGGCAGGTTCTAAACTATTTTGTCGGGTTTTTGGAATGTTTTGGTTGGTTTTGATTTGTTTTTATTATGTTTTGGCCGGACTTCGGAATATTTTGGCTGGTTTTTGGAATGTTTTGGTTGGTTTTGATTTGTTTTTATGATGTTTTGCCTAGTTTTTTTGAATGTTTTGATCAGTTCTGGCTGGTTTTGTAGTATTTTGGCATCTTTTCAGAATGTTTTGATCAGTTTTGGCAGGTTCTAAAATATTTTGTTGGGTTTTCGGAATATTTTGGTTGGTTTTGATTTGTTTTTATGATGTTTTGTCGGGTTTTCGGAATGTTTTGGTTGGGTTTTAGAATGTTTAGTGTTCTCTTGTGTGGTTTTTATTGTGTTGGCAGGTTTTGGAATGTTTGGATTCCTTTTGGCGGGTTTTCAAATATTTTGGCGGGTATTTGGAATGTTTTGGTGGGTATTCGGAATGTTTTGATTAGTTTTGACGGGTTTTGGAATATTTTGGCGGGTTTTTAGAAGGTTTTGATTTGTTTTGATTTGTTTTGATTCTGTTTAGCCCAGTTTTTGGTGTGTTTGGATTAGCTTTGGTGGGCTTTATCATGTTTTGGCAGGTTTTTTTGCATGTTTTGATCACTTCTGTCTGGTTTTCTATTTTGGCGGGTTTGAAAATATTTTTGGATTAGTTTTGGCGTGTTTTAAAATATTTTGTCTCTTTGGGCAGAGATGACAGTTGCGGTTGCGGTGCGCTCTGGGGCGCTCCTTCTGCGGAAAGACGCCTGGCAGCGGCACTTGGGACAGCTCCGCGTCTGCGTATTCTGCATTTCTCGCCTTCTGCATCTCAGCAAAATGCTTTGCCACGAGGTCTAGCAAGGAGAAACTGTGGCAGCTGAGTAGATGTAGCCCGGCCCGCCCTTTGAAGTTGACAAGTTCTTGGCATCTCAGAGCCTAAAGGGAAGAGCAAGGTTATGGATGGTAGGCTGGGGCAGAACTAGCAGCAAGCAGAGCAAAGTTGTCCAAAAATACCATCCATTCCAATGCTAATGGCAATTGAAGAGGCAGGCCAGTGGCAAGCCACTATCTTCTAGCAGTTTGAAAGGTGCAGACACAGTGCAGGTGTTGTGCGGCTTCCTTCTTGGCCTCCTAGAAGGTGCCGCGCTCTCCGTCTCTTGCTTGCCAATATGTTCCCGTGTTCCTCTTATTGTTTGGTTTCTTTTGATTTGTTTTTCGGATGTTTTGGCGGGTTTTGGGAATGTTTTGGTTGGGTTTTAGAATGTTTTGTTTTCTCTTGTGTTGTTTATATTGTGTTGGCTGGTTTTGGAATGTTTGGATTCCTTTTGGTGTGTTTTCAAATATTTTGGCGGGGATTTGGAATGTTTTGGTTTGCTTTCATTTGTTTTGATTATGTTTTGGCAAGTTATTGAATGTTTCGATCGCTTCTGACTGGTTTTCTAGTATTTTGGCATCTTTTCAGAATGTTTTGATCAGTTTTGGCAGGTTCTAAACTATTTTGTCGGGTTTTTGGAATGTTTTGGTTGGTTTTGATTTGTTTTTATTATGTTTTGGCCGGATTTCGGAATATTTTGGCTGGTTTTTGGAATGTTTTGGTTGGTTTTGATTTGTTTTTATGATGTTTTGCCTAGTTTTTTTGAATGTTTCGATCAGTCCTGGCTGGTTTTCTAGTATTTTGGCATCTTTTCAGAATGTTTTGATCAGTTTTGGCAGGTTCTAAACTATTTTGTCGGGTTTTTGGAATGTTTTGGTTGGTTTTGATTTGTTTTTGTGATGTTTTGCCTAGTTTTTTTGAATGTTTTGATCAGTTCTGGCTGGTTTTCTAATGTTTTGGCATCTTTTCAGAATGTTTTGATCAGTTTTGACAGGTTCTAAAATATTTTGTTGGGTTTTCGGAATATTTTGGTTGGTTTTGATTTGTTTTTATGATGTTTTGGCGGGTTTTCGGAATGTTTTGGTTGGGTTTTAGAGTGTTTAGTATTCTCTTGTGTGATTTTTATTGTGTTGGCAGGTTTTGGAATGTTTGGATTCCTTTTGGCGGGTTTTCAAATATTTTGGCGGGTATTTGGAATGTTTTTGGTGGGTATTCGGAATGTTTTGATTAGTTTTGACGGGTTTTGGAATATTTTGGCGGGTTTTTAGAAGGTTTTGATTTGTTTTGATTTGTTTTGATTCTGTTTAGCCCAGTTTTTTCATGTGTTTGGATAAGCTTTGGTGGACTTTATCATGTTTTGGCAGGTTTTTTCCAATGTTTTGATCACTTCTGTCTGGTTTTCTATTTTGGCGGGTTTGAAAATATTTTTGGATTAGTTTTGGCGTGTTTTAAAATATTTTGTCTCTTTGGGCAGAGATGACGGTGGCGGTTGCGGTGTGCTCCGGGGCGCTCCTTCTGCGGAAAGACGCCTGGCAGCGGCACTTGGGACAGCTCCGCGTCTGCGTATTCTGCATTTCTCGCCTTCTGCATCTCAGCAAAATGCTTTGCCACTAGGTCTAGCAAGGAGAAACTGTGCCAGCTGAGTAGATGTAGCCCGGCCCGCCCTTTGAAGTTGACAAGTTCTTGGCATCTCAGAGCCTAAAGGGAAGAGCAAGGTTATGGATGGTAGGCTGGGGCAGAACTAGCAGCAAGCAGAGCAAAGTTGTCCAAGAATACCTTCCATTCCAATGCTAATGGCAATTGAAGAGGCAGGCCAGTGGCAAGCCACTATCTTCTAGCAGTTTGAAAGGTGCAGACACAGTGCAGGTGTTGTGCGGCTTCCTTCTTGGCCTCCTAGAAGGTGCCGTGCTCTCCGTCTCTTGCTTGCCAATATGTTGCCGTGTTCCTCTTATTGTTTGGTTTCTTTTGATTTGTTTTTAGGATGTTTTGGTGGGTTTTCGGAATGTTTTGGTGATGTTTTAGAATGTTTTGTTTTCTCTTGTGTTGTTTTTATTGTGTTGGCAGGTTTTGGAATGTTTGGATTCGTTTTGGCGGGTTTTCAAATATTTTGGCGGGTATTTGGAATGTTTTGGTTTGCTTTCATTTGTTTTGATTATGTTTTGGCAAGTTATTGAATGTTTTGATCGCTTCTGACTGGTTTTCTAGTATTTTGGCATCTTTTCAGAATGTTTTGATCAGTTTTGGCAGGTTCTAAACTATTTTGTCGGGTTTTTGGAATGTTTTGGTTGGTTTTGATTTGTTTTTATTATGTTTTGGCCGGACTTCGGAATATTTTGGCTGGTTTTTGGAATGTTTTGGTTGGTTTTGATTTGTTTTTATGATGTTTTGCCTAGTTTTTTTGAATGTTTTGATCAGTTCTGGCTGGTTTTGTAGTATTTTGGCATCTTTTCAGAATGTTTTGATCAGTTTTGGCAGGTTCTAAAATATTTTGTTGGGTTTTCGGAATATTTTGGTTGGTTTTGATTTGTTTTTATGATGTTTTGGCGGGTTTTCGGAATGTTTTGGTTGGGTTTTAGAATGTTTAGTGTTCTCTTGTGTGGTTTTTATTGTGTTGGCAGGTTTTGGAATGTTTGGATTCATTTTGGCGGGTTTTCAAATATTTTGGCGGGTATTTGGAATGTTTTGGTGGGTATTCGGAATGTTTTGATTAGTTTTGACGGGTTTTGGAATATTTTGGCGGGTTTTTAGAAGGTTTTGATTTGTTTTGATTTGTTTTGATTCTGTTTAGCCCAGTTTTTGGTGTGTTTGGATTAGCTTTGGTGGGCTTTATCATGTTTTGGCAGGTTTTTTTGCATGTTTTGATCACTTCTGTCTGGTTTTCTATTTTGGCGGGTTTGAAAATATTTTTGGATTAGTTTTGGCGTGTTTTAAAATATTTTGTCTCTTTGGGCAGAGATGACAGTTGCGGTTGCGGTGCGCTCTGGGGTGCTCCTTCTGCGGAAAGACGCCTGGCAGCGGCACTTGGGACAGCTCCGCGTCTGCGTATTCTGCATTTCTCGCCTTCTGCATCTCAGCAAAATGCTTTGCCACGAGGTCTAGCAAGGAGAAACTGTGGCAGCTGAGTAGATGTAGCCCGGCCCGCCCTTTGAAGTTGACAAGTTCTTGGCATCTCAGAGCCTAAAGGGAAGAGCAAGGTTATGGATGGTAGGCTGGGGCAGAACTAGCAGCAAGCAGAGCAAAGTTGTCCAAAAATACCATCCATTCCAATGCTAATGGCAATTGAAGAGGCAGGCCAGTGGCAAGCCACTATCTTCTAGCAGTTTGAAAGGTGCAGACACAGTGCAGGTGTTGTGCGGCTTCCTTCTTGGCCTCCTAGAAGGTGCCGCGCTCTCCGTCTCTTGCTTGCCAATATGTTCCCGTGTTCCTCTTATTGTTTGGTTTCTTTTGATTTGTTTTTCGGATGTTTTGGCGGGTTTTGGGAATGTTTTGGTTGGGTTTTAGAATGTTTTGTTTTCTCTTGTGTTGTTTATATTGTGTTGGCTGGTTTTGGAATGTTTGGATTCCTTTTGGCGGGTTTTCAAATATTTTGGCGGGTATTTGGAATGTTTTGGTTTGCTTTCATTTGTTTTGATTATGTTTTGGCAAGTTATTGAATGTTTTGATCACTTCTGACTGGTTTTCTAGTATTTTGGCATCTTTTCAGAATGTTTTGATCAGTTTTGGCAGGTTCTAAACTATTTTGTCGGGTTTTTGGAATGTTTTGGTTGGTTTTGATTTGTTTTTATTATGTTTTGGCCGGATTTCGGAATATTTTGGCTGGTTTTTGGAATGTTTTGGTTGGTTTTGATTTGTTTTTATGATGTTTTGCCTAGTTTTTTTGAATGTTTCGATCAGTCCTGGCTGGTTTTCTAGTATTTTGGCATCTTTTCAGAATGTTTTGATCAGTTTTGGCAGGTTCTAAACTATTTTGTCGGGTTTTTGGAATGTTTTGGTTGGTTTTGATTTGTTTTTGTGATGTTTTGCCTAGTTTTTTTGAATGTTTTGATCAGTTCTGGCTGGTTTTCTAATGTTTTGGCATCTTTTCAGAATGTTTTGATCAGTTTTGACAGGTTCTAAAATATTTTGTTGGGTTTTCGGAATATTTTGGTTGGTTTTGATTTGTTTTTATGATGTTTTGGCGGATTTTCGGAATGTTTTGGTTGGGTTTCAGAGTGTTTAGTATTCTCTTGTGTGATTTTTATTGTGTTGGCAGGTTTTGGAATGTTTGGATTCCTTTTGGCGGGTTTTCAAATATTTTGGCGGGTATTTGGAATGTTTTTGGTGGGTATTCGGAATGTTTTGATTAGTTTTGACGGGTTTTGGAATATTTTGGCGGGTTTTTAGAAGGTTTTGATTTGTTTTGATTTGTTTTGATTCTGTTTAGCCCAGTTTTTTCATGTGTTTGGATAAGCTTTGGTGGACTTTATCATGTTTTGGCAGGTTTTTTCCAATGTTTTGATCACTTCTGTCTGGTTTTCTATTTTGGCGGGTTTGAAAATATTTTTGGATTAGTTTTGGCGTGTTTTAAAATATTTTGTCTCTTTGGGCAGAGATGACGGTGGCGGTTGCGGTGTGCTCCGGGGCGCTCCTTCTGCGGAAAGACGCCTGGCAGCGGCACTTGGGACAGCTCCGCGTCTGCGTATTCTGCATTTCTCGCCTTCTGCATCTCAGCAAAATGCTTTGCCACTAGGTCTAGCAAGGAGAAACTGTGCCAGCTGAGTAGATGTAGCCCGGCCCGCCCTTTGAAGTTGACAAGTTCTTGGCATCTCAGAGCCTAAAGGGAAGAGCAAGGTTATGGATGGTAGGCTGGGGCAGAACTAGCAGCAAGCAGAGCAAAGTTGTCCAAGAATACCTTCCATTGGAATGCTAATGGCAATTGAAGAGGCAGGCCAGTGGCAAGCCACTATCTTCTAGCAGTTTGAAAGGTGCAGACACAGTGCAGGTGTTGTGCAGCTTCCTTCTTGGCCTCCTAGAAGGTGCCGTGCTCTCCGTCTCTTGCTTGCCAATATGTTGCCGTGTTCCTCTTATTGTTTGGTTTCTTTTGATTTGTTTTTAGGATGTTTTGGTGGGTTTTCGGAATGTTTTGGTGATGTTTTAGAATGTTTTGTTTTCTCTTGTGTTGTTTTTATTGTGTTGGCAGGTTTTGGAATGTTTGGATTCGTTTTGGCGGGTTTTCAAATATTTTGGCGGGTATTTGGAATGTTTTGGTTTGCTTTCATTTGTTTTGATTATGTTTTGGCAAGTTATTGAATGTTTTGATCGCTTCTGACTGGTTTTCTAGTATTTTGGCATCTTTTCAGAATGTTTTGATCAGTTTTGGCAGGTTCTAAACTATTTTGTCGGGTTTTTGGAATGTTTTGGTTGGTTTTGATTTGTTTTTATTATGTTTTGGCCGGACTTCGGAATATTTTGGCTGGTTTTTGGAATGTTTTGGTTGGTTTTGATTTGTTTTTATGATGTTTTGCCTAGTTTTTTTGAATGTTTTGATCAGTTCTGGCTGGTTTTGTAGTATTTTGGCATCTTTTCAGAATGTTTTGATCAGTTTTGACAGGTTCTAAAATATTTTGTTGGGTTTTCGGAATATTTTGGTTGGTTTTGATTTGTTTTTATGATGTTTTGGCGGGTTTTCGGAATGTTTTGGTTGGGTTTTAGAATGTTTAGTGTTCTCTTGTGTGGTTTTTATTGTGTTGGCAGGTTTTGGAATGTTTGGATTCCTTTTGGCGGGTTTTCAAATATTTTGGCGGGTATTTGGAATGTTTTGGTGGGTATTCGGAATGTTTTGATTAGTTTTGACGGGTTTTGGAATATTTTGGCGGGTTTTTAGAAGGTTTTGATTTGTTTTGATTTGTTTTGATTCTGTTTAGCCCAGTTTTTGGTGTGTTTGGATTAGCTTTGGTGGGCTTTATCATGTTTTGGCAGGTTTTTTTGCATGTTTTGATCACTTCTGTCTGGTTTTCTATTTTGGCGGGTTTGAAAATATTTTTGGATTAGTTTTGGCGTGTTTTAAAATATTTTGTCTCTTTGGGCAGAGATGACAGTTGCGGTTGCGGTGCGCTCTGGGGCGCTCCTTCTGCGGAAAGACGCCTGGCAGCGGCACTTGGGACAGCTCCGCGTCTGCGTATTCTGCATTTCTCGCCTTCTGCATCTCAGCAAAATGCTTTGCCACGAGGTCTAGCAAGGAGAAACTGTGGCAGCTGAGTAGATGTAGCCCGGCCCGCCCTTTGAAGTTGACAAGTTCTTGGCATCTCAGAGCCTAAAGGGAAGAGCAAGGTTATGGATGGTAGGCTGGGGCAGAACTAGCAGCAAGCAGAGCAAAGTTGTCCAAAAATACCATCCATTCCAATGCTAATGGCAATTGAAGAGGCAGGCCAGTGGCAAGCCACTATCTTCTAGCAGTTTGAAAGGTGCAGACACAGTGCAGGTGTTGTGCGGCTTCCTTCTTGGCCTCCTAGAAGGTGCCGCGCTCTCCGTCTCTTGCTTGCCAATATGTTCCCGTGTTCCTCTTATTGTTTGGTTTCTTTTGATTTGTTTTTCGGATGTTTTGGCGGGTTTTGGGAATGTTTTGGTTGGGTTTTAGAATGTTTTGTTTTCTCTTGTGTTGTTTATATTGTGTTGGCTGGTTTTGGAATGTTTGGATTCGTTTTGGCAGGTTTTCAAATATTTTGGCGGGGATTTGGAATGTTTTGGTTTGCTTTCATTTGTTTGGATTATGTTTTGGCAAGTTATTGAATGTTTTGATCGCTTCTGACTGGTTTTCTAGTATTTTGGCATCTTTTCAGAATGTTTTGATCAGTTTTGGCAGGTTCTAAACTATTTTGTCGGGTTTTTGGAATGTTTTGGTTGGTTTTGATTTGTTTTTATTATGTTTTGGCCGGATTTCGGAATATTTTGGCTGGTTTTTGGAATGTTTTGGTTGGTTTTGATTTGTTTTTATGATGTTTTGCCTAGTTTTTTTGAATGTTTCGATCAGTCCTGGCTGCTTTTCTAGTATTTTGGCATCTTTTCAGAATGTTTTGATCAGTTTTGGCAGGTTCTAAACTATTTTGTCGGGTTTTTGGAATGTTTTGGTTGGTTTTGATTTGTTTTTGTGATGTTTTGCCTAGTTTTTTTGAATGTTTTGATCAGTTCTGGCTGGTTTTCTAATGTTTTGGCATCTTTTCAGAATGTTTTGATCAGTTTTGACAGGTTCTAAAATATTTTGTTGGGTTTTCGGAATATTTTGGTTGGTTTTGATTTGTTTTTATGATGTTTTGGCGGGTTTTCGGAATGTTTTGGTTGGGTTTTAGAGTGTTTAGTATTCTCTTGTGTGATTTTTCTTGTGTTGGCAGGTTTTGGAATGTTTGGATTCCTTTTGGCGGGTTTTCAAATATTTTGGCGGGTATTTGGAATGTTTTTGGTGGGTATTCGGAATGTTTTGATTAGTTTTGACGGGTTTTGGAATATTTTGGCGGGTTTTTAGAAGGTTTTGATTTGTTTTGATTTGTTTTGATTCTGTTTAGCCCAGTTTTTTCATGTGTTTGGATAAGCTTTGGTGGACTTTATCATGTTTTGGCAGGTTTTTTCCAATGTTTTGATCACTTCTGTCTGGTTTTCTATTTTGGCGGGTTTGAAAATATTTTTGGATTAGTTTTGGCGTGTTTTAAAATATTTTGTCTCTTTGGGCAGAGATGACGGTGGCGGTTGCGGTGTGCTCCGGGGCGCTCCTTCTGCGGAAAGACGCCTGGCAGCGGCACTTGGGACAGCTCCGCGTCTGCGTATTCTGCATTTCTCGCCTTCTGCATCTCAGCAAAATGCTTTGCCACTAGGTCTAGCAAGGAGAAACTGTGCCAGCTGAGTAGATGTAGCCCGGCCCGCCCTTTGAAGTTGACAAGTTCTTGGCATCTCAGAGCCTAAAGGGAAGAGCAAGGTTATGGATGGTAGGCTGGGGCAGAACTAGCAGCAAGCAGAGCAAAGTTGTCCAAGAATACCTTCCATTCCAATGCTAATGGCAATTGAAGAGGCAGGCCAGTGGCAAGCCACTATCTTCTAGCAGTTTGAAAGGTGCAGACACAGTGCAGGTGTTGTGCGGCTTCCTTCTTGGCCTCCTAGAAGGTGCCGTGCTCTCCGTCTCTTGCTTGCCAATATGTTGCCGTGTTCCTCTTATTGTTTGGTTTCTTTTGATTTGTTTTTAGGATGTTTTGGTGGGTTTTCGGAATGTTTTGGTGATGTTTTAGAATGTTTTGTTTTCTCTTGTGTTGTTTTTATTGTGTTGGCAGGTTTTGGAATGTTTGGATTCGTTTTGGCAGGTTTTCAAATATTTTGGCGGGTATTTGGAATGTTTTGGTTTGCTTTCATTTGTTTTGATTATGTTTTGGCAAGTTATTGAATGTTTTGATCGCTTCTGACTGGTTTTCTAGTATTTTGGCATCTTTTCAGAATGTTTTGATCAGTTTTGGCAGGTTCTAAACTATTTTGTCGGGTTTTTGGAATGTTTTGGTTGGTTTTGATTTGTTTTTATTATGTTTTGGCCGGACTTCGGAATATTTTGGCTGGTTTTTGGAATGTTTTGGTTGGTTTTGATTTGTTTTTATGATGTTTTGCCTAGTTTTTTTGAATGTTTTGATCAGTTCTGGCTGGTTTTGTAGTATTTTGGCATCTTTTCAGAATGTTTTGATCAGTTTTGGCAGGTTCTAAAATATTTTGTTGGGTTTTCGGAATATTTTGGTTGGTTTTGATTTGTTTTTATGATGTTTTGGCGGGTTTTCGGAATGTTTTGGTTGGGTTTTAGAATGTTTAGTGTTCTCTTGTGTGGTTTTTATTGTGTTGGCAGGTTTTGGAATGTTTGGATTCCTTTTGGCGGGTTTTCAAATATTTTGGCGGGTATTTGGAATGTTTTGGTGGGTATTCGGAATGTTTTGATTAGTTTTGACGGGTTTTGGAATATTTTGGCGGGTTTTTAGAAGGTTTTGATTTGTTTTGATTTGTTTTGATTCTGTTTAGCCCAGTTTTTGGTGTGTTTGGATTAGCTTTGGTGGGCTTTATCATGTTTTGGCAGGTTTTTTTGCATGTTTTGATCACTTCTGTCTGGTTTTCTATTTTGGCGGGTTTGAAAATATTTTTGGATTAGTTTTGGCGTGTTTTAAAATATTTTGTCTCTTTGGGCAGAGATGACAGTTGCGGTTGCGGTGCGCTCTGGGGCGCTCCTTCTGCGGAAAGACGCCTGGCAGCGGCACTTGGGACAGCTCCGCGTCTGCGTATTCTGCATTTCTCGCCTTCTGCATCTCAGCAAAATGCTTTGCCACGAGGTCTAGCAAGGAGAAACTGTGGCAGCTGAGTAGATGTAGCCCGGCCCGCCCTTTGAAGTTGACAAGTTCTTGGCATCTCAGAGCCTAAAGGGAAGAGCAAGGTTATGGATGGTAGGCTGGGGCAGAACTAGCAGCAAGCAGAGCAAAGTTGTCCAAAAATACCATCCATTCCAATGCTAATGGCAATTGAAGAGGCAGGCCAGTGGCAAGCCACTATCTTCTAGCAGTTTGAAAGGTGCAGACACAGTGCAGGTGTTGTGCGGCTTTCTTCTTGGCCTCCTAGAAGGTGCCGCGCTCTCCGTCTCTTGCTTGCCAATATGTTCCCGTGTTCCTCTTATTGTTTGGTTTCTTTTGATTTGTTTTTCGGATGTTTTGGCGGGTTTTGGGAATGTTTTGGTTGGGTTTTAGAATGTTTTGTTTTCTCTTGTGTTGTTTATATTGTGTTGGCTGGTTTTGGAATGTTTGGATTCCTTTTGGTGTGTTTTCAAATATTTTGGCGGGGATTTGGAATGTTTTGGTTTGCTTTCATTTGTTTTGATTATGTTTTGGCAAGTTATTGAATGTTTCGATCGCTTCTGACTGGTTTTCTAGTATTTTGGCATCTTTTCAGAATGTTTTGATCAGTTTTGGCAGGTTCTAAACTATTTTGTCGGGTTTTTGGAATGTTTTGGTTGGTTTTGATTTGTTTTTATTATGTTTTGGCCGGATTTCGGAATATTTTGGCTGGTTTTTGGAATGTTTTGGTTGGTTTTGATTTGTTTTTATGATGTTTTGCCTAGTTTTTTTGAATGTTTCGATCAGTCCTGGCTGCTTTTCTAGTATTTTGGCATCTTTTCAGAATGTTTTGATCAGTTTTGGCAGGTTCTAAACTATTTTGTCGGGTTTTTGGAATGTTTTGGTTGGTTTTGATTTGTTTTTGTGATGTTTTGCCTAGTTTTTTTGAATGTTTTGATCAGTTCTGGCTGGTTTTCTAATGTTTTGGCATCTTTTCAGAATGTTTTGATCAGTTTTGACAGGTTCTAAAATATTTTGTTGGGTTTTCGGAATATTTTGGTTGGTTTTGATTTGTTTTTATGATGTTTTGGCGGGTTTTCGGAATGTTTTGGTTGGGTTTTAGAGTGTTTAGTATTCTCTTGTGTGATTTTTATTGTGTTGGCAGGTTTTGGAATGTTTGGATTCCTTTTGGCGGGTTTTCAAATATTTTGGCGGGTATTTGGAATGTTTTTGGTGGGTATTCGGAATGTTTTGATTAGTTTTGACGGGTTTTGGAATATTTTGGCGGGTTTTTAGAAGGTTTTGATTTGTTTTGATTTGTTTTGATTCTGTTTAGCCCAGTTTTTTCATGTGTTTGGATAAGCTTTGGTGGACTTTATCATGTTTTGGCAGGTTTTTTCCAATGTTTTGATCACTTCTGTCTGGTTTTCTATTTTGGCGGGTTTGAAAATATTTTTGGATTAGTTTTGGCGTGTTTTAAAATATTTTGTCTCTTTGGGCAGAGATGACGGTGGCGGTTGCGGTGTGCTCCGGGGCGCTCCTTCTGCGGAAAGACGCCTGGCAGCGGCACTTGGGACAGCTCCGCGTCTGCGTATTCTGCATTTCTCGCCTTCTGCATCTCAGCAAAATGCTTTGCCACTAGGTCTAGCAAGGAGAAACTGTGCCAGCTGAGTAGATGTAGCCCGGCCCGCCCTTTGAAGTTGACAAGTTCTTGGCATCTCAGAGCCTAAAGGGAAGAGCAAGGTTATGGATGGTAGGCTGGGGCAGAACTAGCAGCAAGCAGAGCAAAGTTGTCCAAGAATACCTTCCATTCCAATGCTAATGGCAATTGAAGAGGCAGGCCAGTGGCAAGCCACTATCTTCTAGCAGTTTGAAAGGTGCAGACACAGTGCAGGTGTTGTGCGGCTTCCTTCTTGGCCTCCTAGAAGGTGCCGTGCTCTCCGTCTCTTGCTTGCCAATATGTTGCCGTGTTCCTCTTATTGTTTGGTTTCTTTTGATTTGTTTTTATGATGTTTTGGCGGGTTTTCGGAATGTTTTGGTTGGGTTTTAGAATGTTTAGTGTTCTCTTGTGTGGTTTTTATTGTGTTGGCAGGTTTTGGAATGTTTGGATTCGTTTTGGCGGGTTTTCAAATATTTTGGCGGGTATTTGGAATGTTTTGGTTTGCTTTCATTTGTTTTGATTATGTTTTGGCAAGTTATTGAATGTTTTGATCGCTTCTGACTGGTTTTCTAGTATTTTGGCATCTTTTCAGAATGTTTTGATCAGTTTTGGCAGGTTCTAAACTATTTTGTCGGGTTTTTGGAATGTTTTGGTTGGTTTTGATTTGTTTTTATTATGTTTTGGCCGGACTTCGGAATATTTTGGCTGGTTTTTGGAATGTTTTGGTTGGTTTTGATTTGTTTTTATGATGTTTTGCCTAGTTTTTTTGAATGTTTTGATCAGTTCTGGCTGGTTTTGTAGTATTTTGGCATCTTTTCAGAATGTTTTGATCAGTTTTGGCAGGTTCTAAAATATTTTGTTGGGTTTTCGGAATATTTTGGTTGGTTTTGATTTGTTTTTATGATGTTTTGGCGGGTTTTCGGAATGTTTTGGTTGGGTTTTAGAATGTTTAGTGTTCTCTTGTGTGGTTTTTATTGTGTTGGCAGGTTTTGGAATGTTTGGATTCCTTTTGGCGGGTTTTCAAATATTTTGGCGGGTATTTGGAATGTTTTGGTGGGTATTCGGAATGTTTTGATTAGTTTTGACGGGTTTTGGAATATTTTGGCGGGTTTTTAGAAGGTTTTGATTTGTTTTGATTTGTTTTGATTCTGTTTAGCCCAGTTTTTGGTGTGTTTGGATTAGCTTTGGTGGGCTTTATCATGTTTTGGCAGGTTTTTTTGCATGTTTTGATCACTTCTGTCTGGTTTTCTATTTTGGCGGGTTTGAAAATATTTTTGGATTAGTTTTGGCGTGTTTTAAAATATTTTGTCTCTTTGGGCAGAGATGACAGTTGCGGTTGCGGTGCGCTCTGGGGCGCACCTACTGCGGAAAGACGCCTGGCAGCGGCACTTGGGACAGCTCCGCGTCTGCGTATTCTGCATTTCTCGCCTTCTGCATCTCAGCAAAATGCTTTGCCACGAGGTCTAGCAAGGAGAAACTGTGCCAGCTGAGTAGATGTAGCCCGGCCCGCCCTTTGAAGTTGACAAGTTCTTGGCATCTCAGAGCCTAAAGGGAAGAGCAAGGTTATGGATGGTAGGCTGGGGCAGAACTAGCAGCAAGCAGAGCAAAGTTGTCCAAAAATACCATCCATTCCAATGCTAATGGCAATTGAAGAGGCAGGCCAGTGGCAAGCCACTATCTTCTAGCAGTTTGAAAGGTGCAGACACAGTGCAGGTGTTGTGCGGCTTCCTTCTTGGCCTCCTAGAAGGTGCCGCGCTCTCCGTCTCTTGCTTGCCAATATGTTCCCGTGTTCCTCTTATTGTTTGGTTTCTTTTGATTTGTTTTTCGGATGTTTTGGCGGGTTTTGGGAATGTTTTGGTTGGGTTTTAGAATGTTTTGTTTTCTCTTGTGTTGTTTATATTGTGTTGGCTGGTTTTGGAATGTTTGGATTCCTTTTGGTGTGTTTTCAAATATTTTGGCGGGGATTTGGAATGTTTTGGTTTGCTTTCATTTGTTTTGATTATGTTTTGGCAAGTTATTGAATGTTTCGATCGCTTCTGACTGGTTTTCTAGTATTTTGGCATCTTTTCAGAATGTTTTGATCAGTTTTGGCAGGTTCTAAACTATTTTGTCGGGTTTTTGGAATGTTTTGGTTGGTTTTGATTTGTTTTTATTATGTTTTGGCCGGATTTCGGAATATTTTGGCTGGTTTTTGGAATGTTTTGGTTGGTTTTGATTTGTTTTTATGATGTTTTGCCTAGTTTTTTTGAATGTTTCGATCAGTCCTGGCTGGTTTTCTAGTATTTTGGCATCTTTTCAGAATGTTTTGATCAGTTTTGGCAGGTTCTAAACTATTTTGTCGGGTTTTTGGAATGTTTTGGTTGGTTTTGATTTGTTTTTGTGATGTTTTGCCTAGTTTTTTTGAATGTTTTGATCAGTTCTGGCTGGTTTTCTAATGTTTTGGCATCTTTTCAGAATGTTTTGATCAGTTTTGACAGGTTCTAAAATATTTTGTTGGGTTTTCGGAATATTTTGGTTGGTTTTGATTTGTTTTTATGATGTTTTGGCGGGTTTTCGGAATGTTTTGGTTGGGTTTTAGAGTGTTTAGTATTCTCTTGTGTGATTTTTATTGTGTTGGCAGGTTTTGGAATGTTTGGATTCCTTTTGGCGGGTTTTCAAATATTTTGGCGGGTATTTGGAATGTTTTTGGTGGGTATTCGGAATGTTTTGATTAGTTTTGACGGGTTTTGGAATATTTTGGCGGGTTTTTAGAAGGTTTTGATTTGTTTTGATTTGTTTTGATTCTGTTTAGCCCAGTTTTTTCATGTGTTTGGATAAGCTTTGGTGGACTTTATCATGTTTTGGCAGGTTTTTTCCAATGTTTTGATCACTTCTGTCTGGTTTTCTATTTTGGCGGGTTTGAAAATATTTTTGGATTAGTTTTGGCGTGTTTTAAAATATTTTGTCTCTTTGGGCAGAGATGACGGTGGCGGTTGCGGTGTGCTCCGGGGCGCTCCTTCTGCGGAAAGACGCCTGGCAGCGGCACTTGGGACAGCTCCGCGTCTGCGTATTCTGCATTTCTCGCCTTCTGCATCTCAGCAAAATGCTTTGCCACTAGGTCTAGCAAGGAGAAACTGTGCCAGCTGAGTAGATGTAGCCCGGCCCGCCCTTTGAAGTTGACAAGTTCTTGGCATCTCAGAGCCTAAAGGGAAGAGCAAGGTTATGGATGGTAGGCTGGGGCAGAACTAGCAGCAAGCAGAGCAAAGTTGTCCAAGAATACCTTCCATTCCAATGCTAATGGCAATTGAAGAGGCAGGCCAGTGGCAAGCCACTATCTTCTAGCAGTTTGAAAGGTGCAGACACAGTGCAGGTGTTGTGCGGCTTCCTTCTTGGCCTCCTAGAAGGTGCCGTGCTCTCCGTCTCTTGCTTGCCAATATGTTGCCGTGTTCCTCTTATTGTTTGGTTTCTTTTGATTTGTTTTTATGATGTTTTGGCGGGTTTTCGGAATGTTTTGGTTGGGTTTTAGAATGTTTAGTGTTCTCTTGTGTGGTTTTTATTGTGTTGGCAGGTTTTGGAATGTTTGGATTCGTTTTGGCGGGTTTTCAAATATTTTGGCGGGTATTTGGAATGTTTTGGTTTGCTTTCATTTGTTTTGATTATGTTTTGGCAAGTTATTGAATGTTTTGATCGCTTCTGACTGGTTTTCTAGTATTTTGGCATCTTTTCAGAATGTTTTGATCAGTTTTGGCAGGTTCTAAACTATTTTGTCGGGTTTTTGGAATGTTTTGGTTGGTTTTGATTTGTTTTTATTATGTTTTGGCCGGACTTCGGAATATTTTGGCTGGTTTTTGGAATGTTTTGGTTGGTTTTGATTTGTTTTTATGATGTTTTGCCTAGTTTTTTTGAATGTTTTGATCAGTTCTGGCTGGTTTTGTAGTATTTTGGCATCTTTTCAGAATGTTTTGATCAGTTTTGGCAGGTTCTAAAATATTTTGTTGGGTTTTCGGAATATTTTGGTTGGTTTTGATTTGTTTTTATGATGTTTTGGCGGGTTTTCGGAATGTTTTGGTTGGGTTTTAGAATGTTTAGTGTTCTCTTGTGTGGTTTTTATTGTGTTGGCAGGTTTTGGAATGTTTGGATTCCTTTTGGCGGGTTTTCAAATATTTTGGCGGGTATTTGGAATGTTTTGGTGGGTATTCGGAATGTTTTGATTAGTTTTGACGGGTTTTGGAATATTTTGGCGGGTTTTTAGAAGGTTTTGATTTGTTTTGATTTGTTTTGATTCTGTTTAGCCCAGTTTTTGGTGTGTTTGGATTAGCTTTGGTGGGCTTTATCATGTTTTGGCAGGTTTTTTTGCATGTTTTGATCACTTCTGTCTGGTTTTCTATTTTGGCGGGTTTGAAAATATTTTTGGATTAGTTTTGGCGTGTTTTAAAATATTTTGTCTCTTTGGGCAGAGATGACAGTTGCGGTTGCGGTGCGCTCTGGGGCGCACCTACTGCGGAAAGACGCCTGGCAGCGGCACTTGGGACAGCTCCGCGTCTGCGTATTCTGCATTTCTCGCCTTCTGCATCTCAGCAAAATGCTTTGCCACGAGGTCTAGCAAGGAGAAACTGTGCCAGCTGAGTAGATGTAGCCCGGCCCGCCCTTTGAAGTTGACAAGTTCTTGGCATCTCAGAGCCTAAAGGGAAGAGCAAGGTTATGGATGGTAGGCTGGGGCAGAACTAGCAGCAAGCAGAGCAAAGTTGTCCAAAAATACCATCCATTCCAATGCTAATGGCAATTGAAGAGGCAGGCCAGTGGCAAGCCACTATCTTCTAGCAGTTTGAAAGGTGCAGACACAGTGCAGGTGTTGTGCGGCTTCCTTCTTGGCCTCCTAGAAGGTGCCGCGCTCTCCGTCTCTTGCTTGCCAATATGTTCCCGTGTTCCTCTTATTGTTTGGTTTCTTTTGATTTGTTTTTCGGATGTTTTGGCGGGTTTTGGGAATGTTTTGGTTGGGTTTTAGAATGTTTTGTTTTCTCTTGTGTTGTTTATATTGTGTTGGCTGGTTTTGGAATGTTTGGATTCCTTTTGGTGTGTTTTCAAATATTTTGGCGGGGATTTGGAATGTTTTGGTTTGCTTTCATTTGTTTTGATTATGTTTTGGCAAGTTATTGAATGTTTCGATCGCTTCTGACTGGTTTTCTAGTATTTTGGCATCTTTTCAGAATGTTTTGATCAGTTTTGGCAGGTTCTAAACTATTTTGTCGGGTTTTTGGAATGTTTTGGTTGGTTTTGATTTGTTTTTATTATGTTTTGGCCGGATTTCGGAATATTTTGGCTGGTTTTTGGAATGTTTTGGTTGGTTTTGATTTGTTTTTATGATGTTTTGCCTAGTTTTTTTGAATGTTTCGATCAGTCCTGGCTGGTTTTCTAGTATTTTGGCATCTTTTCAGAATGTTTTGATCAGTTTTGGCAGGTTCTAAACTATTTTGTCGGGTTTTTGGAATGTTTTGGTTGGTTTTGATTTGTTTTTGTGATGTTTTGCCTAGTTTTTTTGAATGTTTTGATCAGTTCTGGCTGGTTTTCTAATGTTTTGGCATCTTTTCAGAATGTTTTGATCAGTTTTGACAGGTTCTAAAATATTTTGTTGGGTTTTCGGAATATTTTGGTTGGTTTTGATTTGTTTTTATGATGTTTTGGCGGGTTTTCGGAATGTTTTGGTTGGGTTTTAGAGTGTTTAGTATTCTCTTGTGTGATTTTTATTGTGTTGGCAGGTTTTGGAATGTTTGGATTCCTTTTGGCGGGTTTTCAAATATTTTGGCGGGTATTTGGAATGTTTTTGGTGGGTATTCGGAATGTTTTGATTAGTTTTGACGGGTTTTGGAATATTTTGGCGGGTTTTTAGAAGGTTTTGATTTGTTTTGATTTGTTTTGATTCTGTTTAGCCCAGTTTTTTCATGTGTTTGGATAAGCTTTGGTGGACTTTATCATGTTTTGGCAGGTTTTTTCCAATGTTTTGATCACTTCTGTCTGGTTTTCTATTTTGGCGGGTTTGAAAATATTTTTGGATTAGTTTTGGCGTGTTTTAAAATATTTTGTCTCTTTGGGCAGAGATGACAGTTGCGGTTGCGGTGCGCTCTGGGGCGCTCCTTCTGCGGAAAGACGCCTGGCAGCGGCACTTGGGACAGCTCCGCGTCTGCGTATTCTGCATTTCTCGCCTTCTGCATCTCAGCAAAATGCTTTGCCACGAGGTCTAGCAAGGAGAAACTGTGGCAGCTGAGTAGATGTAGCCCGGCCCGCCCTTTGAAGTTGACAAGTTCTTGGCATCTCAGAGCCTAAAGGGAAGAGCAAGGTTATGGATGGTAGGCTGGGGCAGAACTAGCAGCAAGCAGAGCAAAGTTGTCCAAAAATACCATCCATTCCAATGCTAATGGCAATTGAAGAGGCAGGCCAGTGGCAAGCCACTATCTTCTAGCAGTTTGAAAGGTGCAGACACAGTGCAGGTGTTGTGCGGCTTCCTTCTTGGCCTCCTAGAAGGTGCCGCGCTCTCCGTCTCTTGCTTGCCAATATGTTCCCGTGTTCCTCTTATTGTTTGGTTTCTTTTGATTTGTTTTTCGGATGTTTTGGCGGGTTTTCGGAATGTTTTGGTTGGGTTTTAGAATGTTTTGTTTTCTCTTGTGTTGTTTATATTGTGTTGGCTGGTTTTGGAATGTTTGGATTCCTTTTGGTGTGTTTTCAAATATTTTGGCGGGGATTTGGAATGTTTTGGTTTGCTTTCATTTGTTTTGATTATGTTTTGGCAAGTTATTGAATGTTTCGATCGCTTCTGACTGGTTTTCTAGTATTTTGGCATCTTTTCAGAATGTTTTGATCAGTTTTGGCAGGTTCTAAACTATTTTGTCGGGTTTTTGGAAGGTTTTGGTTGGTTTTGATTTGTTTTTATGATGTTTTGCCTAGTTTTTTTGAATGTTTTGATCAGTTCTGGCTGGTTTTGTAGTATTTTGGCATCTTTTCAGAATGTTTTGATCAGTTTTGGCAGGTTCTAAAATATTTTGTCAGGTTTTCGGAATATTTTGGTTGGTTTTGATTTGTTTTTATGATGTTTTGGCTGGTTTTTGGAATGTTTTGGTTGGGTTTTAGAATGTTTAGTATTCTCTTGTGTGGTTTTTATTGTGTTGGCAGGTTTTGGAATGTTTGGATTCCTTTTGGCGGGTTTTCAAATACTTTGGCGGGTATTTGGAATGTTTTGGTGGGTATTCGGAATGTTTTGATTAGTTTTGATGGGTTTTGGAATATTTTGGCGGGTTTTTAGAAGGTTTTGATTTGTTTTGATTTGTTTTGATTCTGTTTAGCCCAGTTTTTGGTGTGTTTGGATTAGCTTTGGTGGGCTTTATCATGTTTTGGCAGGTTTTTTTGCATGTTTTGATCACTTCTGTCTGGTTTTCTATTTTGGCGGGTTTGAAAATATTTTTGGATTAGTTTTGGCGTGTTTTAAAATATTTTGTCTCTTTGGGCAGAGATGACAGTTGCGGTTGCGGTGCGCTCTGGGGCGCTCCTTCTGCGGAAAGACGCCTGGCAGCGGCACTTGGGACAGCTCCGCGTCTGCGTATTCTGCATTTCTCGCCTTCTGCATCTCAGCAAAATGCTTTGCCACGAGGTCTAGCAAGGAGAAACTGTGGCAGCTGAGTAGATGTAGCCCGGCCCGCCCTTTGAAGTTGACAAGTTCTTGGCATCTCAGTGCCTCAAGGGAAGAGCAAGGTTATGGATGGTAGGCTGGGGCAGAACTAGCAGCAAGCAGAGCAAAGTTGTCCAAGAATACCTTCCATTCCAATGCTAATGGCAATTGAAGAGGCAGGCCAGTGGCAAGCCACTATCTTCTAGCAGTTTGAAAGGTGCAGACACAGTGCAGGTGTTGTGCGGCTTCCTTCTTGGCCTCCTAGAAGGTGCCGTGCTCTCCGTCTCTTGCTTGCCAATATGTTGCCGTGTTCCTCTTATTGTTTGGTTTCTTTTGATTTGTTTTTAGGATGTTTTGGTGGGTTTTCGGAATGTTTTGGTGATGTTTTAGAATGTTTTGTTTTCTCTTGTGTTGTTTTTATTGTGTTGGCAGGTTTTGGAATGTTTGGATTCGTTTTGGCGGGTTTTCAAATATTTTGGCGGGTATTTGGAATGTTTTGGTTTGCTTTCATTTGTTTTGATTATGTTTTGGCAAGTTATTGAATGTTTTGATCGCTTCTGACTGGTTTTCTAGTATTTTGGCATCTTTTCAGAATGTTTTGATCAGTTTTGGCAGGTTCTAAACTATTTTGTCGGGTTTTTGGAATGTTTTGGTTGGTTTTGATTTGTTTTTATTATGTTTTGGCCGGACTTCGGAATATTTTGGCTGGTTTTTGGAATGTTTTGGTTGGTTTTGATTTGTTTTTATGATGTTTTGCCTAGTTTTTTTGAATGTTTTGATCAGTTCTGGCTGGTTTTGTAGTATTTTGGCATCTTTTCAGAATGTTTTGATCAGTTTTGGCAGGTTCTAAAATATTTTGTTGGGTTTTCGGAATATTTTGGTTGGTTTTGATTTGTTTTTATGATGTTTTGGCGGGTTTTCGGAATGTTTTGGTTGGGTTTTAGAATGTTTAGTGTTCTCTTGTGTGGTTTTTATTGTGTTGGCAGGTTTTGGAATGTTTGGATTCCTTTTGGCGGGTTTTCAAATATTTTGGCGGGTATTTGGAATGTTTTGGTGGGTATTCGGAATGTTTTGATTAGTTTTGACGGGTTTTGGAATATTTTGGCGGGTTTTTAGAAGGTTTTGATTTGTTTTGATTTGTTTTGATTCTGTTTAGCCCAGTTTTTGGTGTGTTTGGATTAGCTTTGGTGGGCTTTATCATGTTTTGGCAGGTTTTTTTGCATGTTTTGATCACTTCTGTCTGGTTTTCTATTTTGGCGGGTTTGAAAATATTTTTGGATTAGTTTTGGCGTGTTTTAAAATATTTTGTCTCTTTGGGCAGAGATGACAGTTGCGGTTGCGGTGCGCTCTGGGGCGCACCTACTGCGGAAAGACGCCTGGCAGCGGCACTTGGGACAGCTCCGCGTCTGCGTATTCTGCATTTCTCGCCTTCTGCATCTCAGCAAAATGCTTTGCCACGAGGTCTAGCAAGGAGAAACTGTGGCAGCTGAGTAGATGTAGCCCGGCCCGCCCTTTGAAGTTGACAAGTTCTTGGCATCTCAGAGCCTAAAGGGAAGAGCAAGGTTATGGATGGTAGGCTGGGGCAGAACTAGCAGCAAGCAGAGCAAAGTTGTCCAAAAATACCATCCATTCCAATGCTAATGGCAATTGAAGAGGCAGGCCAGTGGCAAGCCACTATCTTCTAGCAGTTTGAAAGGTGCAGACACAGTGCAGGTGTTGTGCGGCTTCCTTCTTGGCCTCCTAGAAGGTGCCGCGCTCTCCGTCTCTTGCTTGCCAATATGTTCCCGTGTTCCTCTTATTGTTTGGTTTCTTTTGATTTGTTTTTCGGATGTTTTGGCGGGTTTTGGGAATGTTTTGGTTGGGTTTTAGAATGTTTTGTTTTCTCTTGTGTTGTTTATATTGTGTTGGCTGGTTTTGGAATGTTTGGATTCCTTTTGGTGTGTTTTCAAATATTTTGGCGGGGATTTGGAATGTTTTGGTTTGCTTTCATTTGTTTTGATTATGTTTTGGCAAGTTATTGAATGTTTCGATCGCTTCTGACTGGTTTTCTAGTATTTTGGCATCTTTTCAGAATGTTTTGATCAGTTTTGGCAGGTTCTAAACTATTTTGTCGGGTTTTTGGAATGTTTTGGTTGGTTTTGATTTGTTTTTATTATGTTTTGGCCGGATTTCGGAATATTTTGGCTGGTTTTTGGAATGTTTTGGTTGGTTTTGATTTGTTTTTATGATGTTTTGCCTAGTTTTTTTGAATGTTTCGATCAGTCCTGGCTGGTTTTCTAGTATTTTGGCATCTTTTCAGAATGTTTTGATCAGTTTTGGCAGGTTCTAAACTATTTTGTCGGGTTTTTGGAATGTTTTGGTTGGTTTTGATTTGTTTTTGTGATGTTTTGCCTAGTTTTTTTGAATGTTTTGATCAGTTCTGGCTGGTTTTCTAATGTTTTGGCATCTTTTCAGAATGTTTTGATCAGTTTTGACAGGTTCTAAAATATTTTGTTGGGTTTTCGGAATATTTTGGTTGGTTTTGATTTGTTTTTATGATGTTTTGGCGGGTTTTCGGAATGTTTTGGTTGGGTTTTAGAGTGTTTAGTATTCTCTTGTGTGATTTTTATTGTGTTGGCACGTTTTGGAATGTTTGGATTCCTTTTGGCGGGTTTTCAAATATTTTGGCGGGTATTTGGAATGTTTTTGGTGGGTATTCGGAATGTTTTGATTAGTTTTGACGGGTTTTGGAATATTTTGGCGGGTTTTTAGAAGGTTTTGATTTGTTTTGATTTGTTTTGATTCTGTTTAGCCCAGTTTTTTCATGTGTTTGGATAAGCTTTGGTGGACTTTATCATGTTTTGGCAGGTTTTTTCCAATGTTTTGATCACTTCTGTCTGGTTTTCTATTTTGGCGGGTTTGAAAATATTTTTGGATTAGTTTTGGCGTGTTTTAAAATATTTTGTCTCTTTGGGCAGAGATGACAGTTGCGGTTGCGGTGCGCTCTGGGGCGCTCCTTCTGCGGAAAGACGCCTGGCAGCGGCACTTGGGACAGCTCCGCGTCTGCGTATTCTGCATTTCTCGCCTTCTGCATCTCAGCAAAATGCTTTGCCACGAGGTCTAGCAAGGAGAAACTGTGGCAGCTGAGTAGATGTAGCCCGGCCCGCCCTTTGAAGTTGACAAGTTCTTGGCATCTCAGAGCCTAAAGGGAAGAGCAAGGTTATGGATGGTAGGCTGGGGCAGAACTAGCAGCAAGCAGAGCAAAGTTGTCCAAAAATACCATCCATTCCAATGCTAATGGCAATTGAAGAGGCAGGCCAGTGGCAAGCCACTATCTTCTAGCAGTTTGAAAGGTGCAGACACAGTGCAGGTGTTGTGCGGCTTCCTTCTTGGCCTCCTAGAAGGTGCCGCGCTCTCCGTCTCTTGCTTGCCAATATGTTCCCGTGTTCCTCTTATTGTTTGGTTTCTTTTGATTTGTTTTTCGGATGTTTTGGCGGGTTTTCGGAATGTTTTGGTTGGGTTTTAGAATGTTTTGTTTTCTCTTGTGTTGTTTATATTGTGTTGGCTGGTTTTGGAATGTTTGGATTCCTTTTGGTGTGTTTTCAAATATTTTGGCGGGGATTTGGAATGTTTTGGTTTGCTTTCATTTGTTTTGATTATGTTTTGGCAAGTTATTAATGTTTCGATCGCTTCTGACTGGTTTTCTAGTATTTTGGCATCTTTTCAGAATGTTTTGATCAGTTTTGGCAGGTTCTAAACTATTTTGTCGGGTTTTTGGAAGGTTTTGGTTGGTTTTGATTTGTTTTTATGATGTTTTGCCTAGTTTTTTTGAATGTTTTGATCAGTTCTGGCTGGTTTTGTAGTATTTTGGCATCTTTTCAGAATGTTTTGATCAGTTTTGGCAGGTTCTAAAATATTTTGTCAGGTTTTCGGAATATTTTGGTTGGTTTTGATTTGTTTTTATGATGTTTTGGCTGGTTTTTGGAATGTTTTGGTTGGGTTTTAGAATGTTTAGTATTCTCTTGTGTGGTTTTTATTGTGTTGGCAGGTTTTGGAATGTTTGGATTCCTTTTGGCGGGTTTTCAAATACTTTGGCGGGTATTTGGAATGTTTTGGTGGGTATTCGGAATGTTTTGATTAGTTTTGATGGGTTTTGGAATATTTTGGCGGGTTTTTAGAAGGTTTTGATTTGTTTTGATTTGTTTTGATTCTGTTTAGCCCAGTTTTTGGTGTGTTTGGATTAGCTTTGGTGGGCTTTATCATGTTTTGGCAGGTTTTTTTGCATGTTTTGATCACTTCTGTCTGGTTTTCTATTTTGGCGGGTTTGAAAATATTTTTGGATTAGTTTTGGCGTGTTTTAAAATATTTTGTCTCTTTGGGCAGAGATGACAGTTGCGGTTGCGGTGCGCTCTGGGGCGCTCCTTCTGCGGAAAGACGCCTGGCAGCGGCACTTGGGACAGCTCCGCGTCTGCGTATTCTGCATTTCTCGCCTTCTGCATCTCAGCAAAATGCTTTGCCACGAGGTCTAGCAAGGAGAAACTGTGGCAGCTGAGTAGATGTAGCCCGGCCCGCCCTTTGAAGTTGACAAGTTCTTGGCATCTCAGTGCCTCAAGGGAAGAGCAAGGTTATGGATGGTAGGCTGGGGCAGAACTAGCAGCAAGCAGAGCAAAGTTGTCCAAGAATACCTTCCATTCCAATGCTAATGGCAATTGAAGAGGCAGGCCAGTGGCAAGCCACTATCTTCTAGCAGTTTGAAAGGTGCAGACACAGTGCAGGTGTTGTGCGGCTTCCTTCTTGGCCTCCTAGAAGGTGCCGTGCTCTCCGTCTCTTGCTTGCCAATATGTTGCCGTGTTCCTCTTATTGTTTGGTTTCTTTTGATTTGTTTTTAGGATGTTTTGGTGGGTTTTCGGAATGTTTTGGTGATGTTTTAGAATGTTTTGTTTTCTCTTGTGTTGTTTTTATTGTGTTGGCAGGTTTTGGAATGTTTGGATTCGTTTTGGCGGGTTTTCAAATATTTTGGCGGGTATTTGGAATGTTTTGGTTTGCTTTCATTTGTTTTGATTATGTTTTGGCAAGTTATTGAATGTTTTGATCGCTTCTGACTGGTTTTCTAGTATTTTGGCATCTTTTCAGAATGTTTTGATCAGTTTTGGCAGGTTCTAAACTATTTTGTCGGGTTTTTGGAATGTTTTGGTTGGTTTTGATTTGTTTTTATTATGTTTTGGCCGGACTTCGGAATATTTTGGCTGGTTTTTGGAATGTTTTGGTTGGTTTTGATTTGTTTTTATGATGTTTTGCCTAGTTTTTTTGAATGTTTTGATCAGTTCTGGCTGGTTTTGTAGTATTTTGGCATCTTTTCAGAATGTTTTGATCAGTTTTGGCAGGTTCTAAAATATTTTGTTGGGTTTTCGGAATATTTTGGTTGGTTTTGATTTGTTTTTATGATGTTTTGGCGGGTTTTCGGAATGTTTTGGTTGGGTTTTAGAATGTTTAGTGTTCTCTTGTGTGGTTTTTATTGTGTTGGCAGGTTTTGGAATGTTTGGATTCCTTTTGGCGGGTTTTCAAATATTTTGGCGGGTATTTGGAATGTTTTGGTGGGTATTCGGAATGTTTTGATTAGTTTTGACGGGTTTTGGAATATTTTGGCGGGTTTTTAGAAGGTTTTGATTTGTTTTGATTTGTTTTGATTCTGTTTAGCCCAGTTTTTGGTGTGTTTGGATTAGCTTTGGTGGGCTTTATCATGTTTTGGCAGGTTTTTTTGCATGTTTTGATCACTTCTGTCTGGTTTTCTATTTTGGCGGGTTTGAAAATATTTTTGGATTAGTTTTGGCGTGTTTTAAAATATTTTGTCTCTTTGGGCAGAGATGACAGTTGCGGTTGCGGTGCGCTCTGGGGCGCTCCTTCTGCGGAAAGACGCCTGGCAGCGGCACTTGGGACAGCTCCGCGTCTGCGTATTCTGCATTTCTCGCCTTCTGCATCTCAGCAAAATGCTTTGCCACGAGGTCTAGCAAGGAGAAACTGTGGCAGCTGAGTAGATGTAGCCCGGCCCGCCCTTTGAAGTTGACAAGTTCTTGGCATCTCAGAGCCTCAAGGGAAGAGCAAGGTTATGGATGGTAGGCTGGGGCAGAACTAGCAGCAAGCAGAGCAAAGTTGTCCAAAAATACCATCCATTCCAATGCTAATGGCAATTGAAGAGGCAGGCCAGTGGCAAGCCACTATCTTCTAGCAGTTTGAAAGGTGCAGACACAGTGCAGGTGTTGTGCGGCTTCCTTCTTGGCCTCCTAGAAGGTGCCGCGCTCTCCGTCTCTTGCTTGCCAATATGTTCCCGTGTTCCTCTTATTGTTTGGTTTCTTTTGATTTGTTTTTCGGATGTTTTGGCGGGTTTTGGGAATGTTTTGGTTGGGTTTTAGAATGTTTTGTTTTCTCTTGTGTTGTTTATATTGTGTTGGCTGGTTTTGGAATGTTTGGATTCCTTTTGGTGTGTTTTCAAATATTTTGGCGGGGATTTGGAATGTTTTGGTTTGCTTTCATTTGTTTTGATTATGTTTTGGCAAGTTATTGAATGTTTCGATCGCTTCTGACTGGTTTTCTAGTATTTTGGCATCTTTTCAGAATGTTTTGATCAGTTTTGGCAGGTTCTAAACTATTTTGTCGGGTTTTTGGAATGTTTTGGTTGGTTTTGATTTGTTTTTATTATGTTTTGGCCGGATTTCGGAATATTTTGGCTGGTTTTTGGAATGTTTTGGTTGGTTTTGATTTGTTTTTATGATGTTTTGCCTAGTTTTTTTGAATGTTTCGATCAGTCCTGGCTGGTTTTCTAGTATTTTGGCATCTTTTCAGAATGTTTTGATCAGTTTTGGCAGGTTCTAAACTATTTTGTCGGGTTTTTGGAATGTTTTGGTTGGTTTTGATTTGTTTTTGTGATGTTTTGCCTAGTTTTTTTGAATGTTTTGATCAGTTCTGGCTGGTTTTCTAATGTTTTGGCATCTTTTCAGAATGTTTTGATCCGTTTTGACAGGTTCTAAAATATTTTGTTGGGTTTTCGGAATATTTTGGTTGGTTTTGATTTGTTTTTATGATGTTTTGGCGGGTTTTCGGAATGTTTTGGTTGGGTTTTAGAGTGTTTAGTATTCTCTTGTGTGATTTTTATTGTGTTGGCAGGTTTTGGAATGTTTGGATTCCTTTTGGCGGGTTTTCAAATATTTTGGCGGGTATTTGGAATGTTTTTGGTGGGTATTCGGAATGTTTTGATTAGTTTTGACGGGTTTTGGAATATTTTGGCGGGTTTTTAGAAGGTTTTGATTTGTTTTGATTTGTTTTGATTCTGTTTAGCCCAGTTTTTTCATGTGTTTGGATAAGCTTTGGTGGACTTTATCATGTTTTGGCAGGTTTTTTCCAATGTTTTGATCACTTCTGTCTGGTTTTCTATTTTGGCGGGTTTGAAAATATTTTTGGATTAGTTTTGGCGTGTTTTAAAATATTTTGTCTCTTTGGGCAGAGATGACAGTTGCGGTTGCGGTGCGCTCTGGGGCGCTCCTTCTGCGGAAAGACGCCTGGCAGCGGCACTTGGGACAGCTCTGCGTCTGCGTATTCTGCATTTCTCGCCTTCTGCATCTCAGCAAAATGCTTTGCCACGAGGTCTAGCAAGGAGAAACTGTGGCAGCTGAGTAGATGTAGCCCGGCCCGCCCTTTGAAGTTGACAAGTTCTTGGCATCTCAGAGCCTAAAGGGAAGAGCAAGGTTATGGATGGTAGGCTGGGGCAGAACTAGCAGCAAGCAGAGCAAAGTTGTCCAAGAATACCTTCCATTCCAATGCTAATGGCAATTGAAGAGGCAGGCCAGTGGCAAGCCACTATCTTCTAGCAGTTTGAAAGGTGCAGACACAGTGCAGGTGTTGTGCGGCTTCCTTCTTGGCCTCCTAGAAGGTGCCGTGCTCTCCGTCTCTTGCTTGCCAATATGTTGCCGTGTTCCTCTTATTGTTTGGTTTCTTTTGATTTGTTTTTAGGATGTTTTGGTGGGTTTTCGGAATGTTTTGGTGATGTTTTAGAATGTTTTGTTTTCTCTTGTGTTGTTTTTATTGTGTTGGCAGGTTTTGGAATGTTTGGATTCGTTTTGGCGGGTTTTCAAATATTTTGGCGGGTATTTGGAATGTTTTGGTTTGCTTTCATTTGTTTTGATTATGTTTTGGCAAGTTATTGAATGTTTTGATCACTTCTGACTGGTTTTCTAGTATTTTGGCATCTTTTCAGAATGTTTTGATCAGTTTTGGCAGGTTCTAAACTATTTTGTCGGGTTTTTGGAATGTTTTGGTTGGTTTTGATTTGTTTTTATTATGTTTTGGCCGGACTTCGGAATATTTTGGCTGGTTTTTGGAATGTTTTGGTTGGTTTTGATTTGTTTTTATGATGTTTTGCCTAGTTTTTTTGAATGTTTTGATCAGTTCTGGCTGGTTTTGTAGTATTTTGGCATCTTTTCAGAATGTTTTGATCAGTTTTGGCAGGTTCTAAAATATTTTGTCAGGTTTTCGGAATATTTTGGTTGGTTTTGATTTGTTTTTATGATGTTTTGGCTGGTTTTTGGAATGTTTTGGTTGGGTTTTAGAATGTTTAGTATTCTCTTGTGTGGTTTTTATTGTGTTGGCAGGTTTTGGAATGTTTGGATTCCTTTTGGCGGGTTTTCAAATACTTTGGCGGGTATTTGGAATGTTTTGGTGGGTATTCGGAATGTTTTGATTAGTTTTGATGGGTTTTGGAATATTTTGGCGGGTTTTTAGAAGGTTTTGATTTGTTTTGATTTGTTTTGATTCTGTTTAGCCCAGTTTTTGGTGTGTTTGGATTAGCTTTGGTGGGCTTTATCATGTTTTGGCAGGTTTTTTTGCATGTTTTGATCACTTCTGTCTGGTTTTCTATTTTGGCGGGTTTGAAAATATTTTTGGATTAGTTTTGGCGTGTTTTAAAATATTTTGTCTCTTTGGGCAGAGATGACAGTTGCGGTTGCGGTGCGCTCTGGGGCGCTCCTTCTGCGGAAAGACGCCTGGCAGCGGCACTTGGGACAGCTCCGCGTCTGCGTATTCTGCATTTCTCGCCTTCTGCATCTCAGCAAAATGCTTTGCCACGAGGTCTAGCAAGGAGAAACTGTGGCAGCTGAGTAGATGTAGCCCGGCCCGCCCTTTGAAGTTGACAAGTTCTTGGCATCTCAGAGCCTAAAGGGAAGAGCAAGGTTATGGATGGTAGGCTGGGGCAGAACTAGCAGCAAGCAGAGCAAAGTTGTCCAAAAATACCATCCATTCCAATGCTAATGGCAATTGAAGAGGCAGGCCAGTGGCAAGCCACTATCTTCTAGCAGTTTGAAAGGTGCAGACACAGTGCAGGTGTTGTGCGGCTTCCTTCTTGGCCTCCTAGAAGGTGCCGCGCTCTCCGTCTCTTGCTTGCCAATATGTTCCCGTGTTCCTCTTATTGTTTGGTTTCTTTTGATTTGTTTTTCGGATGTTTTGGCGGGTTTTGGGAATGGTTTGGTTGGGTTTTAGAATGTTTTGTTTTCTCTTGTGTTGTTTATATTGTGTTGGCTGGTTTTGGAATGTTTGGATTCCTTTTGGTGTGTTTTCAAATATTTTGGCGGGGATTTGGAATGTTTTGGTTTGCTATCATTTGTTTTGATTATGTTTTGGCAAGTTATTGAATGTTTCGATCGCTTCTGACTGGTTTTCTAGTATTTTGGCATCTTTTCAGAATGTTTTGATCAGTTTTGGCAGGTTCTAAACTATTTTGTCGGGTTTTTGGAATGTTTTGGTTGGTTTTGATTTGTTTTTATTATGTTTTGGCCGGATTTCGGAATATTTTGGCTGGTTTTTGGAATGTTTTGGTTGGTTTTGATTTGTTTTTATGATGTTTTGCCTAGTTTTTTTGAATGTTTCGATCAGTCCTGGCTGGTTTTCTAGTATTTTGGCATCTTTTCAGAATGTTTTGATCAGTTTTGGCAGGTTCTAAACTATTTTGTCGGGTTTTTGGAAGGTTTTGGTTGGTTTTGATTTGTTTTTGTGATGTTTTGCCTAGTTTTTTTGAATGTTTTGATCAGTTCTGGCTGGTTTTCTAATGTTTTGGCATCTTTTCAGAATGTTTTGATCAGTTTTGACAGGTTCTAAAATATTTTGTTGGGTTTTCGGAATATTTTGGTTGGTTTTGATTTGTTTTTATGATGTTTTGGCGGGTTTTCGGAATGTTTTGGTTGGGTTTTAGAGTGTTTAGTATTCTCTTGTGTGATTTTTATTGTGTTGGCAGGTTTTGGAATGTTTGGATTCCTTTTGGCGGGTTTTCAAATATTTTGGCGGGTATTTGGAATGTTTTTGGTGGGTATTCGGAATGTTTTGATTAGTTTTGACGGGTTTTGGAATATTTTGGCGGGTTTTTAGAAGGTTTTGATTTGTTTTGATTTGTTTTGATTCTGTTTAGCCCAGTTTTTTCATGTGTTTGGATAAGCTTTGGTGGACTTTATCATGTTTTGGCAGGTTTTTTTGCATGTTTTGATCACTTCTGTCTGGTTTTCTATTTTGGCGGGTTTGAAAATATTTTTGGATTAGTTTTGGCGTGTTTTAAAATATTTTGTCTCTTTGGGCAGAGATGACGGTGGCGGTTGCGGTGTGCTCCGGGGCGCTCCTTCTGCGGAAAGACGCCTGGCAGCGGCACTTGGGACAGCTCCGCGTCTGCGTATTCTGCATTTCTCGCCTTCTGCATCTCAGCAAAATGCTTTGCCACTAGGTCTAGCAAGGAGAAACTGTGCCAGCTGAGTAGATGTAGCCCGGCCCGCCCTTTGAAGTTGACAAGTTCTTGGCATCTCAGAGCCTAAAGGGAAGAGCAAGGTTATGGATGGTAGGCTGGGGCAGAACTAGCAGCAAGCAGAGCAAAGTTGTCCAAGAATACCTTCCATTGGAATGCTAATGGCAATTGAAGAGGCAGGCCAGTGGCAAGCCACTATCTTCTAGCAGTTTGAAAGGTGCAGACACAGTGCAGGTGTTGTGCGGCTTCCTTCTTGGCCTCCTAGAAGGTGCCGTGCTCTCCGTCTCTTGCTTGCCAATATGTTGCCGTGTTCCTCTTATTGTTTGGTTTCTTTTGATTTGTTTTTAGGATGTTTTGGTGGGTTTTCGGAATGTTTTGGTGATGTTTTAGAATGTTTTGTTTTCTCTTGTGTTGTTTTTATTGTGTTGGCAGGTTTTGGAATGTTTGGATTCGTTTTGGCGGGTTTTCAAATATTTTGGCGGGTATTTGGAATGTTTTGGTTTGCTTTCATTTGTTTTGATTATGTTTTGGCAAGTTATTGAATGTTTTGATCGCTTCTGACTGGTTTTCTAGTATTTTGGCATCTTTTCAGAATGTTTTGATCAGTTTTGGCAGGTTCTAAACTATTTTGTCGGGTTTTTGGAATGTTTTGGTGGGTTTTGATTTGTTTTTATTATGTTTTGGCCGGACTTCGGAATATTTTGGCTGGTTTTTGGAATGTTTTGGTTGGTTTTGATTTGTTTTTATGATGTTTTGCCTAGTTTTTTTGAATGTTTTGATCAGTTCTGGCTGGTTTTGTAGTATTTTGGCATCTTTTCAGAATGTTTTGATCAGTTTTGGCAGGTTCTAAAATATTTTGTTGGGTTTTCGGAATATTTTGGTTGGTTTTGATTTGTTTTTATGATGTTTTGGCGGGTTTTCGGAATGTTTTGGTTGGGTTTTAGAATGTTTAGTGTTCTCTTGTGTGGTTTTTATTGTGTTGGCAGGTTTTGGAATGTTTGGATTCCTTTTGGCGGGTTTTCAAATATTTTGGCGGGTATTTGGAATGTTTTGGTGGGTATTCGGAATGTTTTGATTAGTTTTGACGGGTTTTGGAATATTTTGGCGGGTTTTTAGAAGGTTTTGATTTGTTTTGATTTGTTTTGATTCTGTTTAGCCCAGTTTTTGGTGTGTTTGGATTAGCTTTGGTGGGCTTTATCATGTTTTGGCAGGTTTTTTTGCATGTTTTGATCACTTCTGTCTGGTTTTCTATTTTGGCGGGTTTGAAAATATTTTTGGATTAGTTTTGGCGTGTTTTAAAATATTTTGTCTCTTTGGGCAGAGATGACAGTTGCGGTTGCGGTGCGCTCTGGGGCGCTCCTTCTGCGGAAAGACGCCTGGCAGCGGCACTTGGGACAGCTCCGCGTCTGCGTATTCTGCATTTCTCGCCTTCTGCATCTCAGCAAAATGCTTTGCCACGAGGTCTAGCAAGGAGAAACTGTGGCAGCTGAGTAGATGTAGCCCGGCCCGCCCTTTGAAGTTGACAAGTTCTTGGCATCTCAGAGCCTAAAGGGAAGAGCAAGGTTATGGATGGTAGGCTGGGGCAGAACTAGCAGCAAGCAGAGCAAAGTTGTCCAAAAATACCATCCATTCCAATGCTAATGGCAATTGAAGAGGCAGGCCAGTGGCAAGCCACTATCTTCTAGCAGTTTGAAAGGTGCAGACACAGTGCAGGTGTTGTGCGGCTTCCTTCTTGGCCTCCTAGAAGGTGCCGCGCTCTCCGTCTCTTGCTTGCCAATATGTTCCCGTGTTCCTCTTATTGTTTGGTTTCTTTTGATTTGTTTTTCGGATGTTTTGGCGGGTTTTGGGAATGTTTTGGTTGGGTTTTAGAATGTTTTGTTTTCTCTTGTGTTGTTTATATTGTGTTGGCTGGTTTTGGAATGTTTGGATTCCTTTTGGTGTGTTTTCAAATATTTTGGCGGGGATTTGGAATGTTTTGGTTTGCTTTCATTTGTTTTGATTATGTTTTGGCAAGTTATTGAATGTTTCGATCGCTTCTGACTGGTTTTCTAGTATTTTGGCATCTTTTCAGAATGTTTTGATCAGTTTTGGCAGGTTCTAAACTATTTTGTCGGGTTTTTGGAATGTTTTGGTTGGTTTTGATTTGTTTTTATTATGTTTTGGCCGGATTTCGGAATATTTTGGCTGGTTTTTGGAATGTTTTGGTTGGTTTTGATTTGTTTTTATGATGTTTTGCCTAGTTTTTTTGAATGTTTCGATCAGTCCTGGCTGGTTTTCTAGTATTTTGGCATCTTTTCAGAATGTTTTGATCAGTTTTGGCAGGTTCTAAACTATTTTGTCGGGTTTTTGGAATGTTTTGGTTGGTTTTGATTTGTTTTTGTGATGTTTTGCCTAGTTTTTTTGAATGTTTTGATCAGTTCTGGCTGGTTTTCTAATGTTTTGGCATCTTTTCAGAATGTTTTGATCAGTTTTGACAGGTTCTAAAATATTTTGTTGGGTTTTCGGAATATTTTGGTTGGTTTTGATTTGTTTTTATGATGTTTTGGCGGGTTTTCGGAATGTTTTGGTTGGGTTTTAGAGTGTTTAGTATTCTCTTGTGTGATTTTTCTTGTGTTGGCAGGTTTTGGAATGTTTGGATTCCTTTTGGCGGGTTTTCAAATATTTTGGCGGGTATTTGGAATGTTTTTGGTGGGTATTCGGAATGTTTTGATTAGTTTTGACGGGTTTTGGAATATTTTGGCGGGTTTTTAGAAGGTTTTGATTTGTTTTGATTTGTTTTGATTCTGTTTAGCCCAGTTTTTTCATGTGTTTGGATAAGCTTTGGTGGACTTTATCATGTTTTGGCAGGTTTTTTCCAATGTTTTGATCACTTCTGTCTGGTTTTCTATTTTGGCGGGTTTGAAAATATTTTTGGATTAGTTTTGGCGTGTTTTAAAATATTTTGTCTCTTTGGGCAGAGATGACGGTGGCGGTTGCGGTGTGCTCCGGGGCGCTCCTTCTGCGGAAAGACGCCTGGCAGCGGCACTTGGGACAGCTCCGCGTCTGCGTATTCTGCATTTCTCGCCTTCTGCATCTCAGCAAAATGCTTTGCCACTAGGTCTAGCAAGGAGAAGCTGTGCCAGCTGAGTAGATGTAGCCCGGCCCGCCCTTTGAAGTTGACAAGTTCTTGGCATCTCAGAGCCTAAAGGGAAGAGCAAGGTTATGGATGGTAGGCTGGGGCAGAACTAGCAGCAAGCAGAGCAAAGTTGTCCAAGAATACCTTCCATTGGAATGCTAATGGCAATTGAAGAGGCAGGCCAGTGGCAAGCCACTATCTTCTAGCAGTTTGAAAGGTGCAGACACAGTGCAGGTGTTGTGCGGCTTCCTTCTTGGCCTCCTAGAAGGTGCCGTGCTCTCCGTCTCTTGCTTGCCAATATGTTGCCGTGTTCCTCTTATTGTTTGGTTTCTTTTGATTTGTTTTTAGGATGTTTTGGTGGGTTTTCGGAATGTTTTGGTGATGTTTTAGAATGTTTTGTTTTCTCTTGTGTTGTTTTTATTGTGTTGGCAGGTTTTGGAATGTTTGGATTCGTTTTGGCGGGTTTTCAAATATTTTGGCGGGTATTTGGAATGTTTTGGTTTGCTTTCATTTGTTTTGATTATGTTTTGGCAAGTTATTGAATGTTTTGATCGCTTCTGACTGGTTTTCTAGTATTTTGGCATCTTTTCAGAATGTTTTGATCAGTTTTGGCAGGTTCTAAACTATTTTGTAGGGTTTTTGGAATGTTTTGGTTGGTTTTGATTTGTTTTTATTATGTTTTGGCCGGACTTCGGAATATTTTGGCTGGTTTTTGGAATGTTTTGGTTGGTTTTGATTTGTTTTTATGATGTTTTGCCTAGTTTTTTTGAATGTTTCGATCAGTTCTGGCTGGTTTTGTAGTATTTTGGCATCTTTTCAGAATGTTTTGATCAGTTTTGGCAGGTTCTAAAATATTTTGTTGGGTTTTCGGAATATTTTGGTTGGTTTTGATTTGTTTTTATGATGTTTTGGCGGGTTTTCGGAATGTTTTGGTTGGGTTTTAGAATGTTTAGTGTTCTCTTGTGTGGTTTTTATTGTGTTGGCAGGTTTTGGAATGTTTGGATTCCTTTTGGCGGGTTTTCAAATATTTTGGCGGGTATTTGGAATGTTTTGGTGGGTATTCGGAATGTTTTGATTAGTTTTGACGGGTTTTGGAATATTTTGGCGGGTTTTTAGAAGGTTTTGATTTGTTTTGATTTGTTTTGATTCTGTTTAGCCCAGTTTTTGGTGTGTTTGGATTAGCTTTGGTGGGCTTTATCATGTTTTGGCAGGTTTTTTTGCATGTTTTGATCACTTCTGTCTGGTTTTCTATTTTGGCGGGTTTGAAAATATTTTTGGATTAGTTTTGGCGTGTTTTAAAATATTTTGTCTCTTTGGGCAGAGATGACAGTTGCGGTTGCGGTGCGCTCTGGGGCGCTCCTTCTGCGGAAAGACGCCTGGCAGCGGCACTTGGGACAGCTCCGCGTCTGCGTATTCTGCATTTCTCGCCTTCTGCATCTCAGCAAAATGCTTTGCCACGAGGTCTAGCAAGGAGAAACTGTGGCAGCTGAGTAGATGTAGCCCGGCCCGCCCTTTGAAGTTGACAAGTTCTTGGCATCTCAGAGCCTAAAGGGAAGAGCAAGGTTATGGATGGTAGGCTGGGGCAGAACTAGCAGCAAGCAGAGCAAAGTTGTCCAAAAATACCATCCATTCCAATGCTAATGGCAATTGAAGAGGCAGGCCAGTGGCAAGCCACTATCTTCTAGCAGTTTGAAAGGTGCAGACACAGTGCAGGTGTTGTGCGGCTTCCTTCTTGGCCTCCTAGAAGGTGCCGCGCTCTCCGTCTCTTGCTTGCCAATATGTTCCCGTGTTCCTCTTATTGTTTGGTTTCTTTTGATTTGTTTTTCGGATGTTTTGGCGGGTTTTGGGAATGTTTTGGTTGGGTTTTAGAATGTTTTGTTTTCTCTTGTGTTGTTTATATTGTGTTGGCTGGTTTTGGAATGTTTGGATTCCTTTTGGTGTGTTTTCAAATATTTTGGCGGGGATTTGGAATGTTTTGGTTTGCTTTCATTTGTTTTGATTATGTTTTGGCAAGTTATTGAATGTTTCGATCGCTTCTGACTGGTTTTCTAGTATTTTGGCATCTTTTCAGAATGTTTTGATCAGTTTTGGCAGGTTCTAAACTATTTTGTCGGGTTTTTGGAATGTTTTGGTTGGTTTTGATTTGTTTTTATTATGTTTTGGCCGGATTTCGGAATATTTTGGCTGGTTTTTGGAATGTTTTGGTTGGTTTTGATTTGTTTTTATGATGTTTTGCCTAGTTTTTTTGAATGTTTCGATCAGTCCTGGCTGGTTTTCTAGTATTTTGGCATCTTTTCAGAATGTTTTGATCAGTTTTGGCAGGTTCTAAACTATTTTGTCGGGTTTTTGGAATGTTTTGGTTGGTTTTGATTTGTTTTTGTGATGTTTTGCCTAGTTTTTTTGAATGTTTTGATCAGTTCTGGCTGGTTTTCTAATGTTTTGGCATCTTTTCAGAATGTTTTGATCAGTTTTGACAGGTTCTAAAATATTTTGTTGGGTTTTCGGAATATTTTGGTTGGTTTTGATTTGTTTTTATGATGTTTTGGCGGGTTTTCGGAATGTTTTGGTTGGGTTTTAGAGTGTTTAGTATTCTCTTGTGTGATTTTTATTGTGTTGGCAGGTTTTGGAATGTTTGGATTCCTTTTGGCGGGTTTTCAAATATTTTGGCGGGTATTTGGAATGTTTTTGGTGGGTATTCGGAATGTTTTGATTAGTTTTGACGGGTTTTGGAATATTTTGGCGGGTTTTTAGAAGGTTTTGATTTGTTTTGATTTGTTTTGATTCTGTTTAGCCCAGTTTTTTCATGTGTTTGGATAAGCTTTGGTGGACTTTATCATGTTTTGGCAGGTTTTTTCCAATGTTTTGATCACTTCTGTCTGGTTTTCTATTTTGGCGGGTTTGAAAATATTTTTGGATTAGTTTTGGCGTGTTTTAAAATATTTTGTCTCTTTGGGCAGAGATGACGGTGGCGGTTGCGGTGTGCTCCGGGGCGCTCCTTCTGCGGAAAGACGCCTGGCAGCGGCACTTGGGACAGCTCCGCGTCTGCGTATTCTGCATTTCTCGCCTTCTGCATCTCAGCAAAATGCTTTGCCACTAGGTCTAGCAAGGAGAAACTGTGCCAGCTGAGTAGATGTAGCCCGGCCCGCCCTTTGAAGTTGACAAGTTCTTGGCATCTCAGAGCCTAAAGGGAAGAGCAAGGTTATGGATGGTAGGCTGGGGCAGAACTAGCAGCAAGCAGAGCAAAGTTGTCCAAGAATACCTTCCATTGGAATGCTAATGGCAATTGAAGAGGCAGGCCAGTGGCAAGCCACTATCTTCTAGCAGTTTGAAAGGTGCAGACACAGTGCAGGTGTTGTGCGGCTTCCTTCTTGGCCTCCTAGAAGGTGCCGTGCTCTCCGTCTCTTGCTTGCCAATATGTTGCCGTGTTCCTCTTATTGTTTGGTTTCTTTTGATTTGTTTTTAGGATGTTTTGGTGGGTTTTCGGAATGTTTTGGTGATGTTTTAGAATGTTTTGTTTTCTCTTGTGTTGTTTTTATTGTGTTGGCAGGTTTTGGAATGTTTGGATTCCTTTTGGCGGGTTTTCAAATATTTTGGCGGGTATTTGGAATGTTTTGGTTTGCTTTCATTTGTTTTGATTATGTTTTGGCAAGTTATTGAATGTTTTGATCGCTTCTGACTGGTTTTCTAGTATTTTGGCATCTTTTCAGAATGTTTTGATCAGTTTTGGCAGGTTCTAAACTATTTTGTCGGGTTTTTGGAATGTTTTGGTTGGTTTTGATTTGTTTTTATTATGTTTTGGCCGGACTTCGGAATATTTTGGCTGGTTTTTGGAATGTTTTGGTTGGTTTTGATTTGTTTTTATGATGTTTTGCCTAGTTTTTTTGAATGTTTTGATCAGTTCTGGCTGGTTTTGTAGTATTTTGGCATCTTTTCAGAATGTTTTGATCAGTTTTGGCAGGTTCTAAAATATTTTGTTGGGTTTTCGGAATATTTTGGTTGGTTTTGATTTGTTTTTATGATGTTTTGGCGGGTTTTCGGAATGTTTTGGTTGGGTTTTAGAATGTTTAGTGTTCTCTTGTGTGGTTTTTATTGTGTTGGCAGGTTTTGGAATGTTTGGATTCCTTTTGGCGGGTTTTCAAATATTTTGGCGGGTATTTGGAATGTTTTGGTGGGTATTCGGAATGTTTTGATTAGTTTTGACGGGTTTTGGAATATTTTGGCGGGTTTTTAGAAGGTTTTGATTTGTTTTGATTTGTTTTGATTCTGTTTAGCCCAGTTTTTGGTGTGTTTGGATTAGCTTTGGTGGGCTTTATCATGTTTTGGCAGGTTTTTTTGCATGTTTTGATCACTTCTGTCTGGTTTTCTATTTTGGCGGGTTTGAAAATATTTTTGGATTAGTTTTGGCGTGTTTTAAAATATTTTGTCTCTTTGGGCAGAGATGACAGTTGCGGTTGCGGTGCGCTCTGGGGCGCTCCTTCTGCGGAAAGACGCCTGGCAGCGGCACTTGGGACAGCTCCGCGTCTGCGTATTCTGCATTTCTCGCCTTCTGCATCTCAGCAAAATGCTTTGCCACGAGGTCTAGCAAGGAGAAACTGTGGCAGCTGAGTAGATGTAGCCCGGCCCGCCCTTTGAAGTTGACAAGTTCTTGGCATCTCAGAGCCTAAAGGGAAGAGCAAGGTTATGGATGGTAGGCTGGGGCAGAACTAGCAGCAAGCAGAGCAAAGTTGTCCAAAAATACCATCCATTCCAATGCTAATGGCAATTGAAGAGGCAGGCCAGTGGCAAGCCACTATCTTCTAGCAGTTTGAAAGGTGCAGACACAGTGCAGGTGTTGTGCGGCTTCCTTCTTGGCCTCCTAGAAGGTGCCGCGCTCTCCGTCTCTTGCTTGCCAATATGTTGCCGTGTTCCTCTTATTGTTTGGTTTCTTTTGATTTGTTTTTCGGATGTTTTGGCGGGTTTTGGGAATGTTTTGGTTGGGTTTTAGAATGTTTTGTTTTCTCTTGTGTTGTTTATATTGTGTTGGCTGGTTTTGGAATGTTTGGATTCCTTTTGGTGTGTTTTCAAATATTTTGGCGGGGATTTGGAATGTTTTGGTTTGCTTTCATTTGTTTTGATTATGTTTTGGCAAGTTATTGAATGTTTCGATCGCTTCTGACTGGTTTTCTAGTATTTTGGCATCTTTTCAGAATGTTTTGATCAGTTTTGGCAGGTTCTAAACTATTTTGTCGGGTTTTTGGAATGTTTTGGTTGGTTTTGATTTGTTTTTATTATGTTTTGGCCGGATTTCGGAATATTTTGGCTGGTTTTTGGAATGTTTTGGTTGGTTTTGATTTGTTTTTATGATGTTTTGCCTAGTTTTTTTGAATGTTTCGATCAGTCCTGGCTGGTTTTCTAGTATTTTGGCATCTTTTCAGAATGTTTTGATCAGTTTTGGCCGGTTCTAAACTATTTTGTCGGGTTTTTGGAATGTTTTGGTTGGTTTTGATTTGTTTTTGTGATGTTTTGCCTAGTTTTTTTGAATGTTTTGATCAGTTCTGGCTGGTTTTCTAATGTTTTGGCATCTTTTCAGAATGTTTTGATCAGTTTTGACAGGTTCTAAAATATTTTGTTGGGTTTTCGGAATATTTTGGTTGGTTTTGATTTGTTTTTATGATGTTTTGGCGGGTTTTCGGAATGTTTTGGTTGGGTTTTAGAGTGTTTAGTATTCTCTTGTGTGATTTTTATTGTGTTGGCAGGTTTTGGAATGTTTGGATTCCTTTTGGCGGGTTTTCAAATATTTTGGCGGGTATTTGGAATGTTTTTGGTGGGTATTCGGAATGTTTTGATTAGTTTTGACGGGTTTTGGAATATTTTGGCGGGTTTTTAGAAGGTTTTGATTTGTTTTGATTTGTTTTGATTCTGTTTAGCCCAGTTTTTTCATGTGTTTGGATAAGCTTTGGTGGACTTTATCATGTTTTGGCAGGTTTTTTCCAATGTTTTGATCACTTCTGTCTGGTTTTCTATTTTGGCGGGTTTGAAAATATTTTTGGATTAGTTTTGGCGTGTTTTAAAATATTTTGTCTCTTTGGGCAGAGATGACGGTGGCGGTTGCGGTGTGCTCCGGGGCGCTCCTTCTGCGGAAAGACGCCTGGCAGCGGCACTTGGGACAGCTCCGCGTCTGCGTATTCTGCATTTCTCGCCTTCTGCATCTCAGCAAAATGCTTTGCCACTAGGTGTAGCAAGGAGAAACTGTGCCAGCTGAGTAGATGTAGCCCGGCCCGCCCTTTGAAGTTGACAAGTTCTTGGCATCTCAGAGCCTAAAGGGAAGAGCAAGGTTATGGATGGTAGGCTGGGGCAGAACTAGCAGCAAGCAGAGCAAAGTTGTCCAAGAATACCTTCCATTCCAATGCTAATGGCAATTGAAGAGGCAGGCCAGTGGCAAGCCACTATCTTCTAGCAGTTTGAAAGGTGCAGACACAGTGCAGGTGTTGTGCGGCTTCCTTCTTGGCCTCCTAGAAGGTGCCGTGCTCTCCGTCTCTTGCTTGCCAATATGTTGCCGTGTTCCTCTTATTGTTTGGTTTCTTTTGATTTGTTTTTAGGATGTTTTGGTGGGTTTTCGGAATGTTTTGGTGATGTTTTAGAATGTTTTGTTTTCTCTTGTGTTGTTTTTATTGTGTTGGCAGGTTTTGGAATGTTTGGATTCGTTTTGGCGGGTTTTCAAATATTTTGGCGGGTATTTGGAATGTTTTGGTTTGCTTTCATTTGTTTTGATTATGTTTTGGCAAGTTATTGAATGTTTTGATCGCTTCTGACTGGTTTTCTAGTATTTTGGCATCTTTTCAGAATGTTTTGATCAGTTTTGGCAGGTTCTAAACTATTTTGTCGGGTTTTTGGAATGTTTTGGTTGGTTTTGATTTGTTTTTATTATGTTTTGGCCGGACTTCGGAATATTTTGGCTGGTTTTTGGAATGTTTTGGTTGGTTTTGATTTGTTTTTATGATGTTTTGCCTAGTTTTTTTGAATGTTTTGATCAGTTCTGGCTGGTTTTGTAGTATTTTGGCATCTTTTCAGAATGTTTTGATCAGTTTTGGCAGGTTCTAAAATATTTTGTTGGGTTTTCGGAATATTTTGGTTGGTTTTGATTTGTTTTTATGATGTTTTGGTGGGTTTTCGGAATGTTTTGGTTGGGTTTTAGAATGTTTAGTGTTCTCTTGTGTGGTTTTTATTGTGTTGGCAGGTTTTGGAATGTTTGGATTCCTTTTGGCGGGTTTTCAAATATTTTGGCGGGTATTTGGAATGTTTTGGTGGGTATTCGGAATGTTTTGATTAGTTTTGACGGGTTTTGGAATATTTTGGCGGGTTTTTAGAAGGTTTTGATTTGTTTTGATTTGTTTTGATTCTGTTTAGCCCAGTTTTTGGTGTGTTTGGATTAGCTTTGGTGGGCTTTATCATGTTTTGGCAGGTTTTTTTGCATGTTTTGATCACTTCTGTCTGGTTTTCTATTTTGGCGGGTTTGAAAATATTTTTGGATTAGTTTTGGCGTGTTTTAAAATATTTTGTCTCTTTGGGCAGAGATGACAGTTGCGGTTGCGGTGCGCTCTGGGGCGCTCCTTCTGCGGAAAGACGCCTGGCAGCGGCACTTGGGACAGCTCCGCGTCTGCGTATTCTGCATTTCTCGCCTTCTGCATCTCAGCAAAATGCTTTGCCACGAGGTCTAGCAAGGAGAAACTGTGGCAGCTGAGTAGATGTAGCCCGGCCCGCCCTTTGAAGTTGACAAGTTCTTGGCATCTCAGAGCCTAAAGGGAAGAGCAAGGTTATGGATGGTAGGCTGGGGCAGAACTAGCAGCAAGCAGAGCAAAGTTGTCCAAAAATACCATCCATTCCAATGCTAATGGCAATTGAAGAGGCAGGCCAGTGGCAAGCCACTATCTTCTAGCAGTTTGAAAGGTGCAGACACAGTGCAGGTGTTGTGCGGCTTCCTTCTTGGCCTCCTAGAAGGTGCCGCGCTCTCCGTCTCTTGCTTGCCAATATGTTCCCGTGTTCCTCTTATTGTTTGGTTTCTTTTGATTTGTTTTTCGGATGTTTTGGCGGGTTTTGGGAATGTTTTGGTTGGGTTTTAGAATGTTTTGTTTTCTCTTGTGTTGTTTATATTGTGTTGGCTGGTTTTGGAATGTTTGGATTCCTTTTGGTGTGTTTTCAAATATTTTGGCGGGGATTTGGAATGTTTTGGTTTGCTTTCATTTGTTTTGATTATGTTTTGGCAAGTTATTGAATGTTTCGATCGCTTCTGACTGCTTTTCTAGTATTTTGGCATCTTTTCAGAATGTTTTGATCAGTTTTGGCAGGTTCTAAACTATTTTGTCGGGTTTTTGGAATGTTTTGGTTGGTTTTGATTTGTTTTTATTATGTTTTGGCCGGATTTCGGAATATTTTGGCTGGTTTTTGGAATGTTTTGGTTGGTTTTGATTTGTTTTTATGATGTTTTGCCTAGTTTTTTTGAATGTTTCGATCAGTCCTGGCTGGTTTTCTAGTATTTTGGCATCTTTTCAGAATGTTTTGATCAGTTTTGGCAGGTTCTAAACTATTTTGTCGGGTTTTCGGAATATTTTGGTTGGTTTTGATTTGTTTTTGTGATGTTTTGCCTAGTTTTTTTGAATGTTTTGATCAGTTCTGGCTGGTTTTCTAATGTTTTGGCATCTTTTCAGAATGTTTTGATCAGTTTTGACAGGTTCTAAAATATTTTGTTGGGTTTTCGGAATATTTTGGTTGGTTTTGATTTGTTTTTATGATGTTTTGGCGGGTTTTCGGAATGTTTTGGTTGGGTTTTAGAGTGTTTAGTATTCTCTTGTGTGATTTTTATTGTGTTGGCAGGTTTTGGAATGTTTGGATTCCTTTTGGCGGGTTTTCAAATATTTTGGCGGGTATTTGGAATGTTTTTGGTGGGTATTCGGAATGTTTTGATTAGTTTTGATGGGTTTTGGAATATTTTGGCGGGTTTTTAGAAGGTTTTGATTTGTTTTGATTTGTTTTGATTCTGTTTAGCCCAGTTTTTTCGTGTGTTTGGATAAGCTTTGGTGGACTTTATCATGTTTTGGCAGGTTTTTTCCAATGTTTTGATCACTTCTGTCTGGTTTTCTATTTTGGCGGGTTTGAAAATATTTTTGGATTAGTTTTGGCTTGTTTTAAAATATTTTGTCTCTTTGGGCAGAGATGACAGTGGCGGTTGCGGTGCGCTCTGGGGCGCTCCTTCTGCGGAAAGACGCCTGGCAGCGGCACTTGGGACAGCTCCGCGTCTGCGTATTCTGCATTTCTCGCCTTCTGCATCTCAGCAAAATGCTTTGCCACTAGGTCTAGCAAGGAGAAACTGTGCCAGCTGAGTAGATGTAGCCCGGCCCGCCCTTTGAAGTTGACAAGTTCTTGGCATCTCAGAGCCTAAAGGGAAGAGCAAGGTTATGGATGGTAGGCTGGGGCAGAACTAGCAGCAAGCAGAGCAAAGTTGTCCAAGAATACCATCCATTCCAATGCTAATGGCAATTGAAGAGGCAGGCCAGTGGCAAGCCACTATCTTCTAGCAGTTTGAAAGTTGCAGACACAGTGCAGGTGTTGTGCGGCTTCCTTCTTGGCCTCCTAGAAGGTGCCGCGCTCTCCGTCTCTTGCTTGCCAATATGTTGCCGTGTTCCTCTTATTGTTTGGTTTCTTTTGATTTGTTTTTCGGATGTTTTGGCGGGTTTTCGGAATGTTTTGGTTGGGTTTTAGAATGTTTTGTTTTCTCTTGTGTTGTTTATATTGTGTTGGCTGGTTTTGGAATGTTTGGATTCCTTTTGGTGTGTTTTCAAATATTTTGGCGGGGATTTGGAATGTTTTGGTTTGCTTTCATTTGTTTTGATTATGTTTTGGCAAGTTATTGAATGTTTCGATCGCTTCTGACTGGTTTTCTAGTATTTTGGCATCTTTTCAGAATGTTTTGATCAGTTTTGGCAGGTTCTAAACTATTTTGTCGGGTTTTTGGAAGGTTTTGGTTGGTTTTGATTTGTTTTTGTGATGTTTTGCCTAGTTTTTTTGAATGTTTTGATCAGTTCTGGCTGGTTTTCTAATGTTTTGGCATCTTTTCAGAATGTTTTGATCAGTTTTGACAGGTTCTAAAATATTTTGTCGGGTTTTCGTAATATTTTGGTTGGTTTTGATTTGTTTTTATGATGTTTTGGCGGGTTTTCGGAATGTTTTGGTTGGGTTTTCTAGTGTTTAGTATTCTCTTGTGTGATTTTTATTGTGTTGGCAGGTTTTGGAATGTTTGGATTCCTTTTGGCGGGTTTTCAAATATTTTGGCGGGTATTTGGAATGTTTTTGGTGGGTATTCGGAATGTTTTGATTAGTTTTGACGGGTTTTGGAATATTTTGGCGGGTTTTTAGAAGGTTTTGATTTGTTTTGATTTGTTTTGATTCTGTTTAGCCCAGTTTTTCGGTGTGTTTGGATAAGCTTTGGTGGACTTTATCATGTTTTGGCAGGTTTTTTCCAATGTTTTGATCACTTCTGTCTGGTTTTCTATTTTGGCGGGTTTGAAAATATTTTTGGATTAGTTTTGGCGGGTTTGAAAATATTTTGGCTCTTTGCGCAGAGATGACGGTGGCGGTTGCGGTGCGCTCCGGGGCGCTCCTTCTGCGGAAAGACGCCTGGCAGCGGCACTTGGGACAGCTCTGCGTCTCCGTATTCTGCATTTCTTGCCTTCTGCATCTCAGCAAAATGCTTTGCCACTAGGTCTAGCAAGGAGAAACTGTGCCAGCTGAGTAGATGTAGCCCGGCCCGCCCTTTGAAGTTGACAAGTTCTTGGCATCTCAGTGCCTCAAGGGAAGAGCAAGGTTATCTATGGTAGGCTGGGGCAGAACTAGCAGCAAGCAGAGCACAGTTGTCCAAGAATACCTTCCATTGGAATGCTAATGGCAATTGAAGAGGCAGGCCAGTGGCAAGCCACTATCTTCTAGCAGTTTGAAAGGTGCAGACACAGTGCAGGTGTTGTGCGGCTTCCTTCTTGGCCTCCTAGAAGGTGCCGCGCTCTCCGTCTCTTGCTTGCCAATATGTTGCCGTGTTCCTCTTATTGTTTGGTTTTTTTTGATTTGTTTTTAGGATGTTTTGGCGGGTTTTTGGAATGTTTTGGTGATGTTTTAGAGTGTTTTGTTTTCTCTTGTGTTGTTTTTATTGTGTTGGCAGGTTTTGGAATGTTTGGATTAGTTTTGGCGGTTTTTCAAATATTTTGGCAGGTATTTGGAATGTTTTGGTTTGCTTTCATTTGTTTTGATTATGTTTTGACAAGTTATTGAATGTTTTGATCGCTTCTGACTGGTTTTCTAGTATTTTGGCATCTTTTCAGAATGTTTTGATCAGTTTTGGCAGGTTCTAAACTATTTTGTCGGGTTTTTGGAATGTTTTGGTTGGTTTTGATTTGTTTTTATTATGTTTTGGCCGGATTTCGGAATATTTTGGCTGGTTTTTGGAATGTTTTGGTTGGTTTTGATTTGTTTTTATGATGTTTTGCCTAGTTTTTTTGAATGTTTCGATCAGTCCTGGCTGGTTTTCTAGTATTTTGGCATCTTTTCAGAATGTTTTGATCAGTTTTGGCAGGTTCTAAACTATTTTGTCGGGTTTTTGGAATGTTTTGGTTGGTTTTGATTTGTTTTTGTGATGTTTTGCCTAGTTTTTTTGAATGTTTTGATCAGTTCTGGCTGGTTTTCTAATGTTTTGGCATCTTTTCAGAATGTTTTGATCAGTTTTGGCAGGTTCTAAAATATTTTGTTGGGTTTTCGGAATATTTTGGTTGGTTTTGATTTGTTTTTATGATGTTCTGGCGGGTTTTCGGAATGTTTTGGTTGGGTTTTAGAATGTTTAGTGTTCTCTTGTGTGGTTTTTATTGTGTTGGCAGGTTTTGGAATGTTTGGATTCCTTTTGGCGGGTTTTCAAATATTTTGGCGGGTATTTGGAATGTTTTGGTGGGTATTCGGAATGTTTTGATTAGTTTTGATGGGTTTTGGAATATTTTGGCGGGTTTTTAGAAGGTTTTGATTTGTTTTGATTTGTTTTGATTCTGTTTAGCCCAGTTTTTTCATGTGTTTGGATAAGCTTTGGTGGACTTTATCATGTTTTGGCAGGTTTTTTCCAATGTTTTGATCACTTCTGTCTGGTTTTCTATTTTGGCGGGTTTGAAAATATTTTTGGATTAGTTTTGGCGTGTTTTAAAATATTTTGTCTCTTTGGGCAGAGATGACGGTGGCGGTTGCGGTGTGCTCCGGGGCGCTCCTTCTGCGGAAAGACGCCTGGCAGCGGCACTTGGGACAGCTCCGCGTCTCCGTATTCTGCATTTCTCGCCTTCTGCATCTCAGCAAAATGCTTTGCCACTAGGTGTAGCAAGGAGAAACTGTGCCAGCTGAGTAGATGTAGCCCGGCCCGCCCTTTGAAGTTGACAAGTTCTTGGCATCTCAGAGCCTCAAGGGAAGAGCAAGGTTATGGATGGTAGGCTGGGGCAGAACTAGCAGCAAGCAGAGCAAAGTTGTCCAAGAATACCTTCCATTCCAATGCTAATGGCAATTGAAGAGGCAGGCCAGTGGCAAGCCACTATCTTCTAGCAGTTTGAAAGGTGCAGACACAGTACAGGTGTTGTGCGGCTTCCTTCTTGGCCTCCTAGAAGGTGCCGTGCTCTCCGTCTCTTGCTTGCCAATATGTTGCCGTGTTCCTCTTATTGTTTGGTTTCTTTTGATTTGTTTTTAGGATGTTTTGGTGGGTTTTCGGAATGTTTTGGTGATGTTTTAGAATGTTTTGTTTTCTCTTGTGTTGTTTTTATTGTGTTGGCAGGTTTTGGAATGTTTGGATTCGTTTTGGCGGGTTTTCAAATATTTTGGCGGGTATTTGGAATGTTTTGGTTTGCTTTCATTTGTTTTGATTATGTTTTGGCAAGTTATTGAATGTTTTGATCGCTTCTGACTGGTTTTCTAGTATTTTGGCATCTTTTCAGAATGTTTTGATCAGTTTTGGCAGGTTCTAAACTATTTTGTCGGGTTTTTGGAATGTTTTGGTTGGTTTTGATTTGTTTTTATTATGTTTTGGCCGGACTTCGGAATATTTTGGCTGGTTTTTGGAATGTTTTGGTTGGTTTTGATTTGTTTTTATGATGTTTTGCCTAGTTTTTTTGAATGTTTTGATCAGTTCTGGCTGGTTTTGTAGTATTTTGGCATCTTTTCAGAATGTTTTGATCAGTTTTGGCAGGTTCTAAAATATTTTGTTGGGTTTTCGGAATATTTTGGTTGGTTTTGATTTGTTTTTATGATGTTTTGGCGGGTTTTCGGAATGTTTTGGTTGGGTTTTAGAATGTTTAGTGTTCTCTTGTGTGGTTTTTATTGTGTTGGCAGGTTTTGGAATGTTTGGATTCCTTTTGGCGGGTTTTCAAATATTTTGGCGGGTATTTGGAATGTTTTGGTGGGTATTCGGAATGTTTTGATTAGTTTTGACGGGTTTTGGAATATTTTGGCGGGTTTTTAGAAGGTTTTGATTTGTTTTGATTTGTTTTGATTCTGTTTAGCCCAGTTTTTGGTGTGTTTGGATTAGCTTTGGTGGACTTTATCATGTTTTGGCAGGTTTTTTCCAATGTTTTGATCACTTCTGTCTGGTTTTCTATTTTGGCGGGTTTGAAAATATTTTTGGATTAGTTTTGGCGTGTTTTAAAATATTTTGTCTCTTTGGGCAGAGATGACAGTTGCGGTTGCGGTGCGCTCTGGGGCGCTCCTTCTGCGGAAAGACGCCTGGCAGCGGCACTTGGGACAGCTCCGCGTCTGCGTATTCTGCATTTCTCGCCTTCTGCATCTCAGCAAAATGCTTTGCCACTAGGTCTAGCAAGGAGAAACTGTGGCAGCTGAGTAGATGTAGCCCGGCCCGCCCTTTGAAGTTGACAAGTTCTTGGCATCTCAGAGCCTAAAGGGAAGAGCAAGGTTATGGATGGTAGGCTGGGGCAGAACTAGCAGCAAGCAGAGCAAAGTTGTCCAAAAATACCATCCATTCCAATGCTAATGGCAATTGAAGAGGCAGGCCAGTGGCAAGCCACTATCTTCTAGCAGTTTGAAAGGTGCAGACACAGTGCAGGTGTTGTGCGGCTTCCTTCTTGGCCTCCTAGAAGGTGCCGCGCTCTCCGTCTCTTGCTTGCCAATATGTTGCCGTGTTCCTCTTATTGTTTGGTTTCTTTTGATTTGTTTTTCGGATGTTTTGGCGGGTTTTGGGAATGTTTTGGTTGGGTTTTAGAATGTTTTGTTTTCTCTTGTGTTGTTTATATTGTGTTGGCTGGTTTTGGAATGTTTGGATTCCTTTTGGTGTGTTTTCAAATATTTTGGCGGGGATTTGGAATGTTTTGGTTTGCTTTCATTTGTTTTGATTATGTTTTGGCAAGTTATTGAATGTTTCGATCGCTTCTGACTGGTTTTCTAGTATTTTGGCATCTTTTCAGAATGTTTTGATCAGTTTTGGCAGGTTCTAAACTATTTTGTCGGGTTTTTGGAATGTTTTGGTTGGTTTTGATTTGTTTTTATTATGTTTTGGCCGGATTTCGGAATATTTTGGCTGGTTTTTGGAATGTTTTGGTTGGTTTTGATTTGTTTTTATGATGTTTTGCCTAGTTTTTTTGAATGTTTCGATCAGTCCTGGCTGGTTTTCTAGTATTTTGGCATCTTTTCAGAATGTTTTGATCAGTTTTGGCCGGTTCTAAACTATTTTGTCGGGTTTTTGGAATGTTTTGGTTGGTTTTGATTTGTTTTTGTGATGTTTTGCCTAGTTTTTTTGAATGTTTTGATCAGTTCTGGCTGGTTTTCTAATGTTTTGGCATCTTTTCAGAATGTTTTGATCAGTTTTGACAGGTTCTAAAATATTTTGTTGGGTTTTCGGAATATTTTGGTTGGTTTTGATTTGTTTTTATGATGTTTTGGCGGGTTTTCGGAATGTTTTGGTTGGGTTTTAGAGTGTTTAGTATTCTCTTGTGTGATTTTTATTGTGTTGGCAGGTTTTGGAATGTTTGGATTCCTTTTGGCGGGTTTTCAAATATTTTGGCGGGTATTTGGAATGTTTTTGGTGGGTATTCGGAATGTTTTGATTAGTTTTGACGGGTTTTGGAATATTTTGGCGGGTTTTTAGAAGGTTTTGATTTGTTTTGATTTGTTTTGATTCTGTTTAGCCCAGTTTTTTCATGTGTTTGGATAAGCTTTGGTGGACTTTATCATGTTTTGGCAGGTTTTTTCCAATGTTTTGATCACTTCTGTCTGGTTTTCTATTTTGGCGGGTTTGAAAATATTTTTGGATTAGTTTTGGCGTGTTTTAAAATATTTTGTCTCTTTGGGCAGAGATGACGGTGGCGGTTGCGGTGTGCTCCGGGGCGCTCCTTCTGCGGAAAGACGCCTGGCAGCGGCACTTGGGACAGCTCCGCGTCTGCGTATTCTGCATTTCTCGCCTTCTGCATCTCAGCAAAATGCTTTGCCACTAGGTGTAGCAAGGAGAAACTGTGCCAGCTGAGTAGATGTAGCCCGGCCCGCCCTTTGAAGTTGACAAGTTCTTGGCATCTCAGAGCCTAAAGGGAAGAGCAAGGTTATGGATGGTAGGCTGGGGCAGAACTAGCAGCAAGCAGAGCAAAGTTGTCCAAGAATACCTTCCATTCCAATGCTAATGGCAATTGAAGAGGCAGGCCAGTGGCAAGCCACTATCTTCTAGCAGTTTGAAAGGTGCAGACACAGTGCAGGTGTTGTGCGGCTTCCTTCTTGGCCTCCTAGAAGGTGCCGTGCTCTCCGTCTCTTGCTTGCCAATATGTTGCCGTGTTCCTCTTATTGTTTGGTTTCTTTTGATTTGTTTTTAGGATGTTTTGGTGGGTTTTCGGAATGTTTTGGTGATGTTTTAGAATGTTTTGTTTTCTCTTGTGTTGTTTTTATTGTGTTGGCAGGTTTTGGAATGTTTGGATTCGTTTTGGCGGGTTTTCAAATATTTTGGCAGGTATTTGGAATGTTTTGGTTTGCTTTCATTTGTTTTGATTATGTTTTGGCAAGTTATTGAATGTTTTGATCGCTTCTGACTGGTTTTCTAGTATTTTGGCATCTTTTCAGAATGTTTTGATCAGTTTTGGCAGGTTCTAAACTATTTTGTCGGGTTTTTGGAATGTTTTGGTTGGTTTTGATTTGTTTTTATTATGTTTTGGCCGGACTTCGGAATATTTTGGCTGGTTTTTGGAATGTTTTGGTTGGTTTTGATTTGTTTTTATGATGTTTTGCCTAGTTTTTTTGAATGTTTTGATCAGTTCTGGCTGGTTTTGTAGTATTTTGGCATCTTTTCAGAATGTTTTGATCAGTTTTGGCAGGTTCTAAAATATTTTGTTGGGTTTTCGGAATATTTTGGTTGGTTTTGATTTGTTTTTATGATGTTTTGGTGGGTTTTCGGAATGTTTTGGTTGGGTTTTAGAATGTTTAGTGTTCTCTTGTGTGGTTTTTATTGTGTTGGCAGGTTTTGGAATGTTTGGATTCCTTTTGGCGGGTTTTCAAATATTTTGGCGGGTATTTGGAATGTTTTGGTGGGTATTCGGAATGTTTTGATTAGTTTTGACGGGTTTTGGAATATTTTGGCGGGTTTTTAGAAGGTTTTGATTTGTTTTGATTTGTTTTGATTCTGTTTAGCCCAGTTTTTGGTGTGTTTGGATTAGCTTTGGTGGGCTTTATCATGTTTTGGCAGGTTTTTTTGCATGTTTTGATCACTTCTGTCTGGTTTTCTATTTTGGCGGGTTTGAAAATATTTTTGGATTAGTTTTGGCGTGTTTTAAAATATTTTGTCTCTTTGGGCAGAGATGACAGTTGCGGTTGCGGTGCGCTCTGGGGCGCTCCTTCTGCGGAAAGACGCCTGGCAGCGGCACTTGGGACAGCTCCGCGTCTCCGTATTCTGCATTTCTCGCCTTCTGCATCTCAGCAAAATGCTTTGCCACGAGGTCTAGCAAGGAGAAACTGTGGCAGCTGAGTAGATGTAGCCCGGCCCGCCCTTTGAAGTTGACAAGTTCTTGGCATCTCAGAGCCTAAAGGGAAGAGCAAGGTTATGGATGGTAGGCTGGGGCAGAACTAGCAGCAAGCAGAGCAAAGTTGTCCAAAAATACCATCCATTCCAATGCTAATGGCAATTGAAGAGGCAGGCCAGTGGCAAGCCACTATCTTCTAGCAGTTTGAAAGGTGCAGACACAGTGCAGGTGTTGTGCGGCTTCCTTCTTGGCCTCCTAGAAGGTGCCGCGCTCTCCGTCTCTTGCTTGCCAATATGTTCCCGTGTTCCTCTTATTGTTTGGTTTCTTTTGATTTGTTTTTCGGATGTTTTGGCGGGTTTTGGGAATGTTTTGGTTGGGTTTTAGAATGTTTTGTTTTCTCTTGTGTTGTTTATATTGTGTTGGCTGGTTTTGGAATGTTTGGATTCCTTTTGGTGTGTTTTCAAATATTTTGGCGGGGATTTGGAATGTTTTGGTTTGCTTTCATTTGTTTTGATTATGTTTTGGCAAGTTATTGAATGTTTCGATCGCTTCTGACTGCTTTTCTAGTATTTTGGCATCTTTTCAGAATGTTTTGATCAGTTTTGGCAGGTTCTAAACTATTTTGTCGGGTTTTTGGAATGTTTTGGTTGGTTTTGATTTGTTTTTATTATGTTTTGGCCGGATTTCGGAATATTTTGGCTGGTTTTTGGAATGTTTTGGTTGGTTTTGATTTGTTTTTATGATGTTTTGCCTAGTTTTTTTGAATGTTTCGATCAGTCCTGGCTGGTTTTCTAGTATTTTGGCATCTTTTCAGAATGTTTTGATCAGTTTTGGCAGGTTCTAAACTATTTTGTCGGGTTTTTGGAATGTTTTGGTTGGTTTTGATTTGTTTTTGTGATGTTTTGCCTAGTTTTTTTGAATGTTTTGATCAGTTCTGGCTGGTTTTCTAATGTTTTGGCATCTTTTCAGAATGTTTTGATCAGTTTTGACAGGTTCTAAAATATTTTGTTGGGTTTTCGGAATATTTTGGTTGGTTTTGATTTGTTTTTATGATGTTTTGGCGGGTTTTCGGAATGTTTTGGTTGGGTTTTAGAGTGTTTAGTATTCTCTTGTGTGATTTTTATTGTGTTGGCAGGTTTTGGAATGTTTGGATTCCTTTTGGCGGGTTTTCAAATATTTTGGCGGGTATTTGGAATGTTTTTGGTGGGTATTCGGAATGTTTTGATTAGTTTTGATGGGTTTTGGAATATTTTGGCGGGTTTTTAGAAGGTTTTGATTTGTTTTGATTTGTTTTGATTCTGTTTAGCCCAGTTTTTTCGTGTGTTTGGATAAGCTTTGGTGGACTTTATCATGTTTTGGCAGGTTTTTTCCAATGTTTTGATCACTTCTGTCTGGTTTTCTATTTTGGCGGGTTTGAAAATATTTTTGGATTAGTTTTGGCTTGTTTTAAAATATTTTGTCTCTTTGGGCAGAGATGACAGTGGCGGTTGCGGTGCGCTCTGGGGCGCTCCTTCTGCGGAAAGACGCCTGGCAGCGGCACTTGGGACAGCTCCGCGTCTGCGTATTCTGCATTTCTCGCCTTCTGCATCTCAGCAAAATGCTTTGCCACTAGGTCTAGCAAGGAGAAACTGTGCCAGCTGAGTAGATGTAGCCCGGCCCGCCCTTTGAAGTTGACAAGTTCTTGGCATCTCAGAGCCTAAAGGGAAGAGCAAGGTTATGGATGGTAGGCTGGGGCAGAACTAGCAGCAAGCAGAGCAAAATTGTCCAAGAATACCATCCATTCCAATGCTAATGGCAATTGAAGAGGCAGGCCAGTGGCAAGCCACTATCTTCTAGCAGTTTGAAAGTTGCAGACACAGTGCAGGTGTTGTGCGGCTTCCTTCTTGGCCTCCTAGAAGGTGCCGCGCTCTCCGTCTCTTGCTTGCCAATATGTTGCCGTGTTCCTCTTATTGTTTGGTTTCTTTTGATTTGTTTTTCGGATGTTTTGGCGGGTTTTCGGAATGTTTTGGTTGGGTTTTAGAATGTTTTGTTTTCTCTTGTGTTGTTTATATTGTGTTGGCTGGTTTTGGAATGTTTGGATTCCTTTTGGTGTGTTTTCAAATATTTTGGCGGGGATTTGGAATGTTTTGGTTTGCTTTCATTTGTTTTGATTATGTTTTGGCAAGTTATTGAATGTTTCGATCGCTTCTGACTGGTTTTCTAGTATTTTGGCATCTTTTCAGAATGTTTTGATCAGTTTTGGCAGGTTCTAAACTATTTTGTCGGGTTTTTGGAAGGTTTTGGTTGGTTTTGATTTGTTTTTGTGATGTTTTGCCTAGTTTTTTTGAATGTTTTGATCAGTTCTGGCTGGTTTTCTAATGTTTTGGCATCTTTTCAGAATGTTTTGATCAGTTTTGACAGGTTCTAAAATATTTTGTCGGGTTTTCGTAATATTTTGGTTGGTTTTGATTTGTTTTTATGATGTTTTGGCGGGTTTTCGGAATGTTTTGGTTGGGTTTTCTAGTGTTTAGTATTCTCTTGTGTGATTTTTATTGTGTTGGCAGGTTTTGGAATGTTTGGATTCCTTTTGGCGGGTTTTCAAATATTTTGGCGGGTATTTGGAATGTTTTTGGTGGGTATTCGGAATGTTTTGATTAGTTTTGACGGGTTTTGGAATATTTTGGCGGGTTTTTAGAAGGTTTTGATTTGTTTTGATTTGTTTTGATTCTGTTTAGCCCAGTTTTTTCATGTGTTTGGATAAGCTTTGGTGGACTTTATCATGTTTTGGCAGGTTTTTTCCAATGTTTTGATCACTTCTGTCTGGTTTTCTATTTTGGCGGGTTTGAAAATATTTTTGGATTAGTTTTGGCGGGTTTGAAAATATTTTGGCTCTTTGCGCAGAGATGACGGTGGCGGTTGCGGTGCGCTCCGGGGCGCTCCTTCTGCGGAAAGACGCCTGGCAGCGGCACTTGGGACAGCTCCGCGTCTCCGTATTCTGCATTTCTTGCCTTCTGCATCTCAGCAAAATGCTTTGCCACTAGGTCTAGCAAGGAGAAACTGTGCCAGCTGAGTAGATGTAGCCCGGCCCGCCCTTTGAAGTTGACAAGTTCTTGGCATCTCAGTGCCTCAAGGGAAGAGCAAGGTTATCTATGGTAGGCTGGGGCAGAACTAGCAGCAAGCAGAGCACAGTTGTCCAAGAATACCTTCCATTGGAATGCTAATGGCAATTGAAGAGGCAGGCCAGTGGCAAGCCACTATCTTCTAGCAGTTTGAAAGGTGCAGACACAGTGCAGGTGTTGTGCGGCTTCCTTCTTGGCCTCCTAGAAGGTGCCGCGCTCTCCGTCTCTTGCTTGCCAATATGTTGCCGTGTTCCTCTTATTGTTTGGTTTTTTTTGATTTGTTTTTAGGATGTTTTGGCGGGTTTTTGGAATGTTTTGGTGATGTTTTAGAGTGTTTTGTTTTCTCTTGTGTTGTTTTTATTGTGTTGGCAGGTTTTGGAATGTTTGGATTAGTTTTGGCGGTTTTTCAAATATTTTGGCGGGTATTTGGAATGTTTTGGTTTGCTTTCATTTGTTTTGATTATGTTTTGGCAAGTTATTGAATGTTTTGATCGCTTCTGACTGGTTTTCTAGTATTTTGGCATCTTTTCAGAATGTTTTGATCAGTTTTGGCAGGTTCTAAACTATTTTGTTGGGTTTTTGGAATGTTTTGGTTGGTTTTGATTTGTTTTTATTATGTTTTGGCCGGACTTCGGAATATTTTGGCTGGTTTTTGGAATGTTTTGGTTGGTTTTGATTTGTTTTTATGATGTTTTGCCTAGTTTTTTTGAATGTTTTGATCAGTTCTGGCTGGTTTTCTAATGTTTTGGCATCTTTTCAGAATGTTTTGATCAGTTTTGACAGGTTCTAAAATATTTTGTCGGGTTTTCGGAATATTTTGGTTGGTTTTGATTTGTTTTTATGATGTTTTGGCGGGTTTTCGGAATGTTTTGGTTGGGTTTTAGAGTGTTTAGTATTCTCTTGTGTGATTTTTATTGTGTTGGCAGGTTTTGGAATGTTTGGATTCCTTTTGGCGGGTTTTCAAATATTTTGGCGGGTATTTGGAATGTTTTTGGTGGGTATTCGGAATGTTTTGATTAGTTTTGACGGGTTTTGGAATATTTTGGCGGGTTTTTAGAAGGTTTTGATTTGTTTTGATTTGTTTTGATTCTGTTTAGCCCAGTTTTTTCGTGAGTTTGGATAAGCTTTGGTGGACTTTATCATGTTTTGGCAGGTTTTTTTGCATGTTTTGATCACTTCTGTCTGGTTTTCTATTTTGGCGGGTTTGAAAATATTTTTGGATTAGTTTTGGCGTGTTTTAAAATATTTTGTCTCTTTGGGCAGAGATGACGGTGGCGGTTCCGGTGCGCTCCGGGGCGCTCCTTCTGCGGAAAGACGCCTGGCAGCGGCACTTGGGACAGCTCCGCGTCTCCGTATTCTGCATTTCTCGCCTTCTGCATCTCAGCAAAATGCTTTCCCACTAGGTCTAGCAAAGAGAAACTGTGCCAGCTGAGTAGATGTAGCCCGGCCCGCCGTTTGAAATTGACGCGTTCTTGGCATCTCAGAGCCTCAAGGGAAGAGCAAGGTTATGGATGGTAGGCTGGGGCAGAACTAGCAGCAAGCAGAGCGAAGTTGTCCAAGAATACCTTCCATTCCAATGCTAATGGCAATTGAAGAGGCAGGCCAGTGGCAAGCCACTATCTTCTAGCAGTTTGAAAGGTGCAGACACAGTGCAGGTGTTGTGCGGCTTCCTTCTTGGCCTCCTAGAAGGTGCCGCGCTCTCCGTCTCTTGCTTGCCAATATGTTGCCGTGTTCCTCTTATTGTTTGGTTTCTTTTGATTTGTTTTTAGGATGTTTTGGCGGGTTTTCCGAATGTTTTGGTGATGTTTTAGAGTGTTTTGTTTTCTCTTGTGTTGTTTTTATTGTGTTGGCTGGTTTTGGAATGTTTGGATTCGTTTTGGCGGGTTTTCAAATATTTTGGCAGGTATTTGGAATGTTTTGGTTTGCTTTCATTTGTTTTGATTATGTTTTGGCAAGTTATTGAATGTTTTGATCGCTTCTGACTGGTTTTCTAGTATTTTGGCATCTTTTCAGAATGTTTTGATCAGTTTTGGCAGGTTCTAAACTATTTTGTCGGGTTTTTGGAATTTTTTTTTTGCTTTCATTTGTTTTTATTATGTTTTGGCCGGATTTCGGAATATTTTGGCTGGTTTTTGGAATGTTTTGGTTGGTTTTGATTTGTTTTTATGATGTTTTGCCTAGTTTTTTTGAATGTTTTGATCAGTTCTGGCTGGTTTTGTAGTATTTTGGCATCTTTTCAGAATGTTTTGATCAGTTTTGGCAGGTTCTAAAATATTTTGTCAGGTTTTCGGAATATTTTGGTTGGTTTTGATTTGTTTTTATGATGTTTTGGCTGGTTTTTGGAATGTTTTGGTTGGGTTTTAGAATGTTTAGTATTCTCTTGTGTGGTTTTTATTGTGTTGGCAGGTTTTGGAATGTTTGGATTCCTTTTGGCGGGTTTTCAAATACTTTGGCGGGTATTTGGAATGTTTTGGTGGGTATTCGGAATGTTTTGATTAGTTTTGATGGGTTTTGGAATATTTTGGCGGGTTTTTAGAAGGTTTTGATTTGTTTTGATTTGTTTTGATTCTGTTTAGCCCAGTTTTTTCGTGTGTTTGGATAAGCTTTGGTGGACTTTATCATGTTTTGGCAGGTTTTTTCCAATGTTTTGATCACTTCTGTCTGGTTTTCTATTTTGGCGGGTTTGAAAATATTTTTGGATTAGTTTTGGCTTGTTTTAAAATATTTTGTCTCTTTGGGCAGAGATGACGGTGGCGGTTGCGGTGCGCTCTGGGGCGCTCCTTCTGCGGAAAGACGCCTGGCAGCGGCACTTGGGACAGCTCCGCGTCTGCGTATTCTGCATTTCTCGCCTTCTGCATCTCAGCAAAATGCTTTGCCACTAGGTCTAGCAAGGAGAAACTGTGCCAGCTGAGTAGATGTAGCCCGGCCCGCCCTTTGAAGTTGACAAGTTCTTGGCATCTCAGAGCCTAAAGGGAAGAGCAAGGTTATGGATGGTAGGCTGGGGCAGAACTAGCAGCAAGCAGAGCAAAGTTGTCCAAGAATACCATCCATTCCAATGCTAATGGCAATTGAAGAGGCAGGCCAGTGGCAAGCCACTATCTTCTAGCAGTTTGAAAGTTGCAGACACAGTGCAGGTGTTGTGCGGCTTCCTTCTTGGCCTCCTAGAAGGTGCCGCGCTCTCCGTCTCTTGCTTGCCAATATGTTGCCGTGTTCCTCTTATTGTTTGGTTTCTTTTGATTTGTTTTTCGGATGTTTTGGCGGGTTTTGGGAATGTTTTGGTTGGGTTTTAGAATGTTTTGTTTTCTCTTGTGTTGTTTATATTGTGTTGGCTGGTTTTGGAATGTTTGGATTCCTTTTGGTGTGTTTTCAAATATTTTGGCGGGTATTTGGAATGTTTTGGTTTGCTTTCATTTGTTTTGATTATGTTTTGGCAAGTTATTGAATGTTTCGATCGCTTCTGACTGGTTTTCTAGTATTTTGGCATCTTTTCAGAATGTTTTGATCAGTTTTGGCAGGTTCTAAACTATTTTGTCGGGTTTTTGGAATGTTTTGGTTGGTTTTGATTTGTTTTTGTGATGTTTTGCCTAGTTTTTTTGAATGTTTTGATCAGTTCTGGCTGGTTTTCTAATGTTTTGGCATCTTTTCAGAATGTTTTGATCAGTTTTGACAGGTTCTAAAATATTTTGTCGGGTTTTCGTAATATTTTGGTTGGTTTTGATTTGTTTTTATGATGTTTTGGCGGGTTTTCGGAATGTTTTGGTTGGGTTTTAGAGTGTTTAGTATTCTCTTGTGTGATTTTTATTGTGTTGGCAGGTTTTGGAATGTTTGGATTCCTTTTGGCGGGTTTTCAAATATTTTGGCGGGTATTTGGAATGTTTTTGGTGGGTATTCGGAATGTTTTGATTAGTTTTGACGGGTTTTGGAATATTTTGGCGGGTTTTTAGAAGGTTTTGATTTGTTTTGATTTGTTTTGATTCTGTTTAGCCCAGTTTTTCGGTGTGTTTGGATAAGCTTTGGTGGACTTTATCATGTTTTGGCAGGTTTTTTCCAATGTTTTGATCACTTCTGTCTGGTTTTCTATTTTGGCGGGTTTGAAAATATTTTTGGATTAGTTTTGGCGGGTTTGAAAATATTTTGGCTCTTTGCGCAGAGATGACGGTGGCGGTTGCGGTGCGCTCCGTGGCGCTCCTTCTGCGGAAAGACGCCTGGCAGCGGCACTTGGGACAGCTCCGCGTCTCCGTATTCTGCATTTCTTGCCTTCTGCATCTCAGCAAAATGCTTTGCCACTAGGTCTAGCAAGGAGAAACTGTGCCAGCTGAGTAGATGTAGCCCGGCCCGCCCTTTGAAGTTGACAAGTTCTTGGCATCTCAGTGCCTCAAGGGAAGAGCAAGGTTATCTATGGTAGGCTGGGGCAGAACTAGCAGCAAGCAGAGCACAGTTGTCCAAGAATACCTTCCATTGGAATGCTAATGGCAATTGAAGAGGCAGGCCAGTGGCAAGCCACTATCTTCTAGCAGTTTGAAAGGTGCAGACACAGTGCAGGTGTTGTGCGGCTTCCTTCTTGGCCTCCTAGAAGGTGCCGCGCTCTCCGTCGCTTGCTTGCCAATATGTTGCCGTGTTCCTCTTATTGTTTGGTTTTTTTTGATTTGTTTTTAGGATGTTTTGGCGGGTTTTTGGAATGTTTTGGTGATGTTTTAGAGTGTTTTGTTTTCTCTTGTGTTGTTTTTATTGTGTTGGCAGGTTTTGGAATGTTTGGATTAGTTTTGGCGGTTTTTCAAATATTTTGGCAGGTATTTGGAATGTTTTGGTTTGCTTTCATTTGTTTTGATTATGTTTTGACAAGTTATTGAATGTTTTGATCGCTTCTGACTGGTTTTCTAGTATTTTGGCATCTTTTCAGAATGTTTTGATCAGTTTTGGCAGGTTCTAAACTATTTTGTCGGGTTTTTGGAATGTTTTGGTTGGTTTTGATTTGTTTTTATTATGTTTTGGCCGGATTTCGGAATATTTTGGCTGGTTTTTGGAATGTTTTGGTTGGTTTTGATTTGTTTTTATGATGTTTTGCCTAGTTTTTTTGAATGTTTCGATCAGTCCTGGCTGGTTTTCTAGTATTTTGGCATCTTTTCAGAATGTTTTGATCAGTTTTGGCAGGTTCTAAACTATTTTGTCGGGTTTTTGGAATGTTTTGGTTGGTTTTGATTTGTTTTTGTGATGTTTTGCCTAGTTTTTTTGAATGTTTTGATCAGTTCTGGCTGGTTTTCTAATGTTTTGGCATCTTTTCAGAATGTTTTGATCAGTTTTGGCAGGTTCTAAAATATTTTGTTGGGTTTTCGGAATATTTTGGTTGGTTTTGATTTGTTTTTATGATGTTCTGGCGGGTTTTCGGAATGTTTTGGTTGGGTTTTAGAATGTTTAGTGTTCTCTTGTGTGGTTTTTATTGTGTTGGCAGGTTTTGGAATGTTTGGATTCCTTTTGGCGGGTTTTCAAATATTTTGGCGGGTATTTGGAATGTTTTGGTGGGTATTCGGAATGTTTTGATTAGTTTTGATGGGTTTTGGAATATTTTGGCGGGTTTTTAGAAGGTTTTGATTTGTTTTGATTTGTTTTGATTCTGTTTAGCCCAGTTTTTTCATGTGTTTGGATAAGCTTTGGTGGACTTTATCATGTTTTGGCAGGTTTTTTCCAATGTTTTGATCACTTCTGTCTGGTTTTCTATTTTGGCGGGTTTGAAAATATTTTTGGATTAGTTTTGGCGTGTTTTAAAATATTTTGTCTCTTTGGGCAGAGATGACGGTGGCGGTTGCGGTGTGCTCCGGGGCGCTCCTTCTGCGGAAAGACGCCTGGCAGCGGCACTTGGGACAGCTCCGCGTCTCCGTATTCTGCATTTCTCGCCTTCTGCATCTCAGCAAAATGCTTTGCCACTAGGTGTAGCAAGGAGAAACTGTGCCAGCTGAGTAGATGTAGCCCGGCCCGCCCTTTGAAGTTGACAAGTTCTTGGCATCTCAGAGCCTCAAGGGAAGAGCAAGGTTATGGATGGTAGGCTGGGGCAGAACTAGCAGCAAGCAGAGCAAAGTTGTCCAAGAATACCATCCATTCCAATGCTAATGGCAATTGAAGAGGCAGGCCAGTGGCAAGCCACTATCTTCTAGCAGTTTGAAAGGTGCAGACACAGTACAGGTGTTGTGCGGCTTCCTTCTTGGCCTCCTAGAAGGTGCCGTGCTCTCCGTCTCTTGCTTGCCAATATGTTGCCGTGTTCCTCTTATTGTTTGGTTTCTTTTGATTTGTTTTTAGGATGTTTTGGTGGGTTTTCGGAATGTTTTGGTGATGTTTTAGAATGTTTTGTTTTCTCTTGTGTTGTTTTTATTGTGTTGGCAGGTTTTGGAATGTTTGGATTCGTTTTGGCGGGTTTTCAAATATTTTGGCGGGTATTTGGAATGTTTTGGTTTGCTTTCATATGTTTTGATTATGTTTTGGCAAGTTATTGAATGTTTTGATCGCTTCTGACTGGTTTTCTAGTATTTTGGCATCTTTTCAGAATGTTTTGATCAGTTTTGGCAGGTTCTAAACTATTTTGTCGGGTTTTTGGAATGTTTTGGTTGGTTTTGATTTGTTTTTATTATGTTTTGGCCGGACTTCGGAATATTTTGGCTGGTTTTTGGAATGTTTTGGTTGGTTTTGATTTGTTTTTATGATGTTTTGCCTAGTTTTTTTGAATGTTTTGATCAGTTCTGGCTGGTTTTGTAGTATTTTGGCATCTTTTCAGAATGTTTTGATCAGTTTTGGCAGGTTCTAAAATATTTTGTTGGGTTTTCGGAATATTTTGGTTGGTTTTGATTTGTTTTTATGATGTTTTGGCGGGTTTTCGGAATGTTTTGGTTGGGTTTTAGAATGTTTAGTGTTCTCTTGTGTGGTTTTTATTGTGTTGGCAGGTTTTGGAATGTTTGGATTCCTTTTGGCGGGTTTTCAAATATTTTGGCGGGTATTTGGAATGTTTTGGTGGGTATTCGGAATGTTTTGATTAGTTTTGACGGGTTTTGGAATATTTTGGCGGGTTTTTAGAAGGTTTTGATTTGTTTTGATTTGTTTTGATTCTGTTTAGCCCAGGTTTTGGTGTGTTTGGATTAGCTTTGGTGGACTTTATCATGTTTTGGCAGGTTTTTTCCAATGTTTTGATCACTTCTGTCTGGTTTTCTATTTTGGCGGGTTTGAAAATATTTTTGGATTAGTTTTGGCGTGTTTTAAAATATTTTGTCTCTTTGGGCAGAGATGACAGTTGCGGTTGCGGTGCGCTCTGGGGCGCTCCTTCTGCGGAAAGACGCCTGGCAGCGGCACTTGGGACAGCTCCGCGTCTGCGTATTCTGCATTTCTCGCCTTCTGCATCTCAGCAAAATGCTTTGCCACGAGGTCTAGCAAGGAGAAACTGTGGCAGCTGAGTAGATGTAGCCCGGCCCGCCCTTTGAAGTTGACAAGTTCTTGGCATCTCAGAGCCTAAAGGGAAGAGCAAGGTTATGGATGGTAGGCTGGGGCAGAACTAGCAGCAAGCAGAGCAAAGTTGTCCAAAAATACCATCCATTCCAATGCTAATGGCAATTGAAGAGGCAGGCCAGTGGCAAGCCACTATCTTCTAGCAGTTTGAAAGGTGCAGACACAGTGCAGGTGTTGTGCGGCTTCCTTCTTGGCCTCCTAGAAGGTGCCGCGCTCTCCGTCTCTTGCTTGCCAATATGTTCCCGTGTTCCTCTTATTGTTTGGTTTCTTTTGATTTGTTTTTCGGATGTTTTGGCGGGTTTTGGGAATGTTTTGGTTGGGTTTTAGAATGTTTTGTTTTCTCTTGTGTTGTTTATATTGTGTTGGCTGGTTTTGGAATGTTTGGATTCCTTTTGGTGTGTTTTCAAATATTTTGGCGGGGATTTGGAATGTTTTGGTTTGCTTTCATTTGTTTTGATTATGTTTTGGCAAGTTATTGAATGTTTCGATCGCTTCTGACTGCTTTTCTAGTATTTTGGCATCTTTTCAGAATGTTTTGATCAGTTTTGGCAGGTTCTAAACTATTTTGTCGGGTTTTTGGAAGGTTTTGGTTGGTTTTGATTTGTTTTTATGATGTTTTGCCTAGTTTTTTTGAATGTTTTGATCAGTTCTGGCTGGTTTTCTAATGTTTTGGCATCTTTTCAGAATGTTTTGATCAGTTTTGACAGGTTCTAAAATATTTTGTCGGGTTTTCGGAATATTTTGGTTGGTTTTGATTTGTTTTTATGATGTTTTGGCGGGTTTTCGGAATGTTTTGGTTGGGTTTTAGAGTGTTTAGTATTCTCTTGTGTGATTTTTATTGTGTTGGCAGGTTTTGGAATGTTTGGATTCCTTTTGGCGGGTTTTCAAATATTTTGGCGGGTATTTGGAATGTTTTTGGTGGGTATTCGGAATGTTTTGATTAGTTTTGACGGGTTTTGGAATATTTTGGCGGGTTTTTAGAAGGTTTTGATTTGTTTTGATTTGTTTTGATTCTGTTTAGCCCAGTTTTTTCGTGAGTTTGGATAAGCTTTGGTGGACTTTATCATGTTTTGGCAGGTTTTTTTGCATGTTTTGATCACTTCTGTCTGGTTTTCTATTTTGGCGGGTTTGAAAATATTTTTGGATTAGTTTTGGCGTGTTTTAAAATATTTTGTCTCTTTGGGCAGAGATGACGGTGGCGGTTCCGGTGCGCTCCGGGGCGCTCCTTCTGCGGAAAGACGCCTGGCAGCGGCACTTGGGACAGCTCCGCGTCTCCGTATTCTGCATTTCTCGCCTTCTGCATCTCAGCAAAATGCTTTCCCACTAGGTCTAGAAAAGAGAAACTGTGCCAGCTGAGTAGATGTAGCCCGGCCCGCCGTTTGAAATTGACGCGTTCTTGGCATCTCAGAGCCTCAAGGGAAGAGCAAGGTTATGGATGGTAGGCTGGGGCAGAACTAGCAGCAAGCAGAGCGAAGTTGTCCAAGAATACCTTCCATTCCAATGCTAATGGCAATTGAAGAGGCAGGCCAGTGGCAAGCCACTATCTTCTAGCAGTTTGAAAGGTGCAGACACAGTGCAGGTGTTGTGCGGCTTCCTTCTTGGCCTCCTAGAAGGTGCCGCGCTCTCCGTCTCTTGCTTGCCAATATGTTGCCGTGTTCCTCTTATTGTTTGGTTTCTTTTGATTTGTTTTTAGGATGTTTTGGCGGGTTTTCCGAATGTTTTGGTGATGTTTTAGAGTGTTTTGTTTTCTCTTGTGTTGTTTTTATTGTGTTGGCTGGTTTTGGAATGTTTGGATTCGTTTTGGCGGGTTTTCAAATATTTTGGCAGGTATTTGGAATGTTTTGGTTTGCTTTCATTTGTTTTGATTATGTTTTGGCAAGTTATTGAATGTTTTGATCGCTTCTGACTGGTTTTCTAGTATTTTGGCATCTTTTCAGAATGTTTTGATCAGTTTTGGCAGGTTCTAAACTATTTTGTCGGGTTTTTGGAATTTTTTTTTTGCTTTCATTTGTTTTTATTATGTTTTGGCCGGATTTCGGAATATTTTGGCTGGTTTTTGGAATGTTTTGGTTGGTTTTGATTTGTTTTTATGATGTTTTGCCTAGTTTTTTTGAATGTTTTGATCAGTTCTGGCTGGTTTTGTAGTATTTTGGCATCTTTTCAGAATGTTTTGATCAGTTTTGGCAGGTTCTAAAATATTTTGTCAGGTTTTCGGAATATTTTGGTTGGTTTTGATTTGTTTTTATGATGTTTTGGCTGGTTTTTGGAATGTTTTGGTTGGGTTTTAGAATGTTTAGTATTCTCTTGTGTGGTTTTTATTGTGTTGGCAGGTTTTGGAATGTTTGGATTCCTTTTGGCGGGTTTTCAAATACTTTGGCGGGTATTTGGAATGTTTTGGTGGGTATTCGGAATGTTTTGATTAGTTTTGATGGGTTTTGGAATATTTTGGCGGGTTTTTAGAAGGTTTTGATTTGTTTTGATTTGTTTTGATTCTGTTTAGCCCAGTTTTTTCGTGTGTTTGGATAAGCTTTGGTGGACTTTATCATGTTTTGGCAGGTTTTTTCCAATGTTTTGATCACTTCTGTCTGGTTTTCTATTTTGGCGGGTTTGAAAATATTTTTGGATTAGTTTTGGCTTGTTTTAAAATATTTTGTCTCTTTGGGCAGAGATGACAGTGGCGGTTGCGGTGCGCTCTGGGGCGCTCCTTCTGCGGAAAGACGCCTGGCAGCGGCACTTGGGACAGCTCCGCGTCTGCGTATTCTGCATTTCTCGCCTTCTGCATCTCAGCAAAATGCTTTGCCACTAGGTCTAGCAAGGAGAAACTGTGCCAGCTGAGTAGATGTAGCCCGGCCCGCCCTTTGAAGTTGACAAGTTCTTGGCATCTCAGAGCCTAAAGGGAAGAGCAAGGTTATGGATGGTAGGCTGGGGCAGAACTAGCAGCAAGCAGAGCAAAGTTGTCCAAGAATACCATCCATTCCAATGCTAATGGCAATTGAAGAGGCAGGCCAGTGGCAAGCCACTATCTTCTAGCAGTTTGAAAGTTGCAGACACAGTGCAGGTGTTGTGCGGCTTCCTTCTTGGCCTCCTAGAAGGTGCCGCGCTCTCCGTCTCTTGCTTGCCAATATGTTGCCGTGTTCCTCTTATTGTTTGGTTTCTTTTGATTTGTTTTTCGGATGTTTTGGCGGGTTTTCGGAATGTTTTGGTTGGGTTTTAGAATGTTTTGTTTTCTCTTGTGTTGTTTATATTGTGTTGGCTGGTTTTGGAATGTTTGGATTCCTTTTGGTGTGTTTTCAAATATTTTGGCGGGGATTTGGAATGTTTTGGTTTGCTTTCATTTGTTTTGATTATGTTTTGGCAAGTTATTGAATGTTTCGATCGCTTCTGACTGGTTTTCTAGTATTTTGGCATCTTTTCAGAATGTTTTGATCAGTTTTGGCAGGTTCTAAACTATTTTGTCGGGTTTTTGGAAGGTTTTGGTTGGTTTTGATTTGTTTTTGTGATGTTTTGCCTAGTTTTTTTGAATGTTTTGATCAGTTCTGGCTGGTTTTCTAATGTTTTGGCATCTTTTCAGAATGTTTTGATCAGTTTTGACAGGTTCTAAAATATTTTGTCGGGTTTTCGTAATATTTTGGTTGGTTTTGATTTGTTTTTATGATGTTTTGGCGGGTTTTCGGAATGTTTTGGTTGGGTTTTAGAATGTTTAGTGTTCTCTTGTGTGGTTTTTATTGTGTTGGCAGGTTTTGGAATGTTTGGATTCCTTTTGGCGGGTTTTCAAATATTTTGGCGGGTATTTGGAATGTTTTGGTGGGTATTCGGAATGTTTTGATTAGTTTTGACGGGTTTTGGAATATTTTGGCGGGTTTTTAGAAGGTTTTGATTTGTTTTGATTTGTTTTGATTCTGTTTAGCCCAGTTTTTGGTGTGTTTGGATTAGCTTTGGTGGACTTTATCATGTTTTGGCAGGTTTTTTCCAATGTTTTGATCACTTCTGTCTGGTTTTCTATTTTGGCGGGTTTGAAAATATTTTTGGATTAGTTTTGGCGTGTTTTAAAATATTTTGTCTCTTTGGGCAGAGATGACAGTTGCGGTTGCGGTGCGCTCTGGGGCGCTCCTTCTGCGGAAAGACGCCTGGCAGCGGCACTTGGGACAGCTCCGCGTCTGCGTATTCTGCATTTCTCGCCTTCTGCATCTCAGCAAAATGCTTTGCCACGAGGTCTAGCAAGGAGAAACTGTGGCAGCTGAGTAGATGTAGCCCGGCCCGCCCTTTGAAGTTGACAAGTTCTTGGCATCTCAGAGCCTCAAGGGAAGAGCAAGGTTATGGATGGTAGGCTGGGGCAGAACTAGCAGCAAGCAGAGCAAAGTTGTCCAAAAATACCATCCATTCCAATGCTAATGGCAATTGAAGAGGCAGGCCAGTGGCAAGCCACTATCTTCTAGCAGTTTGAAAGGTGCAGACACAGTGCAGGTGTTGTGCGGCTTCCTTCTTGGCCTCCTAGAAGGTGCCGCGCTCTCCGTCTCTTGCTTGCCAATATGTTGCCGTGTTCCTCTTATTGTTTGGTTTCTTTTGATTTGTTTTTCGGATGTTTTGGCGGGTTTTCGGAATGTTTTGGTTGGGTTTTAGAATGTTTTGTTTTCTCTTGTGTTGTTTATATTGTGTTGGCTGGTTTTGGAATGTTTGGATTCCTTTTGGTGTGTTTTCAAATATTTTGGCGGGGATTTGGAATGTTTTGGTTTGCTTTCATTTGTTTTGATTATGTTTTGGCAAGTTATTGAATGTTTCGATCGCTTCTGACTGGTTTTCTAGTATTTTGGCATCTTTTCAGAATGTTTTGATCAGTTTTGGCAGGTTCTAAACTATTTTGTCGGGTTTTTGGAAGGTTTTGGTTGGTTTTGATTTGTTTTTATGATGTTTTGCCTAGTTTTTTTGAATGTTTTGATCAGTTCTGGCTGGTTTTCTAATGTTTTGGCATCTTTTCAGAATGTTTTGATCAGTTTTGACAGGTTCTAAAATATTTTGTTGGGTTTTCGGAATATTTTGGTTGGTTTTGATTTGTTTTTATGATGTTTTGGCGGGTTTTCGGAATGTTTTGGTTGGGTTTTAGAGTGTTTAGTATTCTCTTGTGTGATTTTTATTGTGTTGGCAGGTTTTGGAATGTTTGGATTCCTTTTGGCGGGTTTTCAAATATTTTGGCGGGTATTTGGAATGTTTTTGGTGGGTATTCGGAATGTTTTGATTAGTTTTGACGGGTTTTGGAATATTTTGGCGGGTTTTTAGAAGGTTTTGATTTGTTTTGATTTGTTTTGATTCTGTTTAGCCCAGTTTTTTCGTGAGTTTGGATAAGCTTTGGTGGACTTTATCATGTTTTGGCAGGTTTTTTTGCATGTTTTGATCACTTCTGTCTGGTTTTCTATTTTGGCGGGTTTGAAAATATTTTTGGATTAGTTTTGGCGTGTTTTAAAATATTTTGTCTCTTTGGGCAGAGATGACGGTGGCGGTTCCGGTGCGCTCCGGGGCGCTCCTTCTGCGGAAAGACGCCTGGCAGCGGCACTTGGGACAGCTCCGCGTCTCCGTATTCTGCATTTCTCGCCTTCTGCATCTCAGCAAAATGCTTTCCCACTAGGTCTAGCAAGGAGAAACTGTGCCAGCTGAGTAGATGTAGCCCGGCCCGCCCTTTGAAGTTGACAAGTTCTTGGCATCTCAGAGCCTAAAGGGAAGAGCAAGGTTATGGATGGTAGGCTGGGGCAGAACTAGCAGCAAGCAGAGCGAAGTTGTCCAAGAATACCTTCCATTCCAATGCTAATGGCAATTGAAGAGGCAGGCCAGTGGCAAGCCACTATCTTCTAGCAGTTTGAAAGGTGCAGACACAGTGCAGGTGTTGTGCGGCTTCCTTCTTGGCCTCCTAGAAGGTGCCGCGCTCTCCGTCTCTTGCTTGCCAATATGTTGCCGTGTTCCTCTTATTGTTTGGTTTCTTTTGATTTGTTTTTAGGATGTTTTGGCGGGTTTTCCGAATGTTTTGGTGATGTTTTAGAGTGTTTTGTTTTCTCTTGTGTTGTTTTTATTGTGTTGGCTGGTTTTGGAATGTTTGGATTCGTTTTGGCGGGTTTTCAAATATTTTGGCGGGTATTTGGAATGTTTTGGTTTGCTTTCATTTGTTTTGATTATGTTTTGGCAAGTTATTGAATGTTTTGATCGCTTCTGACTGGTTTTCTAGTATTTTGGCATCTTTTCAGAATGTTTTGATCAGTTTTGGCAGGTTCTAAACTATTTTGTCGGGTTTTTGGAATTTTTTTTTTGCTTTCATTTGTTTTTATTATGTTTTGGCCGGATTTCGGAATATTTTGGCTGGTTTTTGGAATGTTTTGGTTGGTTTTGATTTGTTTTTATGATGTTTTGCCTAGTTTTTTTGAATGTTTTGATCAGTTCTGGCTGGTTTTGTAGTATTTTGGCATCTTTTCAGAATGTTTTGAGCAGTTTTGGCAGGTTCTAAAATATTTTGTCAGGTTTTCGGAATATTTTGGTTGGTTTTGATTTGTTTTTATGATGTTTTGGCTGGTTTTTGGAATGTTTTGGTTGGGTTTTAGAATGTTTAGTATTCTCTTGTGTGGTTTTTATTGTGTTGGCAGGTTTTGGAATGTTTGGATTCCTTTTGGCGGGTTTTCAAATACTTTGGCGGGTATTTGGAATGTTTTGGTGGGTATTCGGAATGTTTTGATTAGTTTTGATGGGTTTTGGAATATTTTGGCGGGTTTTTAGAAGGTTTTGATTTGTTTTGATTTGTTTTGATTCTGTTTAGCCCAGTTTTTTCGTGTGTTTGGATAAGCTTTGGTGGACTTTATCATGTTTTGGCAGGTTTTTTCCAATGTTTTGATCACTTCTGTCTGGTTTTCTATTTTGGCGGGTTTGAAAATATTTTTGGATTAGTTTTGGCTTGTTTTAAAATATTTTGTCTCTTTGGGCAGAGATGACAGTGGCGGTTGCGGTGCGCTCTGGGGCGCTCCTTCTGCGGAAAGACGCCTGGCAGCGGCACTTGGGACAGCTCCGCGTCTGCGTATTCTGCATTTCTCGCCTTCTGCATCTCAGCAAAATGCTTTGCCACTAGGTCTAGCAAGGAGAAACTGTGCCAGCTGAGTAGATGTAGCCCGGCCCGCCCTTTGAAGTTGACAAGTTCTTGGCATCTCAGAGCCTAAAGGGAAGAGCAAGGTTATGGATGGTAGGCTGGGGCAGAACTAGCAGCAAGCAGAGCAAAGTTGTCCAAGAATACCATCCATTCCAATGCTAATGGCAATTGAAGAGGCAGGCCAGTGGCAAGCCACTATCTTCTAGCAGTTTGAAAGTTGCAGACACAGTGCAGGTGTTGTGCGGCTTCCTTCTTGGCCTCCTAGAAGGTGCCGCGCTCTCCGTCTCTTGCTTGCCAATATGTTGCCGTGTTCCTCTTATTGTTTGGTTTCTTTTGATTTGTTTTTCGGATGTTTTGGCGGGTTTTCGGAATGTTTTGGTTGGGTTTTAGAATGTTTTGTTTTCTCTTGTGTTGTTTATATTGTGTTGGCTGGTTTTGGAATGTTTGGATTCCTTTTGGTGTGTTTTCAAATATTTTGGCGGGGATTTGGAATGTTTTGGTTTGCTTTCATTTGTTTTGATTATGTTTTGACAAGTTATTGAATGTTTTGATCGCTTCTGACTGGTTTTCTAGTATTTTGGCATCTTTTCAGAATGTTTTGATCAGTTTTGGCAGGTTCTAAACTATTTTGTCGGGTTTTTGGAATGTTTTGGTTGGTTTTGATTTGTTTTTATTATGTTTTGGCCGGATTTCGGAATATTTTGGCTGGTTTTTGGAATGTTTTGGTTGGTTTTGATTTGTTTTTATGATGTTTTGCCTAGTTTTTTTGAATGTTTCGATCAGTCCTGGCTGGTTTTCTAGTATTTTGGCATCTTTTCAGAATGTTTTGATCAGTTTTGGCAGGTTCTAAACTATTTTGTCGGGTTTTTGGAATGTTTTGGTTGGTTTTGATTTGTTTTTGTGATGTTTTGCCTAGTTTTTTTGAATGTTTTGATCAGTTCTGGCTGGTTTTCTAATGTTTTGGCATCTTTTCAGAATGTTTTGATCAGTTTTGGCAGGTTCTAAAATATTTTGTTGGGTTTTCGGAATATTTTGGTTGGTTTTGATTTGTTTTTATGATGTTCTGGCGGGTTTTCGGAATGTTTTGGTTGGGTTTTAGAATGTTTAGTGTTCTCTTGTGTGGTTTTTATTGTGTTGGCAGGTTTTGGAATGTTTGGATTCCTTTTGGCGGGTTTTCAAATATTTTGGCGGGTATTTGGAATGTTTTGGTGGGTATTCGGAATGTTTTGATTAGTTTTGATGGGTTTTGGAATATTTTGGCGGGTTTTTAGAAGGTTTTGATTTGTTTTGATTTGTTTTGATTCTGTTTAGCCCAGTTTTTCGGTGTGTTTGGATAAGCTTTGGTGGACTTTATCATGTTTTGGCAGGTTTTTTCCAATGTTTTGATCACTTCTGTCTGGTTTTCTATTTTGGCGGGTTTGAAAATATTTTTGGATTAGTTTTGGCGTGTTTTAAAATATTTTGTCTCTTTGGGCAGAGATGACGGTGGCGGTTGCGGTGCGCTCCGGGGCGCTCCTTCTGCGGAAAGACGCCTGGCAGCGGCACTTGGGACAGCTCCGCGTCTCCGTATTCTGCATTTCTCGCCTTCTGCATCTCAGCAAAATGCTTTGCCACTAGGTCTAGCAAGGAGAAACTGTGCCAGCTGAGTAGATGTAGCCCGGCCCGCCCTTTGAAGTTGACAAGTTCTTGGCATCTCAGTGCCTCAAGGGAAGAGCAAGGTTATGGATGGTAGGCTGGGGCAGAACTAGCAGCAAGCAGAGCAAAGTTGTCCAAGAATACCTTCCATTCCAATGCTAATGGCAATTGAAGAGGCAGGCTAGTGGCAAGCCACTATCTTCTAGCAGTTTGAAAGGTGCAGACACAGTGCAGGTGTTGTGCGGCTTCCTTCTTGGCCTCCTAGAAGGTGCCGTGCTCTCCGTCTCTTGCTTGCCAATATGTTGCCGTGTTCCTCTTATTGTTTGGTTTCTTTTGATTTGTTTTTAGGATGTTTTGGCGGGTTTTCGGAATGTTTGGTGATGTTTTAGAGTGTTTTGTTTTCTCTTGTGTTGTTTTTATTGTGTTGGCAGGTTTTGGAATGTTTGGATTCGTTTTGGCGGGTTTTCAAATATTTTGGCGGGTATTTGGAATGTTTTGGTTTGCTTTCATTTGTTTTGATTATGTTTTGGCAAGTTATTGAATGTTTTGATCGCTTCTGACTGGTTTTCTAGTATTTTGGCATCTTTTCAGAATGTTTTGATCAGTTTTGGCAGGTTCTAAACTATTTTGTCGGGTTTTTGGAAGGTTTTGGTTGGTTTTGATTTGTTTTTGTGATGTTTTGCCTAGTTTTTTTGAATGTTTTGATCAGTTCTGGCTGGTTTTCTAATGTTTTGGCATCTTTTCAGAATGTTTTGATCAGTTTTGACAGGTTCTAAAATATTTTGTCGGGTTTTCGGAATATTTTGGTTGGTTTTGATTTGTTTTTATGATGTTTTGGCAGGTTTTCGGAATGTTTTGGTTGGGTTTTAGAGTGTTTAGTATTCTCTTGTGTGATTTTTATTGTGTTGGCAGGTTTTGGAATGTTTGGATTCCTTTTGGCGGGTTTTCAAATATTTTGGCGGGTATTTGGAATGTTTTTGGTGGGTATTCGGAATGTTTTGATTAGTTTTGATGGGTTTTGGAATATTTTGGCGGGTTTTTAGAAGGTTTTGATTTGTTTTGATTTGTTTTGATTCTGTTTAGCCCAGTTTTTCGGTGTGTTTGGATAAGCTTTGGTGGACTTTATCATGTGTTGGCAGGTTTTTTCCAATGTTTTCATCACTTCTGTCTGGTTTTCTATTTTGGCGGGTTTGAAAATATTTTTGGATTAGTTTTGGCGGGTTTTAAAATATTTTGGCTCTTTGCGCAGAGATGACGGTGGCGGTTGCGGTGCGCTCCGGGGCGCTCCTTCTGCGGAAAGACTCCTGGCAGCGGCACTTGGGACAGCTCCGCGTCTGCGTATTCTGCATTTCTTGCCTTCTGCATCTCAGCAAAATGCTTTGCCACTAGGTCTAGCAAGGAGAAACTGTGCCAGCTGAGTAGATGTAGCCCGGCCCGCCCTTTGAAGTTGACAAGTTCTTGGCATCTCAGTGCCTCAAGGGAAGAGCAAGGTTATCTATGGTAGGCTGGGGCAGAACTAGCAGCAAGCAGAACAAAGTTGTCCAAGAATACCTTCCATTGGAATGCTAATGGCAATTGAAGAGGCAGGCCAGTGGCAAGCCACTATCTTCTAGCAGTTTGAAAGGTGCAGACACAGTGCAGGTGTTGTGCGGCTTCCTTCTTGGCCTCCTAGAAGGTGCCGCGCTCTCCGTCTCTTGCTTGCCAATATGTTGCCGTGTTCCTCTTATTGTTTGGTTTCTTTTGATTTGTTTTTAGGATGTTTTGGCGGGTTTTCCGAATGTTTTGGTGATGTTTTAGAGTGTTTTGTTTTCTCTTGTGTTGTTTTTATTGTGTTGGCTGGTTTTGGAATGTTTGGATTCGTTTTGGCGGGTTTTCAAATATTTTGGCAGGTATTTGGAATGTTTTGGTTTGCTTTCATTTGTTTTGATTATGTTTTGGCAAGTTATTGAATGTTTTGATCGCTTCTGACTGGTTTTCTAGTATTTTGGCATCTTTTCAGAATGTTTTGATCAGTTTTGGCAGGTTCTAAACTATTTTGTCGGGTTTTTGGAATTTTTTTTTTGCTTTCATTTGTTTTTATTATGTTTTGGCCGGATTTCGGAATATTTTGGCTGGTTTTTGGAATGTTTTGGTTGGTTTTGATTTGTTTTTATGATGTTTTGCCTAGTTTTTTTGAATGTTTTGATCAGTTCTGGCTGGTTTTGTAGTATTTTGGCATCTTTTCAGAATGTTTTGATCAGTTTTGGCAGGTTCTAAAATATTTTGTCAGGTTTTCGGAATATTTTGGTTGGTTTTGATTTGTTTTTATGATGTTTTGGCTGGTTTTTGGAATGTTTTGGTTGGGTTTTAGAATGTTTAGTATTCTCTTGTGTGGTTTTTATTGTGTTGGCAGGTTTTGGAATGTTTGGATTCCTTTTGGCGGGTTTTCAAATACTTTGGCGGGTATTTGGAATGTTTTGGTGGGTATTCGGAATGTTTTGATTAGTTTTGATGGGTTTTGGAATATTTTGGCGGGTTTTTAGAAGGTTTTGATTTGTTTTGATTTGTTTTGATTCTGTTTAGCCCAGTTTTTTCGTGTGTTTGGATAAGCTTTGGTGGACTTTATCATGTTTTGGCAGGTTTTTTCCAATGTTTTGATCACTTCTGTCTGGTTTTCTATTTTGGCGGGTTTGAAAATATTTTTGGATTAGTTTTGGCTTGTTTTAAAATATTTTGTCTCTTTGGGCAGAGATGACAGTGGCGGTTGCGGTGCGCTCTGGGGCGCTCCTTCTGCGGAAAGACGCCTGGCAGCGGCACTTGGGACAGCTCCGCGTCTGCGTATTCTGCATTTCTCGCCTTCTGCATCTCAGCAAAATGCTTTGCCACTAGGTCTAGCAAGGAGAAACTGTGCCAGCTGAGTAGATGTAGCCCGGCCCGCCCTTTGAAGTTGACAAGTTCTTGGCATCTCAGAGCCTAAAGGGAAGAGCAAGGTTATGGATGGTAGGCTGGGGCAGAACTAGCAGCAAGCAGAGCAAAGTTGTCCAAGAATACCATCCATTCCAATGCTAATGGCAATTGAAGAGGCAGGCCAGTGGCAAGCCACTATCTTCTAGCAGTTTGAAAGTTGCAGACACAGTGCAGGTGTTGTGCGGCTTCCTTCTTGGCCTCCTAGAAGGTGCCGCGCTCTCCGTCTCTTGCTTGCCAATATGTTGCCGTGTTCCTCTTATTGTTTGGTTTCTTTTGATTTGTTTTTCGGATGTTTTGGCGGGTTTTCGGAATGTTTTGGTTGGGTTTTAGAATGTTTTGTTTTCTCTTGTGTTGTTTATATTGTGTTGGCTGGTTTTGGAATGTTTGGATTCCTTTTGGTGTGTTTTCAAATATTTTGGCGGGGATTTGGAATGTTTTGGTTTGCTTTCATTTGTTTTGATTATGTTTTGGCAAGTTATTGAATGTTTCGATCGCTTCTGACTGGTTTTCTAGTATTTTGGCATCTTTTCAGAATGTTTTGATCAGTTTTGGCAGGTTCTAAACTATTTTGTCGGGTTTTTGGAAGGTTTTGGTTGGTTTTGATTTGTTTTTGTGATGTTTTGCCTAGTTTTTTTGAATGTTTTGATCAGTTCTGGCTGGTTTTCTAATGTTTTGGCATCTTTTCAGAATGTTTTGATCAGTTTTGACAGGTTCTAAAATATTTTGTCGGGTTTTCGTAATATTTTGGTTGGTTTTGATTTGTTTTTATGATGTTTTGGCGGGTTTTCGGAATGTTTTGGTTGGGTTTTAGAATGTTTAGTGTTCTCTTGTGTGGTTTTTATTGTGTTGGCAGGTTTTGGAATGTTTGGATTCCTTTTGGCGGGTTTTCAAATATTTTGGCGGGTATTTGGAATGTTTTGGTGGGTATTCGGAATGTTTTGATTAGTTTTGACGGGTTTTGGAATATTTTGGCGGGTTTTTAGAAGGTTTTGATTTGTTTTGATTTGTTTTGATTCTGTTTAGCCCAGTTTTTGGTGTGTTTGGATTAGCTTTGGTGGACTTTATCATGTTTTGGCAGGTTTTTTCCAATGTTTTGATCACTTCTGTCTGGTTTTCTATTTTGGCGGGTTTGAAAATATTTTTGGATTAGTTTTGGCGTGTTTTAAAATATTTTGTCTCTTTGGGCAGAGATGACAGTTGCGGTTGCGGTGCGCTCTGGGGCGCTCCTTCTGCGGAAAGACGCCTGGCAGCGGCACTTGGGACAGCTCCGCGTCTGCGTATTCTGCATTTCTCGCCTTCTGCATCTCAGCAAAATGCTTTGCCACGAGGTCTAGCAAGGAGAAACTGTGGCAGCTGAGTAGATGTAGCCCGGCCCGCCCTTTGAAGTTGACAAGTTCTTGGCATCTCAGAGCCTCAAGGGAAGAGCAAGGTTATGGATGGTAGGCTGGGGCAGAACTAGCAGCAAGCAGAGCAAAGTTGTCCAAAAATACCATCCATTCCAATGCTAATGGCAATTGAAGAGGCAGGCCAGTGGCAAGCCACTATCTTCTAGCAGTTTGAAAGGTGCAGACACAGTGCAGGTGTTGTGCGGCTTCCTTCTTGGCCTCCTAGAAGGTGCCGCGCTCTCCGTCTCTTGCTTGCCAATATGTTGCCGTGTTCCTCTTATTGTTTGGTTTCTTTTGATTTGTTTTTCGGATGTTTTGGCGGGTTTTCGGAATGTTTTGGTTGGGTTTTAGAATGTTTTGTTTTCTCTTGTGTTGTTTATATTGTGTTGGCTGGTTTTGGAATGTTTGGATTCCTTTTGGTGTGTTTTCAAATATTTTGGCGGGGATTTGGAATGTTTTGGTTTGCTTTCATTTGTTTTGATTATGTTTTGGCAAGTTATTGAATGTTTCGATCGCTTCTGACTGGTTTTCTAGTATTTTGGCATCTTTTCAGAATGTTTTGATCAGTTTTGGCAGGTTCTAAACTATTTTGTCGGGTTTTTGGAAGGTTTTGGTTGGTTTTGATTTGTTTTTATGATGTTTTGCCTAGTTTTTTTGAATGTTTTGATCAGTTCTGGCTGGTTTTCTAATGTTTTGGCATCTTTTCAGAATGTTTTGATCAGTTTTGACAGGTTCTAAAATATTTTGTTGGGTTTTCGGAATATTTTGGTTGGTTTTGATTTGTTTTTATGATGTTTTGGCGGGTTTTCGGAATGTTTTGGTTGGGTTTTAGAGTGTTTAGTATTCTCTTGTGTGATTTTTATTGTGTTGGCAGGTTTTGGAATGTTTGGATTCCTTTTGGCGGGTTTTCAAATATTTTGGCGGGTATTTGGAATGTTTTTGGTGGGTATTCGGAATGTTTTGATTAGTTTTGACGGGTTTTGGAATATTTTGGCGGGTTTTTAGAAGGTTTTGATTTGTTTTGATTTGTTTTGATTCTGTTTAGCCCAGTTTTTTCGTGAGTTTGGATAAGCTTTGGTGGACTTTATCATGTTTTGGCAGGTTTTTTTGCATGTTTTGATCACTTCTGTCTGGTTTTCTATTTTGGCGGGTTTGAAAATATTTTTGGATTAGTTTTGGCGTGTTTTAAAATATTTTGTCTCTTTGGGCAGAGATGACGGTGGCGGTTCCGGTGCGCTCCGGGGCGCTCCTTCTGCGGAAAGACGCCTGGCAGCGGCACTTGGGACAGCTCCGCGTCTCCGTATTCTGCATTTCTCGCCTTCTGCATCTCAGCAAAATGCTTTCCCACTAGGTCTAGCAAGGAGAAACTGTGCCAGCTGAGTAGATGTAGCCCGGCCCGCCCTTTGAAGTTGACAAGTTCTTGGCATCTCAGAGCCTAAAGGGAAGAGCAAGGTTATGGATGGTAGGCTGGGGCAGAACTAGCAGCAAGCAGAGCGAAGTTGTCCAAGAATACCTTCCATTCCAATGCTAATGGCAATTGAAGAGGCAGGCCAGTGGCAAGCCACTATCTTCTAGCAGTTTGAAAGGTGCAGACACAGTGCAGGTGTTGTGCGGCTTCCTTCTTGGCCTCCTAGAAGGTGCCGCGCTCTCCGTCTCTTGCTTGCCAATATGTTGCCGTGTTCCTCTTATTGTTTGGTTTCTTTTGATTTGTTTTTAGGATGTTTTGGCGGGTTTTCCGAATGTTTTGGTGATGTTTTAGAGTGTTTTGTTTTCTCTTGTGTTGTTTTTATTGTGTTGGCTGGTTTTGGAATGTTTGGATTCGTTTTGGCGGGTTTTCAAATATTTTGGCGGGTATTTGGAATGTTTTGGTTTGCTTTCATTTGTTTTGATTATGTTTTGGCAAGTTATTGAATGTTTTGATCGCTTCTGACTGGTTTTCTAGTATTTTGGCATCTTTTCAGAATGTTTTGATCAGTTTTGGCAGGTTCTAAACTATTTTGTCGGGTTTTTGGAATTTTTTTTTTGCTTTCATTTGTTTTTATTATGTTTTGGCCGGATTTCGGAATATTTTGGCTGGTTTTTGGAATGTTTTGGTTGGTTTTGATTTGTTTTTATGATGTTTTGCCTAGTTTTTTTGAATGTTTTGATCAGTTCTGGCTGGTTTTGTAGTATTTTGGCATCTTTTCAGAATGTTTTGAGCAGTTTTGGCAGGTTCTAAAATATTTTGTCAGGTTTTCGGAATATTTTGGTTGGTTTTGATTTGTTTTTATGATGTTTTGGCTGGTTTTTGGAATGTTTTGGTTGGGTTTTAGAATGTTTAGTATTCTCTTGTGTGGTTTTTATTGTGTTGGCAGGTTTTGGAATGTTTGGATTCCTTTTGGCGGGTTTTCAAATACTTTGGCGGGTATTTGGAATGTTTTGGTGGGTATTCGGAATGTTTTGATTAGTTTTGATGGGTTTTGGAATATTTTGGCGGGTTTTTAGAAGGTTTTGATTTGTTTTGATTTGTTTTGATTCTGTTTAGCCCAGTTTTTTCGTGTGTTTGGATAAGCTTTGGTGGACTTTATCATGTTTTGGCAGGTTTTTTCCAATGTTTTGATCACTTCTGTCTGGTTTTCTATTTTGGCGGGTTTGAAAATATTTTTGGATTAGTTTTGGCTTGTTTTAAAATATTTTGTCTCTTTGGGCAGAGATGACAGTGGCGGTTGCGGTGCGCTCTGGGGCGCTCCTTCTGCGGAAAGACGCCTGGCAGCGGCACTTGGGACAGCTCCGCGTCTGCGTATTCTGCATTTCTCGCCTTCTGCATCTCAGCAAAATGCTTTGCCACTAGGTCTAGCAAGGAGAAACTGTGCCAGCTGAGTAGATGTAGCCCGGCCCGCCCTTTGAAGTTGACAAGTTCTTGGCATCTCAGAGCCTAAAGGGAAGAGCAAGGTTATGGATGGTAGGCTGGGGCAGAACTAGCAGCAAGCAGAGCAAAGTTGTCCAAGAATACCATCCATTCCAATGCTAATGGCAATTGAAGAGGCAGGCCAGTGGCAAGCCACTATCTTCTAGCAGTTTGAAAGTTGCAGACACAGTGCAGGTGTTGTGCGGCTTCCTTCTTGGCCTCCTAGAAGGTGCCGCGCTCTCCGTCTCTTGCTTGCCAATATGTTGCCGTGTTCCTCTTATTGTTTGGTTTCTTTTGATTTGTTTTTCGGATGTTTTGGCGGGTTTTCGGAATGTTTTGGTTGGGTTTTAGAATGTTTTGTTTTCTCTTGTGTTGTTTATATTGTGTTGGCTGGTTTTGGAATGTTTGGATTCCTTTTGGTGTGTTTTCAAATATTTTGGCGGGGATTTGGAATGTTTTGGTTTGCTTTCATTTGTTTTGATTATGTTTTGACAAGTTATTGAATGTTTTGATCGCTTCTGACTGGTTTTCTAGTATTTTGGCATCTTTTCAGAATGTTTTGATCAGTTTTGGCAGGTTCTAAACTATTTTGTCGGGTTTTTGGAATGTTTTGGTTGGTTTTGATTTGTTTTTATTATGTTTTGGCCGGATTTCGGAATATTTTGGCTGGTTTTTGGAATGTTTTGGTTGGTTTTGATTTGTTTTTATGATGTTTTGCCTAGTTTTTTTGAATGTTTCGATCAGTCCTGGCTGGTTTTCTAGTATTTTGGCATCTTTTCAGAATGTTTTGATCAGTTTTGGCAGGTTCTAAACTATTTTGTCGGGTTTTTGGAATGTTTTGGTTGGTTTTGATTTGTTTTTGTGATGTTTTGCCTAGTTTTTTTGAATGTTTTGATCAGTTCTGGCTGGTTTTCTAATGTTTTGGCATCTTTTCAGAATGTTTTGATCAGTTTTGGCAGGTTCTAAAATATTTTGTTGGGTTTTCGGAATATTTTGGTTGGTTTTGATTTGTTTTTATGATGTTCTGGCGGGTTTTCGGAATGTTTTGGTTGGGTTTTAGAATGTTTAGTGTTCTCTTGTGTGGTTTTTATTGTGTTGGCAGGTTTTGGAATGTTTGGATTCCTTTTGGCGGGTTTTCAAATATTTTGGCGGGTATTTGGAATGTTTTGGTGGGTATTCGGAATGTTTTGATTAGTTTTGATGGGTTTTGGAATATTTTGGCGGGTTTTTAGAAGGTTTTGATTTGTTTTGATTTGTTTTGATTCTGTTTAGCCCAGTTTTTCGGTGTGTTTGGATAAGCTTTGGTGGACTTTATCATGTTTTGGCAGGTTTTTTCCAATGTTTTGATCACTTCTGTCTGGTTTTCTATTTTGGCGGGTTTGAAAATATTTTTGGATTAGTTTTGGCGTGTTTTAAAATATTTTGTCTCTTTGGGCAGAGATGACGGTGGCGGTTGCGGTGCGCTCCGGGGCGCTCCTTCTGCGGAAAGACGCCTGGCAGCGGCACTTGGGACAGCTCCGCGTCTCCGTATTCTGCATTTCTCGCCTTCTGCATCTCAGCAAAATGCTTTGCCACTAGGTCTAGCAAGGAGAAACTGTGCCAGCTGAGTAGATGTAGCCCGGCCCGCCCTTTGAAGTTGACAAGTTCTTGGCATCTCAGTGCCTCAAGGGAAGAGCAAGGTTATGGATGGTAGGCTGGGGCAGAACTAGCAGCAAGCAGAGCAAAGTTGTCCAAGAATACCTTCCATTCCAATGCTAATGGCAATTGAAGAGGCAGGCTAGTGGCAAGCCACTATCTTCTAGCAGTTTGAAAGGTGCAGACACAGTGCAGGTGTTGTGCGGCTTCCTTCTTGGCCTCCTAGAAGGTGCCGTGCTCTCCGTCTCTTGCTTGCCAATATGTTGCCGTGTTCCTCTTATTGTTTGGTTTCTTTTGATTTGTTTTTAGGATGTTTTGGCGGGTTTTCGGAATGTTTGGTGATGTTTTAGAGTGTTTTGTTTTCTCTTGTGTTGTTTTTATTGTGTTGGCAGGTTTTGGAATGTTTGGATTCGTTTTGGCGGGTTTTCAAATATTTTGGCGGGTATTTGGAATGTTTTGGTTTGCTTTCATTTGTTTTGATTATGTTTTGGCAAGTTATTGAATGTTTTGATCGCTTCTGACTGGTTTTCTAGTATTTTGGCATCTTTTCAGAATGTTTTGATCAGTTTTGGCAGGTTCTAAACTATTTTGTCGGGTTTTTGGAAGGTTTTGGTTGGTTTTGATTTGTTTTTGTGATGTTTTGCCTAGTTTTTTTGAATGTTTTGATCAGTTCTGGCTGGTTTTCTAATGTTTTGGCATCTTTTCAGAATGTTTTGATCAGTTTTGACAGGTTCTAAAATATTTTGTCGGGTTTTCGGAATATTTTGGTTGGTTTTGATTTGTTTTTATGATGTTTTGGCAGGTTTTCGGAATGTTTTGGTTGGGTTTTAGAGTGTTTAGTATTCTCTTGTGTGATTTTTATTGTGTTGGCAGGTTTTGGAATGTTTGGATTCCTTTTGGCGGGTTTTCAAATATTTTGGCGGGTATTTGGAATGTTTTTGGTGGGTATTCGGAATGTTTTGATTAGTTTTGATGGGTTTTGGAATATTTTGGCGGGTTTTTAGAAGGTTTTGATTTGTTTTGATTTGTTTTGATTCTGTTTAGCCCAGTTTTTCGGTGTGTTTGGATAAGCTTTGGTGGACTTTATCATGTGTTGGCAGGTTTTTTCCAATGTTTTCATCACTTCTGTCTGGTTTTCTATTTTGGCGGGTTTGAAAATATTTTTGGATTAGTTTTGGCGGGTTTTAAAATATTTTGGCTCTTTGCGCAGAGATGACGGTGGCGGTTGCGGTGCGCTCCGGGGCGCTCCTTCTGCGGAAAGACTCCTGGCAGCGGCACTTGGGACAGCTCCGCGTCTGCGTATTCTGCATTTCTTGCCTTCTGCATCTCAGCAAAATGCTTTGCCACTAGGTCTAGCAAGGAGAAACTGTGCCAGCTGAGTAGATGTAGCCCGGCCCGCCCTTTGAAGTTGACAAGTTCTTGGCATCTCAGTGCCTCAAGGGAAGAGCAAGGTTATCTATGGTAGGCTGGGGCAGAACTAGCAGCAAGCAGAACAAAGTTGTCCAAGAATACCTTCCATTGGAATGCTAATGGCAATTGAAGAGGCAGGCCAGTGGCAAGCCACTATCTTCTAGCAGTTTGAAAGGTGCAGACACAGTGCAGGTGTTGTGCGGCTTCCTTCTTGGCCTCCTAGAAGGTGCCGCGCTCTCCGTCTCTTGCTTGCCAATATGTTGCCGTGTTCCTCTTATTGTTTGGTTTTTTTTGATTTGTTTTTAGGATGTTTTGGCGGGTTTTTGGAATGTTTTGGTGATGTTTTAGAGTGTTTTGTTTTCTCTTGTGTTGTTTTTATTGTGTTGGCAGGTTTTGGAATGTTTGGATTAGTTTTGGCGGTTTTTCAAATATTTTGGCAGGTATTTGGAATGTTTTGGTTTGCTTTCATTTGTTTTGATTATGTTTTGACAAGTTATTGAATGTTTTGATCGCTTCTGACTGGTTTTCTAGTATTTTGGCATCTTTTCAGAATGTTTTGATCAGTTTTGGCAGGTTCTAAACTATTTTGTCGGGTTTTTGGAATGTTTTGGTTGGTTTTGATTTGTTTTTATTATGTTTTGGCCGGATTTCGGAATATTTTGGCTGGTTTTTGGAATGTTTTGGTTGGTTTTGATTTGTTTTTATGATGTTTTGCCTAGTTTTTTTGAATGTTTCGATCAGTTCTGGCTGGTTTTGTAGTATTTTGGCATCTTTTCAGAATGTTTTGATCAGTTTTGGCAGGTTCTAAAATATTTTGTTGGGTTTTCGGAATATTTTGGTTGGTTTTGATTTGTTTTTATGATGTTTTGGCGGGTTTTCGGAATGTTTTGGTTGGGTTTTAGAATGTTTAGTGTTCTCTTGTGTGGTTTTTATTGTGTTGGCAGGTTTTGGAATGTTTGGATTCCTTTTGGCGGGTTTTCAAATATTTTGGCGGGTATTTGGAATGTTTTGGTGGGTATTCGGAATGTTTTGATTAGTTTTGACGGGTTTTGGAATATTTTGGCGGGTTTTTAGAAGGTTTTGATTTGTTTTGATTTGTTTTGATTCTGTTTAGCCCAGTTTTTGGTGTGTTTGGATTAGCTTTGGTGGGCTTTATCATGTTTTGGCAGGTTTTTTTGCATGTTTTGATCACTTCTGTCTGGTTTTCTATTTTGGCGGGTTTGAAAATATTTTTGGATTAGTTTTGGCGTGTTTTAAAATATTTTGTCTCTTTGGGCAGAGATGACAGTTGCGGTTGCGGTGCGCTCTGGGGCGCTCCTTCTGCGGAAAGACGCCTGGCAGCGGCACTTGGGACAGCTCCGCGTCTGCGTATTCTGCATTTCTCGCCTTCTGCATCTCAGCAAAATGCTTTGCCACGAGGTCTAGCAAGGAGAAACTGTGGCAGCTGAGTAGATGTAGCCCGGCCCGCCCTTTGAAGTTGACAAGTTCTTGGCATCTCAGAGCCTAAAGGGAAGAGCAAGGTTATGGATGGTAGGCTGGGGCAGAACTAGCAGCAAGCAGAGCAAAGTTGTCCAAGAATACCATCCATTCCAATGCTAATGGCAATTGAAGAGGCAGGCCAGTGGCAAGCCACTATCTTCTAGCAGTTTGAAAGGTGCAGACACAGTGCAGGTGTTGTGCGGCTTCCTTCTTGGCCTCCTAGAAGGTGCCGCGCTCTCCGTCTCTTGCTTGCCAATATGTTCCCGTGTTCCTCTTATTGTTTGGTTTCTTTTGATTTGTTTTTCGGATGTTTTGGCGGGTTTTGGGAATGTTTTGGTTGGGTTTTAGAATGTTTTGTTTTCTCTTGTGTTGTTTATATTGTGTTGGCTGGTTTTGGAATGTTTGGATTCCTTTTGGTGTGTTTTCAAATATTTTGGCGGGGATTTGGAATGTTTTGGTTTGCTTTCATTTGTTTTGATTATGTTTTGGCAAGTTATTGAATGTTTCGATCGCTTCTGACTGGTTTTCTAGTATTTTGGCATCTTTTCAGAATGTTTTGATCAGTTTTGGCAGGTTCTAAACTATTTTGTCGGGTTTTTGGAAGGTTTTGGTTGGTTTTGATTTGTTTTTATGATGTTTTGCCTAGTTTTTTTGAATGTTTTGATCAGTTCTGGCTGGTTTTCTAATGTTTTGGCATCTTTTCAGAATGTTTTGATCAGTTTTGACAGGTTCTAAAATATTTTGTCGGGTTTTCGGAATATTTTGGTTGGTTTTGATTTGTTTTTATGATGTTTTGGCGGGTTTTCGGAATGTTTTGGTTGGGTTTTAGAGTGTTTAGTATTCTCTTGTGTGATTTTTATTGTGTTGGCAGGTTTTGGAATGTTTGGATTCCTTTTGGCGGGTTTTCAAATATTTTGGCGGGTATTTGGAATGTTTTTGGTGGGTATTCGGAATGTTTTGATTAGTTTTGACGGGTTTTGGAATATTTTGGCGGGTTTTTAGAAGGTTTTGATTTGTTTTGATTTGTTTTGATTCTGTTTAGCCCAGTTTTTTCGTGAGTTTGGATAAGCTTTGGTGGACTTTATCATGTTTTGGCAGGTTTTTTTGCATGTTTTGATCACTTCTGTCTGGTTTTCTATTTTGGCGGGTTTGAAAATATTTTTGGATTAGTTTTGGCGTGTTTTAAAATATTTTGTCTCTTTGGGCAGAGATGACGGTGGCGGTTCCGGTGCGCTCCGGGGCGCTCCTTCTGCGGAAAGACGCCTGGCAGCGGCACTTGGGACAGCTCCGCGTCTCCGTATTCTGCATTTCTCGCCTTCTGCATCTCAGCAAAATGCTTTGCCACTAGGTCTAGCAAGGAGAAACTGTGCCAGCTGAGTAGATGTAGCCCGGCCCGCCCTTTGAAGTTGACAAGTTCTTGGCATCTCAGAGCCTAAAGGGAAGAGCAAGGTTATGGATGGTAGGCTGGGGCAGAACTAGCAGCAAGCAGAGCGAAGTTGTCCAAGAATACCTTCCATTCCAATGCTAATGGCAATTGAAGAGGCAGGCCAGTGGCAAGCCACTATCTTCTAGCAGTTTGAAAGGTGCAGACACAGTGCAGGTGTTGTGCGGCTTCCTTCTTGGCCTCCTAGAAGGTGCCGCGCTCTCCGTCTCTTGCTTGCCAATATGTTGCCATGTTCCTCTTATTGTTTGGTTTCTTTTGATTTGTTTTTAGGATGTTTTGGCGGGTTTTCCGAATGTTTTGGTGATGTTTTAGAGTGTTTTGTTTTCTCTTGTGTTGTTTTTATTGTGTTGGCTGGTTTTGGAATGTTTGGATTCGTTTTGGCGGGTTTTCAAATATTTTGGCGGGTATTTGGAATGTTTTGGTTTGCTTTCATTTGTTTTGATTATGTTTTGGCAAGTTATTGAATGTTTTGATCGCTTCTGACTGGTTTTCTAGTATTTTGGCATCTTTTCAGAATGTTTTGATCAGTTTTGGCAGGTTCTAAACTATTTTGTCGGGTTTTTGGAATTTTTTTTTTGCTTTCATTTGTTTTTATTATGTTTTGGCCGGATTTCGGAATATTTTGGCTGGTTTTTGGAATGTTTTGGTTGGTTTTGATTTGTTTTTATGATGTTTTGCCTAGTTTTTTTGAATGTTTTGATCAGTTCTGGCTGGTTTTGTAGTATTTTGGCATCTTTTCAGAATGTTTTGATCAGTTTTGGCAGGTTCTAAAATATTTTGTCAGGTTTTCGGAATATTTTGGTTGGTTTTGATTTGTTTTTATGATGTTTTGGCTGGTTTTTGGAATGTTTTGGTTGGGTTTTAGAATGTTTAGTATTCTCTTGTGTGGTTTTTATTGTGTTGGCAGGTTTTGGAATGTTTGGATTCCTTTTGGCGGGTTTTCAAATACTTTGGCGGGTATTTGGAATGTTTTGGTGGGTATTCGGAATGTTTTGATTAGTTTTGATGGGTTTTGGAATATTTTGGCGGGTTTTTAGAAGGTTTTGATTTGTTTTGATTTGTTTTGATTCTGTTTAGCCCAGTTTTTTCGTGTGTTTGGATAAGCTTTGGTGGATTTTATCATGTTTTGGCAGGTTTTTTCCAATGTTTTGATCACTTCTGTCTGGTTTTCTATTTTGGCGGGTTTGAAAATATTTTTGGATTAGTTTTGGCTTGTTTTAAAATATTTTGTCTCTTTGGGCAGAGATGACAGTGGCGGTTGCGGTGCGCTCTGGGGCGCTCCTTCTGCGGAAAGACGCCTGGCAGCGGCACTTGGGACAGCTCCGCGTCTGCGTATTCTGCATTTCTCGCCTTCTGCATCTCAGCAAAATGCTTTGCCACTAGGTCTAGCAAGGAGAAACTGTGCCAGCTGAGTAGATGTAGCCCGGCCCGCCCTTTGAAGTTGACAAGTTCTTGGCATCTCAGAGCCTAAAGGGAAGAGCAAGGTTATGGATGGTAGGCTGGGGCAGAACTAGCAGCAAGCAGAGCAAAGTTGTCCAAGAATACCATCCATTCCAATGCTAATGGCAATTGAAGAGGCAGGCCAGTGGCAAGCCACTATCTTCTAGCAGTTTGAAAGTTGCAGACACAGTGCAGGTGTTGTGCGGCTTCCTTCTTGGCCTCCTAGAAGGTGCCGCGCTCTCCGTCTCTTGCTTGCCAATATGTTGCCGTGTTCCTCTTATTGTTTGGTTTCTTTTGATTTGTTTTTAGGATGTTTTGGCGGGTTTTCGGAATGTTTTGGTTGGGTTTTAGAATGTTTTGTTTTCTCTTGTGTTGTTTATATTGTGTTGGCTGGTTTTGGAATGTTTGGATTCCTTTTGGTGTGTTTTCAAATATTTTGGCGGGGATTTGGAATGTTTTGGTTTGCTTTCATTTGTTTTGATTATGTTTTGGCAAGTTATTGAATGTTTCGATCGCTTCTGACTGCTTTTCTAGTATTTTGGCATCTTTTCAGAATGTTTTGATCAGTTTTGGCAGGTTCTAAACTATTTTGTCGGGTTTTTGGAAGGTTTTGGTTGGTTTTGATTTGTTTTTGTGATGTTTTGCCTAGTTTTTTTGAATGTTTTGATCAGTTCTGGCTGGTTTTCTAATGTTTTGGCATCTTTTCAGAATGTTTTGATCAGTTTTGACAGGTTCTAAAATATTTTGTCGGGTTTTCGTAATATTTTGGTTGGTTTTGATTTGTTTTTATGATGTTTTGGCGGGTTTTCGGAATGTTTTGGTTGGGTTTTAGAGTGTTTAGTATTCTCTTGTGTGATTTTTATTGTGTTGGCAGGTTTTGGAATGTTTGGATTCCTTTTGGCGGGTTTTCAAATATTTTGGCGGGTATTTGGAATGTTTTTGGTGGGTATTCGGAATGTTTTGATTAGTTTTGACGGGTTTTGGAATATTTTGGCGGGTTTTTAGAAGGTTTTGATTTGTTTTGATTTGTTTTGATTCTGTTTAGCCCAGTTTTTCGGTGTGTTTGGATTAGCTTTGGTGGACTTTATCATGTTTTGGCAGGTTTTTTCCAATGTTTTGATCACTTCTGTCTGGTTTTCTATTTTGGCGGGTTTGAAAATATTTTTGGATTAGTTTTGGCGGGTTTTAAAATATTTTGGCTCTTTGCGCAGAGATGACGGTGGCGGTTGCGGTGCGCTCCGGGGCGCTCCTTCTGCGGAAAGACGCCTGGCAGCGGCACTTGGGACAGCTCCGCGTCTCCGTATTCTGCATTTCTTGCCTTCTGCATCTCAGCAAAATGCTTTGCCACTAGGTCTAGCAAGGAGAAACTGTGGCAGCTGAGTAGATGTAGCCCGGCCCGCCCTTTGAAGTTGACAAGTTCTTGGCATCTCAGTGCCTCAAGGGAAGAGCAAGGTTATCTATGGTAGGCTGGGGCAGAACTAGCAGCAAGCAGAGCACAGTTGTCCAAGAATACCTTCCATTGGAATGCTAATGGCAATTGAAGAGGCAGGCCAGTGGCAAGCCACTATCTTCTAGCAGTTTGAAAGGTGCAGACACAGTGCAGGTGTTGTGCGGCTTCCTTCTTGGCCTCCTAGAAGGTGCCGCGCTCTCCGTCTCTTGCTTGCCAATATGTTGCCGTGTTCCTCTTATTGTTTGGTTTTTTTTGATTTGTTTTTAGGATGTTTTGGCGGGTTTTTGGAATGTTTTGGTGATGTTTTAGAGTGTTTTGTTTTCTCTTGTGTTGTTTTTATTGTGTTGGCAGGTTTTGGATTGTTTGGATTAGTTTTGGCGGTTTTTCAAATATTTTGGCAGGTATTTGGAATGTTTTGGTTTGCTTTCATTTGTTTTGATTATGTTTTGACAAGTTATTGAATGTTTTGATCGCTTCTGACTGGTTTTCTAGTATTTTGGCATCTTTTCAGAATGTTTTGATCAGTTTTGGCAGGTTCTAAACTATTTTGTCGGGTTTTTGGAATGTTTTGGTTGGTTTTGATTTGTTTTTATTATGTTTTGGCCGGATTTCGGAATATTTTGGCTGGTTTTTGGAATGTTTTGGTTGGTTTTGATTTGTTTTTATGATGTTTTGCCTAGTTTTTTTGAATGTTTCGATCAGTCCTGGCTGGTTTTCTAGTATTTTGGCATCTTTTCAGAATGTTTTGATCAGTTTTGGCAGGTTCTAAACTATTTTGTCGGGTTTTTGGAATGTTTTGGTTGGTTTTGATTTGTTTTTGTGATGTTTTGCCTAGTTTTTTTGAATGTTTTGATCAGTTCTGGCTGGTTTTCTAATGTTTTGGCTTTTTTTCAGAATGTTTTGATCAGTTTTGGCAGGTTCTAAAATATTTTGTTGGGTTTTCGGAATATTTTGGTTGGTTTTGATTTGTTTTTATGATGTTCTGGCGGGTTTTCGGAATGTTTTGGTTGGGTTTTAGAATGTTTAGTGTTCTCTTGTGTGGTTTTTATTGTGTTGGCAGGTTTTGGAATGTTTGGATTCCTTTTGGCGGGTTTTCAAATATTTTGGCGGGTATTTGGAATGTTTTGGTGGGTATTCGGAATGTTTTGATTAGTTTTGACGGGTTTTGGAATATTTTGGCGGGTTTTTAGAAGGTTTTGATTTGTTTTGATTTGTTTTGATTCTGTTTAGCCCAGTTTTTTCGTGTGTTTGTATAAGCTTTGGTGGGCTTTATCATGTTTTGGCAGGTTTTTTTGCATGTTTTGATCACTTCTGTCTGGTTTTCTATTTTGGCGGGTTTGAAAATATTTTTGGATTAGTTTTGGCGTGTTTTAAAATATTTTGTCTCTTTGGGCAGAGATGACGGTGGCGGTTGCGGTGCGCTCTTGGGCGCTCCTTCTGCGGAAAGACGCCTGGCAGCGGCACTTGGGACAGCTCCGCGTCTGCGTATTCTGCATTTCTCGCCTTCTGCATCTCAGCAAAATGCTTTGCCACTAGGTCTAGCAAGGAGAAACTGTGCCAGCTGAGTAGATGTAGCCCGGCCCGCCCTTTGAAGTTGACAAGTTCTTGGCATCTCAGAGCCTAAAGGGAAGAGCAAGGTTATGGATGGTAGGCTGGGGCAGAACTAGCAGCAAGCAGAGCAAAGTTTTCCAAGAATACCTTCCATTCCAATGCTAATGGCAATTGAAGAGGCAGGCCAGTGGCAAGCCACTATCTTCTAGCAGTTTGAAAGGTGCAGACACAGTGCAGGTGTTGTGCGGCTTCCTTCTTGGCCTCCTAGAAGGTGCCGCGCTCTCCGTCTCTTGCTTGCCAATATGTTGCCGTGTTCCTCTTATTGTTTGGTTTCTTTTGATTTGTTTTTCGGATGTTTTGGCGGGTTTTGGGAATGTTTTGGTTGGGTTTTAGAATGTTTTGTTTTCTCTTGTGTTGTTTATATTGTGTTGGCTGGTTTTGGAATGTTTGGATTCCTTTTGGTGTGTTTTCAAATATTTTGGCGGGGATTTGGAATGTTTTGGTTTGCTTTCATTTGTTTTGATTATGTTTTGGCAAGTTATTGAATGTTTTGATCGCTTCTGACTGGTTTTCTAGTATTTTGGCATCTTTTCAGAATGTTTTGATCAGTTTTGGCAGGTTCTAAACTATTTTGTCGGGTTTTTGGAATGTTTTGGTTGGTTTTGATTTGTTTTTATGATGTTTTGCCTAGTTTTTTTGAATGTTTTGATCAGTTCTGGCTGGTTTTGTAGTATTTTGTCATCTTTTCAGAATGTTTTGATCAGTTTTGGCAGGTTCTAAAATATTTTGTTGGGTTTTCGGAATATTTTGGTTGGTTTTGATTTGTTTTTATGATGTTTTGGCTGGTTTTTGGAATGTTTTGGTTGGGTTTTAGAATGTTTAGTGTTCTCTTGTGTGGTTTTTATTGTGTTGGCAGGTTTTGGAATGTTTGGATTCCTTTTGGCGGGTTTTCAAATATTTTGGCGGGTATTTGGAATGTTTTGGTGGGTATTCGGAATGTTTTGATTAGTTTTGATGGGTTTTGGAATATTTTGGCGGGTTTTTAGAAGGTTTTGATTTGTTTTGATTTGTTTTGATTCTGTTTAGCCCAGTTTTTCGGTGTGTTTGGATTAGCTTTGGTGGACTTTATCATGTTTTGGCAGGTTTTTTCCAATGTTTTGATCACTTCTGTCTGGTTTTCTATTTTGGCGGGTTTGAAAATATTTTTGGATTAGTTTTGGCGGGTTTTAAAATATTTTGGCTCTTTGCGCAGAGATGACGGTGGCGGTTGCGGTGCGCTCCGGGGCACTCCTTCTGCGGAAAGACGCCTGGCAGCGGCACTTGGGACAGCTCCGCGTCTCCGTATTCTGCATTTCTTGCCTTCTGCATCTCAGCAAAATGCTTTGCCACTAGGTGTAGCAAGGAGAAACTGTGCCAGCTGAGTAGATGTAGCCCGGCCCGCCCTTTGAAGTTGACAAGTTCTTGGCATCTCAGAGCCTCAAGGGAAGAGCAAGGTTATTTATGGTAGGCTGGGGCAGAACTAGCAGCAAGCAGAGCACAGTTGTCCAAGAATACCTTCCATTGGAATGCTAATGGCAATTGAAGAGGCAGGCCAGTGGCAAGCCACTATCTTCTAGCAGTTTGAAAGGTGCAGACACAGTGCAGGTGTTGTGCGGCTTCCTTCTTGGCCTCCTAGAAGGTGCCGCGCTCTCCGTCTCTTGCTTGCCAATATGTTGCCGTGTTCCTCTTATTGTTTGGTTTTTTTTGATTTGTTTTTAGGATGTTTTGGCGGGTTTTTGGAATGTTTTGGTGATGTTTTAGAGTGTTTTGTTTTCTCTTGTGTTGTTTTTATTGTGTTGGCAGGTTTTGGATTGTTTGGATTAGTTTTGGCGGTTTTTCAAATATTTTGGCAGGTATTTGGAATGTTTTGGTTTGCTTTCATTTGTTTTGATTATGTTTTGGCAAGTTATTGAATGTTTTGATCGCTTCTGACTGGTTTTCTAGTATTTTGGCATCTTTTCAGAATGTTTTGATCAGTTTTGGCAGGTTCTAAACTATTTTGTCGGGTTTTTGGAATGTTTTGGTTGGTTTTGATTTGTTTTTATGATGTTTTGCCTAGTTTTTTTGAATGTTTTGATCAGTTCTGGCTGGTTTTGTAGTATTTTGGCATCTTTTCAGAATGTTTTGATCAGTTTTGGCAGGTTCTAAAATATTTTGTTGGGTTTTCGGAATATTTTGGTTGGTTTTGATTTGTTTTTATGATGTTTTGGCGGGTTTTCGGAATGTTTTGGTTGGGTTTTAGAATGTTTAGTGTTCTCTTGTGTGGTTTTTATTGTGTTGGCAGGTTTTGGAATGTTTGGATTCCTTTTGGCGGGTTTTCAAATATTTTGGCGGGTATTTGGAATGTTTTGGTGGGTATTCGGAATGTTTTGATTAGTTTTGACGGGTTTTGGAATATTTTGGCGGGTTTTTAGAAGGTTTTGATTTGTTTTGATTTGTTTTGATTCTGTTTAGCCCAGTTTTTTCGTGTGTTTGTATAAGCTTTGGTGGACTTTATCATGTGTTGGCAGGTTTTTTCCAATGTTTTCATCACTTCTGTCTGGTTTTCTATTTTGGCAGGTTTGAAAATATTTTTGGATTAGTTTTGGCGGGTTTTAAAATATTTTGTCTCTTTGGGCAGAGATGACGGTGGCGGTTCCGGTGCGCTCCGGGGCGCTCCTTCTGCGGAAAGACGCCTGGCAGCGGCACTTGGGACAGCTCCGCGTCTCCGTATTCTGCATTTCTTGCCTTCTGCATCTCAGCAAAATGCTTTGCCACTAGGTCTAGCAAGGAGAAGCTGTGCCAGCTGAGTAGATGTAGCCCGGCCCGCCCTTTGAAGTTGACAAGTTCTTGGCATCTCAGAGCCTCAAGGGAAGAGCAAGGTTATGGATGGTAGGCTGGGGCAGAACTAGCAGCAAGCAGAGCAAAGTTGTCCAAGAATACCTTCCATTCCAATGCTAATGGCAATTGAAGAGGCAGGCCAGTGGCAAGCCACTATCTTCTAGCAGTTTGAAAGTTGCAGACACAGTGCAGGTGTTGTGCGGCTTCCTTCTTGGCCTCCTAGAAGGTGCCGCGCTCTCCGTCTCTTGCTTGCCAATATGTTGCCATGTTCCTCTTATTGTTTGGTTTCTTTTGATTTGTTTTTCGGATGTTTTGGCGGTTTTTGGGAATGTTTTGGTGGTGTTTTAGAATGTTTTGTTTTCTCTTGTGTTGTTTTTCTTGTGTTGGCAGGTTTTGGAATGTTTGGATTCGTTTTGGTGTGTTTTCAAATATTTTGGCAGGTAATTGGAATGTTTTGGTTTGCTTTCATTTGTTTTGATTATGTTTTGGCAAGTTATTGAATGTTTCGATCACTTCTGACTGGTTTTCTAGTATTTTGGCATCTTTTCAGAATGTTTTGATCAGTTTTGGCAGGTTCTAAACTATTTTGTCGGGTTTTTGGAATTTTTTTTTTGCTTTCATTTGTTTTGATTATGTTTTGGCCGGATTTCGGAATATTTTGTCGGGTTTTTGGAATGTTTTGGTTGGTTTTGATTTGTTTTTATGATGTTTTGCCTAGTTTTTTTGAATGTTTTGATCAGTTCTGGCTGGTTTTGTAGTATTTTGGCATCTTTTCAGAATGTTTTGATCAGTTTTGGCAGGTTCTAAAATATTTTGTTGGGTTTTCGGAATATTTTGGTTGGTTTTGATTTGTTTTTATGATGTTTTGGCGGGTTTTCGGAATGTTTTGGTTGGGTTTTAGAATGTTTAGTGTTCTCTTGTGTGGTTTTTATTGTGTTGGCAGGTTTTGGAATGTTTGGATTCCTTTTGGCGGGTTTTCAAATATTTTGGCGGGTATTTGGAATGTTTTGGTGGGTATTCGGAATGTTTTGATTAGTTTTGATGGGTTTTGGAATATTTTGGCGGGTTTTTAGAAGGTTTTGATTTGTTTTGATTTGTTTTGATTCTGTTTAGCCCAGTTTTTCGGTGTGTTTGGATTAGCTTTGGTGGACTTTATCATGTTTTGGCAGGTTTTTTCCAATGTTTTGATCACTTCTGTCTGGTTTTCTATTTTGGCGGGTTTGAAAATATTTTTGGATTAGTTTTGGCGGGTTTTAAAATATTTTGGCTCTTTGCGCAGAGATGACGGTGGCGGTTGCGGTGCGCTCCGGGGCACTCCTTCTGCGGAAAGACGCCTGGCAGCGGCACTTGGGACAGCTCCGCGTCTCCGTATTCTGCATTTCTCGCCTTCTGCATCTCAGCAAAATGCTTTGCCACTAGGTGTAGCAAGGAGAAACTGTGCCAGCTGAGTAGATGTAGCCCGGCCCGCCCTTTGAAGTTGACAAGTTCTTGGCATCTCAGTGCCTCAAGGGAAGAGCAAGGTTATTTATGGTAGGCTGGGGCAGAACTAGCAGCAAGCAGAGCACAGTTGTCCAAGAATACCTTCCATTGGAATGCTAATGGCAATTGAAGAGGCAGGCCAGTGGCAAGCCACTATCTTCTAGCAGTTTGAAAGGTGCAGACACAGTGCAGGTGTTGTGCGGCTTCCTTCTTGGCCTCCTAGAAGGTGCCGCGCTCTCCGTCTCTTGCTTGCCAATATGTTGCCGTGTTCCTCTTATTGTTTGGTTTTTTTTGATTTGTTTTTAGGATGTTTTGGCGGGTTTTTGGAATGTTTTGGTGATGTTTTAGAGTGTTTTGTTTTCTCTTGTGTTGTTTTTATTGTGTTGGCAGGTTTTGGAATGTTTGGATTAGTTTTGGCGGTTTTTCAAATATTTTGGCAGGTATTTGGAATGTTTTGGTTTGCTTTCATTTGTTTTGATTATGTTTTGGCAAGTTATTGAATGTTTTGATCGCTTCTGACTGGTTTTCTAGTATTTTGGCATCTTTTCAGAATGTTTTGATCAGTTTTGGCAGGTTCTAAACTATTTTGTCGGGTTTTTGGAATGTTTTGGTTGGTTTTGATTTGTTTTTATTATGTTTTGGCCGGATTTCGGAATATTTTGGCTGGTTTTTGGAATGTTTTGGTTGGTTTTGATTTGTTTTTATGATGTTTTGCCTAGTTTTTTTGAATGTTTTGATCAGTTCTGGCTGGTTTTGTAGTATTTTGGCATCTTTTCAGAATGTTTTGATCAGTTTTGGCAGGTTCTAAAATATTTTGTTGGGTTTTCGGAATATTTTGGTTGGTTTTGATTTGTTTTTATGATGTTTTGGCGGGTTTTCGGAATGTTTTGGTTGGGTTTTAGAATGTTTAGTGTTCTCTTGTGTGGTTTTTATTGTGTTGGCAGGTTTTGGAATGTTTGGATTCCTTTTGGCGGGTTTTCAAATATTTTGGCGGGTATTTGGAATGTTTTGGTGGGTATTCGGAATGTTTTGATTAGTTTTGATGGGTTTTGGAATATTTTGGCGGGTTTTTAGAAGGTTTTGATTTGTTTTGATTTGTTTTGATTCTGTTTAGCCCAGTTTTTCGGTGTGTTTGGATTAGCTTTGGTGGACTTTATCATGTTTTGGCAGGTTTTTTCCAATGTTTTGATCACTTCTGTCTGGTTTTCTATTTTGGCGGGTTTGAAAATATTTTTGGATTAGTTTTGGCGGGTTTTAAAATATTTTGGCTCTTTGCGCAGAGATGACGGTGGCGGTTGCGGTGCGCTCCGGGGCACTCCTTCTGCGGAAAGACGCCTGGCAGCGGCACTTGGGACAGCTCCGCGTCTCCGTATTCTGCATTTCTTGCCTTCTGCATCTCAGCAAAATGCTTTGCCACTAGGTGTAGCAAGGAGAAACTGTGCCAGCTGAGTAGATGTAGCCCGGCCCGCCCTTTGAAGTTGACAAGTTCTTGGCATCTCAGTGCCTCAAGGGAAGAGCAAGGTTATTTATGGTAGGCTGGGGCAGAACTAGCAGCAAGCAGAGCACAGTTGTCCAAGAATACCTTCCATTGGAATGCTAATGGCAATTGAAGAGGCAGGCCAGTGGCAAGCCACTATCTTCTAGCAGTTTGAAAGGTGCAGACACAGTGCAGGTGTTGTGCGGCTTCCTTCTTGGCCTCCTAGAAGGTGCCGCGCTCTCCGTCTCTTGCTTGCCAATATGTTGCCGTGTTCCTCTTATTGTTTGGTTTTTTTTGATTTGTTTTTAGGATGTTTTGGCGGGTTTTTGGAATGTTTTGGTGATGTTTTAGAGTGTTTTGTTTTCTCTTGTGTTGTTTTTATTGTGTTGGCAGGTTTTGGAATGTTTGGATTAGTTTTGGCGGTTTTTCAAATATTTTGGCAGGTATTTGGAATGTTTTGGTTTGCTTTCATTTGTTTTGATTATGTTTTGGCAAGTTATTGAATGTTTTGATCGCTTCTGACTGGTTTTCTAGTATTTTGGCATCTTTTCAGAATGTTTTGATCAGTTTTGGCAGGTTCTAAACTATTTTGTCGGGTTTTTGGAATGTTTTGGTTGGTTTTGATTTGTTTTTATTATGTTTTGGCTGGATTTCGGAATATTTTGGCTGGTTTTTGGAATGTTTTGGTTGGTTTTGATTTGTTTTTATGATGTTTTGCCTAGTTTTTTTTGAATGTTTTGATCAGTTCTGGCTGGTTTTGTAGTATTTTGGCATCTTTTCAGAATGTTTTGATCAGTTTTGGCAGGTTCTAAAATATTTTGTTGGGTTTTCGGAATATTTTGGTTGGTTTTGATTTGTTTTTATGATGTTTTGGCGGGTTTTCGGAATGTTTTGGTTGGGTTTTAGAATGTTTAGTGTTCTCTTGTGTGGTTTTTATTGTGTTGGCAGGTTTTGGAATGTTTGGATTCCTTTTGGCGGGTTTTCAAATATTTTGGCGGGTATTTGGAATGTTTTGGTGGGTATTCGGAATGTTTTGATTAGTTTTGACGGGTTTTGGAATATTTTGGCGGGTTTTTAGAAGGTTTTGATTTGTTTTGATTTGTTTTGATTCTGTTTAGCCCAGTTTTTCGGTGTGTTTGGATTAGCTTTGGTGGACTTTATCATGTTTTGGCAGGTTTTTTCCAATGTTTTGATCACTTCTGTCTGGTTTTCTATTTTGGCGGGTTTGAAAATATTTTTGGATTAGTTTTGGCGGGTTTTAAAATATTTTGGCTCTTTGCGCAGAGATGACGGTGGCGGTTGCGGTGCGCTCCGGGGCGCTCCTTCTGCGGAAAGACGCCTGGCAGCGGCACTTGGGACAGCTCCGCGTCTCCGTATTCTGCATTTCTTGCCTTCTGCATCTCAGCAAAATGCTTTGCCACTAGGTCTAGCAAGGAGAAACTGTGCCAGCTGAGTAGATGTAGCCCGGCCCGCCCTTTGAAGTTGACAAGTTCTTGGCATCTCAGAGCCTAAAGGGAAGAGCAAGGTTATGGATGGTAGGCTGGGGCAGAACTAGCAGCAAGCAGAGCAAAGTTGTCCAAGAATACCTTCCATTCCAATGCTAATGGCAATTGAAGAGGCAGGCCAGTGGCAAGCCACTATCTTCTAGCAGTTTGAAAGTTGCAGACACAGTGCAGGTGTTGTGCGGCTTCCTTCTTGGCCTCCTAGAAGGTGCCGCGCTCTCCGTCTCTTGCTTGCCAATATGTTGCCATGTTCCTCTTATTGTTTGGTTTCTTTTGATTTGTTTTTCGGATGTTTTGGCGGTTTTTGGGAATGTTTTGGTGGTGTTTTAGAATGTTTTGTTTTCTCTTGTGTTGTTTTTCTTGTGTTGGCAGGTTTTGGAATGTTTGGATTCGTTTTGGTGTGTTTTCAAATATTTTGGCAGGTAATTGGAATGTTTTGGTTTGCTTTCATTTGTTTTGATTATGTTTTGGCAAGTTATTGAATGTTTCGATCACTTCTGACTGGTTTTCTAGTATTTTGGCATCTTTTCAGAATGTTTTGATCAGTTTTGGCAGGTTCTAAACTATTTTGTCGGGATTTTGGAATTTTTTTTTTGCTTTCATTTGTTTTGATTATGTTTTGGCCGGATTTCGGAATATTTTGTCGGGTTTTTGGAATGTTTTGGTTGGTTTTGATTTGTTTTTATGATGTTTTGCCTAGTTTTTTTGAATGTTTTGATCAGTTCTGGCTGGTTTTGTAGTATTTTGGCATCTTTTCAGAATGTTTTGATCAGTTTTGGCAGGTTCTAAAATATTTTGTTGGGTTTTCGGAATATTTTGGTTGGTTTTGATTTGTTTTTATGATGTTTTGGCGGGTTTTCGGAATGTTTTGGTTGGGTTTTAGAATGTTTAGTGTTCTCTTGTGTGGTTTTTATTGTGTTGGCAGGTTTTGGAATGTTTGGATTCCTTTTGGCGGGTTTTCAAATATTTTGGCGGGTATTTGGAATGTTTTGGTGGGTATTCGGAATGTTTTGATTAGTTTTGATGGGTTTTGGAATATTTTGGCGGGTTTTTAGAAGGTTTTGATTTGTTTTGATTTGTTTTGATTCTGTTTAGCCCAGTTTTTCGGTGTGTTTGGATTAGCTTTGGTGGACTTTATCATGTTTTGGCAGGTTTTTTCCAATGTTTTGATCACTTCTGTCTGGTTTTCTATTTTGGCGGGTTTGAAAATATTTTTGGATTAGTTTTGGCGGGTTTTAAAATATTTTGGCTCTTTGCGCAGAGATGACGGTGGCGGTTGCGGTGCGCTCCGGGGCACTCCTTCTGCGGAAAGACGCCTGGCAGCGGCACTTGGGACAGCTCCGCGTCTCCGTATTCTGCATTTCTTGCCTTCTGCATCTCAGCAAAATGCTTTGCCACTAGGTGTAGCAAGGAGAAACTGTGCCAGCTGAGTAGATGTAGCCCGGCCCGCCCTTTGAAGTTGACAAGTTCTTGGCATCTCAGTGCCTCAAGGGAAGAGCAAGGTTATTTATGGTAGGCTGGGGCAGAACTAGCAGCAAGCAGAGCACAGTTGTCCAAGAATACCTTCCATTGGAATGCTAATGGCAATTGAAGAGGCAGGCCAGTGGCAAGCCACTATCTTCTAGCAGTTTGAAAGGTGCAGACACAGTGCAGGTGTTGTGCGGCTTCCTTCTTGGCCTCCTAGAAGGTGCCGCGCTCTCCGTCTCTTGCTTGCCAATATGTTGCCGTGTTCCTCTTATTGTTTGGTTTTTTTTGATTTGTTTTTAGGATGTTTTGGCGGGTTTTTGGAATGTTTTGGTGATGTTTTAGAGTGTTTTGTTTTCTCTTGTGTTGTTTTTATTGTGTTGGCAGGTTTTGGAATGTTTGGATTAGTTTTGGCGGTTTTTCAAATATTTTGGCAGGTATTTGGAATGTTTTGGTTTGCTTTCATTTGTTTTGATTATGTTTTGGCAAGTTATTGAATGTTTTGATCGCTTCTGACTGGTTTTCTAGTATTTTGGCATCTTTTCAGAATGTTTTGATCAGTTTTGGCAGGTTCTAAACTATTTTGTCGGGTTTTTGGAATGTTTTGGTTGGTTTTGATTTGTTTTTATTATGTTTTGGCCGGATTTCGGAATATTTTGGCTGGTTTTTGGAATGTTTTGGTTGGTTTTGATTTGTTTTTATGATGTTTTGCCTAGTTTTTTTGAATGTTTTGATCAGTTCTGGCTGGTTTTCTAGAATTTTGGCATCTTTTCAGAATGTTTTGATCAGTTTTGGCAGGTTCTAAAATATTTTGTTGGGTTTTCGGAATATTTTGGTTGGTTTTGATTTGTTTTTATGATGTTTTGGCGGGTTTTCGGAATGTTTTGGTTGGGTTTTAGAATGTTTAGTGTTCTCTTGTGTGGTTTTTATTGTGTTGGCAGGTTTTGGAATGTTTGGATTCCTTTTGGCGGGTTTTCAAATATTTTGGCGGGTATTTGGAATGTTTTGGTGGGTATTCGGAATGTTTTGATTAGTTTTTATGGGTTTTGGAATATTTTGGCGGGTTTTTAGAAGGTTTTGATTTGTTTTGATTTGTTTTGATTCTGTTTAGCCCAGTTTTTCGGTGTGTTTGGATTAGCTTTGGTGGACTTTATCATGTTTTGGCAGGTTTTTTCCAATGTTTTGATCACTTCTGTCTGGTTTTCTATTTTGGCGGGTTTGAAAATATTTTTGGATTAGTTTTGGCGGGTTTTAAAATATTTTGGCTCTTTGCGCAGAGATGACGGTGGCGGTTGCGGTGCGCTCCGGGGCACTCCTTCTGCGGAAAGACGCCTGGCAGCGGCACTTGGGACAGCTCCGCGTCTCCGTATTCTGCATTTCTTGCCTTCTGCATCTCAGCAAAATGCTTTGCCACTAGGTCTAGCAAGGAGAAACTGTGCCAGCTGAGTAGATGTAGCCCGGCCCGCCCTTTGAAGTTGACAAGTTCTTGGCATCTCAGTGCCTCAAGGGAAGAGCAAGGTTATTTATGGTAGGCTGGGGCAGAACTAGCAGCAAGCAGAGCACAGTTGTCCAAGAATACCTTCCATTGGAATGCTAATGGCAATTGAAGAGGCAGGCCAGTGGCAAGCCACTATCTTCTAGCAGTTTGAAAGGTGCAGACACAGTGCAGGTGTTGTGCGGCTTCCTTCTTGGCCTCCTAGAAGGTGCCGCGCTCTCCGTCTCTTGCTTGCCAATATGTTGCCGTGTTCCTCTTATTGTTTGGTTTTTTTTGATTTGTTTTTAGGATGTTTTGGCGGGTTTTTGGAATGTTTTGGTGATGTTTTAGAGTGTTTTGTTTTCTCTTGTGTTGTTTTTATTGTGTTGGCAGGTTTTGGAATGTTTGGATTAGTTTTGGCGGTTTTTCAAATATTTTGGCAGGTATTTGGAATGTTTTGGTTTGCTTTCATTTGTTTTGATTATGTTTTGGCAAGTTATTGAATGTTTTGATCGCTTCTGACTGGTTTTCTAGTATTTTGGCATCTTTTCAGAATGTTTTGATCAGTTTTGGCAGGTTCTAAACTATTTTGTCGGGTTTTTGGAATGTTTTGGTTGGTTTTGATTTGTTTTGATTATGTTTTGGCTGGATTTCGGAATATTTTGGCTGGTTTTTGGAATGTTTTGGTTGGTTTTGATTTGTTTTTATGATGTTTTGCCTAGTTTTTTTTGAATGTTTTGATCAGTTCTGGCTGGTTTTGTAGTATTTTGGCATCTTTTCAGAATGTTTTGATCAGTTTTGGCAGGTTCTAAAATATTTTGTTGGGTTTTCGGAATATTTTGGTTGGTTTTGATTTGTTTTTATGATGTTTTGGCGGGTTTTCGGAATGTTTTGGTTGGGTTTTAGAATGTTTAGTGTTCTCTTGTGTGGTTTTTATTGTGTTGGCAGGTTTTGGAATGTTTGGATTCCTTTTGGCGGGTTTTCAAATATTTTGGCGGGTATTTGGAATGTTTTGGTGGGTATTCGGAATGTTTTGATTAGTTTTGACGGGTTTTGGAATATTTTGGCGGGTTTTTAGAAGGTTTTGATTTGTTTTGATTTGTTTTGATTCTGTTTAGCCCAGTTTTTTCGTGTGTTTGGATAAGCTTTGGTGGACTTTATCATGTGTTGGCAGGTTTTTTCCAATGTTTTCATCACTTCTGTCTGGTTTTCTATTTTGGCAGGTTTGAAAATATTTTTTGATTAGTTTTGGCGGGTTTTAAAATATTTTGTCTCTTTGGGCAGAGGTGACGGTGGCGGTTCCGGTGCGCTCCGGGGCGCTCCTTCTGCGGAAAGACGCCTGGCAGCGGCACTTGGGACAGCTCCGCGTCTCCGTATTCTGCATTTCTTGCCTTCTGCATCTCAGCAAAATGCTTTGCCACGAGGTCTAGCAAGGAGAAGCTGTGCCAGCTGAGTAGATGTAGCCCGGCCCGCCCTTTGAAGTTGACAAGTTCTTGGCATCTCAGAGCCTAAAGGGAAGAGCAAGGTTATGGATGGTAGGCTGGGGCAGAACTAGCAGCAAGCAGAGCAAAGTTGTCCAAGAATACCTTCCATTCCAATGCTAATGGCAATTGAAGAGGCAGGCCAGTGGCAAGCCACTATCTTCTAGCAGTTTGAAAGTTGCAGACACAGTGCAGGTGTTGTGCGGCTTCCTTCTTGGCCTCCTAGAAGGTGCCGCGCTCTCCGTCTCTTGCTTGCCAATATGTTGCCATGTTCCTCTTATTGTTTGGTTTCTTTTGATTTGTTTTTCGGATGTTTTGGCGGTTTTTGGGAATGTTTTGGTGGTGTTTTAGAATGTTTTGTTTTCTCTTGTGTTGTTTTTCTTGTGTTGGCAGGTTTTGGAATGTTTGGATTCGTTTTGGTGTGTTTTCAAATATTTTGGCAGGTAATTGGAATGTTTTGGTTTGCTTTCATTTGTTTTGATTATGTTTTGGCAAGTTATTGAATGTTTCGATCACTTCTGACTGGTTTTCTAGTATTTTGGCATCTTTTCAGAATGTTTTGATCAGTTTTGGCAGGTTCTAAACTATTTTGTCGGGTTTTTGGAATTTTTTTTTTGCTTTCATTTGTTTTTATTATGTTTTGGCCGGATTTCGGAATATTTTGTTGGGTTTTTGGAATGTTTTGGTTGGTTTTGATTTGTTTTTATGATGTTTTGCCTAGTTTTTTTGAATGTTTTGATCAGTTCTGGCTGGTTTTGTAGTATTTTGGCATCTTTTCAGAATGTTTTGATCAGTTTTGGCAGGTTCTAAAATATTTTGTTGGGTTTTCGGAATATTTTGGTTGGTTTTGATTTGTTTTTATGATGTTTTGGCGGGTTTTCGGAATGTTTTGGTTGGGTTTTAGAATGTTTAGTGTTCTCTTGTGTGGTTTTTATTGTGTTGGCAGGTTTTGGAATGTTTGGATTCCTTTTGGCGGGTTTTCAAATATTTTGGCGTGTATTTGGAATGTTTTGGTGGGTATTCGGAATGTTTTGATTAGTTTTGATGGGTTTTGGAATATTTTGGCGGGTTTTTAGAAGGTTTTGATTTGTTTTGATTTGTTTTGATTCTGTTTAGCCCAGTTTTTCGGTGTGTTTGGATTAGCTTTGGTGGACTTTATCATGTTTTGGCAGGTTTTTTCCAATGTTTTGATCACTTCTGTCTGGTTTTCTATTTTGGCGGGTTTGAAAATATTTTTGGATTAGTTTTGGCGGGTTTTAAAATATTTTGGCTCTTTGCGCAGAGATGACGGTGGCGGTTGCGGTGCGCTCCGGGGCACTCCTTCTGCGGAAAGACGCCTGGCAGCGGCACTTGGGACAGCTCCGCGTCTCCGTATTCTGCATTTCTTGCCTTCTGCATCTCAGCAAAATGCTTTGCCACTAGGTGTAGCAAGGAGAAACTGTGCCAGCTGAGTAGATGTAGCCCGGCCCGCCCTTTGAAGTTGACAAGTTCTTGGCATCTCAGTGCCTCAAGGGAAGAGCAAGGTTATTTATGGTAGGCTGGGGCAGAACTAGCAGCAAGCAGAGCACAGTTGTCCAAGAATACCTTCCATTGGAATGCTAATGGCAATTGAAGAGGCAGGCCAGTGGCAAGCCACTATCTTCTAGCAGTTTGAAAGGTGCAGACACAGTGCAGGTGTTGTGCGGCTTCCTTCTTGGCCTCCTAGAAGGTGCCGCGCTCTCCGTCTCTTGCTTGCCAATATGTTGCCGTGTTCCTCTTATTGTTTGGTTTTTTTTGATTTGTTTTTAGGATGTTTTGGCGGGTTTTTGGAATGTTTTGGTGATGTTTTAGAGTGTTTTGTTTTCTCTTGTGTTGTTTTTATTGTGTTGGCAGGTTTTGGAATGTTTGGATTAGTTTTGGCGGTTTTTCAAATATTTTGGCAGGTATTTGGAATGTTTTGGTTTGCTTTCATTTGTTTTGATTATGTTTTGGCAAGTTATTGAATGTTTTGATCGCTTCTGACTGGTTTTCTAGTATTTTGGCATCTTTTCAGAATGTTTTGATCAGTTTTGGCAGGTTCTAAACTATTTTGTCGGGTTTTTGGAATGTTTTGGTTGGTTTTGATTTGTTTTTATTATGTTTTGGCCGGATTTCGGAATATTTTGGCTGGTTTTTGGAATGTTTTGGTTGGTTTTGATTTGTTTTTATGATGTTTTGCCTAGTTTTTTTGAATGTTTTGATCAGTTCTGGCTGGTTTTGTAGTATTTTGGCATCTTTTCAGAATGTTTTGATCAGTTTTGGCAGGTTCTAAAATATTTTGTTGGGTTTTCGGAATATTTTGGTTGGTTTTGATTTGTTTTTATGATGTTTTGGCGGGTTTTCGGAATGTTTTGGTTGGGTTTTAGAATGTTTAGTGTTCTCTTGTGTGGTTTTTATTGTGTTGGCAGGTTTTGGAATGTTTGGATTCCTTTTGGCGGGTTTTCAAATATTTTGGCGGGTATTTGGAATGTTTTGGTGGGTATTCGGAATGTTTTGATTAGTTTTGACGGGTTTTGGAATATTTTGGCGGGTTTTTAGAAGGTTTTGATTTGTTTTGATTTGTTTTGATTCTGTTTAGCCCAGTTTTTCGGTGTGTTTGGATTAGCTTTGGTGGACTTTATCATGTTTTGGCAGGTTTTTTCCAATGTTTTGATCACTTCTGTCTGGTTTTCTATTTTGGCGGGTTTGAAAATATTTTTGGATTAGTTTTGGCGGGTTTTAAAATATTTTGGCTCTTTGCGCAGAGATGACGGTGGCGGTTGCGGTGCGCTCTGGGGCGCTCCTTCTGCGGAAAGACGCCTGGCAGCGGCACTTGGGACAGCTCCGCGTCTCCGTATTCTGCATTTCTTGCCTTCTGCATCTCAGCAAAATGCTTTGCCACTAGGTCTAGCAAGGAGAAGCTGTGCCAGCTGAGTAGATGTAGCCCGGCCCGCCCTTTGAAGTTGACAAGTTCTTGGCATCTCAGAGCCTAAAGGGAAGAGCAAGGTTATGGATGGTAGGCTGGGGCAGAACTAGCAGCAAGCAGAGCAAAGTTGTCCAAGAATACCTTCCATTCCAATGCTAATGGCAATTGAAGAGGCAGGCCAGTGGCAAGCCACTATCTTCTAGCAGTTTGAAAGTTGCAGACACAGTGCAGGTGTTGTGCGGCTTCCTTCTTGGCCTCCTAGAAGGTGCCGCGCTCTCCGTCTCTTGCTTGCCAATATGTTGCCGTGTTCCTCCTATTGTTTGGTTTCTTTTGATTTGTTTTTAGGATGTTTTGGCGGGTTTTTGGAATGTTTTGGTGATGTTTTAGACTGTTTTGTTTTCTCTTGTGTTGTTTTTATTGTGTTGGCAGGTTTTGGAATGTTTGGATTAGTTTTGGCGGTTTTTCAAATATTTTGGCAGGTATTTGGAATGTTTTGGTTTGCTTTCATTTGTTTTGATTATGTTTTGGCAAGTTATTGAATGTTTTGATCGCTTCTGACTGGTTTTCTAGTATTTTGGCATCTTTTCAGAATGTTTTGATCAGTTTTGGCAGGTTCTAAACTATTTTGTCGGGTTTTTGGAATGTTTTGGTTGGTTTTGATTTGTTTTGATTATGTTTTGGCTGGATTTCGGAATATTTTGGCTGGTTTTTGGAATGTTTTGGTTGGTTTTGATTTGTTTTTATGATGTTTTGCCTAGTTTTTTTTGAATGTTTTGATCAGTTCTGGCTGGTTTTGTAGTATTTTGGCATCTTTTCAGAATGTTTTGATCAGTTTTGGCAGGTTCTAAAATATTTTGTTGGGTTTTCGGAATATTTTGGTTGGTTTTGATTTGTTTTTATGATGTTTTGGCGGGTTTTCGGAATGTTTTGGTTGGGTTTTAGAATGTTTAGTGTTCTCTTGTGTGGTTTTTATTGTGTTGGCAGGTTTTGGAATGTTTGGATTCCTTTTGGCGGGTTTTCAAATATTTTGGCGGGTATTTGGAATGTTTTGGTGGGTATTCGGAATGTTTTGATTAGTTTTGACGGGTTTTGGAATATTTTGGCGGGTTTTTAGAAGGTTTTGATTTGTTTTGATTTGTTTTGATTCTGTTTAGCCCAGTTTTTTCGTGTGTTTGGATAAGCTTTGGTGGACTTTATCATGTGTTGGCAGGTTTTTTCCAATGTTTTCATCACTTCTGTCTGGTTTTCTATTTTGGCAGGTTTGAAAATATTTTTGGATTAGTTTTGGCGGGTTTTAAAATATTTTGTCTCTTTGGGCAGAGGTGACGGTGGCGGTTCCGGTGCGCTCCGGGGCGCTCCTTCTGCGGAAAGACGCCTGGCAGCGGCACTTGGGACAGCTCCGCGTCTCCGTATTCTGCATTTCTTGCCTTCTGCATCTCAGCAAAATGCTTTGCCACGAGGTCTAGCAAGGAGAAGCTGTGCCAGCTGAGTAGATGTAGCCCGGCCCGCCCTTTGAAGTTGACAAGTTCTTGGCATCTCAGAGCCTAAAGGGAAGAGCAAGGTTATGGATGGTAGGCTGGGGCAGAACTAGCAGCAAGCAGAGCAAAGTTGTCCAAGAATACCTTCCATTCCAATGCTAATGGCAATTGAAGAGGCAGGCCAGTGGCAAGCCACTATCTTCTAGCAGTTTGAAAGTTGCAGACACAGTGCAGGTGTTGTGCGGCTTCCTTCTTGGCCTCCTAGAAGGTGCCGCGCTCTCCGTCTCTTGCTTGCCAATATGTTGCCATGTTCCTCTTATTGTTTGGTTTCTTTTGATTTGTTTTTCGGATGTTTTGGCGGTTTTTGGGAATGTTTTGGTGGTGTTTTAGAATGTTTTGTTTTCTCTTGTGTTGTTTTTCTTGTGTTGGCAGGTTTTGGAATGTTTGGATTCGTTTTGGTGTGTTTTCAAATATTTTGGCAGGTAATTGGAATGTTTTGGTTTGCTTTCATTTGTTTTGATTATGTTTTGGCAAGTTATTGAATGTTTCGATCACTTCTGACTGGTTTTCTAGTATTTTGGCATCTTTTCAGAATGTTTTGATCAGTTTTGGCAGGTTCTAAACTATTTTGTCGGGTTTTTGGAATTTTTTTTTTGCTTTCATTTGTTTTGATTATGTTTTGGCCGGATTTCGGAATATTTTGTTGGGTTTTTGGAATGTTTTGGTTGGTTTTGATTTGTTTTTATGATGTTTTGCCTAGTTTTTTTGAATGTTTTGATCAGTTCTGGCTGGTTTTGTAGTATTTTGGCATCTTTTCAGAATGTTTTGATCAGTTTTGGCAGGTTCTAAAATATTTTGTTGGGTTTTCGGAATATTTTGGTTGGTTTTGATTTGTTTTTATGATGTTTTGGCGGGTTTTCGGAATGTTTTGGTTGGGTTTTAGAATGTTTAGTGTTCTCTTGTGTGGTTTTTATTGTGTTGGCAGGTTTTGGAATGTTTGGATTCCTTTTGGCGGGTTTTCAAATATTTTGGCGGGTATTTGGAATGTTTTGGTGGGTATTCGGAATGTTTTGATTAGTTTTGATGGGTTTTGGAATATTTTGGCGGGTTTTTAGAAGGTTTTGATTTGTTTTGATTTGTTTTGATTCTGTTTAGCCCAGTTTTTCGGTGTGTTTGGATTAGCTTTGGTGGACTTTATCATGTTTTGGCAGGTTTTTTCCAATGTTTTGATCACTTCTGTCTGGTTTTCTATTTTGGCGGGTTTGAAAATATTTTTGGATTAGTTTTGGCGGGTTTTAAAATATTTTGGCTCTTTGCGCAGAGATGACGGTGGCGGTTGCGGTGCGCTCCGGGGCACTCCTTCTGCGGAAAGACGCCTGGCAGCGGCACTTGGGACAGCTCCGCGTCTCCGTATTCTGCATTTCTTGCCTTCTGCATCTCAGCAAAATGCTTTGCCACTAGGTGTAGCAAGGAGAAACTGTGCCAGCTGAGTAGATGTAGCCCGGCCCGCCCTTTGAAGTTGACAAGTTCTTGGCATCTCAGTGCCTCAAGGGAAGAGCAAGGTTATTTATGGTAGGCTGGGGCAGAACTAGCAGCAAGCAGAGCACAGTTGTCCAAGAATACCTTCCATTGGAATGCTAATGGCAATTGAAGAGGCAGGCCAGTGGCAAGCCACTATCTTCTAGCAGTTTGAAAGGTGCAGACACAGTGCAGGTGTTGTGCGGCTTCCTTCTTGGCCTCCTAGAAGGTGCCGCGCTCTCCGTCTCTTGCTTGCCAATATGTTGCCGTGTTCCTCTTATTGTTTGGTTTTTTTTGATTTGTTTTTAGGATGTTTTGGCGGGTTTTTGGAATGTTTTGGTGATGTTTTAGAGTGTTTTGTTTTCTCTTGTGTTGTTTTTATTGTGTTGGCAGGTTTTGGAATGTTTGGAATAGTTTTGGCGGTTTTTCAAATATTTTGGCAGGTATTTGGAATGTTTTGGTTTGCTTTCATTTGTTTTGATTATGTTTTGGCAAGTTATTGAATGTTTTGATCGCTTCTGACTGGTTTTCTAGTATTTTGGCATCTTTTCAGAATGTTTTGATCAGTTTTGGCAGGTTCTAAACTATTTTGTCGGGTTTTTGGAATGTTTTGGTTGGTTTTGATTTGTTTTTATTATGTTTTGGCCGGATTTCGGAATATTTTGGCTGGTTTTTGGAATGTTTTGGTTGGTTTTGATTTGTTTTTATGATGTTTTGCCTAGTTTTTTTGAATGTTTCGATCAGTTCTGGCTGGTTTTGTAGTATTTTGGCATCTTTTCAGAATGTTTTGATCAGTTTTGGCAGGTTCTAAAATATTTTGTTGGGTTTTCGGAATATTTTGGTTGGTTTTGATTTGTTTTTATGATGTTTTGGCGGGTTTTCGGAATGTTTTGGTTGGGTTTTAGAATGTTTAGTGTTCTCTTGTGTGGTTTTTATTGTGTTGGCAGGTTTTGGAATGTTTGGATTCCTTTTGGCGGGTTTTCAAATATTTTGGCGGGTATTTGGAATGTTTTGGTGGGTATTCGGAATGTTTTGATTAGTTTTGACGGGTTTTGGAATATTTTGGCGGGTTTTTAGAAGGTTTTGATTTGTTTTGATTTGTTTTGATTCTGTTTAGCCCAGTTTTTCGGTGTGTTTGGATTAGCTTTGGTGGACTTTATCATGTTTTGGCAGGTTTTTTCCAATGTTTTGATCACTTCTGTCTGGTTTTCTATTTTGGCGGGTTTGAAAATATTTTTGGATTAGTTTTGGCGGGTTTTAAAATATTTTGGCTCTTTGCGCAGAGATGACGGTGGCGGTTGCGGTGCGCTCTGGGGCGCTCCTTCTGCGGAAAGACGCCTGGCAGCGGCACTTGGGACAGCTCCGCGTCTCCGTATTCTGCATTTCTTGCCTTCTGCATCTCAGCAAAATGCTTTGCCACTAGGTCTAGCAAGGAGAAGCTGTGCCAGCTGAGTAGATGTAGCCCGGCCCGCCCTTTGAAGTTGACAAGTTCTTGGCATCTCAGAGCCTAAAGGGAAGAGCAAGGTTATGGATGGTAGGCTGGGGCAGAACTAGCAGCAAGCAGAGCAAAGTTGTCCAAGAATACCTTCCATTCCAATGCTAATGGCAATTGAAGAGGCAGGCCAGTGGCAAGCCACTATCTTCTAGCAGTTTGAAAGTTGCAGACACAGTGCAGGTGTTGTGCGGCTTCCTTCTTGGCCTCCTAGAAGGTGCCGCGCTCTCCGTCTCTTGCTTGCCAATATGTTGCCATGTTCCTCTTATTGTTTGGTTTCTTTTGATTTGTTTTTCGGATGTTTTGGCGGTTTTTGGGAATGTTTTGGTGGTGTTTTAGAATGTTTTGTTTTCTCTTGTGTTGTTTTTCTTGTGTTGGCAGGTTTTGGAATGTTTGGATTCGTTTTGGTGTGTTTTCAAATATTTTGGCAGGTAATTGGAATGTTTTGGTTTGCTTTCATTTGTTTTGATTATGTTTTGGCAAGTTATTGAATGTTTCGATCACTTCTGACTGGTTTTCTAGTATTTTGGCATCTTTTCAGAATGTTTTGATCAGTTTTGGCAGGTTCTAAACTATTTTGTCGGGTTTTTGGAATTTTTTTTTTGCTTTCATTTGTTTTGATTATGTTTTGGCCGGATTTCGGAATATTTTGTCGGGTTTTTGGAATGTTTTGGTTGGTTTTGATTTGTTTTTATGATGTTTTGCCTAGTTTTTTTGAATGTTTTGATCAGTTCTGGCTGGTTTTGTAGTATTTTGGCATCTTTTCAGAATGTTTTGATCAGTTTTGGCAGGTTCTAAAATATTTTGTTGGGTTTTCGGAATATTTTGGTTGGGTTTTAGAATGTTTAGTGTTCTCTTGTGTGGTTTTTATTGTGTTGGCAGGTTTTGGAATGTTTGGATTCCTTTTGGCGGGTTTTCAAATATTTTGGCGGGTATTTGGAATGTTTTGGTGGGTATTCGGAATGTTTTGATTAGTTTTGACGGGTTTTGGAATATTTTGGCGGGTTTTTAGAAGGTTTTGATTTGTTTTGATTTGTTTTGATTCTGTTTAGCCCAGTTTTTTCGTGTGTTTGGATAAGCTTTGGTGGACTTTATCATGTGTTGGCAGGTTTTTTCCAATGTTTTCATCACTTCTGTCTGGTTTTCTATTTTGGCAGGTTTGAAAATATTTTTGGATTAGTTTTGGCGGGTTTTAAAATATTTTGTCTCTTTGGGCAGAGGTGACGGTGGCGGTTGCGGTGCGCTCCGGGGCACTCCTTCTGCGGAAAGACGCCTGGCAGCGGCACTTGGGACAGCTCCGCGTCTCCGTATTCTGCATTTCTTGCCTTCTGCATCTCAGCAAAATGCTTTGCCACTAGGTGTAGCAAGGAGAAACTGTGCCAGCTGAGTAGATGTAGCCCGGCCCGCCCTTTGAAGTTGACAAGTTCTTGGCATCTCAGAGCCTCAAGGGAAGAGCAAGGTTATTTATGGTAGGCTGGGGCAGAACTAGCAGCAAGCAGATCAAAGTTGTCCAAGAATACCTTCCATTCCAATGCTAATGGCAATTGAAGAGGCAGGCCAGTGGCAAGCCACTATCTTCTAGCAGTTTGAAAGGTGCAGACACAGTGCAGGTGTTGTGCGGCTTCCTTCTTGGCCTCCTAGAAGGTGCCGCGCTCTCCGTCTCTTGCTTGCCAATATGTTCCCGTGTTCCTCTTATTGTTTGGTTTCTTTTGATTTGTTTTTCGGATGTTTTGGCGGGTTTTCGGAATGTTTTGGTTGGGTTTTAGAATGTTTTGTTTTCTCTTGTGTTGTTTATATTGTGTTGGCTGGTTTTGGAATATTTGGATTCCTTTTGGCGGGTTTTCAAATATTTTGGCGGGTATTTGGAATGTTTTGGTTTGCTTTCATTTGTTTTGATTATGTTTTGGCAAGTTATTGAATGTTTCGATCACTTCTGACTGGTTTTCTAGTATTTTGGCATCTTTTCAGAATGCTTTGATCAGTTTTGGCAGGTTCTAAACTATTTTGTCGGGTTTTTGGAATGTTTTGGGTGGTTTTGATTTGTTTTTGTGATGTTTTGCCTAGTTTTTTTGAATGTTTTGATCAGTTCTGGCTGGTTTTCTAATGTTTTGGCTTTTTTTCAGAATGTTTTGATCAGTTTTGGCAGGTTCTAAAATATTTTGTTGGGTTTTCGGAATATTTTGGTTGGTTTTGATTTGTTTTTATGATGTTTTGGCGGGTTTTCGGAATGTTTTGGTTGGGTTTTAGAGTGTTTAGTATTCTCTTGTGTGATTTTTATTGTGTTGGCAGGTTTTGGAATGTTTGGATTCCTTTTGGCGGGTTTTCAAATATTTTGGCGGGTATTTGGAATGTTTTTGTTGGGTATTCGGAATGTTTTGATTAGTTTTGACGGGTTTTGGAATATTTTGGCGGGTTTTTAGAAGGTTTTGATTTGTTTTGATTTGTTTTGATTCTGTTTAGCCCAGTTTTTTCGTGTGTTTGGATAAGCTTTGGTGGGCTTTATCATGTTTTGGCAGGTTTTTTCCAATGTTTTGATCACTTCTGTCTGGTTTTCTATTTTGGCGGGTTTGAAAATATTTTTTGATTAGTTTTGGCGTGTTTTAAAATATTTTGTCTCTTTGGGCAGAGATGACGGTGGCGGTTGCGGTGCGCTCTGGGGCGCTCCTTCTGCGGAAAGACGCCTGGCAGCGGCACTTGGGACAGCTCCGCGTCTGCGTATTCTGCATTTCTCACCTTCTGCATCTCAGCAAAATGCTTTGCCACTAGGTGTAGCAAGGAGAAACTGTGCCAGCTGAGTAGATGTAGCCCGGCCCGCCCTTTGAAGTTGACAAGTTCTTGGCATCTCAGAGCCTAAAGGGAAGAGCAAGGTTATGGATGGTAGGCTGGGGCAGAACTAGCAGCAAGCAGAGCAAAGTTTTCCAAGAATACCTTCCATTCCAATGCTAATGGCAATTGAAGAGGCAGGCCAGTGGCAAGCCACTATCTTCTAGCAGTTTGAAAGTTGCAGACACAGTGCAGGTGTTGTGCGGCTTCCTTCTTGGCCTCCTAGAAGGTGCCGTGCTCTCCGTCTCTTGCTTGCCAATATGTTGCCATGTTCCTCTTATTGTTTGGTTTCTTTTGATTTGTTTTTCGGATGTTTTGGCGGTTTTTGGGAATGTTTTGGTGGTGTTTTAGAATGTTTTGTTTTCTCTTGTGTTGTTTTTCTTGTGTTGGCAGGTTTTGGAATGTTTGGATTCGTTTTGGTGTGTTTTCAAATATTTTGGCAGGTAATTGGAATGTTTTGGTTTGCTTTCATTTGTTTTGATTATGTTTTGGCAAGTTATTGAATGTTTCGATCACTTCTGACTGGTTTTCTAGTATTTTGGCATCTTTTCAGAATGTTTTGATCAGTTTTGGCAGGTTCTAAACTATTTTGTCGGGTTTTTGGAATTTTTTTTTGCTTTCATTTGTTTTGATTATGTTTTGGCCGGATTTCGGAATATTTTGTCGGGTTTTTGGAATGTTTTGGTTGGTTTTGATTTGTTTTTATGATGTTTTGCCTAGTTTTTTTGAATGTTTTGATCAGTTCTGGCTGGTTTTGTAGTATTTTGGCATCTTTTCAGAATGTTTTGATCAGTTTTGGCAGGTTCTAAAATATTTTGTTGGGTTTTCGGAATATTTTGGTTGGTTTTGATTTGTTTTTATGATGTTTTGGCGGGTTTTCGGAATGTTTTGGTTGGGTTTTAGAATGTTTAGTGTTCTCTTGTGTGGTTTTTATTGTGTTGGCAGGTTTTGGAATGTTTGGATTCCTTTTGGCGGGTTTTCAAATATTTTGGCGGGTATTTGGAATGTTTTGGTGGGTATTCGGAATGTTTTGATTAGTTTTGATGGGTTTTGGAATATTTTGGCGGGTTTTTAGAAGGTTTTGATTTGTTTTGATTTGTTTTGATTCTGTTTAGCCCAGTTTTTCGGTGTGTTTGGATTAGCTTTGGTGGACTTTATCATGTTTTGGCAGGTTTTTTCCAATGTTTTGATCACTTCTGTCTGGTTTTCTATTTTGGCGGGTTTGAAAATATTTTTGGATTAGTTTTGGCGGGTTTTAAAATATTTTGGCTCTTTGCGCAGAGATGACGGTGGCGGTTGCGGTGCGCTCCGGGGCACTCCTTCTGCGGAAAGACGCCTGGCAGCGGCACTTGGGACAGCTCCGCGTCTCCGTATTCTGCATTTCTTGCCTTCTGCATCTCAGCAAAATGCTTTGCCACTAGGTCTAGCAAGGAGAAACTGTGGCAGCTGAGTAGATGTAGCCCGGCCCGCCCTTTGAAGTTGACAAGTTCTTGGCATCTCAGTGCCTCAAGGGAAGAGCAAGGTTATTTATGGTAGGCTGGGGCAGAACTAGCAGCAAGCAGAGCACAGTTGTCCAAGAATACCTTCCATTGGAATGCTAATGGCAATTGAAGAGGCAGGCCAGTGGCAAGCCACTATCTTCTAGCAGTTTGAAAGGTGCAGACACAGTGCAGGTGTTGTGCGGCTTCCTTCTTGGCCTCCTAGAAGGTGCCGCGCTCTCCGTCTCTTGCTTGCCAATATGTTGCCGTGTTCCTCTTATTGTTTGGGTTTTTTTTGATTTGTTTTTAGGATGTTTTGGCGGGTTTTCGGAATGTTTTGGTGATGTTTTAGAGTGTTTTGTTTTCTCTTGTGTTGTTTTTATTGTGTTGGCAGGTTTTGGAATGTTTGGATTAGTTTTGGCGGTTTTTCAAATATTTTGGCAGGTATTTGGAATGTTTTGGTTTGCTTTCATTTGTTTTGATTATGTTTTGGCAAGTTATTGAATATTTTGATCGCTTCTGACTGGTTTTCTAGTATTTTGGCATCTTTTCAGAATGTTTTGATCAGTTTTGGCAGGTTCTAAACTATTTTGTCGGGTTTTTGGAATGTTTTGGTTGGTTTTGATTTGTTTTTATTATGTTTTGGCCGGATTTCGGAATATTTTGGCTGGTTTTTGGAATGTTTTGGTTGGTTTTGATTTGTTTTTATGATGTTTTGCCTAGTTTTTTTGAATGTTTTGATCAGTTCTGGCTGGTTTTGTAGTATTTTGGCATCTTTTCAGAATGTTTTGATCAGTTTTGGCAGGTTCTAAAATATTTTGTTGGGTTTTCGGAATATTTTGGTTGGTTTTGATTTGTTTTTATGATGTTTTGGCGGGTTTTCGGAATGTTTTGGTTGGGTTTTAGAATGTTTAGTGTTCTCTTGTGTGGTTTTTATTGTGTTGGCAGGTTTTGGAATGTTTGGATTCCTTTTGGCGGGTTTTCAAATATTTTGGCGGGTATTTGGAATGTTTTGGTGGGTATTCAGAATGTTTTGATTAGTTTTGACGGGTTTTGGAATATTTTGGCGGGTTTTTAGAAGGTTTTGATTTGTTTTGATTTGTTTTGATTCTGTTTAGCCCAGTTTTTCGGTGTGTTTGGATTAGCTTTGGTGGACTTTATCATGTTTTGGCAGGTTTTTTCCAATGTTTTGATCACTTCTGTCTGGTTTTCTATTTTGGCGGGTTTGAAAATATTTTTGGATTAGTTTTGGCGGGTTTTAAAATATTTTGGCTCTTTGCGCAGAGATGACGGTGGCGGTTGCGGTGCGCTCTGGGGCGCTCCTTCTGCGGAAAGACGCCTGGCAGCGGCACTTGGGACAGCTCCGCGTCTGCGTATTCTGCATTTCTTGCCTTCTGCATCTCAGCAAAATGCTTTGCCACTAGGTCTAGCAAGGAGAAGCTGTGCCAGCTGAGTAGATGTAGCCCGGCCCGCCCTTTGAAGTTGACAAGTTCTTGGCATCTCAGAGCCTAAAGGGAAGAGCAAGGTTATGGATGGTAGGCTGGGGCAGAACTAGCAGCAAGCAGAGCAAAGTTGTCCAAGAATACCTTCCATTCCAATGCTAATGGCAATTGAAGAGGCAGGCCAGTGGCAAGCCACTATCTTCTAGCAGTTTGAAAGTTGCAGACACAGTGCAGGTGTTGTGCGGCTTCCTTCTTGGCCTCCTAGAAGGTGCCGCGCTCTCCGTCTCTTGCTTGCCAATATGTTGCCATGTTCCTCTTATTGTTTGGTTTCTTTTGATTTGTTTTTCGGATGTTTTGGCGGTTTTTGGGAATGTTTTGGTGGTGTTTTAGAATGTTTTGTTTTCTCTTGTGTTGTTTTTCTTGTGTTGGCAGGTTTTGGAATGTTTGGATTCGTTTTGGTGTGTTTTCAAATATTTTGGCAGGTAATTGGAATGTTTTGGTTTGCTTTCATTTGTTTTGATTATGTTTTGGCAAGTTATTGAATGTTTCGATCACTTCTGACTGGTTTTCTAGTATTTTGGCATCTTTTCAGAATGTTTTGATCAGTTTTGGCAGGTTCTAAACTATTTTGTCGGGTTTTTGGAATTTTTTTTTGCTTTCATTTGTTTTGATTATGTTTTGGCCGGATTTCGGAATATTTTGTCGGGTTTTTGGAATGTTTTGGTTGGTTTTGATTTGTTTTTATGATGTTTTGCCTAGTTTTTTTGAATGTTTTGATCAGTTCTGGCTGGTTTTGTAGTATTTTGGCATCTTTTCAGAATGTTTTGATCAGTTTTGGCAGGTTCTAAAATATTTTGTTGGGTTTTCGGAATATTTTGGTTGGTTTTGATTTGTTTTTATGATGTTTTGGCGGGTTTTCGGAATGTTTTGGTTGGGTTTTAGAATGTTTAGTGTTCTCTTGTGTGGTTTTTATTGTGTTGGCAGGTTTTGGAATGTTTGGATTCCTTTTGGCGGGTTTTCAAATATTTTGGCGGGTATTTGGAATGTTTTGGTGGGTATTCGGAATGTTTTGATTAGTTTTGATGGGTTTTGGAATATTTTGGCGGGTTTTTAGAAGGTTTTGATTTGTTTTGATTTGTTTTGATTCTGTTTAGCCCAGTTTTTCGGTGTGTTTGGATTAGCTTTGGTGGACTTTATCATGTTTTGGCAGGTTTTTTCCAATGTTTTGATCACTTCTGTCTGGTTTTCTATTTTGGCGGGTTTGAAAATATTTTTGGATTAGTTTTGGCGGGTTTTAAAATATTTTGGCTCTTTGCGCAGAGATGACGGTGGCGGTTGCGGTGCGCTCCGGGGCACTCCTTCTGCGGAAAGACGCCTGGCAGCGGCACTTGGGACAGCTCCGCGTCTCCGTATTCTGCATTTCTTGCCTTCTGCATCTCAGCAAAATGCTTTGCCACTAGGTCTAGCAAGGAGAAACTGTGGCAGCTGAGTAGATGTAGCCCGGCCCGCCCTTTGAAGTTGACAAGTTCTTGGCATCTCAGTGCCTCAAGGGAAGAGCAAGGTTATTTATGGTAGGCTGGGGCAGAACTAGCAGCAAGCAGAGCACAGTTGTCCAAGAATACCTTCCATTGGAATGCTAATGGCAATTGAAGAGGCAGGCCAGTGGCAAGCCACTATCTTCTAGCAGTTTGAAAGGTGCAGACACAGTGCAGGTGTTGTGCGGCTTCCTTCTTGGCCTCCTAGAAGGTGCCGCGCTCTCCGTCTCTTGCTTGCCAATATGTTGCCGTGTTCCTCTTATTGTTTGGGTTTTTTTTGATTTGTTTTTAGGATGTTTTGGCGGGTTTTTGGAATGTTTTGGTGATGTTTTAGAGTGTTTTGTTTTCTCTTGTGTTGTTTTTATTGTGTTGGCAGGTTTTGGAATGTTTGGATTAGTTTTGGCGGTTTTTCAAATATTTTGGCAGGTATTTGGAATGTTTTGGTTTGCTTTCATTTGTTTTGATTATGTTTTGGCAAGTTATTGAATGTTTTGATCGCTTCTGACTGGTTTTCTAGTATTTTGGCATCTTTTCAGAATGTTTTGATCAGTTTTGGCAGGTTCTAAACTATTTTGTCGGGTTTTTGGAATGTTTTGGTTGGTTTTGATTTGTTTTTATTATGTTTTGGCCGGATTTCGGAATATTTTGGCTGGTTTTTGGAATGTTTTGGTTGGTTTTGATTTGTTTTTATGATGTTTTGCCTAGTTTTTTTGAATGTTTTGATCAGTTCTGGCTGGTTTTGTAGTATTTTGGCATCTTTTCAGAATGTTTTGATCAGTTTTGGCAGGTTCTAAAATATTTTGTTGGGTTTTCGGAATATTTTGGTTGGTTTTGATTTGTTTTTATGATGTTTTGGCGGGTTTTCGGAATGTTTTGGTTGGGTTTTAGAATGTTTAGTGTTCTCTTGTGTGGTTTTTATTGTGTTGGCAGGTTTTGGAATGTTTGGATTCCTTTTGGCGGGTTTTCAAATATTTTGGCGGGTATTTGGAATGTTTTGGTGGGTATTCAGAATGTTTTGATTAGTTTTGACGGGTTTTGGAATATTTTGGCGGGTTTTTAGAAGGTTTTGATTTGTTTTGATTTGTTTTGATTCTGTTTAGCCCAGTTTTTCGGTGTGTTTGGATTAGCTTTGGTGGACTTTATCATGTTTTGGCAGGTTTTTTCCAATGTTTTGATCACTTCTGTCTGGTTTTCTATTTTGGCGGGTTTGAAAATATTTTTGGATTAGTTTTGGCGTGTTTTAAAATATTTTGGCTCTTTGCGCAGAGATGACGGTGGCGGTTGCGGTGCGCTCTGGGGCGCTCCTTCTGCGGAAAGACGCCTGGCAGCGGCACTTGGGACAGCTCCGCGTCTGCGTATTCTGCATTTCTTGCCTTCTGCATCTCAGCAAAATGCTTTGCCACTAGGTCTAGCAAGGAGAAGCTGTGCCAGCTGAGTAGATGTAGCCCGGCCCGCCCTTTGAAGTTGACAAGTTCTTGGCATCTCAGAGCCTAAAGGGAAGAGCAAGGTTATGGATGGTAGGCTGGGGCAGAACTAGCAGCAAGCAGAGCAAAGTTGTCCAAGAATAGCTTCCATTCCAATGCTAATGGCAATTGAAGAGGCAGGCCAGTGGCAAGCCACTATCTTCTAGCAGTTTGAAAGTTGCAGACACAGTGCAGGTGTTGTGCGGCTTCCTTCTTGGCCTCCTAGAAGGTGCCGCGCTCTCCGTCTCTTGCTTGCCAATATGTTGCCATGTTCCTCTTATTGTTTGGTTTCTTTTGATTTGTTTTTAGGATGTTTTGGCGGGTTTTTGGGAATGTTTTGGTGGTGTTTTAGAATGTTTTGTTTTCTCTTGTGTTGTTTTTCTTGTGTTGGCAGGTTTTGGAATGTTTGGATTCGTTTTGGTGTGTTTTCAAATATTTTGGCAGGTAATTGGAATGTTTTGGTTTGCTTTCATTTGTTTTGATTATGTTTTGGCAAGTTATTGAATGTTTCGATCACTTCTGACTGGTTTTCTAGTATTTTGGCATCTTTTCAGAATGTTTTGATCAGTTTTGGCAGGTTCTAAACTATTTTGTCGGGTTTTTGGAATTTTTTTTTTGCTTTCATTTGTTTTGATTATGTTTTGGCCGGATTTCGGAATATTTTGTCGGGTTTTTGGAATGTTTTGGTTGGTTTTGATTTGTTTTTATGATGTTTTGCCTAGTTTTTTTGAATGTTTTGATCAGTTCTGGCTGGTTTTGTAGTATTTTGGCATCTTTTCAGAATGTTTTGATCAGTTTTGGCAGGTTCTAAAATATTTTGTTGGGTTTTCGGAATATTTTGGTTGGGTTTTAGAATGTTTAGTGTTCTCTTGTGTGGTTTTTATTGTGTTGGCAGGTTTTGGAATGTTTGGATTCCTTTTGGCGGGTTTTCAAATATTTTGGCGGGTATTTGGAATGTTTTGGTGGGTATTCGGAATGTTTTGATTAGTTTTGACGGGTTTTGGAATATTTTGGCGGGTTTTTAGAAGGTTTTGATTTGTTTTGATTTGTTTTGATTCTGTTTAGCCCAGTTTTTTCGTGTGTTTGGATAAGCTTTGGTGGACTTTATCATGTGTTGGCAGGTTTTTTCCAATGTTTTCATCACTTCTGTCTGGTTTTCTATTTTGGCAGGTTTGAAAATATTTTTGGATTAGTTTTGGCGGGTTTTAAAATATTTTGTCTCTTTGGGCAGAGGTGACGGTGGCGGTTGCGGTGCGCTCCGGGGCACTCCTTCTGCGGAAAGACGCCTGGCAGCGGCACTTGGGACAGCTCCGCGTCTCCGTATTCTGCATTTCTTGCCTTCTGCATCTCAGCAAAATGCTTTGCCACTAGGTCTAGCAAGGAGAAACTGTGCCAGCTGAGTAGATGTAGCCCGGCCCGCCCTTTGAAGTTGACAAGTTCTTGGCATCTCAGTGCCTAAAGGGAAGAGCAAGGTTATTTATGGTAGGCTGGGGCAGAACTAGCAGCAAGCAGATCAAAGTTGTCCAAGAATACCTTCCATTGGAATGCTAATGGCAATTGAAGAGGCAGGCCAGTGGCAAGCCACTATCTTCTAGCAGTTTGAAAGGTGCAGACACAGTGCAGGTGTTGTGCGGCTTCCTTCTTGGCCTCCTAGAAGGTGCCGCGCTCTCCGTCTCTTGCTTGCCAATATGTTCCCGTGTTCCTCTTATTGTTTGGTTTCTTTTGATTTGTTTTTCGGATGTTTTGGCGGGTTTTCGGAATGTTTTGGTTGGGTTTTAGAATGTTTTGTTTTCTCTTGTGTTGTTTATATTGTGTTGGCTGGTTTTGGAATATTTGGATTCCTTTTGGCGGGTTTTCAAATATTTTGGCGGGTATTTGGAATGTTTTGGTTTGCTTTCATTTGTTTTGATTATGTTTTGGCAAGTTATTGAATGTTTCGATCACTTCTGACTGGTTTTCTAGTATTTTGGCATCTTTTCAGAATGCTTTGATCAGTTTTGGCAGGTTCTAAACTATTTTGTCGGGTTTTTGGAATGTTTTGGGTGGTTTTGATTTGTTTTTGTGATGTTTTGCCTAGTTTTTTTGAATGTTTTGATCAGTTCTGGCTGGTTTTCTAATGTTTTGGCTTTTTTTCAGAATGTTTTGATCAGTTTTGGCAGGTTCTAAAATATTTTGTTGGGTTTTCGGAATATTTTGGTTGGTTTTGATTTGTTTTTATGATGTTTTGGCGGGTTTTCGGAATGTTTTGGTTGGGTTTTAGAGTGTTTAGTATTCTCTTGTGTGATTTTTATTGTGTTGGCAGGTTTTGGAATGTTTGGATTCCTTTTGGCGGGTTTTCAAATATTTTGGCGGGTATTTGGAATGTTTTGGTGGGTATTCGGAATGTTTTGATTAGTTTTGACGGGTTTTGGAATATTTTGGCGGGTTTTTAGAAGGTTTTGATTTGTTTTGATTTGTTTTGATTCTGTTTAGCCCAGTTTTTTCGTGTGTTTGGATAAGCTTTGGTGGGCTTTATCATGTTTTGGCAGGTTTTTTCCAATGTTTTGATCACTTCTGTCTGGTTTTCTATTTTGGCGGGTTTGAAAATATTTTTTGATTAGTTTTGGCGTGTTTTAAAATATTTTGTCTCTTTGGGCAGAGATGACGGTGGCGGTTGCGGTGTGCTCCGGGGCGCTCCTTCTGCGGAAAGACGCCTGGCAGCGGCACTTGGGACAGCTCCGCGTCTGCGTATTCTGCATTTCTCACCTTCTGCATCTCAGCAAAATGCTTTGCCACTAGGTGTAGCAAGGAGAAACTGTGCCAGCTGAGTAGATGTAGCCCGGCCCGCCCTTTGAAGTTGACAAGTTCTTGGCATCTCAGAGCCTCAAGGGAAGAGCAAGGTTATGGATGGTAGGCTGGGGCAGAACTAGCAGCAAGCAGAGCACAGTTGTCCAAGAATACCTTCCATTGGAATGCTAATGGAAATTGAAGAGGCAGGCCAGTGGCAAGCAGTTTGAAAGGTGCAGACACAGTGCAGGTGTTGTGCGGCTTCCTTCTTGGCCTCCTAGAATGTGCCGTGCTCTCCGTCTCTTGCTTGCCAATATGTTGCCGTGCTCCTCTTATTGTTTGGTTTCTTTTGATTTGTTTTTAGGATGTTTTGGCGGGTTTTCGGAATGTTTTGGTGTTGTTTTAGAATGTTTTGTTTTCTCTTGTGTTGTTTTTATTGTGTTGGCAGGTTTTGGAATGTTTGGATTCGTTTTGGCGGGTTTTCAAATATTTTGGCGGGTATTTGGAATGTTTTGGTTTGCTTTCATTTGTTTTGATTATGTTTTGGCAAGTTATTGAATGTTTTGATCGCTTCTGACTGGTTTTCTAGTATTTTGGCATCTTTTCAGAATGTTTTGATCAGTTTTGGCAGGTTCTAAACTATTTTGTCGGGTTTTTGGAATTTTTTTTTTGCTTTCATTTGTTTTTATTATGTTTTGGCCGGATTTCGGAATATTTTGGCTGGTTTTTGGAATGTTTTGGTTGGTTTTGATTTGTTTTTATGATGTTTTGCCTAGTTTTTTTGAATGTTTCGATCAGTTCTGGCTGGTTTTGTAGTATTTTGGCATCTTTTCAGAATGTTTTGATCAGTTTTGGCAGGTTCTAAAATATTTTGTTGGGTTTTCGGAATATTTTGGTTGGTTTTGATTTGTTTTTATGATGTTTTGGCGGGTTTTCGGAATGTTTTGGTTGGGTTTTAGAATGTTTAGTATTCTCTTGTGTGGTTTTTATTGTGTTGGCAGGTTTTGGAATGTTTGGATTCCTTTTGGCGGGTTTTCAAATATTTTGGCGGGTATTTGGAATGTTTTGGTGGGTATTCGGAATGTTTTGATTAGTTTTGACGGGTTTTGAAATATTTTGGCGGGTTTTTAGAAGGTTTTGATTTGTTTTGATTTGTTTTGATTCTGTTTAGCCCAGTTTTTCGGTGTGTTTGGATAAGCTTTGGTGGACTTTATCATGTTTTGGCAGGTTTTTTCCAATGTTTTGATCACTTCTGTCTGGTTTTCTATTTTGGCGGGTTTGAAAATATTTTTGGATTAGTTTTGGCGTGTTTTAAAATATTTTGTCTCTTTGGGCAGAGATGACGGTGGCGGTTGCGGTGCGCTCCGGGGCGCTCCTTCTGCGGAAAGACGCCTGGCAGCGGCACTTGGGACAGCTCCGCGTCTCCGTATTCTGCATTTCTCGCCTTCTGCATCTCAGCAAAATGCTTTGCCACTAGGTCTAGCAAGGAGAAACTGTGCCAGCTGAGTAGATGTAGCCCGGCCCGCCCTTTGAAGTTGACAAGTTCTTGGCATCTCAGAGCCTAAAGGGAAGAGCAAGGTTATGGATGGTAGGCTGGGGCAGAACTAGCAGCAAGCAGAGCAAAGTTGTCCAAGAATACCATCCATTCCAATGCTAATGGCAATTGAAGAGGCAGGCCAGTGGCAAGCCACTATCTTCTAGCAGTTTGAAAGTTGCAGACACAGTGCAGGTGTTGTGCGGCTTCCTTCTTGGCCTCCTAGAAGGTGCCGCGCTCTCCGTCTCTTGCTTGCCAATATGTTCCCGTGTTCCTCTTATTGTTTGGTTTCTTTTGATTTGTTTTTCGGATGTTTTGGCGGGTTTTGGGAATGTTTTGGTTGGGTTTTAGAATGTTTTGTTTTCTCTTGTGTTGTTTATATTGTGTTGGCTGGTTTTGGAATGTTTGGATTCCTTTTGGCGGGTTTTCAAATATTTTGGCGGGTATTTGGAATGTTTTGGTTTGCTTTCATTTGTTTTGATTATGTTTTGGCAAGTTATTGAATGTTTCGATCACTTCTGACTGGTTTTCTAGTATTTTGGCATCTTTTCAGAATGTTTTGATCAGTTTTGGCAGGTTCTAAACTATTTTGTCGGGTTTTTGGAAGGTTTTGGTTGGTTTTGATTTGTTTTTATGATGTTTTGCCTAGTTTTTTTGAATGTTTTGATCAGTTCTGGCTGGTTTTCTAATGTTTTGGCAACTTTTCAGAATGTTTTGATCAGTTTTGACAGGTTCTAAAATATTTTGTTGGGTTTTCGGAATATTTTGGTTGGTTTAGATTTGTTTTTATGATGTTTTGGTGGGTTTTCGGAATGTTTTGGTTGGGTTTTAGAATGTTTGGTATTCTCTTGTGTGGTTTTTATTGTGTTGGCAGGTTTTGGAAGGTTTGGATTCCTTTTGGCGGGTTTTCAAATATTTTGGCGGGGATTTGGAATGTTTTGGTTTGCTTTCATTTGTTTTGATTATGTTTTGGCAAGTTATTGAATGTTTTGATCGCTTCTGACTGGTTTTGTAGTATTTTGGCATCTTTTCAGAATGTTTTGATCAGTTTTGGCAGGTTCTAAACTATTTTGTCGGGTTTCTGGAATGTTTTGGTTGGTTTTGATTTGTTTTTATGATGTTTTGCCTAGTTTTTTTGAATGTTTTGATCAGTTCTGGCTGGTTTTGTAGTATTTTGGCATCTTTTCAGAATGTTTTGATCAGTTTTGGCAGGTTCTAAAATATTTTGTTGGGTTTTCGGAATATTTTGGTTGGTTTTGATTTGTTTTTATGATGTTTTGGCTGGTTTTCGGAATGTTTTGGTTGGGTTTTAGAATGTTTAGTATTCTCTTGTGTTGTTTTTCTTGTGTTGGCAGGTTTTGGAATGTTTGGATTCCTTTTGGCGGGTTTTCAAATATTTTGGCGGGTATTTGGAATGTTTTGGCGGGTATTCGGAAAGTTTTAATTAGTTTTGACGGGTTTTGAAATATTTTGGTGGGTTTTCGGAACGTTTTGATTTGTTTTGATTTATTTTGATTCTGTTTAGCCCAGTTTTTTCGTGTGTTTGGATTAGCTTTGGTGGGCTTTATCATGTTTTGGCAGGTTTTTTTCGAATGTTTTAATCACTTCGGTCTGGTTTTCTATTTTGGCGGGTTTGAAAATATTTTTGGATTAGTTTTGGCGTGTTTTAAAATATTTTGTCTCTTTGGGCAGAGATGACAGTGGCGGTTGCGGTGCGCTCTGGGGCGCTCCTTCTGCGGAAAGACGCCTGGCAGCGGCACTTGGGACAGCTCCGCGTCTGCGTATTCTGCATTTCTCGCCTTCTGCATCTCAGCAAAATGCTTTGCCACTAGGTCTAGCAAGGAGAAACTGTGCCAGCTGAGTAGATGTAGCCCGGCCCGCCCTTTGAAGTTGACAAGTTCTTGGCATCTCAGAGCCTCAAGGGAAGAGCAAGGTTATGGATGGTAGGCTGGGGCAGAACTAGCAGCAAGCAGAGCAAAGTTGTCCAAGAATACCATCCATTCCAATGCTAATGGCAATTGAAGAGGCAGGCCAGTGGCAAGCCACTATCTTCTAGCAGTTTGAAAGGTGCAGACACAGTGCAGGTGTTGTGCGGCTTCCTTCTTGGCCTCCTAGAAGGTGCCGCGCTCTCCGTCTCTTGCTTGCCAATATGTTGCCATGTTCCTCTTATTGTTTGGTTTCTTTTGATTTGTTTTTCGGATGTTTTGGCGGTTTTTGGGAATGTTTTGGTGGTGTTTTAGAATGTTTTGTTTTCTCTTGTGTTGTTTTTCTTGTGTTGGCAGGTTTTGGAATGTTTGGATTCGTTTTGGTGTGTTTTCAAATATTTTGGCAGGTAATTGGAATGTTTTGGTTTGCTTTCATTTGTTTTGATTATGTTTTGGCAAGTTATTGAATGTTTCGATCACTTCTGACTGGTTTTCTAGTATTTTGGCATCTTTTCAGAATGTTTTGATCAGTTTTGGCAGGTTCTAAACTATTTTGTCGGGTTTTTGGAATTTTTTTTTGCTTTCATTTGTTTTGATTATGTTTTGGCCGGATTTCGGAATATTTTGTCGGGTTTTTGGAATGTTTTGGTTGGTTTTGATTTGTTTTTATGATGTTTTGCCTAGTTTTTTTGAATGTTTTGATCAGTTCTGGCTGGTTTTGTAGTATTTTGGCATCTTTTCAGAATGTTTTGATCAGTTTTGGCAGGTTCTAAAATATTTTGTTGGGTTTTCGGAATATTTTGGTTGGTTTTGATTTGTTTTTATGATGTTTTGGCGGGTTTTCGGAATGTTTTGGTTGGGTTTTAGAATGTTTAGTGTTCTCTTGTGTGGTTTTTATTGTGTTGGCAGGTTTTGGAATGTTTGGATTCCTTTTGGCGGGTTTTCAAATATTTTGGCGGGTATTTGGAATGTTTTGGTGGGTATTCGGAATGTTTTGATTAGTTTTGATGGGTTTTGGAATATTTTGGCGGGTTTTTAGAAGGTTTTGATTTGTTTTGATTTGTTTTGATTCTGTTTAGCCCAGTTTTTCGGTGTGTTTGGATTAGCTTTGGTGGACTTTATCATGTTTTGGCAGGTTTTTTCCAATGTTTTGATCACTTCTGTCTGGTTTTCTATTTTGGCGGGTTTGAAAATATTTTTGGATTAGTTTTGGCGGGTTTTAAAATATTTTGGCTCTTTGCGCAGAGATGACGGTGGCGGTTGCGGTGCGCTCCGGGGCACTCCTTCTGCGGAAAGACGCCTGGCAGCGGCACTTGGGACAGCTCCGCGTCTCCGTATTCTGCATTTCTTGCCTTCTGCATCTCAGCAAAATGCTTTGCCACTAGGTCTAGCAAGGAGAAACTGTGGCAGCTGAGTAGATGTAGCCCGGCCCGCCCTTTGAAGTTGACAAGTTCTTGGCATCTCAGTGCCTCAAGGGAAGAGCAAGGTTATTTATGGTAGGCTGGGGCAGAACTAGCAGCAAGCAGAGCACAGTTGTCCAAGAATACCTTCCATTGGAATGCTAATGGCAATTGAAGAGGCAGGCCAGTGGCAAGCCACTATCTTCTAGCAGTTTGAAAGGTGCAGACACAGTGCAGGTGTTGTGCGGCTTCCTTCTTGGCCTCCTAGAAGGTGCCGCGCTCTCCGTCTCTTGCTTGCCAATATGTTGCCGTGTTCCTCTTATTGTTTGGGTTTTTTTTGATTTGTTTTTAGGATGTTTTGGCGGGTTTTTGGAATGTTTTGGTGATGTTTTAGAGTGTTTTGTTTTCTCTTGTGTTGTTTTTATTGTGTTGGCAGGTTTTGGAATGTTTGGATTAGTTTTGGCGGTTTTTCAAATATTTTGGCAGGTATTTGGAATGTTTTGGTTTGCTTTCATTTGTTTTGATTATGTTTTGGCAAGTTATTGAATGTTTTGATCGCTTCTGACTGGTTTTCTAGTATTTTGGCATCTTTTCAGAATGTTTTGATCAGTTTTGGCAGGTTCTAAACTATTTTGTCGGGTTTTTGGAATGTTTTGGTTGGTTTTGATTTGTTTTTATTATGTTTTGGCCGGATTTCGGAATATTTTGGCTGGTTTTTGGAATGTTTTGGTTGGTTTTGATTTGTTTTTATGATGTTTTGCCTAGTTTTTTTGAATGTTTTGATCAGTTCTGGCTGGTTTTGTAGTATTTTGGCATCTTTTCAGAATGTTTTGATCAGTTTTGGCAGGTTCTAAAATATTTTGTTGGGTTTTCGGAATATTTTGGTTGGTTTTGATTTGTTTTTATGATGTTTTGGCGGGTTTTCGGAATGTTTTGGTTGGGTTTTAGAATGTTTAGTGTTCTCTTGTGTGGTTTTTATTGTGTTGGCAGGTTTTGGAATGTTTGGATTCCTTTTGGCGGGTTTTCAAATATTTTGGCGGGTATTTGGAATGTTTTGGTGGGTATTCAGAATGTTTTGATTAGTTTTGACGGGTTTTGGAATATTTTGGCGGGTTTTTAGAAGGTTTTGATTTGTTTTGATTTGTTTTGATTCTGTTTAGCCCAGTTTTTCGGTGTGTTTGGATTAGCTTTGGTGGACTTTATCATGTTTTGGCAGGTTTTTTCCAATGTTTTGATCACTTCTGTCTGGTTTTCTATTTTGGCGGGTTTGAAAATATTTTTGGATTAGTTTTGGCGTGTTTTAAAATATTTTGGCTCTTTGCGCAGAGATGACGGTGGCGGTTGCGGTGCGCTCTGGGGCGCTCCTTCTGCGGAAAGACGCCTGGCAGCGGCACTTGGGACAGCTCCGCGTCTGCGTATTCTGCATTTCTTGCCTTCTGCATCTCAGCAAAATGCTTTGCCACTAGGTCTAGCAAGGAGAAGCTGTGCCAGCTGAGTAGATGTAGCCCGGCCCGCCCTTTGAAGTTGACAAGTTCTTGGCATCTCAGAGCCTAAAGGGAAGAGCAAGGTTATGGATGGTAGGCTGGGGCAGAACTAGCAGCAAGCAGAGCAAAGTTGTCCAAGAATAGCTTCCATTCCAATGCTAATGGCAATTGAAGAGGCAGGCCAGTGGCAAGCCACTATCTTCTAGCAGTTTGAAAGTTGCAGACACAGTGCAGGTGTTGTGCGGCTTCCTTCTTGGCCTCCTAGAAGGTGCCGCGCTCTCCGTCTCTTGCTTGCCAATATGTTGCCATGTTCCTCTTATTGTTTGGTTTCTTTTGATTTGTTTTTAGGATGTTTTGGCGGGTTTTTGGGAATGTTTTGGTGGTGTTTTAGAATGTTTTGTTTTCTCTTGTGTTGTTTTTCTTGTGTTGGCAGGTTTTGGAATGTTTGGATTCGTTTTGGTGTGTTTTCAAATATTTTGGCAGGTAATTGGAATGTTTTGGTTTGCTTTCATTTGTTTTGATTATGTTTTGGCAAGTTATTGAATGTTTCGATCACTTCTGACTGGTTTTCTAGTATTTTGGCATCTTTTCAGAATGTTTTGATCAGTTTTGGCAGGTTCTAAACTATTTTGTCGGGTTTTTGGAATTTTTTTTTTGCTTTCATTTGTTTTGATTATGTTTTGGCCGGATTTCGGAATATTTTGTCGGGTTTTTGGAATGTTTTGGTTGGTTTTGATTTGTTTTTATGATGTTTTGCCTAGTTTTTTTGAATGTTTTGATCAGTTCTGGCTGGTTTTGTAGTATTTTGGCATCTTTTCAGAATGTTTTGATCAGTTTTGGCAGGTTCTAAAATATTTTGTTGGGTTTTCGGAATATTTTGGTTGGGTTTTAGAATGTTTAGTGTTCTCTTGTGTGGTTTTTATTGTGTTGGCAGGTTTTGGAATGTTTGGATTCCTTTTGGCGGGTTTTCAAATATTTTGGCGGGTATTTGGAATGTTTTGGTGGGTATTCGGAATGTTTTGATTAGTTTTGACGGGTTTTGGAATATTTTGGCGGGTTTTTAGAAGGTTTTGATTTGTTTTGATTTGTTTTGATTCTGTTTAGCCCAGTTTTTTCGTGTGTTTGGATAAGCTTTGGTGGACTTTATCATGTGTTGGCAGGTTTTTTCCAATGTTTTCATCACTTCTGTCTGGTTTTCTATTTTGGCAGGTTTGAAAATATTTTTGGATTAGTTTTGGCGGGTTTTAAAATATTTTGTCTCTTTGGGCAGAGGTGACGGTGGCGGTTGCGGTGCGCTCCGGGGCACTCCTTCTGCGGAAAGACGCCTGGCAGCGGCACTTGGGACAGCTCCGCGTCTCCGTATTCTGCATTTCTTGCCTTCTGCATCTCAGCAAAATGCTTTGCCACTAGGTCTAGCAAGGAGAAACTGTGCCAGCTGAGTAGATGTAGCCCGGCCCGCCCTTTGAAGTTGACAAGTTCTTGGCATCTCAGTGCCTAAAGGGAAGAGCAAGGTTATTTATGGTAGGCTGGGGCAGAACTAGCAGCAAGCAGATCAAAGTTGTCCAAGAATACCTTCCATTGGAATGCTAATGGCAATTGAAGAGGCAGGCCAGTGGCAAGCCACTATCTTCTAGCAGTTTGAAAGGTGCAGACACAGTGCAGGTGTTGTGCGGCTTCCTTCTTGGCCTCCTAGAAGGTGCCGCGCTCTCCGTCTCTTGCTTGCCAATATGTTCCCGTGTTCCTCTTATTGTTTGGTTTCTTTTGATTTGTTTTTCGGATGTTTTGGCGGGTTTTCGGAATGTTTTGGTTGGGTTTTAGAATGTTTTGTTTTCTCTTGTGTTGTTTATATTGTGTTGGCTGGTTTTGGAATATTTGGATTCCTTTTGGCGGGTTTTCAAATATTTTGGCGGGTATTTGGAATGTTTTGGTTTGCTTTCATTTGTTTTGATTATGTTTTGGCAAGTTATTGAATGTTTCGATCACTTCTGACTGGTTTTCTAGTATTTTGGCATCTTTTCAGAATGCTTTGATCAGTTTTGGCAGGTTCTAAACTATTTTGTCGGGTTTTTGGAATGTTTTGGGTGGTTTTGATTTGTTTTTGTGATGTTTTGCCTAGTTTTTTTGAATGTTTTGATCAGTTCTGGCTGGTTTTCTAATGTTTTGGCTTTTTTTCAGAATGTTTTGATCAGTTTTGGCAGGTTCTAAAATATTTTGTTGGGTTTTCGGAATATTTTGGTTGGTTTTGATTTGTTTTTATGATGTTTTGGCGGGTTTTCGGAATGTTTTGGTTGGGTTTTAGAGTGTTTAGTATTCTCTTGTGTGATTTTTATTGTGTTGGCAGGTTTTGGAATGTTTGGATTCCTTTTGGCGGGTTTTCAAATATTTTGGCGGGTATTTGGAATGTTTTGGTGGGTATTCGGAATGTTTTGATTAGTTTTGACGGGTTTTGGAATATTTTGGCGGGTTTTTAGAAGGTTTTGATTTGTTTTGATTTGTTTTGATTCTGTTTAGCCCAGTTTTTTCGTGTGTTTGGATAAGCTTTGGTGGGCTTTATCATGTTTTGGCAGGTTTTTTCCAATGTTTTGATCACTTCTGTCTGGTTTTCTATTTTGGCGGGTTTGAAAATATTTTTTGATTAGTTTTGGCGTGTTTTAAAATATTTTGTCTCTTTGGGCAGAGATGACGGTGGCGGTTGCGGTGTGCTCCGGGGCGCTCCTTCTGCGGAAAGACGCCTGGCAGCGGCACTTGGGACAGCTCCGCGTCTGCGTATTCTGCATTTCTCACCTTCTGCATCTCAGCAAAATGCTTTGCCACTAGGTGTAGCAAGGAGAAACTGTGCCAGCTGAGTAGATGTAGCCCGGCCCGCCCTTTGAAGTTGACAAGTTCTTGGCATCTCAGAGCCTCAAGGGAAGAGCAAGGTTATGGATGGTAGGCTGGGGCAGAACTAGCAGCAAGCAGAGCACAGTTGTCCAAGAATACCTTCCATTGGAATGCTAATGGAAATTGAAGAGGCAGGCCAGTGGCAAGCAGTTTGAAAGGTGCAGACACAGTGCAGGTGTTGTGCGGCTTCCTTCTTGGCCTCCTAGAATGTGCCGTGCTCTCCGTCTCTTGCTTGCCAATATGTTGCCGTGCTCCTCTTATTGTTTGGTTTCTTTTGATTTGTTTTTAGGATGTTTTGGCGGGTTTTCGGAATGTTTTGGTGTTGTTTTAGAATGTTTTGTTTTCTCTTGTGTTGTTTTTATTGTGTTGGCAGGTTTTGGAATGTTTGGATTCGTTTTGGCGGGTTTTCAAATATTTTGGCGGGTATTTGGAATGTTTTGGTTTGCTTTCATTTGTTTTGATTATGTTTTGGCAAGTTATTGAATGTTTTGATCGCTTCTGACTGGTTTTCTAGTATTTTGGCATCTTTTCAGAATGTTTTGATCAGTTTTGGCAGGTTCTAAACTATTTTGTCGGGTTTTTGGAATTTTTTTTTTGCTTTCATTTGTTTTTATTATGTTTTGGCCGGATTTCGGAATATTTTGGCTGGTTTTTGGAATGTTTTGGTTGGTTTTGATTTGTTTTTATGATGTTTTGCCTAGTTTTTTTGAATGTTTCGATCAGTTCTGGCTGGTTTTGTAGTATTTTGGCATCTTTTCAGAATGTTTTGATCAGTTTTGGCAGGTTCTAAAATATTTTGTTGGGTTTTCGGAATATTTTGGTTGGTTTTGATTTGTTTTTATGATGTTTTGGCGGGTTTTCGGAATGTTTTGGTTGGGTTTTAGAATGTTTAGTATTCTCTTGTGTGGTTTTTATTGTGTTGGCAGGTTTTGGAATGTTTGGATTCCTTTTGGCGGGTTTTCAAATATTTTGGCGGGTATTTGGAATGTTTTGGTGGGTATTCGGAATGTTTTGATTAGTTTTGACGGGTTTTGAAATATTTTGGCGGGTTTTTAGAAGGTTTTGATTTGTTTTGATTTGTTTTGATTCTGTTTAGCCCAGTTTTTCGGTGTGTTTGGATAAGCTTTGGTGGACTTTATCATGTTTTGGCAGGTTTTTTCCAATGTTTTGATCACTTCTGTCTGGTTTTCTATTTTGGCGGGTTTGAAAATATTTTTGGATTAGTTTTGGCGTGTTTTAAAATATTTTGTCTCTTTGGGCAGAGATGACGGTGGCGGTTGCGGTGCGCTCCGGGGCGCTCCTTCTGCGGAAAGACGCCTGGCAGCGGCACTTGGGACAGCTCCGCGTCTCCGTATTCTGCATTTCTCGCCTTCTGCATCTCAGCAAAATGCTTTGCCACTAGGTCTAGCAAGGAGAAACTGTGCCAGCTGAGTAGATGTAGCCCGGCCCGCCCTTTGAAGTTGACAAGTTCTTGGCATCTCAGAGCCTAAAGGGAAGAGCAAGGTTATGGATGGTAGGCTGGGGCAGAACTAGCAGCAAGCAGAGCAAAGTTGTCCAAGAATACCATCCATTCCAATGCTAATGGCAATTGAAGAGGCAGGCCAGTGGCAAGCCACTATCTTCTAGCAGTTTGAAAGTTGCAGACACAGTGCAGGTGTTGTGCGGCTTCCTTCTTGGCCTCCTAGAAGGTGCCGCGCTCTCCGTCTCTTGCTTGCCAATATGTTCCCGTGTTCCTCTTATTGTTTGGTTTCTTTTGATTTGTTTTTCGGATGTTTTGGCGGGTTTTGGGAATGTTTTGGTTGGGTTTTAGAATGTTTTGTTTTCTCTTGTGTTGTTTATATTGTGTTGGCTGGTTTTGGAATGTTTGGATTCCTTTTGGCGGGTTTTCAAATATTTTGGCGGGTATTTGGAATGTTTTGGTTTGCTTTCATTTGTTTTGATTATGTTTTGGCAAGTTATTGAATGTTTCGATCACTTCTGACTGGTTTTCTAGTATTTTGGCATCTTTTCAGAATGTTTTGATCAGTTTTGGCAGGTTCTAAACTATTTTGTCGGGTTTTTGGAAGGTTTTGGTTGGTTTTGATTTGTTTTTATGATGTTTTGCCTAGTTTTTTTGAATGTTTTGATCAGTTCTGGCTGGTTTTCTAATGTTTTGGCAACTTTTCAGAATGTTTTGATCAGTTTTGACAGGTTCTAAAATATTTTGTTGGGTTTTCGGAATATTTTGGTTGGTTTAGATTTGTTTTTATGATGTTTTGGTGGGTTTTCGGAATGTTTTGGTTGGGTTTTAGAATGTTTGGTATTCTCTTGTGTGGTTTTTATTGTGTTGGCAGGTTTTGGAAGGTTTGGATTCCTTTTGGCGGGTTTTCAAATATTTTGGCGGGGATTTGGAATGTTTTGGTTTGCTTTCATTTGTTTTGATTATGTTTTGGCAAGTTATTGAATGTTTTGATCGCTTCTGACTGGTTTTGTAGTATTTTGGCATCTTTTCAGAATGTTTTGATCAGTTTTGGCAGGTTCTAAACTATTTTGTCGGGTTTCTGGAATGTTTTGGTTGGTTTTGATTTGTTTTTATGATGTTTTGCCTAGTTTTTTTGAATGTTTTGATCAGTTCTGGCTGGTTTTGTAGTATTTTGGCATCTTTTCAGAATGTTTTGATCAGTTTTGGCAGGTTCTAAAATATTTTGTTGGGTTTTCGGAATATTTTGGTTGGTTTTGATTTGTTTTTATGATGTTTTGGCTGGTTTTCGGAATGTTTTGGTTGGGTTTTAGAATGTTTAGTATTCTCTTGTGTTGTTTTTCTTGTGTTGGCAGGTTTTGGAATGTTTGGATTCCTTTTGGCGGGTTTTCAAATATTTTGGCGGGTATTTGGAATGTTTTGGCGGGTATTCGGAAAGTTTTAATTAGTTTTGACGGGTTTTGAAATATTTTGGTGGGTTTTCGGAACGTTTTGATTTGTTTTGATTTATTTTGATTCTGTTTAGCCCAGTTTTTTCGTGTGTTTGGATTAGCTTTGGTGGACTTTATCATGTTTTGGCAGGTTTTTTTCGAATGTTTTAATCACTTCGGTCTGGTTTTCTATTTTGGCGGGTTTGAAAATATTTTTGGATTAGTTTTGGCGTGTTTTAAAATATTTTGTCTCTTTGGGCAGAGATGACAGTGGCGGTTGCGGTGCGCTCTGGGGCGCTCCTTCTGCGGAAAGACGCCTGGCAGCGGCACTTGGGACAGCTCCGCGTCTGCGTATTCTGCATTTCTCGCCTTCTGCATCTCAGCAAAATGCTTTGCCACTAGGTCTAGCAAGGAGAAACTGTGCCAGCTGAGTAGATGTAGCCCGGCCCGCCCTTTGAAGTTGACAAGTTCTTGGCATCTCAGAGCCTCAAGGGAAGAGCAAGGTTATGGATGGTAGGCTGGGGCAGAACTAGCAGCAAGCAGAGCAAAGTTGTCCAAGAATACCATCCATTCCAATGCTAATGGCAATTGAAGAGGCAGGCCAGTGGCAAGCCACTATCTTCTAGCAGTTTGAAAGGTGCAGACACAGTGCAGGTGTTGTGCGGCTTCCTTCTTGGCCTCCTAGAAGGTGCCGCGCTCTCAGTCTCTTGCTTGCCAATATGTTGCCGTGTTCCTCTTATTGTTTGGTTTCTTTTGATTTGTTTTTCGGATGTTTTGGCGGGTTTTCGGAATGTTTTGGTTGGGTTTTAGAATGTTTTGTTTTCTCTTGTGTTGTTTATATTGTGTTGGCTGGTTTTGGAATGTTTGGATTCCTTTTGGCGGGTTTTCAAATATTTTGGCGGGTATTTGGAATGTTTTGGTTTGCTTTCATTTGTTTTGATTATGTTTTGGCAAGTTATTGAATGTTTCGATCACTTCTGACTGGTTTTCTAGTATTTTGGCATCTTTTCAGAATGTTTTGATCAGTTTTGGCAGGTTCTAAACTATTTTGTCGGGTTTTTGGAAGGTTTTGGTTGGTTTTGATTTGTTTTTGTGATGTTTTGCCTAGTTTTTTTGAATGTTTTGATCAGTTCTGGCTGGTTTTCTAATGTTTTGGCATCTTTTCAGAATGTTTTGATCAGTTTTGGCAGGTTCTAAAATATTTTGTTGGGTTTTCGGAATATTTTGGTTGGTTTTGATTTGTTTTTAGGATGTTTTGGCGGGTTTTCGGAATGTTTTGGTTGGGTTTTAGAGTGTTTAGTATTCTCTTGTGTGATTTTTATTGTGTTGGCAGGTTTTGGAATGTTTGGATTCCTTTTGGCGGGTTTTCAAATATTTTGGCGGGTATTTGGAATGTTTTGATTAGTTTTGACGGGTTTTGGAATATTTTGGCGGGTTTTTAGAAGGTTTTGATTTGTTTTGATTTGTTTTGATTCTGTTTAGCCCAGTTTTTTCGTGTGTTTGGATAAGCTTTGGTGGACTTTATCATGTTTTGGCAGGTTTTTTTGCATGTTTTGATCACTTCTGTCTGGTTTTCTATTTTGGCGGGTTTGAAAATATTTTTGGATTAGTTTTGGCGTGTTTTAAAATATTTTGTCTCTTTGGGCAGAGATGACGGTGGCGGTTGCGGTGTGCTCCGGGGCGCTCCTTCTGCGGAAAGACGCCTGGCAGCGGCACTTGGGACAGCTCCGCGTCTCCGTATTCTGCATTTCTCGCCTTCTGCATCTCAGCAAAATGCTTTGCCACTAGGTCTAGCAAGGAGAAACTGTGCCAGCTGAGTAGATGTAGCCCGGCCCGCCCTTTGAAGTTGACAAGTTCTTGGCATCTCAGAGCCTAAAGGGAAGAGCAAGGTTATGGATGGTAGGCTGGGGCAGAACTAGCAGCAAGCAGAGCAAAGTTGTCCAAGAATACCTTCCATTGGAATGCTAATGGCAATTGAAGAGGCAGGCCAGTGGCAAGCCACTATCTTCTAGCAGTTTGAAAGGTGCAGACACAGTGCAGGTGTTGTGCGGCTTCCTTCTTGGCCTCCTAGAAGGTGCCGTGCTCTCCGTCTCTTGCTTGCCAATATGTTGCCGTGTTCCTCTTATTGTTTGGTTTCTTTTGATTTGTTTTTAGGATGTTTTGGCGGGTTTTCGGAATGTTTTGGTGATGTTTTAGAGTGTTTTGTTTTCTCTTGTGTTGTTTTTATTGTGTTGGCAGGTTTTGGAATGTTTGGATTCGTTTTGGCGGGTTTTCAAATATTTTGGCGGGTATTTGGAATGTTTTGGTTTGCTTTCATTTGTTTTGATTATGTTTTGGCAAGTTATTGAATGTTTTGATCGCTTCTGACTGGTTTTCTAGTATTTTGGCATCTTTTCAGAATGTTTTGATCAGTTTTGGCAGGTTCTAAACTATTTTGTCGGGTTTTTGGAATGTTTTGGTGGGTTTTGATTTGTTTTTATGATGTTTTGGCCGGATTTCGGAATATTTTGGCTGGTTTTTGGAATGTTTTGGTTGGTTTTGATTTGTTTTTATGATGTTTTGCCTAGTTTTTTTGAATGTTTTGATCAGTTCTGGCTGGTTTTGTAGTATTTTGGTATCTTTTCAGAATGTTTTGATCAGTTTTGGCAGGTTCTAAAATATTTTGTTGGGTTTTCGGAATATTTTGGTTGGTTTTGATTTGTTTTTATGATGTTTTGGCGGGTTTTCGGAATGTTTTGGTTGGGTTTTAGAATGTTTAGTGTTCTCTTGTGTGGTTTTTATTGTGTTGGCAGGTTTTGGAATGTTTGGATTCCTTTTGGCGGGTTTTCAAATATTTTGGCGTGTATTTGGAATGTTTTGGTGGGTATTCGGAATGTTTTGATTAGTTTTGACGGGTTTTGGAATATTTTGGCGGGTTTTTAGAAGGTTTTGATTTGTTTTGATTTGTTTTGATTCTGTTTAGCCCAGTTTTTGGTGTGTTTGGATTAGCTTTGGTGGGCTTTATCATGTTTTGGCAGGTTTTTTCCAATGTTTTGATCACTTCTGTCTGGTTTTCTATTTTGGCAGGTTTGAAAATATTTTTGGATTAGTTTTGGCGTGTTTTAAAATATTTTGTCTCTTTGGGCAGAGATGACAGTGGCAGTTGCGGTGCGCTCCGGGGCGCTCCTTCTGCGGAAAGACGCCTGGCAGCGGCACTTGGGACAGCTCCGCGTCTCCGTATTCTGCATTTCTCGCCTTCTGCATCTCAGCAAAATGCTTTGCCACTAGGTCTAGCAAGGAGAAACTGTGCCAGCTGAGTAGATGTAGCCCGGCCCGCCCTTTGAAGTTGACAAGTTCTTGGCATCTCAGAGCCTAAAGGGAAGAGCAAGGTTATGGATGGTAGACTGGGGCAGAACTAGCAGCAAGCAGAGCAAAGTTGTCCAAAAATACCATCCATTCCAATGCTAATGGCAATTGAAGAGGCAGGCCAGTGGCAAGCCACTATCTTCTAGCAGTTTGAAAGGTGCAGACACAGTGCAGGTGTTGTGCGGCTTCCTTCTTGGCCTCCTAGAAGGTGCCGCGCTCTCCGTCTCTTGCTTGCCAATATGTTGCCGTGTTCCTCTTATTGTTTGGTTTCTTTTGATTTGTTTTTCGGATGTTTTGGCGGGTTTTCGGAATGTTTTGGTTGGGTTTTAGAATGTTTTGTTTTCTCTTGTGTTGTTTATATTGTGTTGGCTGGTTTTGGAATGTTTGGATTCCTTTTGGTGTGTTTTCAAATATTTTGGCGGGGATTTGGAATGTTTTGGTTTGCTTTCATTTGTTTTGATTATGTTTTGGCAAGTTATTGAATGTTTCGATCGCTTCTGACTGGTTTTCTAGTATTTTGGCATCTTTTCAGAATGTTTTGATCAGTTTTGGCAGGTTCTAAACTATTTTGTCGGGTTTTTGGAAGGTTTTGGTTGGTTTTGATTTGTTTTTGTGATGTTTTGCCTCGTTTTTTTGAATGTTTTGATCAGTTCTGGCTGGTTTTCTAATGTTTTGGCATCTTTTCAGAATGTTTTGATCAGTTTTGACAGGTTCTAAAATATTTTGTCGGGTTTTCGGAATATTTTGGTTGGTTTTGATTTGTTTTTATGATGTTTTGGCGGGTTTTCGGAATGTTTTGGTTGGGTTTTAGAGTGTTTAGTATTCTCTTGTGTGATTTTTATTGTGTTGGCAGGTTTTGGAATGTTTGGATTCCTTTTGGCGGGTTTTCAAATATTTTGGCGGGTATTTGGAATGTTTTTGGTGGGTATTCGGAATGTTTTGATTAGTTTTGACGGGTTTTGGAATATTTTGGCGGGTTTTTAGAAGGTTTTGATTTGTTTTGATTTGTTTTGATTCTGTTTAGCCCAGTTTTTTCGTGAGTTTGGATAAGCTTTGGTGGACTTTATCATGTTTTGGCAGGTTTTTTTGCATGTTTTGATCACTTCTGTCTGGTTTTCTATTTTGGCGGGTTTGAAAATATTTTTGGATTAGTTTTGGCGTGTTTTAAAATATTTTGTCTCTTTGGGCAGAGATGACGGTGGCGGTTCCGGTGCGCTCCGGGGCGCTCCTTCTGCGGAAAGACGCCTGGCAGCGGCACTTGGGACAGCTCCGCGTCTCCGTATTCTGCATTTCTAGCCTTCTGCATCTCAGCAAAATGCTTTGCCACTAGGTCTAGCAAGGAGAAACTGTGCCAGCTGAGTAGATGTAGCCCAGCCCGCCCTTTGAAGTTGACAAGTTCTTGGCATCTCAGAGCCTAAAGGGAAGAGCAAGGTTATGGATGGTAGGCTGGGGCAGAACTAGCAGCAAGCAGAGCGAAGTTGTCCAAGAATACCTTCCATTCCAATGCTAATGGCAATTGAAGAGGCAGGCCAGTGGCAAGCCACTATCTTCTAGCAGTTTGAAAGGTGCAGACACAGTGCAGGTGTTGTGCGGCTTCCTTCTTGGCCTCCTAGAAGGTGCCGCGCTCTCCGTCTCTTGCTTGCCAATATGTTGCCGTGTTCCTCCTATTGTTTGGTTTCTTTTGATTTGGGTTTAGGATGTTTTGGCGGGTTTTCGGAATGTTTTGGTGATGTTTTAGAGTGTTTTGTTTTCTCTTGTGTTGTTTATATTGTGTTGGCTGGTTTTGGAATGTTTGGATTCGTTTTGGCGGGTTTTCAAATATTTTGGCGGGTATTTGGAATGTTTTGGTTTGCTTTCATTTGTTTTGATTATGTTTTGGCAAGTTATTGAATGTTTTGATCGCTTCTGACTGGTTTTCTAGTATTTTGGCATCTTTTCAGAATGTTTTGATCAGTTTTGGCAGGTTCTAAACTATTTTGTCGGGTTTTTGGAATTTTTTTTTTGCTTTCATTTGTTTTTATTATGTTTTGGCCGGATTTCGGAATATTTTGGCTGGTTTTTGGAATGTTTTGGTTGGTTTTGATTTGTTTTTATGATGTTTTGCCTAGTTTTTTTGAATGTTTCGATCAGTTCTGGCTGGTTTTGTAGTATTTTGGCATCTTTTCAGAATGTTTTGATCAGTTTTGGCAGGTTCTAAAATATTTTGTTGGGTTTTCGGAATATTTTGGTTGGTTTTGATTTGTTTTTATGATGTTTTGGCGGGTTTTCGGAATGTTTTGGTTGGGTTTTAGAATGTTTAGTATTCTCTTGTGTGGTTTTTATTGTGTTGGCAGGTTTTGGAATGTTTGGATTCCTTTTGGCGGGTTTTCAAATATTTTGGCGGGTATTTGGAATGTTTTGGTGGGTATTCGGAATGTTTTGATTAGTTTTGACGGGTTTTGAAATATTTTGGCGGGTTTTTAGAAGGTTTTGATTTGTTTTGATTTGTTTTGATTCTGTTTAGCCCAGTTTTTCGGTGTCTTTGGATAAGCTTTGGTGGACTTTATCATGTTTTGGCAGGTTTTTTCCAATGTTTTCATCACTTCTGTCTGGTTTTCTATTTTGGCGGGTTTGAAAATATTTTTGGATTAGTTTTGGCGTGTTTTAAAATATTTTGTCTCTTTGGGCAGAGATGACGGTGGCGGTTGCGGTGCGCTCCGGGGCGCTCCTTCTGCGGAAAGACGCCTGGCAGCGGCACTTGGGACAGCTCCGCGTCTGCGTATTCTGCATTTCTCGCCTTCTGCATCTCAGCAAAATGCTTTGCCACTAGGTCTAGCAAGGAGAAACTGTGCCAGCTGAGTAGATGTAGCCCGGCCCGCCCTTTGAAGTTGACAAGTTCTTGGCATCTCAGAGCCTAAAGGGAAGAGCAAGGTTATGGATGGTAGGCTGGGGCAGAACTAGCAGCAAGCAGAGCAAAGTTGTCCAAGAATACCATCCATTCCAATGCTAATGGCAATAGAAGAGGCAGGCCAGTGGCAAGCCACTAGCTTCTAGCAGTTTGAAAGTTGCAGACACAGTGCAGGTGTTGTGCGGCTTCCTTCTTGGCCTCCTAGAAGGTGCCGCGCTCTCCGTCTCTTGCTTGCCAATATGTTCCCGTGTTCCTCTTATTGTTTGGTTTCTTTTGATTTGTTTTTCGGATGTTTTGGCGGGTTTTCGGAATGTTTTGGTTGGGTTTTAGAATGTTTTGTATTCTCTTGTGTGGTTTTTATTGTGTTGGCTGGTTTTGGAAGGTTTGGATTCCTTTTGGCGGGTTTTCAAATATTTTGGCGGGGATTTGGAATGTTTTGGTTTGCTTTCATTTGTTTTGATTATGTTTTGGCAAGTTATTGAATGTTTCGATCGCTTCTGACTGGTTTTCTAGTATTTTGGCATCTTTTCAGAATGTTTTGATCAGTTTTGGCAGGTTCTAAACTATTTTGTCGGGTTTCTGGAATGTTTTGGTTGGTTTTGATTTGTTTTTATGATGTTTTGCCTAGTTTTTTTGAATGTTTTGATCAGTTCTGGCTGGTTTTGTAGTATTTTGGCATCTTTTCAGAATGTTTTGATCAGTTTTGGCAGGTTCTAAAATATTTTGTTGGGTTTTCGGAATATTTTGGTTGGTTTTGATTTGTTTTTATGATGTTTTGGCGGGTTTTCGGAATGTTTTGGTTGGGTTTTAGAATGTTTAGTGTTCTCTTGTGTGGTTTTTATTGTGTTGGCAGGTTTTGGAATGTTTGGATTCCTTTTGGCGGGTTTTCAAATATTTTGGCGGGTATTTGGAATGTTTTGGTGGGTATTCGGAATGTTTTGATTAGTTTTGACGGGTTTTGGAATATTTTGGCGGGTTTTTAGAAGGTTTTGATTTGTTTTGATTTATTTTGATTCTGTTTAGCCCAGTTTTTTCGTGTGTTTGGATAAGCTTTGGTGGACTTTATCATGTTTTGGCAGGTTTTTTCCAATGTTTTCATCACTTCTGTCTGGTTCTCTATTTTGGCGGGTTTGAAAATATTTTTGGATTAGTTTTGGCGTGTTTTAAAATATTTTGTCTCTTTGGGCAGAGATGACGGTGGCGGTTGCGGTGCGCTCCGGGGCGCTCCTTCTGCGGAAAGACGCCTGGCAGCGGCACTTGGGACAGCTCCGCGTCTGCGTATTCTGCATTTCTCGCCTTCTGCATCTCAGCAAAATGCTTTGCCACTAGGTCTAGCAAGGAGAAACTGTGCCAGCTGAGTAGATGTAGCCCGGCCCGCCCTTTGAAGTTGACAAGTTCTTGGCATCTCAGAGCCTCAAGGGAAGAACAAGGTTATGGATGGTAGGCTGGGGCAGAACTAGCAGCAAGCAGAGCAAAGTTGTCCAAGAATACCATCCATTCCAATGCTAATGGCAATAGAAGAGGCAGGCCAGTGGCAAGCCACTAGCTTCTAGCAGTTTGAAAGTTGCAGACACAGTGCAGGTGTTGTGCGGCTTCCTTCTTGGCCTCCTAGAAGGTGCCGTGCTCTCCGTCTCTTGCTTGCCAATATGTTGCCGTGTTCCTCTTATTGTTTGGTTTCTTTTGATTTGTTTTTCGGATGTTTTGGCGGGTTTTCGGAATGTTTTGGTTGGGTTTTAGAATGTTTGGTATTCTCTTGTGTGGTTTTTATTGTGTTGGCTGGTTTTGGAAGGTTTGGATTCCTTTTGGCGGGTTTTCAAATATTTTGGCGGGGATTTGGAATATTTTGGTTTGCTTTCATTTGTTTTGATTATGTTTTGGCAAGTTATTGAATGTTTCGATCGCTTCTGACTGGTTTTCTAGTATTTTGGCATCTTTTCAGAATGTTTTGATCAGTTTTGGCAGGTTCTAAACTATTTTGTCGGGTTTCTGGAATGTTTTGGTTGGTTTTGATTTGTTTTTATGATGTTTTGCCTAGTTTTTTTGAATGTTTTGATCAGTTCTGGCTGGTTTTGTAGTATTTTGGCATCTTTTCAGAATGTTTTGATCAGTTTTGGCAGGTTCTAAAATATTTTGTTGGGTTTTCGGAATATTTTGGTTGGTTTTGATTTGTTTTTATGATGTTTTGGCGGGTTTTCGGAATGTTTTGGTTGGGTTTTAGAATGTTTAGTGTTCTCTTGTGTGGTTTTTATTGTGTTGGCAGGTTTTGGAATGTTTGGATTCCTTTTGGCGGGTTTTCAAATATTTTGGCGGGTATTTGGAATGTTTTGGTGGGTATTCGGAATGTTTTGATTAGTTTTGACGGGTTTTGGAATATTTTGGCGGGTTTTTAGAAGGTTTTGATTTGTTTTGATTTATTTTGATTCTGTTTAGCCCAGTTTTTTCGTGTGTTTGGATAAGCTTTGGTGGACTTTATCATGTTTTGGCAGGTTTTTTCCAATGTTTTCATCACTTCTGTCTGGTTTTCTATTTTGGCAGGTTTGAAAATATTTTTTGATTAGTTTTGGCGTGTTTTAAAATATTTTGTCTCTTTGGGCAGAGATGACGGTGGCGGTTGCGGTGCGCTCCGGGGCGCTCCTTCTGCGGAAAGACGCCTGGCAGCGGCACTTGGGACAGCTCCGCGTCTGCGTATTCTGCATTTCTCGCCTTCTGCATCTCAGCAAAATGCTTTGCCACTAGGTCTAGCAAGGGGAAGCTGTGCCAGCTGAGTAGATGTAGCCCGGCCCGCCCTTTGAAGTTGACAAGTTCTTGGCATCTCAGAGCCTCAAGGGAAGAGCAAGGTTATGGATGGTAGGCTGGGGCAGAACTAGCAGCAAGCAGAGCAAAGTTGTCCAAGAATACCATCCATTCCAATGCTAATGGCAATTGAAGAGGCAGGCCAGTGGCAAGCCACTATCTTCTAGCAGTTTGAAAGGTGCAGACACAGTGCAGGTGTTGTGCGGCTTCCTTCTTGGCCTCCTAGAAGGTGCCGCGCTCTCCGTCTCTTGCTTGCCAATATGTTCCCGTGTTCCTCTTATTGTTTGGTTTCTTTTGATTTGTTTTTCGGATGTTTTGGCGGGTTTTGGGAATGTTTTGGTGGTGTTTTCGAATGTTTTGTTTTCTCTTGTGTTGTTTTTATTGTGTTGGCAGGTTTTGGAATGTTTGGATTCCTTTTGGTGTGTTTTCAAATATTTTGGCGGGGATTTGGAATGTTTTGGTTTGCTTTCATTTATTTTGATTATGTTTTGGCAAGTTATTGAATGTTTCGATCGCTTCTGACTGGTTTTCTAGTATTTTGGCATCTTTTCTAAATGTTTTGATTAGTTTTGACAGGTTCTAAAATATTTTGTCGGGTTTTTGGAATGTTTTGGGTGGTTTTGATTTGTTTTTATGATGTTTTGGTGGGTTTTCGGAATGTTTTGGTTGGGTTTTAGAATGTTTGGTATTCTCTTGTGTGTTTTTTATTGTGTTGGCAGGTTTTGGAAGGTTTGGATTCGTTTTGGCGGGTTTTCAAATATTTTGGCGGGGATTTGGAATGTTTTGGTTTGCTTTCATTTGTTTTGATTATGTTTTGCTAAGTTATTGAATGTTTTGATCAGTTCTTGCTGGTTTTGTAGTATTTTGGCATCTTTTCAGAATGTTTTGATCAGTTTTGGCAGGTTCTAAAGTATTTTGTTGGGTTTTCAAATATTTTGGTTGGTTTTGATTTGTTTTTATGATGTTTTGGCGGGTTTTCGGAATGTTTTGGTTGGGTTTTAGAATGTTTAGTGTTCTCTTGTGTGGTTTTTATTGTGTTGGCAGGTTTTGGAATGTTTGGATTCCTTTTGGCGGGTTTTCAAATATTTTGGCGGGTATTTGGAATGTTTTGGTGGGTATTCGGAATGTTTTGATTAGTTTTGATGGGTTTTGGAATATTTTGGTGGGTTTTTAGAAGGTTTTGATTTGTTTTGATTTGTTTTGATTATGTTTAGCCCAGTTTTTCGGTGTGTTTGGATAAGCTTTGGTGGACTTTATCATGTTTTGGCAGGTTTTTTCCAATGTTTTGATCACTTCTGTCTGGTTTTCTATTTTGGCGGGTTTGAAAATATTTTTGGATTAGTTTTGGCGGGTTTTAAAATATTTTGTCTCTTTGGGCAGGGATAACGGTGGCGGTTCCGGTGCGCTCCGGGGCGATCCTTCTGCGGAAAGACGCCTGGCAGCGGCACTTGGGACAGCTCCGCGTCTGCGTATTCTGCATTTCTCGCCTTCTGCATCTCAGCAAAATGCTTTGCCACTAGGTCTAGCAAGGAGAAACTGTGCCAGCTGAGTAGATGTAGCCCGGCCCGCCCTTTGAAGTTGACAAGTTCTTGGCATCTCAGAGCCTCAAGGGAAGAGCAAGGTTATGGATGGTAGGCTGGGGCAGAATTAGCAGCAAGCAGAGCAAAGTTGTCCAAGAATACCTTCCATTGGAATGCTAATGGCAATTGAAGAGGCAGGCCAGTGGCAAGCCACTATCTTCTAGCAGTTTGAAAGGTGCAGACACAGTGCAGGTGTTGTGCGGCTTCCTTCTTGGCCTCCTAGAAGGTGCCGTGCTCTCCGTCTCTTGCTTGCCAATATGTTGCCATGTTCCTCTTATTGTTTGGTTTGCTTTCATTTGTTTTTAGGATGTTTTGGCGGGTTTTCAGAATGTTTTGGTGATGTTTTAGAGTGTTTTGTTTTCTCTTGTGTTGTTTATATTGTGTTGGCTGGTTTTGGAATGTTTGGATTCCTTTTGGCGGGTTTTCAAATATTTTGGCGGGTATTTGGAATGTTTTGGTTTGCTTTCATTTGTTTTGATTATGTTTTGGCAAGTTATTGAATGTTTCGATCACTTCTGACTGGTTTTCTAGTATTTTGGCATCTTTTCAGAATGTTTTGATCAGTTTTGGCAGGTTCTAAACTATTTTGTCGGGTTTTTGGAATGTTTTGGTGGGTTTTGATTTGTTTTTATGAGGTTTTGTCGGATTTCGGAATATTTTGGCTGGTTTTTGGAATGTTTTGGTTGGTTTTGATTTGTTTTTATGATGTTTTGCCTAGTTTTTTTGAATGTTTTGATCAGTTCTGGCTGGTTTTGTAGTATTTTGGCATCTTTTCAGAATGTTTTGATCAGTTTTGGCAGGTTCTAAAATATTTTGTTGGGTTTTCGGAATATTTTGGTTGGTTTTGATTTGTTTTTATGATGTTTTGGCGGGTTTTCGGAATGTTTTGGTTGGGTTTTAGAATGTTTAGTGTTCTCTTGTGTGGTTTTTATTGTGTTGGCAGGTTTTGGAATGTTTGGATTCCTTTTGGCGGGTTTTCAAATATTTTGGCGGGTATTTGGAATGTTTTGATGGGTATTCGGAATGTTTTGATTAGTTTTGACGGGTTTTGAAATATTTTGGCGGGTTTTTAGAAGGTTTTGATTTGTTTTGATTTGTTTTGATTCTGTTTAGCCCAGTTTTTGGTGTGTTTGGATTAGCTTTGGTGGGCTTTATCATGTTTTGGCAGGTTTTTTTGCATGTTTTGATCACTTCTGTCTGGTTTTCTATTTTGGCAGGTTTGAAAATATTTTTGGATTAGTTTTGGCGTGTTTTAAAATATTTTGTCTCTTTGGGCAGAGATGACAGTGGCAGTTGCGGTGCGCTCTGGGGCGCTCCTTCTGCGGAAAGACGCCTGGCAGCGGCACTTGGGACAGCTCCGCGTCTGCGTATTCTGCATTTCTCGCCTTCTGCATCTCAGCAAAATGCTTTGCCACTAGGTCTAGCAAGGAGAAACTGTGCCAGCTGAGTAGATGTAGCCCGGCCCGCCCTTTGAAGTTGACAAGTTCTTGGCATCTCAGAGCCTCAAGGGAAGAGCAAGGTTATGGATGGTAGGCTGGGGCAGAACTAGCAGCAAGCAGAGCAAAGTTGTCCAAGAATACCATCCATTCCAATGCTAATGGCAAGGCCAGTGGCAAGCCACTATCTTCTAGCAGTTTGAAAGGTGCAGACACAGTGCAGGTGTTGTGCGGCTTCCTTCTTGGCCTCCTAGAAGGTGCCACGCTCTCCGTCTCTTGCTTGCCAATATGTTGCCGTGTTCCTCTTATTGTTTGGTTTCTTTTGATTTGTTTTTCGGATGTTTTGGCGGGTTTTGGGAATGTTTTGGTTGGGTTTTAGAATGTTTTGTTTTCTCTTGTGTTGTTTATATTGTGTTGGCTGGTTTTGGAATGTTTGGATTCCTTTTGGTGTGTTTTCAAATATTTTGGCGGGGATTTGGAATGTTTTGGTTTGCTTTCATTTGTTTTGATTATGTTTTGGCAAGTTATTGAATGTTTTGATCCCTTCTGACTGGTTTTCTAGTATTTTGGCATCTTTTCAGAATGTTTTGATCAGTTTTGGCAGGTTCTAAACTATTTTGTCGGGTTTTTGGAATGTTTTGGTTGGTTTTGATTTGTTTTTATGATGTTTTGCCTAGTTTTTTTGAATGTTTTGATCAGTTCTGGCTGGTTTTGTAGTATTTTGGCATCTTTTCAGAATGTTTTGATCAGTTTTGGCAGGTTCTAAAATATTTTGTTGGGTTTTCGGAATATTTTGGTTGGTTTTGATTTGTTTTTATGATGTTTTGGCGGGTTTTCGGAATGTTTTGGTTGGGTTTTAGAATGTTTAGTGTTCTCTTGTGTGGTTTTTATTGTGTTGGCAGGTTTTGGAATGTTTGGATTCCTTTTGGCGGGTTTTCAAATATTTTGGCGGGTATTTGGAATGTTTTGGTGGGTATTCGGAATGTTTTGATTAGTTTTGACGGGTTTTGGAATATTTTGGCGGGTTTTTAGAAGGTTTTGATTTGTTTTGATTTGTTTTGATTCTGTTTAGCCCAGTTTTTTCGTGTGTTTGGATAAGCTTTGGTGGACTTTATCATGTGTTGGCAGGTTTTTTCCAATGTTTTCATCACTTCTGTCTGGTTTTCTATTTTGGCAGGTTTGAAAATATTTTTGGATTAGTTTTGGCGTGTTTTAAAATATTTTGTCTCTTTGGGCAGAGATGACGGTGGCGGTTGCGGTGCGCTCCGGGGCGCTCCTTCTGCGGAAAGACGCCTGGCAGCGGCACTTGGGACAGCTCCGCGTCTCCGTATTCTGCATTTCTCGCCTTCTGCATCTCAGCAAAATGCTTTGCCACTAGGTCTAGCAAGGAGAAACTGTGCCAGCTGAGTAGATGTAGCCCGGCCCGCCCTTTGAAGTTGAGAAGTTCTTGGCATCTCAGAGCCTCAAGGGAAGAGCAAGGTTATGGATGGTAGGCTGGGGCAGAACTAGCAGCAAGCAGAGCAAAGTTGTCCAAGAATACCATCCATTCCAATGCTAATGGCAATTGAAGAGGCAGGCCAGTGGCAAGCCACTATCTTCTAGCAGTTTGAAAGTTGCAGACACAGTGCAGGTGTTGTGCGGCTTCCTTCTTGGCCTCCTAGAAGGTGCCGCGCTCTCCGTCTCTTGCTTGCCAATATGTTCCCGTGTTCCTCTTATTGTTTGGTTTCTTTTGATTTGTTTTTCGGATGTTTTGGCGGGTTTTCGGAATGTTTTGGTTGGGTTTTAGAATGTTTTGTTTTCTCTTGTGTTGTTTATATTGTGTTGGCTGGTTTTGGAAGGTTTGGATTCCTTTTGGCGGGTTTTCAAATATTTTGGCGGGTATTTGGAATGTTTTGGTTTGCTTTCATTTGTTTTGATTATGTTTTGGCAAGTTATTGAATGTTTCGATCACTTCTGACTGGTTTTCTAGTATTTTGGCATCTTTTCAGAATGTTTTGATCAGTTTTGGCAGGTTCTAAACTATTTTGTCGGGTTTTTGGAAGGTTTTGGTTGGTTTTGATTTGTTTTTGTGATGTTTTGCCTAGTTTTTTTGAATGTTTTGATCAGTTCTGGCTGGTTTTCTAATGTTTTGGCATCTTTTCAGAATGTTTTGATCAGTTTTGACAGGTTCTAAAATATTTTGTTGGGTTTTCGGAATATTTTGGTTGGTTTTGATTTGTTTTTATGATGTTTTGGCGGGTTTTCGGAATGTTTTGGTTGGGTTTTAGAATGTTTGGTATTCTCTTGTGTGGTTTTTATTGTGTTGGCAGGTTTTGGAAGGTTTGGATTCCTTTTGGCGGGTTTTCAAATATTTTGGCGGGGATTTGGAATGTTTTGGTTTGCTTTCATTTGTTTTGATTATGTTTTGGCAAGTTATTGAATGTTTTGATCGCTTCTGACTGGTTTTCTAGTATTTTGGCATCTTTTCAGAATGTTTTGATCAGTTTTGGCAGGTTCTAAACTATTTTGTCGGGTTTCTGGAATGTTTTGGTTGGTTTTGATTTGTTTTTATGATGTTTTGCCTAGTTTTTTTGAATGTTTTGATCAGTTCTTGCTGGTTTTGTAGTATTTTGGCATCTTTTCAGAATGTTTTGATCAGTTTTGGCAGGTTCTAAAGTATTTTGTTGGGTTTTCGGAATATTTTGGTTGGTTTTGATTTGTTTTTATGATGATTTGGCGGGTTTTCGGAATGTTTTGGTTGGGTTTTAGAATGTTTAGTGTTCTCTTGTGTGGTTTTTATTGTGTTGGCAGGTTTTGGAATGTTTGGATTCCTTTTGGCGGGTTTTCAAATATTTTGGCGGGTATTTGGAATGTTTTGGTGGGTATTCGGAATGTTTTGATTAGTTTTGATGGGTTTTGGAATATTTTGGCGGGTTTTTAGAAGGTTTTGATTTGTTTTGATTTGTTTTGATTATGTTTAGCCCAGTTTTTCGGTGTGTTTGGATAAGCTTTGGTGGACTTTATCATGTTTTGGCAGGTTTTTTCCAATGTTTTGATCACTTCTGTCTGGTTTTCTATTTTGGCGGGTTTGAAAATATTTTTGGATTAGTTTTGGCGGGTTTTAAAATATTTTGTCTCTTTGGGCAGAGATAACGGTGGCGGTTCCGGTGCGCTCCGGGGCGATCCTTCTGCGGAAAGACGCCTGGCAGCGGCACTTGGGACAGCTCCGCGTCTGCGTATTCTGCATTTCTCGCCTTCTGCATCTCAGCAAAATGCTTTGCCACTAGGTCTAGCAAGGAGAAACTGTGCCAGCTGAGTAGATGTAGCCCGGCCCGCCCTTTGAAGTTGACAAGTTCTTGGCATCTCAGAGCCTCAAGGGAAGAGCAAGGTTATGGATGGTAGGCTGGGGCAGAATTAGCAGCAAGCAGAGCAAAGTTGTCCAAGAATACCTTCCATTGGAATGCTAATGGCAATTGAAGAGGCAGGCCAGTGGCAAGCCACTATCTTCTAGCAGTTTGAAAGGTGCAGACACAGTGCAGGTGTTGTGCGGCTTCCTTCTTGGCCTCCTAGAAGGTGCCGTGCTCTCCGTCTCTTGCTTGCCAATATGTTGCCATGTTCCTCTTATTGTTTGGTTTCTTTTGATTTGTTTTTAGGATGTTTTGGCGGGTTTTCAGAATGTTTTGGTGATGTTTTAGAGTGTTTTGTTTTCTCTTGTGTTGTTTTTATTGTGTTGGCTGGTTTTGGAATGTTTGGATTCGTTTTGGCGGGTTTTCAAATATTTTGGCGGGTATTTGGAATGTTTTGGTTTGCTTTCATTTGTTTTGATTATGTTTTGGCAAGTTATTGAATGTTTCGATCACTTCTGACTGGTTTTCTAGTATTTTGGCATCTTTTCAGAATGTTTTGATCAGTTTTGGCAGGTTCTAAACTATTTTGTCGGGTTTTTGGAATGTTTTGGTGGGTTTTGATTTGTTTTTATGATGTTTTGGTCGGATTTCGGAATATTTTGGCTGGTTTTTGGAATGTTTTGGTTGGTTTTGATTTGTTTTTATGATGTTTTGCCTAGTTTTTTTGAATGTTTTGATCAGTTCTGGCTGGTTTTGTAGTATTTTGGCATCTTTTCAGAATGTTTTGATCAGTTTTGGCAGGTTCTAAAGTATTTTGTTGGGTTTTCGGAATATTTTGGTTGGTTTTGATTTGTTTTTATGATGTTTTGGCGGGTTTTCGGAATGTTTTGGTTGGGTTTTAGAATGTTTAGTGTTCTCTTGTGTGGTTTTTATTGTGTTGGCAGGTTTTGGAATGTTTGGATTCCTTTTGGCGGGTTTTCAAATATTTTGGCGTGTATTTGGAATGTTTTGGTGGGTATTCGGAATGTTTTGATTAGTTTTGACGGGTTTTGGAATATTTTGGCGGGTTTTTAGAAGGTTTTGATTTGTTTTGATTTGTTTTGATTCTGTTTAGCCCAGTTTTTGGTGTGTTTGGATTAGCTTTGGTGGACTTTATCATGTTTTGGCAGGTTTTTTCCAATGTTTTGATCACTTCTGTCTGGTTTTCTATTTTGGCAGGTTTGAAAATATTTTTGGATTAGTTTTGGCGTGTTTTAAAATATTTTGTCTCTTTGGGCAGAGATGACAGTGGCAGTTGCGGTGCGCTCTGGGGCGCTCCTTCTGCGGAAAGACGCCTGGCAGCGGCACTTGGGACAGCTCCGCGTCTGCGTATTCTGCATTTCTCGCCTTCTGCATCTCAGCAAAATGCTTTGCCACTAGGTCTAGCAAGGAGAAACTGTGCCAGCTGAGTAGATGTAGCCCGGCCCGCCCTTTGAAGTTGACAAGTTCTTGGCATCTCAGAGCCTCAAGGGAAGAGCAAGGTTATGGATGGTAGGCTGGGGCAGAATTAGCAGCAAGCACAGCAAAGTTGTCCAAGAATACCTTCCATTGGAATGCTAATGGCAATTGAAGAGGCAGGCCAGTGGCAAGCCACTATCTTCTAGCAGTTTGAAAGGTGCAGACACAGTGCAGGTGTTGTGCGGCTTCCTTCTTGGCCTCCTAGAAGGTGCCGTGCTCTCCGTCTCTTGCTTGCCAATATGTTGCCGTGTTCCTCTTATTGTTTGGTTTCTTTTGATTTGTTTTTAGGATGTTTTGGCGGGTTTTCGGAATGTTTTGGTGATGTTTTAGAGTGTTTTGTTTTCTCTTGTGTTGTTTTTATTGTGTTGGCAGGTTTTGGAATGTTTGGATTCGTTTTGGCGGGTTTTCAAATATTTTGGCGGGTATTTGGAATGTTTTGGTTTGCTTTCATTTGTTTTGATTATGTTTTGGCAAGTTATTGAATGTTTTGATCGCTTCTGACTGGTTTTCTAGTATTTTGGCATCTTTTCAGAATGTTTTGATCAGTTTTGGCAGGTTCTAAACTATTTTGTCGGGTTTTTGGAATGTTTTGGTGGGTTTTGATTTGTTTTTATGATGTTTTGGCCGGATTTCGGAATATTTTGGCTGGTTTTTGGAATGTTTTGGTTGGTTTTGATTTGTTTTTATGATGTTTTGCCTAGTTTTTTTGAATGTTTTGATCAGTTCTGGCTGGTTTTGTAGTATTTTGGCATCTTTTCAGAATGTTTTGATCAGTTTTGGCAGGTTCTAAAATATTTTGTTGGGTTTTCGGAATATTTTGGTTGGTTTTGATTTGTTTTTATGATGTTTTGGCGGGTTTTCGGAATGTTTTGGTTGGGTTTTAGAATGTTTAGTGTTCTCTTGTGTGGTTTTTATTGTGTTGGCAGGTTTTGGAATGTTTGGATTCCTTTTGGCGGGTTTTCAAATATTTTGGCGTGTATTTGGAATGTTTTGGTGGGTATTCGGAATGTTTTGATTAGTTTTGACGGGTTTTGAAATATTTTGGCGGGTTTTTAGAAGGTTTTGATTTGTTTCGATTTGTTTTGATTCTGTTTAGCCCAGTTTTTGGTGTGTTTGGATTAGCTTTTTTGGGCTTTATCATGTTTTGGCAGGTTTTTTCCAATGTTTTGATCACTTCTGTCTGGTTTTCTATTTTGGCAGGTTTGAAAATATTTTTGGATTAGTTTTGGCGTGTTTTAAAATATTTTGTCTCTTTGGGCAGAGATGACAGTGGCAGTTGCGGTGCGCTCTGGGGCGCTCCTTCTGCGGAAAGACGCCTGGCAGCGGCACTTGGGACAGCTCCGCGTCTCCGTATTCTGCATTTCTCGCCTTCTGCATCTCAGCAAAATGCTTTGCCACTAGGTCTAGCAAGGAGAAACTGTGCCAGCTGAGTAGATGTAGCCCGGCCCGCCCTTTGAAGTTGACAAGTTCTTGGCATCTCAGAGCCTCAAGGGAAGAGCAAGGTTATGGATGGTAGGCTGGGGCAGAACTAGCAGCAAGCAGAGCAAAGTTGTCCAAGAATACCATCCATTCCAATGCTAATGGCAATTGAAGAGGCAGGCCAGTGGCAAGCCACTATCTTCTAGCAGTTTGAAAGGTGCAGACACAGTGCAGGTGTTGTGCGGCTTCCTTCTTGGCCTCCTAGAAGGTGCCGCGCTCTCCGTCTCTTGCTTGCCAATATGTTCCCGTGTTCCTCTTATTGTTTGGTTTCTTTTGATTTGTTTTTCGGATGTTTTGGCGGGTTTTCGGAATGTTTTGGTTGGGTTTTAGAATGTTTTGTTTTCTCTTGTGTTGTTTATATTGTGTTGGCTGGTTTTGGAATGTTTGGATTCCTTTTGGTGTGTTTTCAAATATTTTGGCGGGTATTTGGAATGTTTTGGTTTGCTTTCATTTGTTTTGATTATGTTTTGGCAAGTTATTGAATGTTTCGATCACTTCTGACTGGTTTTCTAGTATTTTGGCATCTTTTCAGAATGTTTTGATCAGTTTTGGCAGGTTCTAAACTATTTTGTCGGGTTTTTGGAAGGTTTTGGTTGGTTTTGATTTGTTTTTGTGATGTTTTGCCTAGTTTTTTTGAATGTTTTGATCAGTTCTGGCTGGTTTTCTAATGTTTTGGCATCTTTTCAGAATGTTTTGATCAGTTTTGGCAGGTTCTAAAATATTTTGTTGGGTTTTCGGAATATTTTGGTTGGTTTTGATTTGTTTTTATGATGTTTTGGCGGGTTTTCGGAATGTTTTGGTTGGGTTTTAGAGTGTTTAGTATTCTCTTGTGTGATTTTTATTGTGTTGGCAGGTTTTGGAATGTTTGGATTCCTTTTGGCGGGTTTTCAAATATTTTGGCGGGTATTTGGAATGTTTTGATTAGTTTTGACGGGTTTTGGAATATTTTGGCGGGTTTTTAGAAGGTTTTGATTTGTTTTGATTTGTTTTGATTCTGTTTAGCCCAGTTTTTTCGTGTGTTTGGATAAGCTTTGGTGGACTTTATCATGTTTTGGCAGGTTTTTTTGCATGTTTTGATCACTTCTGTCTGGTTTTCTATTTTGGCGGGTTTGAAAATATTTTTGGATTAGTTTTGGCGTGTTTTAAAATATTTTGTCTCTTTGGGCAGAGATGACGGTGGCGGTTGCGGTGCGCTCTGGGGCGCTCCTTCTGCGGAAAGACGCCTGGCAGCGGCACTTGGGACAGCTCCGCGTCTGCGTATTCTGCATTTCTCGCCTTCTGCATCTCAGCAAAATGCTTTGCCACTAGGTCTAGCAAGGAGAAACTGTGCCAGCTGAGTAGATGTAGCCCGGCCCGCCCTTTGAAGTTGACAAGTTCTTGGCATCTCAGAGCCTAAAGGGAAGAGCAAGGTTATGGATGGTAGGCTGGGGCAGAACTAGCAGCAAGCAGAGCAAAGTTGTCCAAGAATACCTTCCATTGGAATGCTAATGGCAATTGAAGAGGCAGGCCAGTGGCAAGCCACTATCTTCTAGCAGTTTGAAAGGTGCAGACACAGTGCAGGTGTTGTGCGGCTTCCTTCTTGGCCTCCTAGAAGGTGCCGTGCTCTCCGTCTCTTGCTTGCCAATATGTTGCCGTGTTCCTCTTATTGTTTGGTTTCTTTTGATTTGTTTTTAGGATGTTTTGGCGGGTTTTCGGAATGTTTTGGTGATGTTTTAGAGTGTTTTGTTTTCTCTTGTGTTGTTTTTATTGTGTTGGCAGGTTTTGGAATGTTTGGATTCGTTTTGGCGGGTTTTCAAATATTTTGGCGGGTATTTGGAATGTTTTGGTTTGCTTTCATTTGTTTTGATTATGTTTTGGCAAGTTATTGAATGTTTTGATCGCTTCTGACTGGTTTTCTAGTATTTTGGCATCTTTTCAGAATGTTTTGATCAGTTTTGGCAGGTTCTAAACTATTTTGTCGGGTTTTTGGAATGTTTTGGTGGGTTTTGATTTGTTTTTATGATGTTTTGGCCGGATTTCGGAATATTTTGGCTGGTTTTTGGAATGTTTTGGTTGGTTTTGATTTGTTTTTATGATGTTTTGCCTAGTTTTTTTGAATGTTTTGATCAGTTCTGGCTGGTTTTGTAGTATTTTGGCATCTTTTCAGAATGTTTTGATCAGTTTTGGCAGGTTCTAAAATATTTTGTTGGGTTTTCGGAATATTTTGGTTGGTTTTGATTTGTTTTTATGATGTTTTGGCGGGTTTTCGGAATGTTTTGGTTGGGTTTTAGAATGTTTAGTGTTCTCTTGTGTGGTTTTTATTGTGTTGGCAGGTTTTGGAATGTTTGGATTCCTTTTGGCGGGTTTTCAAATATTTTGGCGTGTATTTGGAATGTTTTGGTGGGTATTCGGAATGTTTTGATTAGTTTTGACGGGTTTTGGAATATTTTGGCGGGTTTTTAGAAGGTTTTGATTTGTTTTGATTTGTTTTGATTCTGTTTAGCCCAGTTTTTGGTGTGTTTGGATTAGCTTTGGTGGACTTTATCATGTTTTGGCAGGTTTTTTCCAATGTTTTGATCACTTCTGTCTGGTTTTCTATTTTGGCAGGTTTGAAAATATTTTTGGATTAGTTTTGGCGTGTTTTAAAATATTTTGTCTCTTTGGGCAGAGATGACAGTGGCAGTTGCGGTGCGCTCTGGGGCGCTCCTTCTGCGGAAAGACGCCTGGCAGCGGCACTTGGGACAGCTCCGCGTCTGCGTATTCTGCATTTCTCGCCTTCTGCATCTCAGCAAAATGCTTTGCCACTAGGTCTAGCAAGGAGAAACTGTGCCAGCTGAGTAGATGTAGCCCGGCCCGCCCTTTGAAGTTGACAAGTTCTTGGCATCTCAGAGCCTCAAGGGAAGAGCAAGGTTATGGATGGTAGGCTGGGGCAGAATTAGCAGCAAGCACAGCAAAGTTGTCCAAGAATACCTTCCATTGGAATGCTAATGGCAATTGAAGAGGCAGGCCAGTGGCAAGCCACTATCTTCTAGCAGTTTGAAAGGTGCAGACACAGTGCAGGTGTTGTGCGGCTTCCTTCTTGGCCTCCTAGAAGGTGCCGTGCTCTCCGTCTCTTGCTTGCCAATATGTTGCCGTGTTCCTCTTATTGTTTGGTTTCTTTTGATTTGTTTTTAGGATGTTTTGGCGGGTTTTCGGAATGTTTTGGTGATGTTTTAGAGTGTTTTGTTTTCTCTTGTGTTGTTTTTATTGTGTTGGCAGGTTTTGGAATGTTTGGATTCGTTTTGGCGGGTTTTCAAATATTTTGGCGGGTATTTGGAATGTTTTGGTTTGCTTTCATTTGTTTTGATTATGTTTTGGCAAGTTATTGAATGTTTTGATCACTTCTGACTGGTTTTCTAGTATTTTGGCATCTTTTCAGAATGTTTTGATCAGTTTTGGCAGGTTCTAAACTATTTTGTCGGGTTTCTGGAATGTTTTGGTGGGTTTTGATTTGTTTTTATTATGTTTTGTCGGATTTCGGAATATTTTGGCTGGTTTTTGGAATGTTTTGGTTGGTTTTGATTTGTTTTTATGATGTTTTGCCTAGTTTTTTTGAATGTTTTGATCAGTTCTGGCTGGTTTTGTAGTATTTTGGCATCTTTTCAGAATGTTTTGATCAGTTTTGGCAGGTTCTAAAATATTTTGTTGGGTTTTCGGAATATTTTGGTTGGTTTTGATTTGTTTTTATGATGTTTTGGCGGGTTTTCGGAATGTTTTGGTTGGGTTTTAGAATGTTTAGTGTTCTCTTGTGTGGTTTTTATTGTGTTGGCAGGTTTTGGAATGTTTGGATTCCTTTTGGCGGGTTTTCAAATATTTTGGCGTGTATTTGGAATGTTTTGGTGGGTATTCGGAATGTTTTGATTAGTTTTGACGGGTTTTGGAATATTTTGGCGGGTTTTTAGAAGGTTTTGATTTGTTTTGATTTGTTTTGATTCTGTTTAGCCCAGTTTTTGGTGTGTTTGGATTAGCTTTTTTGGGCTTTATCATGTTTTGGCAGGTTTTTTCCAATGTTTTGATCACTTCTGTCTGGTTTTCTATTTTGGCAGGTTTGAAAATATTTTTGGATTAGTTTTGGCGTGTTTTAAAATATTTTGTCTCTTTGGGCAGAGATGACAGTGGCAGTTGCGGTGCGCTCTGGGGCGCTCCTTCTGCGGAAAGACGCCTGGCAGCGGCACTTGGGACAGCTCCGCGTCTGCGTATTCTGCATTTCTCGCCTTCTGCATCTCAGCAAAATGCTTTGCCACTAGGTCTAGCAAGGAGAAACTGTGCCAGCTGAGTAGATGTAGCCCGGCCCGCCCTTTGAAGTTGACAAGTTCTTGGCATCTCAGAGCCTCAAGGGAAGAGCAAGGTTATGGATGGTAGGCTGGGGCAGAACTAGCAGCAAGCAGAGCAAAGTTGTCCAAGAATACCATCCATTCCAATGCTAATGGCAATTGAAGAGGCAGGCCAGTGGCAAGCCACTATCTTCTAGCAGTTTGAAAGGTGCAGACACAGTGCAGGTGTTGTGCGGCTTCCTTCTTGGCCTCCTAGAAGGTGCCGCGCTCTCCGTCTCTTGCTTGCCAATATGTTCCCGTGTTCCTCTTATTGTTTGGTTTCTTTTGATTTGTTTTTCGGATGTTTTGGCGGGTTTTCGGAATGTTTTGGTTGGGTTTTAGAATGTTTTGTTTTCTCTTGTGTTGTTTATATTGTGTTGGCTGGTTTTGGAATGTTTGGATTCCTTTTGGTGTGTTTTCAAATATTTTGGCGGGTATTTGGAATGTTTTGGTTTGCTTTCATTTGTTTTGATTATGTTTTGGCAAGTTATTGAATGTTTCGATCACTTCTGACTGGTTTTCTAGTATTTTGGCATCTTTTCAGAATGTTTTGATCAGTTTTGGCAGGTTCTAAACTATTTTGTCGGGTTTTTGGAAGGTTTTGGTTGGTTTTGATTTGTTTTTGTGATGTTTTGCCTAGTTTTTTTGAATGTTTTGATCAGTTCTGGCTGGTTTTCTAATGTTTTGGCATCTTTTCAGAATGTTTTGATCAGTTTTGGCAGGTTCTAAAATATTTTGTTGGGTTTTCGGAATATTTTGGTTGGTTTTGATTTGTTTTTATGATGTTTTGGCGGGTTTTCGGAATGTTTTGGTGATGTTTTAGAGTGTTTAGTATTCTCTTGTGTGATTTTTATTGTGTTGGCAGGTTTTGGAATGTTTGGATTCCTTTTGGCGGGTTTTCAAATATTTTGGCGGGTATTTGGAATGTTTTGATTAGTTTTGACGGGTTTTGGAATATTTTGGCGGGTTTTTAGAAGGTTTTGATTTGTTTTGATTTGTTTTGATTCTGTTTAGCCCAGTTTTTTCGTGTGTTTGGATAAGCTTTGGTGGACTTTATCATGTTTTGGCAGGTTTTTTCCAATGTTTTGATCACTTCTGTCTGGTTTTCTATTTTGGCAGGTTTGAAAATATTTTTGGATTAGTTTTGGCGTGTTTTAAAATATTTTGTCTCTTTGGGCAGAGATGACAGTGGCAGTTGCGGTGCGCTCTGGGGCGCTCCTTCTGCGGAAAGACGCCTGGCAGCGGCACTTGGGACAGCTCCGCGTCTGCGTATTCTGCATTTCTCGCCTTCTGCATCTCAGCAAAATGCTTTGCCACTAGGTCTAGCAAGGAGAAACTGTGCCAGCTGAGTAGATGTAGCCCGGCCCGCCCTTTGAAGTTGACAAGTTCTTGGCATCTCAGAGCCTAAAGGGAAGAGCAAGGTTATGGATGGTAGGCTGGGGCAGAACTAGCAGCAAGCAGAGCAAAGTTGTCCAAGAATACCTTCCATAGGAATGCTAATGGCAATTGAAGAGGCAGGCCAGTGGCAAGCCACTATCTTCTAGCAGTTTGAAAGGTGCAGACACAGTGCAGGTGTTGTGCGGCTTCCTTCTTGGCCTCCTAGATGGTGCCGTGCTCTCCGTCTCTTGCTTGCCAATATGTTGCCGTGTTCCTCTTATTGTTTGGTTTCTTTTGATTTGTTTTTAGGATGTTTTGGCGGGTTTTCGGAATGTTTTGGTGATGTTTTAGAGTGTTTTGTTTTCTCTTGTGTTGTTTTTATTGTGTTGGCAGGTTTTGGAATGTTTGGATTCGTTTTGGCGGGTTTTCAAATATTTTGGCGGGTATTTGGAATGTTTTGGTTTGCTTTCATTTGTTTTGATTATGTTTTGGCAAGTTATTGAATGTTTCGATCACTTCTGACTGGTTTTCTAGTATTTTGGCATCTTTTCAGAATGTTTTGATCAGTTTTGGCAGGTTCTAAACTATTTTGTCGGGTTTTTGGAAGGTTTTGGTGGGTTTTGATTTGTTTTTGTGATGTTTTGCCTAGTTTTTTTGAATGTTTTGATCAGTTCTGGCTGGTTTTCTAATGTTTTGGCATCTTTTCAGAATGTTTTGATCAGTTTTGGCAGGTTCTAAAATATTTTTTTGGGTTTTCGGAATATTTTGGTTGGTTTTGATTTGTTTTTAGGATGTTTTGGCGGGTTTTCGGAATGTTTTGGTTGGGTTTTAGAGTGTTTAGTATTCTCTTGTGTGATTTTTATTGTGTTGGCAGGTTTTGGAATGTTTGGATTCCTTTTGGCGGGTTTTCAAATATTTTGGCGGGTATTTGGAATGTTTTTGGTGGGTATTCGGAATGTTTTGATTAGTTTTGACGGGTTTTGGAATATTTTGGCGGGTTTTTAGAAGGTTTTGATTTGTTTTGATTTGTTTTGATTCTGTTTAGCCCAGTTTTTTCGTGTGTTTGGATAAGCTTTGGTGGACTTTATCATGTTTTGGCAGGTTTTTTTGCATGTTTTGATCACTTCTGTCTGGTTTTCTATTTTGGCGGGTTTGAAAATATTTTTGGATTAGTTTTGGCGTGTTTTAAAATATTTTGTCTCTTTGGGCAGAGATGACGGTGGCGGTTGCGGTGTGCTCCGGGGCGCTCCTTCTGCGGAAAGACGCCTGGCAGCGGCACTTGGGACAGCTCCGCGTCTGCGTATTCTGCATTTCTCGCCTTCTGCATCTCAGCAAAATGCTTTGCCACTAGGTCTAGCAAGGAGAAACTGTGCCAGCTGAGTAGATGTAGCCCAGCCCGCCCTTTGAAGTTGACAAGTTCTTGGCATCTCAGAGCCTAAAGGGAAGAGCAAGGTTATGGATGGTAGGCTGGGGCAGAACTAGCAGCAAGCAGAGCAAAGTTGTCCAAGAATACCTTCCATTGGAATGCTAATGGCAATTGAAGAGGCAGGCCAGTGGCAAGCCACTATCTTCTAGCAGTTTGAAAGGTGCAGACACAGTGCAGGTGTTGTGCGGCTTCCTTCTTGGCCTCCTAGAAGGTGCCGTGCTCTCCGTCTCTTGCTTGCCAATATGTTGCCGTGTTCCTCTTATTGTTTGGTTTCTTTTGATTTGTTTTTAGGATGTTTTGGTGGGTTTTCGGAATGTTTTGGTGATGTTTTAGAGTGTTTTGTTTTCTCTTGTGTTGTTTTTATTGTGTTGGCAGGTTTTGGAATGTTTGGATTCGTTTTGGCGGGTTTTCAAATATTTTGGCGGGTATTTGGAATGTTTTGGTTTGCTTTCATTTGTTTTGATTATGTTTTGGCAAGTTATTGAATGTTTTGATCGCTTCTGACTGGTTTTCTAGTATTTTGGCATCTTTTCAGAATGTTTTGATCAGTTTTGGCAGGTTCTAAACTATTTTGTCGGGTTTTTGGAATGTTTTGGTTGGTTTTGATTTGTTTTTATGATGTTTTGGCCGGATTTCGGAATATTTTGGCTGGTTTTTGGAATGTTTTGGTTGGTTTTGATTTGTTTTTATGATGTTTTGCCTAGTTTTTTTGAATGTTTTGATCAGTTCTGGCTGGTTTTCTAATGTTTTGGCATCTTTTCAGAATGTTTTGATCAGTTTTGGCAGGTTCTAAAATATTTTGTTGGGTTTTCGGAATATTTTGGTTGGTTTTGATTTGTTTTTATGATGTTTTGGCGGGTTTTCGGAATGTTTTGGTTGGGTTTTAGAATGTTTAGTGTTCTCTTGTGTGGTTTTTATTGTGTTGGCAGGTTTTGGAATGTTTGGATTCCTTTTGGCGGGTTTTCAAATATTTTGGCGTGTATTTGGAATGTTTTGGTGGGTATTCGGAATGTTTTGATTAGTTTTGACGGGTTTTGGAATATTTTGGCGGGTTTTTAGAAGGTTTTGATTTGTTTTGATTTGTTTTGATTCTGTTTAGCCCAGTTTTTGGTGTGTTTGGATTAGCTTTGGTGGACTTTATCATGTTTTGGCAGGTTTTTTCCAATGTTTTGATCACTTCTGTCTGGTTTTCTATTTTGGCGGGTTTGAAAATATTTTTGGATTAGTTTTGGCGTGTTTTAAAATATTTTGTCTCTTTGGGCAGAGATGACAGTGGCAGTTGCGGTGCGCTCTGGGGCGCTCCTTCTGCGGAAAGACGCCTGGCAGCGGCACTTGGGACAGCTCCGCGTCTGCGTATTCTGCATTTCTCGCCTTCTGCATCTCAGCAAAATGCTTTGCCACTAGGTCTAGCAAGGAGAAACTGTGCCAGCTGAGTAGATGTAGCCCGGCCCGCCCTTTGAAGTTGACAAGTTCTTGGCATCTCAGAGCCTAAAGGGAAGAGCAAGGTTATGGATGGTAGGCTGGGGCAGAACTAGCAGCAAGCAGAGCACAGTTGTCCAAGAATACCTTCCATAGGAATGCTAATGGCAATTGAAGAGGCAGGCCAGTGGCAAGCCACTATCTTCTAGCAGTTTGAAAGGTGCAGACACAGTGCAGGTGTTGTGCGGCTTCCTTCTTGGCCTCCTAGATGGTGCCGTGCTCTCCGTCTCTTGCTTGCCAATATGTTGCCGTGTTCCTCTTATTGTTTGGTTTCTTTTGATTTGTTTTTAGGATGTTTTGGCGGGTTTTCGGAATGTTTTGGTGATGTTTTAGAGTGTTTTGTTTTCTCTTGTGTTGTTTTTATTGTGTTGGCAGGTTTTGGAATGTTTGGATTCGTTTTGTCGGGTTTTCAAATATTTTGGCGGGTATTTGGAATGTTTTGGTTTGCTTTCATTTGTTTTGATTATGTTTTGGCAAGTTATTGAATGTTTTGATCGCTTCTGACTGGTTTTCTAGTATTTTGGCATCTTTTCAGAATGTTTTGATCAGTTTTGGCAGGTTCTAAACTATTTTGTCGGGTTTTTGGAATGTTTTGGTGGGTTTTGATTTGTTTTTATGATGTTTTGGCTGGATTTCGGAATATTTTGGCTGGTTTTTGGAATGTTTTGGTTGGTTTTGATTTGTTTTTATGATGTTTTGCCTAGTTTTTTTGAATGTTTTGATCAGTTCTGGCTGGTTTTCTAATGTTTTGGCATCTTTTCAGAATGTTTTGATCAGTTTTGACAGGTTCTAAAATATTTTGTTGGGTTTTCGGAATATTTTGGTTGGTTTTGATTTGTTTTTATGATGTTTTGGCGGGTTTTCGGAATGTTTTGGTTGGGTTTTAGAATGTTTGGTATTCTCTTGTGTGGTTTTTATTGTGTTGGCAGGTTTTGGAAGGTTTGGATTCCTTTTGGCGGGTTTTCAAATATTTTGGCGGGGATTTGGAATGTTTTGGTTTGCTTTCATTTGTTTTGATTATGTTTTGGCAAGTTATTGAATGTTTTGATCGCTTCTGACTGGTTTTCTAGTATTTTGGCATCTTTTCAGAATGTTTTGATCAGTTTTGGCAGGTTCTAAACTATTTTGTCGGGTTTCTGGAATGTTTTGGTTGGTTTTGATTTGTTTTTATGATGTTTTGCCTAGTTTTTTTGAATGTTTTGATCAGTTCTGGCTGGTTTTGTAGTATTTTGGCATCTTTTCAGAATGTTTTGATCAGTTTTGGCAGGTTCTAAAATATTTTGTTGGGTTTTCGGAATATTTTGGTTGGTTTTGATTTGTTTTTATGATGTTTTGGCGGGTTTTCGGAATGTTTTGGTTGGGTTTTAGAATGTTTAGTGTTCTCTTGTGTGGTTTTTATTGTGTTGGCAGGTTTTGGAATGTTTGGATTCCTTTTGGCGGGTTTTCAAATATTTTGGCGTGTATTTGGAATGTTTTGGTGGGTATTCGGAATGTTTTGATTAGTTTTGACGGGTTTTGGAATATTTTGGCGGGTTTTTAGAAGGTTTTGATTTGTTTTGATTTGTTTTGATTCTGTTTAGCCCAGTTTTTGGTGTCTTTGGATTAGCTTTGGTGGACTTTATCATGTTTTGGCAGGTTTTTTCCAATGTTTTGATCACTTCTGTCTGGTTTTCTATTTTGGCAGGTTTGAAAATATTTTTGGATTAGTTTTGGCGTGTTTTAAAATATTTTGTCTCTTTGGGCAGAGATGACAGTGGCAGTTGCGGTGCGCTCTGGGGCGCTCCTTCTGCGGAAAGACGCCTGGCAGCGGCACTTGGGACAGCTCCGCGTCTGCGTATTCTGCATTTCTCGCCTTCTGCATCTCAGCAAAATGCTTTGCCACTAGGTCTAGCAAGGAGAAACTGTGCCAGCTGAGTAGATGTAGCCCGGCCCGCCCTTTGAAGTTGACAAGTTCTTGGCATCTCAGAGCCTAAAGGGAAGAGCAAGGTTATGGATGGTAGGCTGGGGCAGAACTAGCAGCAAGCAGAGCACAGTTGTCCAAGAATACCTTCCATAGGAATGCTAATGGCAATTGAAGAGGCAGGCCAGTGGCAAGCCACTAGCTTCTAGCAGTTTGAAAGGTGCAGACACAGTGCAGGTGTTGTGCGGCTTCCTTCTTGGCCTCCTAGATGGTGCCGTGCTCTCCGTCTCTTGCTTGCCAATATGTTGCCGTGTTCCTCTTATTGTTTGGTTTCTTTTGATTTGTTTTTAGGATGTTTTGGCGGGTTTTCGGAATGTTTTGGTGATGTTTTAGAGTGTTTTGTTTTCTCTTGTGTTGTTTTTATTGTGTTGGCAGGTTTTGGAATGTTTGGATTCGTTTTGGCGGGTTTTCAAATATTTTGGCGGGTATTTGGAATATTTTGGTTTGCTTTCATTTGTTTTGATTATGTTTTGGCAAGTTATTGAATGTTTTGATCGCTTCTGACTGGTTTTCTAGTATTTTGGCATCTTTTCAGAATGTTTTGATCAGTTTTGGCAGGTTCTAAACTATTTTGTCGGGTTTTTGGAATGTTTTGGTGGGTTTTGATTTGTTTTTATGATGTTTTGGCTGGATTTCGGAATATTTTGGCTGGTTTTTGGAATGTTTTGGTTGGTTTTGATTTGTTTTTATGATGTTTTGCCTAGTTTTTTTGAATGTTTTGATCAGTTCTGGCTGGTTTTGTAGTATTTTGGCATCTTTTCAGAATGTTTTGATCAGTTTTGGCAGGTTCTAAAATATTTTGTTGGGTTTTCGGAATATTTTGGTTGGTTTTGATTTGTTTTTATGATGTTTTGGCGGGTTTTCGGAATGTTTTGGTTGGGTTTTAGAATGTTTAGTGTTCTCTTGTGTGGTTTTTATTGTGTTGGCAGGTTTTGGAATGTTTGGATTCCTTTTGGCGGGTTTTCAAATATTTTGGCGTGTATTTGGAATGTTTTGGTGGGTATTCGGAATGTTTTGATTAGTTTTGACGGGTTTTGGAATATTTTGGCGGGTTTTTAGAAGGTTTTGATTTGTTTCGATTTGTTTTGATTCTGTTTAGCCCAGTTTTTGGTGTCTTTGGATTAGCTTTGGTGGACTTTATCATGTTTTGGCAGGTTTTTTCCAATGTTTTGATCACTTCTGTCTGGTTTTCTATTTTGGCAGGTTTGAAAATATTTTTGGATTAGTTTTGGCATGTTTTAAAATATTTTGTCTCTTTGGGCAGAGATGACAGTGGCAGTTGCGGTGCGCTCTGGGGCGCTCCTTCTGCGGAAAGACGCCTGGCAGCGGCACTTGGGACAGCTCCGCGTCTGCGTATTCTGCATTTCTCGCCTTCTGCATCTCAGCAAAATGCTTTGCCACTAGGTCTAGCAAGGAGAAACTGTGCCAGCTGAGTAGATGTAGCCCGGCCCGCCCTTTGAAGTTGACAAGTTCTTGGCATCTCAGAGCCTAAAGGGAAGAGCAAGGTTATGGATGGTAGGCTGGGGCAGAACTAGCAGCAAGCAGAGCACAGTTGTCCAAGAATACCTTCCATAGGAATGCTAATGGCAATTGAAGAGGCAGGCCAGTGGCAAGCCACTAGCTTCTAGCAGTTTGAAAGGTGCAGACACAGTGCAGGTGTTGTGCGGCTTCCTTCTTGGCCTCCTAGATGGTGCCGTGCTCTCCGTCTCTTGCTTGCCAATATGTTGCCGTGTTCCTCTTATTGTTTGGTTTCTTTTGATTTGTTTTTAGGATGTTTTGGCGGGTTTTCGGAATGTTTTGGTGATGTTTTAGAGTGTTTTGTTTTCTCTTGTGTTGTTTTTATTGTGTTGGCAGGTTTTGGAATGTTTGGATTCGTTTTGGCGGGTTTTCAAATATTTTGGCGGGTATTTGGAATATTTTGGTTTGCTTTCATTTGTTTTGATTATGTTTTGGCAAGTTATTGAATGTTTTGATCGCTTCTGACTGGTTTTCTAGTATTTTGGCATCTTTTCAGAATGTTTTGATCAATTTTGGCAGGTTCTAAACTATTTTGTCGGGTTTTTGGAATGTTTTGGTGGGTTTTGATTTGTTTTTATGATGTTTTGGCTGGATTTCGGAATATTTTGGCTGGTTTTTGGAATGTTTTGGTTGGTTTTGATTTGTTTTTATGATGTTTTGCCTAGTTTTTTTGAATGTTTTGATCAGTTCTGGCTGGTTTTGTAGTATTTTGGCATCTTTTCAGAATGTTTTGATCAGTTTTGGCAGGTTCTAAAATATTTTGTTGGGTTTTCGGAATATTTTGGTTGGTTTTGATTTGTTTTTATGATGTTTTGGCGGGTTTTCGGAATGTTTTGGTTGGGTTTTAGAATGTTTAGTGTTCTCTTGTGTGGTTTTTATTGTGTTGGCAGGTTTTGGAATGTTTGGATTCCTTTTGGCGGGTTTTCAAATATTTTGGCGTGTATTTGGAATGTTTTGGTGGGTATTCGGAATGTTTTGATTAGTTTTGACGGGTTTTGGAATATTTTGGCGGGTTTTTAGAAGGTTTTGATTTGTTTCGATTTGTTTTGATTCTGTTTAGCCCAGTTTTTGGTGTCTTTGGATTAGCTTTGGTGGACTTTATCATGTTTTGGCAGGTTTTTTCCAATGTTTTGATCACTTCTGTCTGGTTTTCTATTTTGGCAGGTTTGAAAATATTTTTGGATTAGTTTTGGCATGTTTTAAAATATTTTGTCTCTTTGGGCAGAGATGACAGTGGCAGTTGCGGTGCGCTCTGGGGCGCTCCTTCTGCGGAAAGACGCCTGGCAGCGGCACTTGGGACAGCTCCGCGTCTGCGTATTCTGCATTTCTCGCCTTCTGCATCTCAGCAAAATGCTTTGCCACTAGGTCTAGCAAGGAGAAACTGTGCCAGCTGAGTAGATGTAGCCCGGCCCGCCCTTTGAAGTTGACAAGTTCTTGGCATCTCAGAGCCTAAAGGGAAGAGCAAGGTTATGGATGGTAGGCTGGGGCAGAACTAGCAGCAAGCAGAGCACAGTTGTCCAAGAATACCTTCCATAGGAATGCTAATGGCAATTGAAGAGGCAGGCCAGTGGCAAGCCACTAGCTTCTAGCAGTTTGAAAGGTGCAGACACAGTGCAGGTGTTGTGCGGCTTCCTTCTTGGCCTCCTAGATGGTGCCGTGCTCTCCGTCTCTTGCTTGCCAATATGTTGCCGTGTTCCTCTTATTGTTTGGTTTCTTTTGATTTGTTTTTAGGATGTTTTGGCGGGTTTTCGGAATGTTTTGGTGATGTTTTAGAGTGTTTTGTTTTCTCTTGTGTTGTTTTTATTGTGTTGGCAGGTTTTGGAATGTTTGGATTCGTTTTGGCGGGTTTTCAAATATTTTGGCGGGTATTTGGAATATTTTGGTTTGCTTTCATTTGTTTTGATTATGTTTTGGCAAGTTATTGAATGTTTTGATCGCTTCTGACTGGTTTTCTAGTATTTTGGCATCTTTTCAGAATGTTTTGATCAGTTTTGGCAGGTTCTAAACTATTTTGTCGGGTTTTTGGAATGTTTTGGTGGGTTTTGATTTGTTTTTATGATGTTTTGGCTGGATTTCGGAATATTTTGGCTGGTTTTTGGAATGTTTTGGTTGGTTTTGATTTGTTTTTATGATGTTTTGCCTAGTTTTTTTGAATGTTTTGATCAGTTCTGGCTGGTTTTGTAGTATTTTGGCATCTTTTCAGAATGTTTTGATCAGTTTTGGCAGGTTCTAAAATATTTTGTTGGGTTTTCGGAATATTTTGGTTGGTTTTGATTTGTTTTTATGATGTTTTGGCGGGTTTTCGGAATGTTTTGGTTGGGTTTTAGAATGTTTAGTGTTCTCTTGTGTGGTTTTTATTGTGTTGGCAGGTTTTGGAATGTTTGGATTCCTTTTGGCGGGTTTTCAAATATTTTGGCGTGTATTTGGAATGTTTTGGTGGGTATTCGGAATGTTTTGATTAGTTTTGACGGGTTTTGGAATATTTTGGCGGGTTTTTAGAAGGTTTTGATTTGTTTTGATTTGTTTTGATTCTGTTTAGCCCAGTTTTTGGTGTGTTTGGATTAGCTTTGGTGGACTTTATCATGTTTTGGCAGGTTTTTTCCAATGTTTTGATCACTTCTGTCTGGTTTTCTATTTTGGCAGGTTTGAAAATATTTTTGGATTAGTTTTGGCGTGTTTTAAAATATTTTGTCTCTTTGGGCAGAGATGACAGTGGCAGTTGCGGTGCGCTCCGGGGCGCTCCTTCTGCGGAAAGACGCCTGGCAGCGGCACATGGGACAGCTCCGCGTCTGCGTATTCTGCATTTCTCGCCTTCTGCATCTCAGCAAAATGCTTTGCCACTAGGTCTAGCAAGGAGAAACTGTGCCAGCTGAGTAGATGTAGCCCGGCCCGCCCTTTGAAGTTGACAAGTTCTTGGCATCTCAGAGCCTAAAGGGAAGAGCAAGGTTATGGATGGTAGGCTGGGGCAGAACTAGCAGCAAGCAGAGCACAGTTGTCCAAGAATACCTTCCATAGGAATGCTAATGGCAATTGAAGAGGCAGGCCAGTGGCAAGCCACTATCTTCTAGCAGTTTGAAAGGTGCAGACACAGTGCAGGTGTTGTGCGGCTTCCTTCTTGGCCTCCTAGAAGGTGCCGCGCTCTCCGTCTCTTGCTTGCCAATATGTTGCCGTGTTCCTCTTATTGTTTGGTTTCTTTTGATTTGTTTTGGCGGGTTTTTGGAATGTTTTAGTGATGTTTTAGAGTGTTTTGTTTTCTCTTGTGTTGTTTTTATTGTGTTGGCAGGTTTTGGAATGTTTGGATTCGTTTTGGCGGGTTTTCAAATATTCTGGCGGGTATTTGGAATGTTTTGGTTTGCTTTCATTTGTTTTGATTATGTTTTGGCAAGTTATTGAATGTTTTGATCGCTTCTGACTGGTTTTCTAGTATTTTGGCATCTTTTCAGAATGTTTTGATCAGTTTTGGCAGGTTCTAAACTATTTTGTTGGGTTTTTGGAATGTTTTGGTTGGTTTTGATTTGTTTTTATGAGGTTTTGGCTGGATTTCGGAATATTTTGGCTGGTTTTTGGAATGTTTTGGTTGGTTTTGATTTGTTTTTATGATGTTTTGCCTAGTTTTTTTGAATGTTTTGATCAGTTCTGGCTGGTTTTGTAGTATTTTGGCATCTTTTCAGAATGTTTTGATCAGTTTTGGCAGGTTCTAAAATATTTTGTTGGGTTTACGGAATATTTTGTTTGGTTTTGATTTGTTTTTATGATGATTTGGCGGGTTTTCGGAATGTTTTGGTTGGGTTTTAGAATGTTTAGTGTTCTCTTGTGTGGTTTTTATTTTGTTGGCAGTTTTTGGAAGGTTTGGATTCCTTTTGGCGGGTTTTCAAATATTTTGGCGGGTATTTGGAATGTTTTGGTTTGCTTTCATTTGTTTTGATTATGTTTTGGCAAGTTATTTTAAAGTTTTGATCAATTCTGACCTGTTTTCTAGTATTTTGGCATCTTTTCAGAATGTTTTGATCAGTTTTGGCAGGTTCTAAACTATTTTGTTGGGTTTCTGGAATGTTTTGGTTGGTTTTGATTTGTTTTTATTATGTTTTGGCTGGATTTCATAATATTTTGGCTGCGTTTTGGAATGTTTTGGTTGGTTTTGACTTGTTTTTATGATGTTTTGCCAAGGTTTTGGAATGTTTTGATCAGTTCTGGCTGGTTTTCTAATGTTTTGGCATCTTTTCAGAATGTTTTGATCAGTTTTGGAGGTCTAAATTATTTTGGCGGGTTTTCGGAATATTTTGGTTGGTTTTGATTTTTTTTGATGAAGTTTTGGCAGGTTTTCGGAATGTTTTGGTTGGGCTTTAGAATGTTTAGTATTCTCTTGTGTTGTTTTTCTTGTGTTGGCAGGTTTTGGAATGTTTGAATTCATTTTGGCGGGTTTTCGGAATATTTTGGCAGGTATTTGGCGTGTTTTGGCGGGTATTTGGAATGTTTTGATTAGTTTTGACGGGTTTTGGAATATTTTGGTGGTTTTTAGAACATTTTGATTAGTTTTGATTTGTTTTGATTCTGTATAGCCCAGTTTTTGGTGTGTTTGGATTAGCTTTGGTGGGCTTTCTCGTGTTTTGGCTGGTTTTTTCGAATGTTTTGATCACTTCTGTCTGGTTCTCTATTTTGGCAGGTTTGAAAATATTTTTGGATTAGCTTTGGCGGGTTTTAAAATATTTTGGCTCTTTGCTGCGCAGAGATGACGGTGGTGGTTGCGGTGCGCTCCGGGGCGCTCCTTCTGCGGAAAGACGCCTGGCAGCGGCACTTGGGACAGCTCCGCATCTCCGTATTCTGCATTTCTTGCCTTCTGCATCTCAGCAAAATGCTTTGCCACTAGGTCTAGCAAGGAGAAACTGTGCCAGCTGAGTAGATGTAGCCCGGCCCGCCCTTTGAAGTTGAGAAGTTCTTGGCATCTCAGAGCCTCAAGGGAAGAGCAAGGTTATTTATGGTAGGCGGGGGCAGAACTAGCAGCAAGCAGAGCACAGTTTTAGAAGAATACCTTCCATTGGAATGCTAATGGCAATTGAAGAGGCAGGCCAGTGGCAAGCAGTTTGAAAGGTGCAGACACAGTGCAGGTGTTGTGCGGCTTCCTTCTTGGCCTCCTAGAAGGTGCCGCGCTCTCCGTCTCTTGCTTGCCAATATGTTGCCGTGTTCCTCCTATTGTTTGGTTTCTTTTGATTTGGGTTTAGGATGTTTTGGCGGGTTTTCGGAATGTTTTGGTGATGTTTTAGAGTGTTTTGTTTTCTCTTGTGTTGTTTATATTGTGTTGGCTGGTTTTGGAATGTTTGGATTCGTTTTGGCGGGTTTTCAAATATTTTGGCGGGTATTTGGAATGTTTTGGTTTGCTTTCATTTGTTTTGATTATGTTTTGGCAAGTTATTGAATGTTTTGATCGCTTCTGACTGGTTTTCTAGTATTTTGGCATCTTTTCAGAATGTTTTGATCAGTTTTGGCAGGTTCTAAACTATTTTGTCGGGTTTTTGGAATTTTTTTTTTGCTTTCATTTGTTTTTATTATGTTTTGGCCGGATTTCGGAATATTTTGGCTGGTTTTTGGAATGTTTTGGTTGGTTTTGATTTGTTTTTATGATGTTTTGCCAAGTTTCTTGAATGTTTTGATCAGTTTTGACTGGTTTTCTAATGTTTTGGCATCTTTTCAGAATGTTTTGATCAGTTTTGGCAGGTTCTAAACTATTTTGTCGGGTTTCTGGAATGTTTTGGTTGGTTTTGATTTGTTTTTATGATGTTTTGGCGGGTTTTCGGAATGTTTTGGTTGGGTTTTAGAATGTTTAGTATTCTCTTGTGTGGTTTTTATTGTGTTGGCAGGTTTTGGAATGTTTGGATTCCTTTTGGTGGGTTTTCAAATATTTTGGCGGGTATTTGGAATGTTTTGGTGGGTATTCGGAATGTTTTGATTAGTTTTGACGGGTTTTGAAATATTTTGGCGGGTTTTTAGAAGGTTTTGATTTGTTTTGATTTGTTTTGATTCTGTTTAGCCCAGTTTTTCGGTGTCTTTGGATTAGCTTTGGTGGACTTTATCATGTTTTGGCAGGTTTTTTCCAATGTTTTGATCACTTCTGTCTGGTTTTCTATTTTGGCGGGTTTGAAAATATTTTTGGATTAGTTTTGGCGTGTTTTAAAATATTTTGTCTCTTTGGGCAGAGATGACGGTGGCGGTTGCGGTGCGCTCCGGGGCGCTCCTTCTGCGGAAAGACGCCTGGCAGCGGCACTTGGGACAGCTCCGCGTCTGCGTATTCTGCATTTCTCGCCTTCTGCATCTCAGCAAAATGCTTTGCCACTAGGTCTAGCAAGGAGAAACTGTGCCAGCTGAGTAGATGTAGCCCGGCCCGCCCTTTGAAGTTGACAAGTTCTTGGCATCTCAGAGCCTAAAGGGAAGAGCAAGGTTATGGATGGTAGGCTGGGGCAGAACTAGCAGCAAGCAGAGCAAAGTTGTCCAAGAATACCATCCATTCCAATGCTAATGGCAATAGAAGAGGCAGGCCAGTGGCAAGCCACTAGCTTCTAGCAGTTTGAAAGTTGCAGACACAGTGCAGGTGTTGTGCGGCTTCCTTCTTGGCCTCCTAGAAGGTGCCGCGCTCTCCGTCTCTTGCTTGCCAATATGTTGCCGTGTTCCTCTTATTGTTTGGTTTCTTTTGATTTGTTTTTCGGATGTTTTGGCGGGTTTTCGGAATGTTTTGGTTGGGTTTTAGAATGTTTGGTATTCTCTTGTGTGGTTTTTATTGTGTTGGCTGGTTTTGGAAGGTTTGGATTCCTTTTGGCGGGTTTTCAAATATTTTGGCGGGGATTTGGAATGTTTTGGTTTGCTTTCATTTGTTTTGATTATGTTTTGGCAAGTTATTGAATGTTTCGATCGCTTCTGACTGGTTTTCTAGTATTTTGGCATCTTTTCAGAATGTTTTGATCAGTTTTGGCAGGTTCTAAACTATTTTGTCGGGTTTCTGGAATGTTTTGGTTGGTTTTGATTTGTTTTTATGATGTTTTGCCTAGTTTTTTTGAATGTTTTGATCAGTTCTGGCTGGTTTTGTAGTATTTTGGCATCTTTTCAGAATGTTTTGATCAGTTTTGGCAGGTTCTAAAATATTTTGTTGGGTTTTCGGAATATTTTGGTTGGTTTAGATTTGTTTTTATGATGTTTTGGCGGGTTTTCGGAATGTTTTGGTTGGGTTTTAGAATGTTTAGTGTTCTCTTGTGTGGTTTTTATTGTGTTGGCAGGTTTTGGAATGTTTGGATTCCTTTTGGCGGGTTTTCAAATATTTTGGCGGGTATTTGGAATGTTTTGGTGGGTATTCGGAATGTTTTGATTAGTTTTGACGGGTTTTGGAATATTTTGGCGGGTTTTTAGAAGGTTTTGATTTGTTTTGATTTATTTTGATTCTGTTTAGCCCAGTTTTTTCGTGTGTTTGGATAAGCTTTGGTGGACTTTATCATGTTTTGGCAGGTTTTTTCCAATGTTTTCATCACTTCTGTCTGGTTTTCTATTTTGGCGGGTTTGAAAATATTTTTGGATTAGTTTTGGCGTGTTTTAAAATATTTTGTCTCTTTGGGCAGAGATGACGGTGGCGGTTGCGGTGCGCTCCGGGGCGCTCCTTCTGCGGAAAGACGCCTGGCAGCGGCACTTGGGACAGCTCCGCGTCTGCGTATTCTGCATTTCTCGCCTTCTGCATCTCAGCAAAATGCTTTGCCACTAGGTCTAGCAAGGAGAAACTGTGCCAGCTGAGTAGATGTAGCCCGGCCCGCCCTTTGAAGTTGACAAGTTCTTGGCATCTCAGAGCCTAAAGGGAAGAGCAAGGTTATGGATGGTAGGCTGGGGCAGAACTAGCAGCAAGCAGAGCAAAGTTGTCCAAGAATACCATCCATTCCAATGCTAATGGCAATAGAAGAGGCAGGCCAGTGGCAAGCCACTAGCTTCTAGCAGTTTGAAAGTTGCAGACACAGTGCAGGTGTTGTGCGGCTTCCTTCTTGGCCTCCTAGAAGGTGCCGCGCTCTCCGTCTCTTGCTTGCCAATATGTTGCCGTGTTCCTCTTATTGTTTGGTTTCTTTTGATTTGTTTTTCGGATGTTTTGGCGGGTTTTCGGAATGTTTTGGTTGGGTTTTAGAATGTTTGGTATTCTCTTGTGTGGTTTTTATTGTGTTGGCTGGTTTTGGAAGGTTTGGATTCCTTTTGGCGGGTTTTCAAATATTTTGGCGGGGATTTGGAATGTTTTGGTTTGCTTTCATTTGTTTTGATTATGTTTTGGCAAGTTATTGAATGTTTCGATCGCTTCTGACTGGTTTTCTAGTATTTTGGCATCTTTTCAGAATGTTTTGATCAGTTTTGGCAGGTTCTAAACTATTTTGTCGGGTTTCTGGAATGTTTTGGTTGGTTTTGATTTGTTTTTATGATGTTTTGCCTAGTTTTTTTGAATGTTTTGATCAGTTCTGGCTGGTTTTGTAGTATTTTGGCATCTTTTCAGAATGTTTTGATCAGTTTTGGCAGGTTCTAAAATATTTTGTTGGGTTTTCGGAATATTTTGGTTGGTTTTGATTTGTTTTTATGATGTTTTGGCGGGTTTTCGGAATGTTTTGGTTGGGTTTTAGAATGTTTAGTGTTCTCTTGTGTGGTTTTTATTGTGTTGGCAGGTTTTGGAATGTTTGGATTCCTTTTGGCGGGTTTTCAAATATTTTGGCGGGTATTTGGAATGTTTTGGTGGGTATTCGGAATGTTTTGATTAGTTTTGACGGGTTTTGGAATATTTTGGCGGGTTTTTAGAATGTTTTGATTTGTTTTGATTTATTTTGATTCTGTTTAGCCCAGTTTTTTCGTGTGTTTGGATAAGCTTTGGTGGACTTTATCATGTTTTGGCAGGTTTTTTCCAATGTTTTCATCACTTCTGTCTGGTTTTCTATTTTGGCAGGTTTGAAAATATTTTTTGATTAGTTTTGGCGTGTTTTAAAATATTTTGTCTCTTTGGGCAGAGATGACGGTGGCGGTTGCGGTGCGCTCCGGGGCGATCCTTCTGCGGAAAGACGCCTGGCAGCGGCACTTGGGACAGCTCCGCGTCTGCGTATTCTGCATTTCTCGCCTTCTGCATCTCAGCAAAATGCTTTGCCACTAGGTCTAGCAAGGGGAAGCTGTGGCAGCTGAGTAGATGTAGCCCGGCCCGCCCTTTGAAGTTGACAAGTTCTTGGCATCTCAGAGCCTCAAGGGAAGAGCAAGGTTATGGATGGTAGGCTGGGGCAGAACTAGCAGCAAGCAGAGCAAAGTTGTCCAAGAATACCATCCATTCCAATGCTAATGGCAATTGAAGAGGCAGGCCAGTGGCAAGCCACTATCTTCTAGCAGTTTGAAAGGTGCAGACACAGTGCAGGTGTTGTGCGGCTTCCTTCTTGGCCTCCTAGAAGGTGCCGCGCTCTCCGTCTCTTGCTTGCCAATATGTTGCCGTGTTCCTCTTATTGTTTGGTTTCTTTTGATTTGTTTTTCGGATGTTTTGGCGGGTTTTGGGAATGTTTTGGTGGTGTTTTCGAATGTTTTGTTTTCTCTTGTGTTGTTTTTATTGTGTTGGCAGGTTTTGGAATGTTTGGATTCCTTTTGGTGTGTTTTCAAATATTTTGGCGGGGATTTGGAATGTTTTGGTTTGCTTTCATTTGTTTTGATTATGTTTTGGCAAGTTATTGAATGTTTCGATCGCTTCTGACTGGTTTTCTAGTATTTTGGCATCTTTTCTAAATGTTTTGATTAGTTTTGACAGGTTCTAAAATATTTTGTCGGGTTTTTGGAATGTTTTGGGTGGTTTTGATTTGTTTTTATGATGTTTTGGTGGGTTTTCGGAATGTTTTGGTTGGGTTTTAGAATGTTTGGTATTCTCTTGTGTGGTTTTTATTGTGTTGGCAGGTTTTGGAAGGTTTGGATTCCTTTTGGCGGGTTTTCAAATATTTTGGCGGGGATTTGGAATGTTTTGGTTTGCTTTCATTTGTTTTGATTATGTTTTGCTAAGTTATTGAATGTTTTGATCAGTTCTTGCTGGTTTTGTAGTATTTTGGCATCTTTTCAGAATGTTTTGATCAGTTTTGGCAGGTTCTAAAGTATTTTGTTGGGTTTTCGGAATATTTTGGTTGGTTTTGATTTGTTTTTATGATGTTTTGGCGGGTTTTCGGAATGTTTTGGTTGGGTTTTAGAATGTTTAGTGTTCTCTTGTGTGGTTTTTATTGTGTTGGCAGGTTTTGGAATGTTTGGATTCCTTTTGGCGGGTTTTCAAATATTTTGGCGGGTATTTGGAATGTTTTGGTGGGTATTCGGAATGTTTTGATTAGTTTTGATGGGTTTTGGAATATTTTGGTGGGTTTTTAGAAGGTTTTGATTTGTTTTGATTTGTTTTGATTATGTTTAGCCCAGTTTTTCGGTGTGTTTGGATAAGCTTTGGTGGACTTTATCATGTTTTGGCAGGTTTTTTCCAATGTTTTGATCACTTCTGTCTGGTTTTCTATTTTGGCGGGTTTGAAAATATTTTTGGATTAGTTTTGGCGGGTTTTAAAATATTTTGTCTCTTTGGGCAGAGATAACGGTGGCGGTTCCGGTGCGCTCCGGGGCGATCCTTCTGCGGAAAGACGCCTGGCAGCGGCACTTGGGACAGCTCCGCGTCTGCGTATTCTGCATTTCTCGCCTTCTGCATCTCAGCAAAATGCTTTGCCACTAGGTCTAGCAAGGAGAAACTGTGCCAGCTGAGTAGATGTAGCCCGGCCCGCCCTTTGAAGTTGACAAGTTCTTGGCATCTCAGAGCCTCAAGGGAAGAGCAAGGTTATGGATGGTAGGCTGGGGCAGAATTAGCAGCAAGCAGAGCAAAGTTGTCCAAGAATACCTTCCATTGGAATGCTAATGGCAATTGAAGAGGCAGGCCAGTGGCAAGCCACTATCTTCTAGCAGTTTGAAAGGTGCAGACACAGTGCAGGTGTTGTGCGGCTTCCTTCTTGGCCTCCTAGAAGGTGCCGTGCTCTCCGTCTCTTGCTTGCCAATATGTTGCCATGTTCCTCTTATTGTTTGGTTTGCTTTCATTTGTTTTTAGGATGTTTTGGCGGGTTTTCAGAATGTTTTGGTGATGTTTTAGAGTGTTTTGTTTTCTCTTGTGTTGTTTATATTGTGTTGGCTGGTTTTGGAATGTTTGGATTCCTTTTGGCGGGTTTTCAAATATTTTGGCGGGTATTTGGAATGTTTTGGTTTGCTTTCATTTGTTTTGATTATGTTTTGGCAAGTTATTGAATGTTTCGATCACTTCTGACTGGTTTTCTAGTATTTTGGCATCTTTTCAGAATGTTTTGATCAGTTTTGGCAGGTTCTAAACTATTTTGTCGGGTTTTTGGAATGTTTTGGTGGGTTTTGATTTGTTTTTGTGATGTTTTGCCTAGTTTTTTTGAATGTTTTGATCAGTTCTGGCTGGTTTTCTAATGTTTTGGCATCTTTTCAGAATGTTTTGATCAGTTTTGACAGGTTCGAAAATATGTTGTTGGGTTTTCGGAATATTTTGGTTGGTTTTGATTTGTTTTTATGATGTTTTGGTGGGTTTTCGGAATGTTTTGGTTGGGTTTTAGAATGTTTAGTATTCTCTTGTGTGGTTTTTATTGTGTTGGCAGGTTTTGGAAGGTTTGGATTCCTTTTGGCGGGTTTTCAAATATTTTGGCGGGGATTTGGAATGTTTTGGTTTGCTTTCATTTGTTTTGATTATGTTTTGGCAAGTTATTGAATGTTTTGATCGCTTCTGACTGGTTTTCTAGTATTTTGGCATCTTTTCAGAATGTTTTGATCAGTTTTGGCAGGTTCTAAACTATTTTGTCGGGTTTCTGGAATGTTTTGGTTGGTTTTGATTTGTTTTTATTATGTTTTGCCTAGTTTTTTTGAATGTTTTGATCAGTTCTGGCTGGTTTTGTAGTATTTTGGCATCTTTTCAGAATGTTTTGATCAGTTTTGGCAGGTTCTAAAATATTTTGTTGGGTTTTCGGAATATTTTGGTTGGTTTTGATTTGTTTTTATGATGTTTTGGCGGGTTTTCGGAATGTTTTGGTTGGGTTTTAGAATGTTTAGTGTTCTCTTGTGTGGTTTTTATTGTGTTGGCAGGTTTTGGAATGTTTGGATTCCTTTTGGCGGGTTTTCAAATATTTTGGCGGGTATTTGGAATGTTTTGGTGGGTATTCGGAATGTTTTGATTAGTTTTGACGGGTTTTGGAATATTTTGGCGGGTTTTTAGAAGGTTTTGATTTGTTTTGATTTATTTTGATTCTGTTTAGCCCAGTTTTTTCGTGTGTTTGGATAAGCTTTGGTGGACTTTATCATGTTTTGGCAGGTTTTTTCCAATGTTTTCATCACTTCTGTCTGGTTTTCTATTTTGGCAGGTTTGAAAATATTTTTTGATTAGTTTTGGCGTGTTTTAAAATATTTTGTCTCTTTGGGCAGAGATGACGGTGGCGGTTGCGGTGCGCTCCGGGGCGCTCCTTCTGCGGAAAGACGCCTGGCAGCGGCACTTGGGACAGCTCCGCGTCTGCGTATTCTGCATTTCTCGCCTTCTGCATCTCAGCAAAATGCTTTGCCACTAGGTCTAGCAAGGGGAAGCTGTGCCAGCTGAGTAGATGTAGCCCGGCCCGCCCTTTGAAGTTGACAAGTTCTTGGCATCTCAGAGCCTCAAGGGAAGAGCAAGGTTATGGATGGTAGGCTGGGGCAGAACTAGCAGCAAGCAGAGCAAAGTTGTCCAAGAATACCATCCATTCCAATGCTAATGGCAATTGAAGAGGCAGGCCAGTGGCAAGCCACTATCTTCTAGCAGTTTGAAAGGTGCAGACACAGTGCAGGTGTTGTGCGGCTTCCTTCTTGGCCTCCTAGAAGGTGCCGCGCTCTCCGTCTCTTGCTTGCCAATATGTTCCCGTGTTCCTCTTATTGTTTGGTTTCTTTTGATTTGTTTTTCGGATGTTTTGGCGGGTTTTGGGAATGTTTTGGTGGTGTTTTCGAATGTTTTGTTTTCTCTTGTGTTGTTTTTATTGTGTTGGCAGGTTTTGGAATGTTTGGATTCCTTTTGGTGTGTTTTCAAATATTTTGGCGGGGATTTGGAATGTTTTGGTTTGCTTTCATTTGTTTTGATTATGTTTTGGCAAGTTATTGAATGTTTCGATCGCTTCTGACTGGTTTTCTAGTATTTTGGCATCTTTTCTAAATGTTTTGATTAGTTTTGACAGGTTCTAAAATATTTTGTCGGGTTTTTGGAATGTTTTGGGTGGTTTTGATTTGTTTTTATGATGTTTTGGTGGGTTTTCGGAATGTTTTGGTTGGGTTTTAGAATGTTTGGTATTCTCTTGTGTGGTTTTTATTGTGTTGGCAGGTTTTGGAAGGTTTGGATTCGTTTTGGCGGGTTTTCAAATATTTTGGCGGGGATTTGGAATGTTTTGGTTTGCTTTCATTTGTTTTGATTATGTTTTGCTAAGTTATTGAATGTTTTGATCAGTTCTTGCTGGTTTTGTAGTATTTTGGCATCTTTTCAGAATGTTTTGATCAGTTTTGGCAGGTTCTAAAGTATTTTGTTGGGTTTTCGGAATATTTTGGTTGGTTTTGATTTGTTTTTATGATGTTTTGGCGGGTTTTCGGAATGTTTTGGTTGGGTTTTAGAATGTTTAGTGTTCTCTTGTGTGGTTTTTATTGTGTTGGCAGGTTTTGGAATGTTTGGATTCCTTTTGGCGGGTTTTCAAATATTTTGGCGGGTATTTGGAATGTTTTGGTGGGTATTCGGAATGTTTTGATTAGTTTTGATGGGTTTTGGAATATTTTGGTGGGTTTTTAGAAGGTTTTGATTTGTTTTGATTTGTTTTGATTATGTTTAGCCCAGTTTTTCGGTGTGTTTGGATAAGCTTTGGTGGACTTTATCATGTTTTGGCAGGTTTTTTCCAATGTTTTGATCACTTCTGTCTGGTTTTCTATTTTGGCGGGTTTGAAAATATTTTTGGATTAGTTTAGGCGGGTTTTAAAATATTTTGTCTCTTTGGGCAGGGATAACGGTGGCGGTTCCGGTGCGCTCCGGGGCGATCCTTCTGCGGAAAGACGCCTGGCAGCGGCACTTGGGACAGCTCCGCGTCTGCGTATTCTGCATTTCTCGCCTTCTGCATCTCAGCAAAATGCTTTGCCACTAGGTCTAGCAAGGAGAAACTGTGCCAGCTGAGTAGATGTAGCCCGGCCCGCCCTTTGAAGTTGACAAGTTCTTGGCATCTCAGAGCCTCAAGGGAAGAGCAAGGTTATGGATGGTAGGCTGGGGCAGAATTAGCAGCAAGCAGAGCAAAGTTGTCCAAGAATACCTTCCATTGGAATGCTAATGGCAATTGAAGAGGCAGGCCAGTGGCAAGCCACTATCTTCTAGCAGTTTGAAAGGTGCAGACACAGTGCAGGTGTTGTGCGGCTTCCTTCTTGGCCTCCTAGAAGGTGCCGTGCTCTCCGTCTCTTGCTTGCCAATATGTTGCCATGTTCCTCTTATTGTTTGGTTTCTTTTGATTTGTTTTTAGGATGTTTTGGCGGGTTTTCAGAATGTTTTGGTGATGTTTTAGAGTGTTTTGTTTTCTCTTGTGTTGTTTTTATTGTGTTGGCTGGTTTTGGAATGTTTGGATTCGTTTTGGCGGGTTTTCAAATATTTTGGCGGGTATTTGGAATGTTTTGGTTTGCTTTCATTTGTTTTGATTATGTTTTGGCAAGTTATTGAATGTTTCGATCACTTCTGACTGGTTTTCTAGTATTTTGGCATCTTTTCAGAATGTTTTGATCAGTTTTGGCAGGTTCTAAACTATTTTGTCGGGTTTTTGGAATGTTTTGGTGGGTTTTGATTTGTTTTTATGATGTTTTGGTCGGATTTCGGAATATTTTGGCTGGTTTTTGGAATGTTTTGGTTGGTTTTGATTTGTTTTTATGATGTTTTGCCTAGTTTTTTTGAATGTTTTGATCAGTTCTGGCTGGTTTTGTAGTATTTTGGCATCTTTTCAGAATGTTTTGATCAGTTTTGGCAGGTTCTAAAATATTTTGTTGGGTTTTCGGAATATTTTGGTTGGTTTTGATTTGTTTTTAGGATGTTTTGGCGGGTTTTCGGAATGTTTTGGTTGGGTTTTAGAATGTTTAGTGTTCTCTTGTGTGGTTTTTATTGTGTTGGCAGGTTTTGGAATGTTTGGATTCCTTTTGGCGGGTTTTCAAATATTTTGGCGTGTATTTGGAATGTTTTGGTGGGTATTCGGAATGTTTTGATTAGTTTTGACGGGTTTTGAAATATTTTGGCGGGTTTTTAGAAGGTTTTGATTTGTTTCGATTTGTTTTGATTCTGTTTAGCCCAGTTTTTGGTGTGTTTGGATTAGCTTTGGTGGGCTTTATCATGTTTTGGCAGGTTTTTTTGCATGTTTTGATCACTTCTGTCTGGTTTTCTATTTTGGCAGGTTTGAAAATATTTTTGGATTAGTTTTGGCGTGTTTTAAAATATTTTGTCTCTTTGGGCAGAGATGACAGTGGCAGTTGCGGTGCGCTCTGGGGCGCTCCTTCTGCGGAAAGACGCCTGGCAGCGGCACTTGGGACAGCTCCGCGTCTGCGTATTCTGCATTTCTCGCCTTCTGCATCTCAGCAAAATGCTTTGCCACTAGGTCTAGCAAGGAGAAACTGTGCCAGCTGAGTAGATGTAGCCCGGCCCGCCCTTTGAAGTTGACAAGTTCTTGGCATCTCAGAGCCTCAAGGGAAGAGCAAGGTTATGGATGGTAGGCTGGGGCAGAATTAGCAGCAAGCACAGCAAAGTTGTCCAAGAATACCTTCCATTGGAATGCTAATGGCAATTGAAGAGGCAGGCCAGTGGCAAGCCACTATCTTCTAGCAGTTTGAAAGGTGCAGACACAGTGCAGGTGTTGTGCGGCTTCCTTCTTGGCCTCCTAGAAGGTGCCGTGCTCTCCGTCTCTTGCTTGCCAATATGTTGCCGTGTTCCTCTTATTGTTTGGTTTCTTTTGATTTGTTTTTAGGATGTTTTGGCGGGTTTTCGGAATGTTTTGGTGATGTTTTAGAGTGTTTTGTTTTCTCTTGTGTTGTTTTTATTGTGTTGGCAGGTTTTGGAATGTTTGGATTCGTTTTGGCGGGTTTTCAAATATTTTGGCGGGTATTTGGAATGTTTTGGTTTGCTTTCATTTGTTTTGATTATGTTTTGGCAAGTTATTGAATGTTTTGATCACTTCTGACTGGTTTTCTAGTATTTTGGCATCTTTTCAGAATGTTTTGATCAGTTTTGGCAGGTTCTAAACTATTTTGTCGGGTTTTTGGAATGTTTTGGTGGGTTTTGATTTGTTTTTATGAGGTTTTGTCGGATTTCGGAATATTTTGGCTGGTTTTTGGAATGTTTTGGTTGGTTTTGATTTGTTTTTATGATGTTTTGCCTAGTTTTTTTGAATGTTTTGATCAGTTCTGGCTGGTTTTGTAGTATTTTGGCATCTTTTCAGAATGTTTTGATCAGTTTTGGCAGGTTCTAAAATATTTTGTTGGGTTTTCGGAATATTTTGGTTGGTTTTGATTTGTTTTTATGATGTTTTGGCGGGTTTTCGGAATGTTTTGGTTGGGTTTTAGAATGTTTAGTGTTCTCTTGTGTGGTTTTTATTGTGTTGGCAGGTTTTGGAATGTTTGGATTCCTTTTGGCGGGTTTTCAAATATTTTGGCGGGTATTTGGAATGTTTTGGTGGGTATTCGGAATGTTTTGATTAGTTTTGACGGGTTTTGAAATATTTTGGCGGGTTTTTAGAAGGTTTTGATTTGTTTTGATTTGTTTTGATTCTGTTTAGCCCAGTTTTTGGTGTGTTTGGATTAGCTTTGGTGGGCTTTATCATGTTTTGGCAGGTTTTTTTGCATGTTTTGATCACTTCTGTCTGGTTTTCTATTTTGGCAGGTTTGAAAATATTTTTGGATTAGTTTTGGCGTGTTTTAAAATATTTTGTCTCTTTGGGCAGAGATGACAGTGGCAGTTGCGGTGCGCTCTGGGGCGCTCCTTCTGCGGAAAGACGCCTGGCAGCGGCACTTGGGACAGCTCCGCGTCTGCGTATTCTGCATTTCTCGCCTTCTGCATCTCAGCAAAATGCTTTGCCACTAGGTCTAGCAAGGAGAAACTGTGCCAGCTGAGTAGATGTAGCCCGGCCCGCCCTTTGAAGTTGACAAGTTCTTGGCATCTCAGAGCCTCAAGGGAAGAGCAAGGTTATGGATGGTAGGCTGGGGCAGAACTAGCAGCAAGCAGAGCAAAGTTGTCCAAGAATACCATCCATTCCAATGCTAATGGCAAGGCCAGTGGCAAGCCACTATCTTCTAGCAGTTTGAAAGGTGCAGACACAGTGCAGGTGTTGTGCGGCTTCCTTCTTGGCCTCCTAGAAGGTGCCGTGCTCTCCGTCTCTTGCTTGCCAATATGTTGCCGTGTTCCTCTTATTGTTTGGTTTCTTTTGATTTGTTTTTAGGATGTTTTGGCGGGTTTTCGGAATGTTTTGGTGATGTTTTAGAGTGTTTTGTTTTCTCTTGTGTTGTTTTTATTGTGTTGGCAGGTTTTGGAATGTTTGGATTCGTTTTGGCGTCTTTTCAAATATTTTGGCGGGTATTTGGAATATTTTGGTTTGCTTTCATTTGTTTTGATTATGTTTTGGCAAGTTATTGAATGTTTTGATCGCTTCTGACTGGTTTTCTAGTATTTTGGCATCTTTTCAGAATGTTTTGATCAGTTTTGGCAGGTTCTAAACTATTTTGTCGGGTTTTTGGAATGTTTTGGTGGGTTTTGATTTGTTTTTATGATGTTTTGGCTGGATTTCGGAATATTTTGGCTGGTTTTTGGAATGTTTTGGTTGGTTTTGATTTGTTTTTATGATGTTTTGCCTAGTTTTTTTGAATGTTTTGATCAGTTCTGGCTGGTTTTGTAGTATTTTGGCATCTTTTCAGAATGTTTTGATCAGTTTTGGCAGGTTCTAAAATATTTTGTTGGGTTTTCGGAATATTTTGGTTGGTTTTGATTTGTTTTTATGATGTTTTGGCGGGTTTTCGGAATGTTTTGGTTGGGTTTTAGAATGTTTAGTGTTCTCTTGTGTGGTTTTTATTGTGTTGGCAGGTTTTGGAATGTTTGGATTCCTTTTGGCGGGTTTTCAAATATTTTGGCGTGTATTTGGAATGTTTTGGTGGGTATTCGGAATGTTTTGATTAGTTTTGACGGGTTTTGGAATATTTTGGCGGGTTTTTAGAAGGTTTTGATTTGTTTCGATTTGTTTTGATTCTGTTTAGCCCAGTTTTTGGTGTGTTTGGATTAGCTTTGGTGGGCTTTATCATGTTTTGGCAGGTTTTTTTGCATGTTTTGATCACTTCTGTCTGGTTTTCTATTTTGGCAGGTTTGAAAATATTTTTGGATTAGTTTTGGCGTGTTTTAAAATATTTTGTCTCTTTGGGCAGAGATGACAGTGGCAGTTGCGGTGCGCTCTGGGGCGCTCCTTCTGCGGAAAGACGCCTGGCAGCGGCACTTGGGACAGCTCCGCGTCTGCGTATTCTGCATTTCTCGCCTTCTGCATCTCAGCAAAATGCTTTGCCACTAGGTCTAGCAAGGAGAAACTGTGCCAGCTGAGTAGATGTAGCCCGGCCCGCCCTTTGAAGTTGACAAGTTCTTGGCATCTCAGAGCCTCAAGGGAAGAGCAAGGTTATGGATGGTAGGCTGGGGCAGAATTAGCAGCAAGCACAGCAAAGTTGTCCAAGAATACCTTCCATTGGAATGCTAATGGCAATTGAAGAGGCAGGCCAGTGGCAAGCCACTATCTTCTAGCAGTTTGAAAGGTGCAGACACAGTGCAGGTGTTGTGCGGCTTCCTTCTTGGCCTCCTAGAAGGTGCCGTGCTCTCCGTCTCTTGCTTGCCAATATGTTGCCGTGTTCCTCTTATTGTTTGGTTTCTTTTGATTTGTTTTTAGGATGTTTTGGCGGGTTTTCGGAATGTTTTGGTGATGTTTTAGAGTGTTTTGTTTTCTCTTGTGTTGTTTTTATTGTGTTGGCAGGTTTTGGAATGTTTGGATTCGTTTTGGCGGGTTTTCAAATATTTTGGCGGGTATTTGGAATGTTTTGGTTTGCTTTCATTTGTTTTGATTATGTTTTGGCAAGTTATTGAATGTTTTGATCACTTCTGACTGGTTTTCTAGTATTTTGGCATCTTTTCAGAATGTTTTGATCAGTTTTGGCAGGTTCTAAACTATTTTGTCGGGTTTTTGGAATGTTTTGGTGGGTTTTGATTTGTTTCTATGAGGTTTTGTCGGATTTCGGAATATTTTGGCTGGTTTTTGGAATGTTTTGGTTGGTTTTGATTTGTTTTTATGATGTTTTGCCTAGTTTTTTTGAATGTTTTGATCAGTTCTGGCTGGTTTTGTAGTATTTTGGCATCTTTTCAGAATGTTTTGATCAGTTTTGGCAGGTTCTAAAATATTTTGTTGGGTTTTCGGAATATTTTGGTTGGTTTTGATTTGTTTTTATGATGTTTTGGCGGGTTTTCGGAATGTTTTGGTTGGGTTTTAGAATGTTTAGTGTTCTCTTGTGTGGTTTTTATTGTGTTGGCAGGTTTTGGAATGTTTGGATTCCTTTTGGCGGGTTTTCAAATATTTTGGCGGGTATTTGGAATGTTTTGGTGGGTATTCGGAATGTTTTGATTAGTTTTGACGGGTTTTGAAATATTTTGGCGGGTTTTTAGAAGGTTTTGATTTGTTTTGATTTGTTTTGATTCTGTTTAGCCCAGTTTTTGGTGTGTTTGGATTAGCTTTGGTGGGCTTTATCATGTTTTGGCAGGTTTTTTTGCATGTTTTGATCACTTCTGTCTGGTTTTCTATTTTGGCAGGTTTGAAAATATTTTTGGATTAGTTTTGGCGTGTTTTAAAATATTTTGTCTCTTTGGGCAGAGATGACAGTGGCAGTTGCGGTGCGCTCTGGGGCGCTCCTTCTGCGGAAAGACGCCTGGCAGCGGCACTTGGGACAGCTCCGCGTCTGCGTATTCTGCATTTCTCGCCTTCTGCATCTCAGCAAAATGCTTTGCCACTAGGTCTAGCAAGGAGAAACTGTGCCAGCTGAGTAGATGTAGCCCGGCCCGCCCTTTGAAGTTGACAAGTTCTTGGCATCTCAGAGCCTCAAGGGAAGAGCAAGGTTATGGATGGTAGGCTGGGGCAGAACTAGCAGCAAGCAGAGCAAAGTTGTCCAAGAATACCATCCATTCCAATGCTAATGGCAAGGCCAGTGGCAAGCCACTATCTTCTAGCAGTTTGAAAGGTGCAGACACAGTGCAGGTGTTGTGCGGCTTCCTTCTTGGCCTCCTAGAAGGTGCCGTGCTCTCCGTCTCTTGCTTGCCAATATGTTGCCGTGTTCCTCTTATTGTTTGGTTTCTTTTGATTTGTTTTTAGGATGTTTTGGCGGGTTTTCGGAATGTTTTGGTGATGTTTTAGAGTGTTTTGTTTTCTCTTGTGTTGTTTTTATTGTGTTGGCAGGTTTTGGAATGTTTGGATTCGTTTTGGCGTCTTTTCAAATATTTTGGCGGGTATTTGGAATATTTTGGTTTGCTTTCATTTGTTTTGATTATGTTTTGGCAAGTTATTGAATGTTTTGATCGCTTCTGACTGGTTTTCTAGTATTTTGGCATCTTTTCAGAATGTTTTGATCAGTTTTGGCAGGTTCTAAACTATTTTGTCGGGTTTTTGGAATGTTTTGGTGGGTTTTGATTTGTTTTTATGATGTTTTGGCTGGATTTCGGAATATTTTGGCTGGTTTTTGGAATGTTTTGGTTGGTTTTGATTTGTTTTTATGATGTTTTGCCTAGTTTTTTTGAATGTTTTGATCAGTTCTGGCTGGTTTTGTAGTATTTTGGCATCTTTTCAGAATGTTTTGATCAGTTTTGGCAGGTTCTAAAATATTTTGTTGGGTTTTCGGAATATTTTGGTTGGTTTTGATTTGTTTTTATGATGTTTTGGCGGGTTTTCGGAATGTTTTGGTTGGGTTTTAGAATGTTTAGTGTTCTCTTGTGTGGTTTTTATTGTGTTGGCAGGTTTTGGAATGTTTGGATTCCTTTTGGCGGGTTTTCAAATATTTTGGCGTGTATTTGGAATGTTTTGGTGGGTATTCGGAATGTTTTGATTAGTTTTGACGGGTTTTGGAATATTTTGGCGGGTTTTTAGAAGGTTTTGATTTGTTTCGATTTGTTTTGATTCTGTTTAGCCCAGTTTTTGGTGTGTTTGGATTAGCTTTGGTGGACTTTATCATGTTTTGGCAGGTTTTTTCCAATGTTTTGATCACTTCTGTCTGGTTTTCTATTTTGGCAGGTTTGAAAATATTTTTGGATTAGTTTTGGCGTGTTTTAAAATATTTTGTCTCTTTGGGCAGAGATGACAGTGGCAGTTGCGGTGCGCTCTGGGGCGCTCCTTCTGCGGAAAGACGCCTGGCAGCGGCACTTGGGACAGCTCCGCGTCTGCGTATTCTGCATTTCTCGCCTTCTGCATCTCAGCAAAATGCTTTGCCACTAGGTCTAGCAAGGAGAAACTGTGCCAGCTGAGTAGATGTAGCCCGGCCCGCCCTTTGAAGTTGACAAGTTCTTGGCATCTCAGAGCCTCAAGGGAAGAGCAAGGTTATGGATGGTAGGCTGGGGCAGAACTAGCAGCAAGCAGAGCAAAGTTGTCCAAGAATACCATCCATTCCAATGCTAATGGCAAGGCCAGTGGCAAGCCACTATCTTCTAGCAGTTTGAAAGGTGCAGACACAGTGCAGGTGTTGTGCGGCTTCCTTCTTGGCCTCCTAGAAGGTGCCGTGCTCTCCGTCTCTTGCTTGCCAATATGTTGCCGTGTTCCTCTTATTGTTTGGTTTCTTTTGATTTGTTTTGGCGGGTTTTTGGAATGTTTTAGTGATGTTTTAGAGTGTTTTGTTTTCTCTTGTGTTGTTTTTATTGTGTTGGCAGGTTTTGGAATGTTTGGATTCGTTTTGGCGGGTTTTCAAATATTCTGGCGGGTATTTGGAATGTTTTGGTTTGCTTTCATTTGTTTTGATTATGTTTTGGCAAGTTATTGAATGTTTTGATCGCTTCTGACTGGTTTTCTAGTATTTTGGCATCTTTTCAGAATGTTTTGATCAGTTTTGGCAGGTTCTAAACTATTTTGTTGGGTTTTTGGAATGTTTTGGTTGGTTTTGATTTGTTTTTATGAGGTTTTGGCCGGATTTCGGAATATTTTGGCTGGTTTTTGGAATGTTTTGGTTGGTTTTGATTTGTTTTTATGATGTTTTGCCTAGTTTTTTTGAATGTTTTGATCAGTTCTGGCTGGTTTTCTAGTATTTTGGCATCTTTTCAGAATGTTTTGATCAGTTTTGGCAGGTTCTAAAATATTTTGTTGGGTTTTCGGAATATTTTGGTTGGTTTTGATTTGTTTTTATGATGATTTGGCGGGTTTTCGGAATGTTTTGGTTGGGTTTTAGAATGTTTAGTGTTCTCTTGTGTGGTTTTTATTTTGTTGGCAGTTTTTGGAAGGTTTGGATTCCTTTTGGCGGGTTTTCAAATATTTTGGCGGGTATTTGGAATGTTTTGGTTTGCTTTCATTTGTTTTGATTATGTTTTGGCAAGTTATTTTATAGTTTTGATCAATTCTGACTGGTTTTCTAGTATTTTGGCATCTTTTCAGAATGTTTTGATCAGTTTTGGCAGGTTCTAAACTATTTTGTTGGGTTTCTGGAATGTTTTGGTTGGTTTTGATTTGCTTTTATTATGTTTTGGCTGGATTTCATAATATTTTGGCTGCGTTTTGGAATATTTTGGTTGGTTTTGATTTGTTTTTATGATGTTTTGCCAAGTTTCTTGAATGTTTTGATCAGTTTTGACTGGTTTTCTAATGTTTTGGCATCTTTTCAGAATGTTTTCATCAAGTTTTGCGGGTCTAAATTATTTTGGCGGGTTTTCGGAATATTTTGGTTGGTTTTGATTTGTTTTTATGAAGTTTTGGCGGGTTTTCGGAATGTTTTGGTTGGCTTTTAGAATGTTTAGTATTCTCTTGTGTTGTTTTTCTTGTGTTGGCAGGTTTTGGAATGTTTGGATTTTTTTGGCGGGTATTTGGAGTGTTTTGGTGGGTATTTGGAAAGTTTTGGTGGGTATTCGGAATGTTTTGATTAGTTTTGACGGGTTTTGAAATATTTTGGCGGGTTTTCGGAACGTTTTGATTTGTTTTGATTTGTTTTGATTCTGTTTAGCCCAGTTTTTGGTGTGTTTGGATTAGCTTTGGTGGGCTTTATCATGTTTTGGCAGGTTTTTTTGCATGTTTTGATCACTTCTGTCTGGTTTTCTATTTTGGCGGGTTTGAAAATATTTTTGGATTAGTTTTGGCGTGTTTTAAAATATTTTGTCTCTTTGGGCAGAGATGACAGTTGCGGTTGCGGTGCGCTCTGGGGCGCTCCTTCTGCGGAAAGACGCCTGGCAGCGGCACTTGGGACAGCTCCGCGTCTGCGTATTCTGCATTTCTCGCCTTCTGCATCTCAGCAAAATGCTTTGCCACGAGGTCTAGCAAGGAGAAACTGTGGCAGCTGAGTAGATGTAGCCCGGCCCGCCCTTTGAAGTTGACGAGTTCTTGGCATCTCAGAGCCTAAAGGGAAGAGCAAGGTTATGGATGGTAGGCTGGGGCAGAACTAGCAGCAAGCAGAGCACAGTTGTCCAAGAATACCTTCCATAGGAATGCTAATGGCAATTGAAGAGGCAGGCCAGTGGCAAGCCACTATCTTCTAGCAGTTTGAAAGGTGCAGACACAGTGCAGGTGTTGTGCGGCTTCCTTCTTGGCCTCCTAGAAGGTGCCGCGCTCTCCGTCTCTTGCTTGCCAATATGTTGCCGTGTTCCTCTTATTGTTTGGTTTCTTTTGATTTGTTTTGGCGGGTTTTTGGAATGTTTTAGTGATGTTTTAGAGTGTTTTGTTTTCTCTTGTGTTGTTTTTATTGTGTTGGCAGGTTTTGGAATGTTTGGATTCGTTTTGGCGGGTTTTCAAATATTCTGGCGGGTATTTGGAATGTTTTGGTTTGCTTTCATTTGTTTTGATTATGTTTTGGCAAGTTATTGAATGTTTTGATCGCTTCTGACTGGTTTTCTAGTATTTTGGCATCTTTTCAGAATGTTTTGATCAGTTTTGGCAGGTTCTAAACTATTTTGTTGGGTTTTTGGAATGTTTTGGTTGGTTTTGATTTGTTTTTATGAGGTTTTGGCTGGATTTCGGAATATTTTGGCTGGTTTTTGGAATGTTTTGGTTGGTTTTGATTTGTTTTTATGATGTTTTGCCTAGTTTTTTTGAATGTTTTGATCAGTTCTGGCTGGTTTTGTAGTATTTTGGCATCTTTTCAGAATGTTTTGATCAGTTTTGGCAGGTTCTAAAATATTTTGTTGGGTTTACGGAATATTTTGTTTGGTTTTGATTTGTTTTTATGATGATTTGGCGGGTTTTCGGAATGTTTTGGTTGGGTTTTAGAATGTTTAGTGTTCTCTTGTGTGGTTTTTATTTTGTTGGCAGTTTTTGGAAGGTTTGGATTCCTTTTGGCGGGTTTTCAAATATTTTGGCGGGTATTTGGAATGTTTTGGTTTGCTTTCATTTGTTTTGATTATGTTTTGGCAAGTTATTTTAAAGTTTTGATCAATTCTGACCTGTTTTCTAGTATTTTGGCATCTTTTCAGAATGTTTTGATCAGTTTTGGCAGGTTCTAAACTATTTTGTTGGGTTTCTGGAATGTTTTGGTTGGTTTTGATTTGTTTTTATTATGTTTTGGCTGGATTTCATAATATTTTGGCTGCGTTTTGGAATGTTTTGGTTGGTTTTGACTTGTTTTTATGATGTTTTGCCAAGGTTTTGGAATGTTTTGATCAGTTCTGGCTGGTTTTCTAATGTTTTGGCATCTTTTCAGAATGTTTTGATCAGTTTTGGAGGTCTAAATTATTTTGGCGGGTTTTCGGAATATTTTGGTTGGTTTTGATTTTTTTTGATGAAGTTTTGGCAGGTTTTCGGAATGTTTTGGTTGGGTTTTAGAATGTTTAGTATTCTCTTGTGTTGTTTTTCTTGTGTTGGCAGGTTTTGGAATGTTTGAATTCATTTTGGCGGGTTTTCGGAATATTTTGGCAGGTATTTGGCGTGTTTTGGCGGGTATTTGGAATGTTTTGATTAGTTTTGACGGGTTTTGGAATATTTTGGTGGTTTTTAGAACATTTTGATTAGTTTTGATTTGTTTTGATTCTGTATAGCCCAGTTTTTGGTGTGTTTGGATTAGCTTTGGTGGGCTTTCTCGTGTTTTGGCTGTTTTTTTCGAATGTTTTGATCACTTCTGTCTGGTTCTCTATTTTGGCAGGTTTGAAAATATTTTTGGATTAGCTTTGGCGGGTTTTAAAATATTTTGGCTCTTTGCTGCGCAGAGATGACGGTGGTGGTTGCGGTGCGCTCCGGGGCGCTCCTTCTGCGGAAAGACGCCTGGCAGCGGCACTTGGGACAGCTCCGCATCTCCGTATTCTGCATTTCTCGCCTTCTGCATCTCAGCAAAATGCTTTGCCACTAGGTCTAGCAAGGAGAAACTGTGCCAGCTGAGTAGATGTAGCCCGGCCCGCCCTTTGAAGTTGACAAGTTCTTGGCATCTCAGAGCCTCAAGGGAAGAGCAAGGTTATTTATGGTAGGCGGGGGCAGAACTAGCAGCAAGCAGAGCACAGTTTTAGAAGAATACCTTCCATTGGAATGCTAATGGCAATTGAAGAGGCAGGCCAGTGGCAAGCAGTTTGAAAGGTGCAGACACAGTGCAGGTGTTGTGCGGCTTCCTTCTTGGCCTCCTAGAAGGTGCCGCGCTCTCCGTCTCTTGCTTGCCAATATGTTGCCGTGTTCCTCCTATTGTTTGGTTTCTTTTGATTTGGGTTTAGGATGTTTTGGCGGGTTTTCGGAATGTTTTGGTGATGTTTTAGAGTGTTTTGTTTTCTCTTGTGTTGTTTATATTGTGTTGGCTGGTTTTGGAATGTTTGGATTCGTTTTGGCGGGTTTTCAAATATTTTGGCGGGTATTTGGAATGTTTTGGTTTGCTTTCATTTGTTTTGATTATGTTTTGGCAAGTTATTGAATGTTTTGATCGCTTCTGACTGGTTTTCTAGTATTTTGGCATCTTTTCAGAATGTTTTGATCAGTTTTGGCAGGTTCTAAACTATTTTGTCGGGTTTTTGGAATTTTTTTTTTGCTTTCATTTGTTTTTATTATGTTTTGGCCGGATTTCGGAATATTTTGGCTGGTTTTTGGAATGTTTTGGTTGGTTTTGATTTGTTTTTATGATGTTTTGCCAAGTTTCTTGAATGTTTTGATCAGTTTTGACTGGTTTTCTAATGTTTTGGCATCTTTTCAGAATGTTTTCATCAAGTTTTGCGGGTCTAAATTATTTTGGCGGGTTTTCGGAATATTTTGGTTGGTTTTGATTTGTTTTTATGAAGTTTTGGCAGGTTTTCGGAATGTTTTGGTTGGTTTTAGAATGTTTAGTATTCTCTTGTGTTGTTTTTCTTGTGTTGGCAGGTTTTGGAATGTTTGAATTCATTTTGGCGGGTTTTCGGAATATTTTGGCAGGTATTTGGCGTGTTTTGGCGGGTATTCGGAATGTTTTGATTAGTTTTGACGGGTTTTGGAATATTTTGGTGGTTTTTAGAACATTTTGATTAGTTTTGATTTGTTTTGATTCTGTATAGCCCAGTTTTTGGTGTGTTTGGATTAGCTTTGGTGGGCTTTCTCGTGTTTTGGCTGTTTTTTTCGAATGTTTTGATCACTTCGTCTGGTTCTCTATTTTGGCAGGTTTGAAAATATTTTTGGATTAGCTTTGGCGGGTTTTAAAATATTTTGGCTCTTTGCTGCGCAGAGATGACGGTGGTGGTTGCGGTGCGCTCCGGGGCGCTCCTTCTGCGGAAAGACGCCTGGCAGCGGCACTTGGGACAGCTCCGCATCTCCGTATTCTGCATTTCTTGCCTTCTGCATCTCAGCAAAATGCTTTGCCACTAGGTCTAGCAAGGAGAAACTGTGCCAGCTGAGTAGATGTAGCCCGGCCCGCCCTTTGAAGTTGACAAGTTCTTGGCATCTCAGAGCCTCAAGGGAAGAGCAAGGTTATTTATGGTAGGCGGGGGCAGAACAAGCAGCAAGCAGAGCACAGTTTTAGAAGAATACCTTCCGTTGGAATGCTAATGGCAATTGAAGAGGCAGGCCAGTGGCAAGCAGTTTGAAAGGTGCAGACACAGTGCAGGTGTTGTGCGGCTTCCTTCTTGGCCTCCTAGAAGGTGCCGCGCTCTCCGTCTCTTGCTTGCCAATATGTTGCCGTGTTTCTCCTATTGTTTGGTTTCTTTTGATTTGTTTTTAGGATGTTTTGGCGGGTTTTCGGAATGTTTTGGTTGGGTTTTAGAATGTTTTGTTTTCTCTTGTGTTGTTTTTATTGTGTTGGCTGGTTTTGGAATGTTTGGATTCCTTTTGGTGTGTTTTCAAATATTTTGGCGGGTATTTGGAATGTTTTGGTTTGCTTTCATTTGTTTTGATTATGTTTTGTCAAGTTATTGAATGTTTCGATCACTTCTGACTGGTTTTCTAGTATTTTGGCATCTTTTCAGAATGTTTTGATCAGTTTTGGCAGGTTCTAAACTATTTTGTCGGGTTTCTGGAATGTTTTGGTTGGTTTTGATTTGTTTTTATGATGTTTTGGCTGGATTTTGGAATATTTTGTCGGGTTTTTGGAATGTTTTGGTTGGTTTTGACTTGTTTTTATGATGTTTTGCCAAGGTTTTGGAATGTTTTGATCAGTTCTGGCTGGTTTTCTAATGTTTTGGCATCTTTTCAGAATGTTTTGATCAGTTTTGGAGGTCTAAATTATTTTGGCGGGTTTTCGGAATATTTTGGTTGGTTTTGATTTTTTTTGATGAAGTTTTGGCGGGTTTTCGGAATGTTTTGGTTGGGTTTGATTTGTTTTTATGAAGTTTTGGCGGGTTTTCGGAATGTTTTGTTTGGGTTTTAGAATGTTTAGTATTCTCTTGTGTTATTTTTATTGTGTTGGCAGGTTTTGGAATGTTTGGATTTTTTTGGCGGGTATTTGGAGTGTTTTGGTGGGTATTTGGAAAGTTTTGGTGGGTATTCGGAATGTTTTGATTAGTTTTGACGGGTTTTGAAATATTTTGGCGGGTTTTCGGAACGTTTTGATTTGTTTTGATTTGTTTTGATTCTGTTTAGCCCAGTTTTTGGTGTGTTTGGATTAGCTTTGGTGGACTTTATCATGTTTTGGCAGGTTTTTTCCAATGTTTTGATCACTTCTGTCTGGTTTTCTATTTTGGCAGGTTTGAAAATATTTTTGGATTAGTTTTGGCGTGTTTTAAAATATTTTGTCTCTTTGGGCAGAGATGACAGTGGCAGTTGCGGTGCGCTCCGGGGCGCTCCTTCTGCGGAAAGACGCCTGGCAGCGGCACATGGGACAGCTCCGCGTCTGCGTATTCTGCATTTCTCGCCTTCTGCATCTCAGCAAAATGCTTTGCCACTAGGTCTAGCAAGGAGAAACTGTGCCAGCTGAGTAGATGTAGCCCGGCCCGCCCTTTGAAGTTGACAAGTTCTTGGCATCTCAGAGCCTAAAGGGAAGAGCAAGGTTATGGATGGTAGGCTGGGGCAGAACTAGCAGCAAGCAGAGCACAGTTGTCCAAGAATACCTTCCATAGGAATGCTAATGGCAATTGAAGAGGCAGGCCAGTGGCAAGCCACTATCTTCTAGCAGTTTGAAAGGTGCAGACACAGTGCAGGTGTTGTGCGGCTTCCTTCTTGGCCTCCTAGAAGGTGCCGCGCTCTCCGTCTCTTGCTTGCCAATATGTTGCCGTGTTCCTCTTATTGTTTGGTTTCTTTTGATTTGTTTTGGCGGGTTTTTGGAATGTTTTAGTGATGTTTTAGAGTGTTTTGTTTTCTCTTGTGTTGTTTTTATTGTGTTGGCAGGTTTTGGAATGTTTGGATTCGTTTTGGCGGGTTTTCAAATATTCTGGCGGGTATTTGGAATGTTTTGGTTTGCTTTCATTTGTTTTGATTATGTTTTGGCAAGTTATTGAATGTTTTGATCGCTTCTGACTGGTTTTCTAGTATTTTGGCATCTTTTCAGAATGTTTTGATCAGTTTTGGCAGGTTCTAAACTATTTTGTTGGGTTTTTGGAATGTTTTGGTTGGTTTTGATTTGTTTTTATGAGGTTTTGGCTGGATTTCGGAATATTTTGGCTGGTTTTTGGAATGTTTTGGTTGGTTTTGATTTGTTTTTATGATGTTTTGCCTAGTTTTTTTGAATGTTTTGATCAGTTCTGGCTGGTTTTGTAGTATTTTGGCATCTTTTCAGAATGTTTTGATCAGTTTTGGCAGGTTCTAAAATATTTTGTTGGGTTTACGGAATATTTTGTTTGGTTTTGATTTGTTTTTATGATGATTTGGCGGGTTTTCGGAATGTTTTGGTTGGGTTTTAGAATGTTTAGTGTTCTCTTGTGTGGTTTTTATTTTGTTGGCAGTTTTTGGAAGGTTTGGATTCCTTTTGGCGGGTTTTCAAATATTTTGGCGGGTATTTGGAATGTTTTGGTTTGCTTTCATTTGTTTTGATTATGTTTTGGCAAATTATTTTAAAGTTTTGATCAATTCTGACCTGTTTTCTAGTATTTTGGCATCTTTTCAGAATGTTTTGATCAGTTTTGGCAGGTTCTAAACTATTTTGTTGGGTTTCTGGAATGTTTTGGTTGGTTTTGATTTGTTTTTATTATGTTTTGGCTGGATTTCATAATATTTTGGCTGCGTTTTGGAATGTTTTGGTTGGTTTTGACTTGTTTTTATGATGTTTTGCCAAGGTTTTGGAATGTTTTGATCAGTTCTGGCTGGTTTTCTAATGTTTTGGCATCTTTTCAGAATGTTTTGATCAGTTTTGGAGGTCTAAATTATTTTGGCGGGTTTTCGGAATATTTTGGTTGGTTTTGATTTTTTTTGATGAAGTTTTGGCAGGTTTTCGGAATGTTTTGGTTGGGTTTTAGAATGTTTAGTATTCTCTTGTGTTGTTTTTCTTGTGTTGGCAGGTTTTGGAATGTTTGAATTCATTTTGGCGGGTTTTCGGAATATTTTGGCAGGTATTTGGCGTGTTTTGGCGGGTATTTGGAATGTTTTGATTAGTTTTGACGGGTTTTGGAATATTTTGGTGGTTTTTAGAACATTTTGATTAGTTTTGATTTGTTTTGATTCTGTATAGCCCAGTTTTTGGTGTGTTTGGATTAGCTTTGGTGGGCTTTCTCGTGTTTTGGCTGTTTTTTTCGAATGTTTTGATCACTTCTGTCTGGTTCTCTATTTTGGCAGGTTTGAAAATATTTTTGGATTAGCTTTGGCGGGTTTTAAAATATTTTGGCTCTTTGCTGCGCAGAGATGACGGTGGTGGTTGCGGTGCGCTCCGGGGCGCTCCTTCTGCGGAAAGACGCCTGGCAGCGGCACTTGGGACAGCTCCGCGTCTCCGTATTCTGCATTTCTTGCCTTCTGCATCTCAGCAAAATGCTTTGCCACTAGGTCTAGCAAGGAGAAACTGTGCCAGCTGAGTAGATGTAGCCCGGCCCGCCCTTTGAAGTTGAGAAGTTCTTGGCATCTCAGAGCCTCAAGGGAAGAGCAAGGTTATTTATGGTAGGCGGGGGCAGAACTAGCAGCAAGCAGAGCACAGTTTTAGAAGAATACCTTCCATTGGAATGCTAATGGCAATTGAAGAGGCAGGCCAGTGGCAAGCAGTTTGAAAGGTGCAGACACAGTGCAGGTGTTGTGCGGCTTCCTTCTTGGCCTCCTAGAAGGTGCCGCGCTCTCCGTCTCTTGCTTGCCAATATGTTGCCGTGTTCCTCCTATTGTTTGGTTTCTTTTGATTTGGGTTTAGGATGTTTTGGCGGGTTTTCGGAATGTTTTGGTGATGTTTTAGAGTGTTTTGTTTTCTCTTGTGTTGTTTATATTGTGTTGGCTGGTTTTGGAATGTTTGGATTCGTTTTGGCGGGTTTTCAAATATTTTGGCGGGTATTTGGAATGTTTTGGTTTGCTTTCATTTGTTTTGATTATGTTTTGGCAAGTTATTGAATGTTTTGATCGCTTCTGACTGGTTTTCTAGTATTTTGGCATCTTTTCAGAATGTTTTGATCAGTTTTGGCAGGTTCTAAACTATTTTGTCGGGTTTTTGGAATTTTTTTTTTGCTTTCATTTGTTTTTATTATGTTTTGGCCGGATTTCGGAATATTTTGGCTGGTTTTTGGAATGTTTTGGTTGGTTTTGATTTGTTTTTATGATGTTTTGCCAAGTTTCTTGAATGTTTTGATCAGTTTTGACTGGTTTTCTAATGTTTTGGCATCTTTTCAGAATGTTTTCATCAAGTTTTGCGGGTCTAAATTATTTTGGCGGGTTTTCGGAATATTTTGGTTGGTTTTGATTTGTTTTTATGAAGTTTTGGCAGGTTTTCGGAATGTTTTGGTTGGTTTTAGAATGTTTAGTATTCTCTTGTGTTGTTTTTCTTGTGTTGGCAGGTTTTGGAATGTTTGAATTCATTTTGGCGGGTTTTCGGAATATTTTGGCAGGTATTTGGCGTGTTTTGGCGGGTATTCGGAATGTTTTGATTAGTTTTGACGGGTTTTGGAATATTTTGGTGGTTTTTAGAACATTTTGATTAGTTTTGATTTGTTTTGATTCTGTATAGCCCAGTTTTTGGTGTGTTTGGATTAGCTTTGGTGGGCTTTCTCGTGTTTTGGCTGTTTTTTTCGAATGTTTTGATCACTTCGTCTGGTTCTCTATTTTGGCAGGTTTGAAAATATTTTTGGATTAGCTTTGGCGGGTTTTAAAATATTTTGGCTCTTTGCTGCGCAGAGATGACGGTGGTGGTTGCGGTGCGCTCCGGGGCGCTCCTTCTGCGGAAAGACGCCTGGCAGCGGCACTTGGGACAGCTCCGCATCTCCGTATTCTGCATTTCTTGCCTTCTGCATCTCAGCAAAATGCTTTGCCACTAGGTCTAGCAAGGAGAAACTGTGCCAGCTGAGTAGATGTAGCCCGGCCCGCCCTTTGAAGTTGACAAGTTCTTGGCATCTCAGAGCCTCAAGGGAAGAGCAAGGTTATTTATGGTAGGCGGGGGCAGAACAAGCAGCAAGCAGAGCACAGTTTTAGAAGAATACCTTCCGTTGGAATGCTAATGGCAATTGAAGAGGCAGGCCAGTGGCAAGCAGTTTGAAAGGTGCAGACACAGTGCAGGTGTTGTGCGGCTTCCTTCTTGGCCTCCTAGAAGGTGCCGCGCTCTCCGTCTCTTGCTTGCCAATATGTTGCCGTGTTTCTCCTATTGTTTGGTTTCTTTTGATTTGTTTTTAGGATGTTTTGGCGGGTTTTCGGAATGTTTTGGTTGGGTTTTAGAATGTTTTGTTTTCTCTTGTGTTGTTTTTATTGTGTTGGCTGGTTTTGGAATGTTTGGATTCCTTTTGGTGTGTTTTCAAATATTTTGGCGGGTATTTGGAATGTTTTGGTTTGCTTTCATTTGTTTTGATTATGTTTTGTCAAGTTATTGAATGTTTCGATCACTTCTGACTGGTTTTCTAGTATTTTGGCATCTTTTCAGAATGTTTTGATCAGTTTTGGCAGGTTCTAAACTATTTTGTCGGGTTTCTGGAATGTTTTGGTTGGTTTTGATTTGTTTTTATGATGTTTTGGCTGGATTTTGGAATATTTTGTCGGGTTTTTGGAATGTTTTGGTTGGTTTTGACTTGTTTTTATGATGTTTTGCCAAGGTTTTGGAATGTTTTGATCAGTTCTGGCTGGTTTTCTAATGTTTTGGCATCTTTTCAGAATGTTTTGATCAGTTTTGGAGGTCTAAATTATTTTGGCGGGTTTTCGGAATATTTTGGTTGGTTTTGATTTTTTTTGATGAAGTTTTGGCGGGTTTTCGGAATGTTTTGGTTGGGTTTGATTTGTTTTTATGAAGTTTTGGCGGGTTTTCGGAATGTTTTGTTTGGGTTTTAGAATGTTTAGTATTCTCTTGTGTTATTTTTATTGTGTTGGCAGGTTTTGGAATGTTTGGATTTTTTTGGCGGGTATTTGGAGTGTTTTGGTGGGTATTTGGAAAGTTTTGGTGGGTATTCGGAATGTTTTGATTAGTTTTGACGGGTTTTGAAATATTTTGGCGGGTTTTCGGAACGTTTTGATTTGTTTTGATTTGTTTTGATTCTGTTTAGCCCAGTTTTTGGTGTGTTTGGATTAGCTTTGGTGGACTTTATCATGTTTTGGCAGGTTTTTTCCAATGTTTTGATCACTTCTGTCTGGTTTTCTATTTTGGCAGGTTTGAAAATATTTTTGGATTAGTTTTGGCGTGTTTTAAAATATTTTGTCTCTTTGGGCAGAGATGACAGTGGCAGTTGCGGTGCGCTCCGGGGCGCTCCTTCTGCGGAAAGACGCCTGGCAGCGGCACATGGGACAGCTCCGCGTCTGCGTATTCTGCATTTCTCGCCTTCTGCATCTCAGCAAAATGCTTTGCCACTAGGTCTAGCAAGGAGAAACTGTGCCAGCTGAGTAGATGTAGCCCGGCCCGCCCTTTGAAGTTGACAAGTTCTTGGCATCTCAGAGCCTAAAGGGAAGAGCAAGGTTATGGATGGTAGGCTGGGGCAGAACTAGCAGCAAGCAGAGCACAGTTGTCCAAGAATACCTTCCATAGGAATGCTAATGGCAATTGAAGAGGCAGGCCAGTGGCAAGCCACTATCTTCTAGCAGTTTGAAAGGTGCAGACACAGTGCAGGTGTTGTGCGGCTTCCTTCTTGGCCTCCTAGAAGGTGCCGCGCTCTCCGTCTCTTGCTTGCCAATATGTTGCCGTGTTCCTCTTATTGTTTGGTTTCTTTTGATTTGTTTTGGCGGGTTTTTGGAATGTTTTAGTGATGTTTTAGAGTGTTTTGTTTTCTCTTGTGTTGTTTTTATTGTGTTGGCAGGTTTTGGAATGTTTGGATTCGTTTTGGCGGGTTTTCAAATATTCTGGCGGGTATTTGGAATGTTTTGGTTTGCTTTCATTTGTTTTGATTATGTTTTGGCAAGTTATTGAATGTTTTGATCGCTTCTGACTGGTTTTCTAGTATTTTGGCATCTTTTCAGAATGTTTTGATCAGTTTTGGCAGGTTCTAAACTATTTTGTTGGGTTTTTGGAATGTTTTGGTTGGTTTTGATTTGTTTTTATGAGGTTTTGGCTGGATTTCGGAATATTTTGGCTGGTTTTTGGAATGTTTTGGTTGGTTTTGATTTGTTTTTATGATGTTTTGCCTAGTTTTTTTGAATGTTTTGATCAGTTCTGGCTGGTTTTGTAGTATTTTGGCATCTTTTCAGAATGTTTTGATCAGTTTTGGCAGGTTCTAAAATATTTTGTTGGGTTTACGGAATATTTTGTTTGGTTTTGATTTGTTTTTATGATGATTTGGCGGGTTTTCGGAATGTTTTGGTTGGGTTTTAGAATGTTTAGTGTTCTCTTGTGTGGTTTTTATTTTGTTGGCAGTTTTTGGAAGGTTTGGATTCCTTTTGGCGGGTTTTCAAATATTTTGGCGGGTATTTGGAATGTTTTGGTTTGCTTTCATTTGTTTTGATTATGTTTTGGCAAGTTATTTTAAAGTTTTGATCAATTCTGACCTGTTTTCTAGTATTTTGGCATCTTTTCAGAATGTTTTGATCAGTTTTGGCAGGTTCTAAACTATTTTGTTGGGTTTCTGGAATGTTTTGGTTGGTTTTGATTTGTTTTTATTATGTTTTGGCTGGATTTCATAATATTTTGGCTGCGTTTTGGAATGTTTTGGTTGGTTTTGACTTGTTTTTATGATGTTTTGCCAAGGTTTTGGAATGTTTTGATCAGTTCTGGCTGGTTTTCTAATGTTTTGGCATCTTTTCAGAATGTTTTGATCAGTTTTGGAGGTCTAAATTATTTTGGCGGGTTTTCGGAATATTTTGGTTGGTTTTGATTTTTTTTGATGAAGTTTTGGCAGGTTTTCGGAATGTTTTGGTTGGGTTTTAGAATGTTTAGTATTCTCTTGTGTTGTTTTTCTTGTGTTGGCAGGTTTTGGAATGTTTGAATTCATTTTGGCGGGTTTTCGGAATATTTTGGCAGGTATTTGGCGTGTTTTGGCGGGTATTTGGAATGTTTTGATTAGTTTTGACGGGTTTTGGAATATTTTGGTGGTTTTTAGAACATTTTGATTAGTTTTGATTTGTTTTGATTCTGTATAGCCCAGTTTTTGGTGTGTTTGGATTAGCTTTGGTGGGCTTTCTCGTGTTTTGGCTGTTTTTTTCGAATGTTTTGATCACTTCTGTCTGGTTCTCTATTTTGGCAGGTTTGAAAATATTTTTGGATTAGCTTTGGCGGGTTTTAAAATATTTTGGCTCTTTGCTGCGCAGAGATGACGGTGGTGGTTGCGGTGCGCTCCGGGGCGCTCCTTCTGCGGAAAGACGCCTGGCAGCGGCACTTGGGACAGCTCCGCATCTCCGTATTCTGCATTTCTTGCCTTCTGCATCTCAGCAAAATGCTTTGCCACTAGGTCTAGCAAGGAGAAACTGTGCCAGCTGAGTAGATGTAGCCCGGCCCGCCCTTTGAAGTTGAGAAGTTCTTGGCATCTCAGAGCCTCAAGGGAAGAGCAAGGTTATTTATGGTAGGCGGGGGCAGAACTAGCAGCAAGCAGAGCACAGTTTTAGAAGAATACCTTCCATTGGAATGCTAATGGCAATTGAAGAGGCAGGCCAGTGGCAAGCAGTTTGAAAGGTGCAGACACAGTGCAGGTGTTGTGCGGCTTCCTTCTTGGCCTCCTAGAAGGTGCCGCGCTCTCCGTCTCTTGCTTGCCAATATGTTGCCGTGTTCCTCCTATTGTTTGGTTTCTTTTGATTTGGGTTTAGGATGTTTTGGCGGGTTTTCGGAATGTTTTGGTGATGTTTTAGAGTGTTTTGTTTTCTCTTGTGTTGTTTATATTGTGTTGGCTGGTTTTGGAATGTTTGGATTCGTTTTGGCGGGTTTTCAAATATTTTGGCGGGTATTTGGAATGTTTTGGTTTGCTTTCATTTGTTTTGATTATGTTTTGGCAAGTTATTGAATGTTTTGATCGCTTCTGACTGGTTTTCTAGTATTTTGGCATCTTTTCAGAATGTTTTGATCAGTTTTGGCAGGTTCTAAACTATTTTGTCGGGTTTTTGGAATTTTTTTTTTGCTTTCATTTGTTTTTATTATGTTTTGGCCGGATTTCGGAATATTTTGGCTGGTTTTTGGAATGTTTTGGTTGGTTTTGATTTGTTTTTATGATGTTTTGCCAAGTTTCTTGAATGTTTTGATCAGTTTTGACTGGTTTTCTAATGTTTTGGCATCTTTTCAGAATGTTTTCATCAAGTTTTGCGGGTCTAAATTATTTTGGCGGGTTTTCGGAATATTTTGGTTGGTTTTGATTTGTTTTTATGAAGTTTTGGCAGGTTTTCGGAATGTTTTGGTTGGTTTTAGAATGTTTAGTATTCTCTTGTGTTGTTTTTCTTGTGTTGGCAGGTTTTGGAATGTTTGAATTCATTTTGGCGGGTTTTCGGAATATTTTGGCAGGTATTTGGCGTGTTTTGGCGGGTATTCGGAATGTTTTGATTAGTTTTGACGGGTTTTGGAATATTTTGGTGGTTTTTAGAACATTTTGATTAGTTTTGATTTGTTTTGATTCTGTATAGCCCAGTTTTTGGTGTGTTTGGATTAGCTTTGGTGGGCTTTCTCGTGTTTTGGCTGTTTTTTTCGAATGTTTTGATCACTTCGTCTGGTTCTCTATTTTGGCAGGTTTGAAAATATTTTTGGATTAGCTTTGGCGGGTTTTAAAATATTTTGGCTCTTTGCTGCGCAGAGATGACGGTGGTGGTTGCGGTGCGCTCCGGGGCGCTCCTTCTGCGGAAAGACGCCTGGCAGCGGCACTTGGGACAGCTCCGCATCTCCGTATTCTGCATTTCTTGCCTTCTGCATCTCAGCAAAATGCTTTGCCACTAGGTCTAGCAAGGAGAAACTGTGCCAGCTGAGTAGATGTAGCCCGGCCCGCCCTTTGAAGTTGACAAGTTCTTGGCATCTCAGAGCCTCAAGGGAAGAGCAAGGTTATTTATGGTAGGCGGGGGCAGAACAAGCAGCAAGCAGAGCACAGTTTTAGAAGAATACCTTCCGTTGGAATGCTAATGGCAATTGAAGAGGCAGGCCAGTGGCAAGCAGTTTGAAAGGTGCAGACACAGTGCAGGTGTTGTGCGGCTTCCTTCTTGGCCTCCTAGAAGGTGCCGCGCTCTCCGTCTCTTGCTTGCCAATATGTTGCCGTGTTTCTCCTATTGTTTGGTTTCTTTTGATTTGTTTTTAGGATGTTTTGGCGGGTTTTCGGAATGTTTTGGTTGGGTTTTAGAATGTTTTGTTTTCTCTTGTGTTGTTTTTATTGTGTTGGCTGGTTTTGGAATGTTTGGATTCCTTTTGGTGTGTTTTCAAATATTTTGGCGGGTATTTGGAATGTTTTGGTTTGCTTTCATTTGTTTTGATTATGTTTTGTCAAGTTATTGAATGTTTCGATCACTTCTGACTGGTTTTCTAGTATTTTGGCATCTTTTCAGAATGTTTTGATCAGTTTTGGCAGGTTCTAAACTATTTTGTCGGGTTTCTGGAATGTTTTGGTTGGTTTTGATTTGTTTTTATGATGTTTTGGCTGGATTTTGGAATATTTTGTCGGGTTTTTGGAATGTTTTGGTTGGTTTTGACTTGTTTTTATGATGTTTTGCCAAGGTTTTGGAATGTTTTGATCAGTTCTGGCTGGTTTTCTAATGTTTTGGCATCTTTTCAGAATGTTTTGATCAGTTTTGGAGGTCTAAATTATTTTGGCGGGTTTTCGGAATATTTTGGTTGGTTTTGATTTTTTTTGATGAAGTTTTGGCGGGTTTTCGGAATGTTTTGGTTGGGTTTGATTTGTTTTTATGAAGTTTTGGCGGGTTTTCGGAATGTTTTGTTTGGGTTTTAGAATGTTTAGTATTCTCTTGTGTTATTTTTATTGTGTTGGCAGGTTTTGGAATGTTTGGATTTTTTTGGCGGGTATTTGGAGTGTTTTGGTGGGTATTTGGAAAGTTTTGGTGGGTATTCGGAATGTTTTGATTAGTTTTGACGGGTTTTGAAATATTTTGGCGGGTTTTCGGAACGTTTTGATTTGTTTTGATTTGTTTTGATTCTGTTTAGCCCAGTTTTTGGTGTGTTTGGATTAGCTTTGGTGGACTTTATCATGTTTTGGCAGGTTTTTTCCAATGTTTTGATCACTTCTGTCTGGTTTTCTATTTTGGCAGGTTTGAAAATATTTTTGGATTAGTTTTGGCGTGTTTTAAAATATTTTGTCTCTTTGGGCAGAGATGACAGTGGCAGTTGCGGTGCGCTCCGGGGCGCTCCTTCTGCGGAAAGACGCCTGGCAGCGGCACATGGGACAGCTCCGCGTCTGCGTATTCTGCATTTCTCGCCTTCTGCATCTCAGCAAAATGCTTTGCCACTAGGTCTAGCAAGGAGAAACTGTGCCAGCTGAGTAGATGTAGCCCGGCCCGCCCTTTGAAGTTGACAAGTTCTTGGCATCTCAGAGCCTAAAGGGAAGAGCAAGGTTATGGATGGTAGGCTGGGGCAGAACTAGCAGCAAGCAGAGCACAGTTGTCCAAGAATACCTTCCATAGGAATGCTAATGGCAATTGAAGAGGCAGGCCAGTGGCAAGCCACTATCTTCTAGCAGTTTGAAAGGTGCAGACACAGTGCAGGTGTTGTGCGGCTTCCTTCTTGGCCTCCTAGAAGGTGCCGCGCTCTCCGTCTCTTGCTTGCCAATATGTTGCCGTGTTCCTCTTATTGTTTGGTTTCTTTTGATTTGTTTTGGCGGGTTTTTGGAATGTTTTAGTGATGTTTTAGAGTGTTTTGTTTTCTCTTGTGTTGTTTTTATTGTGTTGGCAGGTTTTGGAATGTTTGGATTCGTTTTGGCGGGTTTTCAAATATTCTGGCGGGTATTTGGAATGTTTTGGTTTGCTTTCATTTGTTTTGATTATGTTTTGGCAAGTTATTGAATGTTTTGATCGCTTCTGACTGGTTTTCTAGTATTTTGGCATCTTTTCAGAATGTTTTGATCAGTTTTGGCAGGTTCTAAACTATTTTGTTGGGTTTTTGGAATGTTTTGGTTGGTTTTGATTTGTTTTTATGAGGTTTTGGCTGGATTTCGGAATATTTTGGCTGGTTTTTGGAATGTTTTGGTTGGTTTTGATTTGTTTTTATGATGTTTTGCCTAGTTTTTTTGAATGTTTTGATCAGTTCTGGCTGGTTTTGTAGTATTTTGGCATCTTTTCAGAATGTTTTGATCAGTTTTGGCAGGTTCTAAAATATTTTGTTGGGTTTACGGAATATTTTGTTTGGTTTTGATTTGTTTTTATGATGATTTGGCGGGTTTTCGGAATGTTTTGGTTGGGTTTTAGAATGTTTAGTGTTCTCTTGTGTGGTTTTTATTTTGTTGGCAGTTTTTGGAAGGTTTGGATTCCTTTTGGCGGGTTTTCAAATATTTTGGCGGGTATTTGGAATGTTTTGGTTTGCTTTCATTTGTTTTGATTATGTTTTGGCAAGTTATTTTAAAGTTTTGATCAATTCTGACCTGTTTTCTAGTATTTTGGCATCTTTTCAGAATGTTTTGATCAGTTTTGGCAGGTTCTAAACTATTTTGTTGGGTTTCTGGAATGTTTTGGTTGGTTTTGATTTGTTTTTATTATGTTTTGGCTGGATTTCATAATATTTTGGCTGCGTTTTGGAATGTTTTGGTTGGTTTTGACTTGTTTTTATGATGTTTTGCCAAGGTTTTGGAATGTTTTGATCAGTTCTGGCTGGTTTTCTAATGTTTTGGCATCTTTTCAGAATGTTTTGATCAGTTTTGGAGGTCTAAATTATTTTGGCGGGTTTTCGGAATATTTTGGTTGGTTTTGATTTTTTTTGATGAAGTTTTGGCAGGTTTTCGGAATGTTTTGGTTGGGTTTTAGAATGTTTAGTATTCTCTTGTGTTGTTTTTCTTGTGTTGGCAGGTTTTGGAATGTTTGAATTCATTTTGGCGGGTTTTCGGAATATTTTGGCAGGTATTTGGCGTGTTTTGGCGGGTATTTGGAATGTTTTGATTAGTTTTGACGGGTTTTGGAATATTTTGGTGGTTTTTAGAACATTTTGATTAGTTTTGATTTGTTTTGATTCTGTATAGCCCAGTTTTTGGTGTGTTTGGATTAGCTTTGGTGGGCTTTCTCGTGTTTTGGCTGTTTTTTTCGAATGTTTTGATCACTTCTGTCTGGTTCTCTATTTTGGCAGGTTTGAAAATATTTTTGGATTAGCTTTGGCGGGTTTTAAAATATTTTGGCTCTTTGCTGCGCAGAGATGACGGTGGTGGTTGCGGTGCGCTCCGGGGCGCTCCTTCTGCGGAAAGACGCCTGGCAGCGGCACTTGGGACAGCTCCGCATCTCCGTATTCTGCATTTCTTGCCTTCTGCATCTCAGCAAAATGCTTTGCCACTAGGTCTAGCAAGGAGAAACTGTGCCAGCTGAGTAGATGTAGCCCGGCCCGCCCTTTGAAGTTGAGAAGTTCTTGGCATCTCAGAGCCTCAAGGGAAGAGCAAGGTTATTTATGGTAGGCGGGGGCAGAACTAGCAGCAAGCAGAGCACAGTTTTAGAAGAATACCTTCCATTGGAATGCTAATGGCAATTGAAGAGGCAGGCCAGTGGCAAGCAGTTTGAAAGGTGCAGACACAGTGCAGGTGTTGTGCGGCTTCCTTCTTGGCCTCCTAGAAGGTGCCGCGCTCTCCGTCTCTTGCTTGCCAATATGTTGCCGTGTTCCTCCTATTGTTTGGTTTCTTTTGATTTGGGTTTAGGATGTTTTGGCGGGTTTTCGGAATGTTTTGGTGATGTTTTAGAGTGTTTTGTTTTCTCTTGTGTTGTTTATATTGTGTTGGCTGGTTTTGGAATGTTTGGATTCGTTTTGGCGGGTTTTCAAATATTTTGGCGGGTATTTGGAATGTTTTGGTTTGCTTTCATTTGTTTTGATTATGTTTTGGCAAGTTATTGAATGTTTTGATCGCTTCTGACTGGTTTTCTAGTATTTTGGCATCTTTTCAGAATGTTTTGATCAGTTTTGGCAGGTTCTAAACTATTTTGTCGGGTTTTTGGAATTTTTTTTTTGCTTTCATTTGTTTTTATTATGTTTTGGCCGGATTTCGGAATATTTTGGCTGGTTTTTGGAATGTTTTGGTTGGTTTTGATTTGTTTTTATGATGTTTTGCCTAGTTTTTTTGAATGTTTCGATCAGTTCTGGCTGGTTTTGTAGTATTTTGGCATCTTTTCAGAATGTTTTGATCAGTTTTGGCAGGTTCTAAAATATTTTGTTGGGTTTTCGGAATATTTTGGTTGGTTTTGATTTGTTTTTATGATGTTTTGGCGGGTTTTCGGAATGTTTTGGTTGGGTTTTAGAATGTTTAGTATTCTCTTGTGTGGTTTTTATTGTGTTGGCAGGTTTTGGAATGTTTGGATTCCTTTTGGCGGGTTTTCAAATATTTTGGCGGGTATTTGGAATGTTTTGGTGGGTATTCGGAATGTTTTGATTAGTTTTGACGGGTTTTGAAATATTTTGGCGGGTTTTTAGAAGGTTTTGATTTGTTTTGATTTGTTTTGATTCTGTTTAGCCGAGTTTTTCGGTGTCTTTGGATAAGCTTTGGTGGACTTTATCATGTTTTGGCAGGTTTTTTCCAATGTTTTGATCACTTCTGTCTGGTTTTCTATTTTGGCGGGTTTGAAAATATTTTTGGATTAGTTTTGGCGTGTTTTAAAATATTTTGTCTCTTTGGGCAGAGATGACGGTGGTGGTTGCGGTGCGCTCCGGGGCGCTCCTTCTGCGGAAAGACGCCTGGCAGCGGCACTTGGGACAGCTCCGCGTCTGCGTATTCTGCATTTCTCGCCTTCTGCATCTCAGCAAAATGCTTTGCCACTAGGTCTAGCAAGGAGAAACTGTGCCAGCTGAGTAGATGTAGCCCGGCCCGCCCTTTGAAGTTGACAAGTTCTTGGCATCTCAGAGCCTAAAGGGAAGAGCAAGGTTATGGATGGTAGGCTGGGGCAGAACTAGCAGCAAGCAGAGCAAAGTTGTCCAAGAATACCATCCATTCCAATGCTAATGGCAATAGAAGAGGCAGGCCAGTGGCAAGCCACTAGCTTCTAGCAGTTTGAAAGTTGCAGACACAGTGCAGGTGTTGTGCGGCTTCCTTCTTGGCCTCCTAGAAGGTGCCGCGCTCTCCGTCTCTTGCTTGCCAATATGTTCCCGTGTTCCTCTTATTGTTTGGTTTCTTTTGATTTGTTTTTCGGATGTTTTGGCGGGTTTTCGGAATGTTTTGGTTGGGTTTTAGAATGTTTGGTATTCTCTTGTGTGGTTTTTATTGTGTTGGCTGGTTTTGGAAGGTTTGGATTCCTTTTGGCGGGTTTTCAAATATTTTGGCGGGGATTTGGAATGTTTTGGTTTGCTTTCATTTGTTTTGATTATGTTTTGGCAAGTTATTGAATGTTTCGATCGCTTCTGACTGGTTTTCTAGTATTTTGGCATCTTTTCAGAATGTTTTGATCAGTTTTGGCAGGTTCTAAACTATTTTGTCGGGTTTCTGGAATGTTTTGGTTGGTTTTGATTTGTTTTTATGATGTTTTGCCTAGTTTTTTTGAATGTTTTGATCAGTTCTGGCTGGTTTTGTAGTATTTTGGCATCTTTTCAGAATGTTTTGATCAGTTTTGGCAGGTTCTAAAATATTTTGTTGGGTTTTCGGAATATTTTGGTTGGTTTAGATTTGTTTTTATGATGTTTTGGCGGGTTTTCGGAATGTTTTGGTTGGGTTTTAGAATGTTTAGTGTTCTCTTGTGTGGTTTTTATTGTGTTGGCAGGTTTTGGAATGTTTGGATTCCTTTTGGCGGGTTTTCAAATATTTTGGCGGGTATTTGGAATGTTTTGGTGGGTATTCGGAATGTTTTGATTAGTTTTGACGGGTTTTGGAATATTTTGGCGGGTTTTTAGAAGGTTTTGATTTGTTTTGATTTATTTTGATTCTGTTTAGCCCAGTTTTTTCGTGTGTTTGGATAAGCTTTGGTGGACTTTATCATGTTTTGGCAGGTTTTTTCCAATGTTTTCATCACTTCTGTCTGGTTTTCTATTTTGGCGGGTTTGAAAATATTTTTGGATTAGTTTTGGCGTGTTTTAAAATATTTTGTCTCTTTGGGCAGAGATGACGGTGGCGGTTGCGGTGCGCTCCGGGGCGCTCCTTCTGCGGAAAGACGCCTGGCAGCGGCACTTGGGACAGCTCCGCGTCTGCGTATTCTGCATTTCTCGCCTTCTGCATCTCAGCAAAATGCTTTGCCACTAGGTCTAGCAAGGAGAAACTGTGCCAGCTGAGTAGATGTAGCCCGGCCCGCCCTTTGAAGTTGACAAGTTCTTGGCATCTCAGAGCCTAAAGGGAAGAGCAAGGTTATGGATGGTAGGCTGGGGCAGAACTAGCAGCAAGCAGAGCAAAGTTGTCCAAGAATACCATCCATTCCAATGCTAATGGCAATAGAAGAGGCAGGCCAGTGGCAAGCCACTATCTTCTAGCAGTTTGAAAGGTGCAGACACAGTGCAGGTGTTGTGCGGCTTCCTTCTTGGCCTCCTAGAAGGTGCCGCGCTCTCCGTCTCTTGCTTGCCAATATGTTGCCGTGTTCCTCTTATTGTTTGGTTTCTTTTGATTTGTTTTTCGGATGTTTTGGCGGGTTTTCGGAATGTTTTGGTTGGGTTTTAGAATGTTTGGTATTCTCTTGTGTGGTTTTTATTGTGTTGGCTGGTTTTGGAAGGTTTGGATTCCTTTTGGCGGGTTTTCAAATATTTTGGCGGGGATTTGGAATGTTTTGGTTTGCTTTCATTTGTTTTGATTATGTTTTGGCAAGTTATTGAATGTTTCGATCGCTTCTGACTGGTTTTCTAGTATTTTGGCATCTTTTCAGAATGTTTTGATCAGTTTTGGCAGGTTCTAAACTATTTTGTCGGGTTTCTGGAATGTTTTGGTTGGTTTTGATTTGTTTTTATGATGTTTTGCCTAGTTTTTTTGAATGTTTTGATCAGTTCTGGCTGGTTTTGTAGTATTTTGGCATCTTTTCAGAATGTTTTGATCAGTTTTGGCAGGTTCTAAAATATTTTGTTGGGTTTTCGGAATATTTTGGTTGGTTTTGATTTGTTTTTATGATGTTTTGGCGGGTTTTCGGAATGTTTTGGTTGGGTTTTAGAATGTTTAGTGTTCTCTTGTGTGGTTTTTATTGTGTTGGCAGGTTATGGAATGTTTGGATTCCTTTTGGCGGGTTTTCAAATATTTTGGCGGGTATTTGGAATGTTTTGGTGGGTATTCGGAATGTTTTGATTAGTTTTGACGGGTTTTGGAATATTTTGGCGGGTTTTTAGAAGGTTTTGATTTGTTTTGATTTATTTTGATTCTGTTTAGCCCAGTTTTTTCGTGTGTTTGGATAAGCTTTGGTGGACTTTATCATGTTTTGGCAGGTTTTTTCCAATGTTTTCATCACTTCTGTCTGGTTTTCTATTTTGGCAGGTTTGAAAATATTTTTTGATTAGTTTTGGCGTGTTTTAAAATATTTTGTCTCTTTGGGCAGAGATGACGGTGGCGGTTGCGGTGCGCTCCGGGGCGCTCCTTCTGCGGAAAGACGCCTGGCAGCGGCACTTGGGACAGCTCCGCGTCTGCGTATTCTGCATTTCTCGCCTTCTGCATCTCAGCAAAATGCTTTGCCACTAGGTCTAGCAAGGGGAAGCTGTGCCAGCTGAGTAGATGTAGCCCGGCCCGCCCTTTGAAGTTGACAAGTTCTTGGCATCTCAGAGCCTCAAGGGAAGAGCAAGGTTATGGATGGTAGGCTGGGGCAGAACTAGCAGCAAGCAGAGCAAAGTTGTCCAAGAATACCATCCATTCCAATGCTAATGGCAATTGAAGAGGCAGGCCAGTGGCAAGCCACTATCTTCTAGCAGTTTGAAAGGTGCAGACACAGTGCAGGTGTTGTGCGGCTTCCTTCTTGGCCTCCTAGAAGGTGCCGCGCTCTCCGTCTCTTGCTTGCCAATATGTTCCCGTGTTCCTCTTATTGTTTGGTTTCTTTTGATTTGTTTTTCGGATGTTTTGGCGGGTTTTGGGAATGTTTTGGTGGTGTTTTCGAATGTTTTGTTTTCTCTTGTGTTGTTTTTATTGTGTTGGCAGGTTTTGGAATGTTTGGATTCCTTTTGGTGTGTTTTCAAATATTTTGGCGGGGATTTGGAATGTTTTGGTTTGCTTTCATTTGTTTTGATTATGTTTTGGCAAGTTATTGAATGTTTCGATCGCTTCTGACTGGTTTTCTAGTATTTTGGCATCTTTTCTAAATGTTTTGATTAGTTTTGACAGGTTCTAAAATATTTTGTCGGGTTTTTGGAATGTTTTGGGTGGTTTTGATTTGTTTTTATGATGTTTTGGTGGGTTTTCGGAATGTTTTGGTTGGGTTTTAGAATGTTTGGTATTCTCTTGTGTGGTTTTTATTGTGTTGGCAGGTTTTGGAAGGTTTGGATTCCTTTTGGCGGGTTTTCAAATATTTTGGCGGGGATTTGGAATGTTTTGGTTTGCTTTCATTTGTTTTGATTATGTTTTGCTAAGTTATTGAATGTTTTGATCAGTTCTTGCTGGTTTTGTAGTATTTTGGCATCTTTTCAGAATGTTTTGATCAGTTTTGGCAGGTTCTAAAGTATTTTGTTGGGTTTTCGGAATATTTTGGTTGGTTTTGATTTGTTTTTATGATGTTTTGGCGGGTTTTCGGAATGTTTTGGTTGGGTTTTAGAATGTTTAGTGTTCTCTTGTGTGGTTTTTATTGTGTTGGCAGGTTTTGGAATGTTTGGATTCCTTTTGGCGGGTTTTCAAATATTTTGGCGGGTATTTGGAATGTTTTGGTGGGTATTCGGAATGTTTTGATTAGTTTTGATGGGTTTTGGAATATTTTGGTGGGTTTTTAGAAGGTTTTGATTTGTTTTGATTTGTTTTGATTATGTTTAGCCCAGTTTTTCGGTGTGTTTGGATAAGCTTTGGTGGACTTTATCATGTTTTGGCAGGTTTTTTCCAATGTTTTGATCACTTCTGTCTGGTTTTCTATTTTGGCGGGTTTGAAAATATTTTTGGATTAGTTTTGGCGGGTTTTAAAATATTTTGTCTCTTTGGGCAGAGATAACGGTGGCGGTTCCGGTGCGCTCCGGGGCGATCCTTCTGCGGAAAGACGCCTGGCAGCGGCACTTGGGACAGCTCCGCGTCTGCGTATTCTGCATTTCTCGCCTTCTGCATCTCAGCAAAATGCTTTGCCACTAGGTCTAGCAAGGAGAAACTGTGCCAGCTGAGTAGATGTAGCCCGGCCCGCCCTTTGAAGTTGACAAGTTCTTGGCATCTCAGAGCCTCAAGGGAAGAGCAAGGTTATGGATGGTAGGCTGGGGCAGAATTAGCAGCAAGCAGAGCAAAGTTGTCCAAGAATACCTTCCATTGGAATGCTAATGGCAATTGAAGAGGCAGGCCAGTGGCAAGCCACTATCTTCTAGCAGTTTGAAAGGTGCAGACACAGTGCAGGTGTTGTGCGGCTTCCTTCTTGGCCGCCTAGAAGGTGCCGTGCTCTCCGTCTCTTGCTTGCCAATATGTTGCCATGTTCCTCTTATTGTTTGGTTTGCTTTCATTTGTTTTTAGGATGTTTTGGCGGGTTTTCAGAATGTTTTGGTGATGTTTTAGAGTGTTTTGTTTTCTCTTGTGTTGTTTATATTGTGTTGGCTGGTTTTGGAATGTTTGGATTCCTTTTGGCGGGTTTTCAAATATTTTGGCGGGTATTTGGAATGTTTTGGTTTGCTTTCATTTGTTTTGATTATGTTTTGGCAAGTTATTGAATGTTTCGATCACTTCTGACTGGTTTTCTAGTATTTTGGCATCTTTTCAGAATGTTTTGATCAGTTTTGGCAGGTTCTAAACTATTTTGTCGGGTTTTTGGAATGTTTTGGTGGGTTTTGATTTGTTTTTGTGATGTTTTGCCTAGTTTTTTTGAATGTTTTGATCAGTTCTGGCTGGTTTTCTAATGTTTTGGCATCTTTTCAGAATGTTTTGATCAGTTTTGACAGGTTCGAAAATATGTTGTTGGGTTTTCGGAATATTTTGGTTGGTTTTGATTTGTTTTTATGATGTTTTGGTGGGTTTTCGGAATGTTTTGGTTGGGTTTTAGAATGTTTAGTATTCTCTTGTGTGGTTTTTATTGTGTTGGCAGGTTTTGGAAGGTTTGGATTCCTTTTGGCGGGTTTTCAAATATTTTGGCGGGGATTTGGAATGTTTTGGTTTGCTTTCATTTGTTTTGATTATATTTTGGCAAGTTATTGAATGTTTTGATCGCTTCTGACTGGTTTTCTAGTATTTTGGCATCTTTTCAGAATGTTTTGATCAGTTTTGGCAGGTTCTAAACTATTTTGTCGGGTTTCTGGAATGTTTTGGTTGGTTTTGATTTGTTTTTATTATGTTTTGCCTAGTTTTTTTGAATGTTTTGATCAGTTCTGGCTGGTTTTGTAGTATTTTGGCATCTTTTCAGAATGTTTTGATCAGTTTTGGCAGGTTCTAAAATATTTTGTTGGGTTTTCGGAATATTTTGGTTGGTTTTGATTTGTTTTTATGATGTTTTGGCGGGTTTTCGGAATGTTTTGGTTGGGTTTTAGAATGTTTAGTGTTCTCTTGTGTGGTTTTTATTGTGTTGGCAGGTTTTGGAATGTTTGGATTCCTTTTGGCGGGTTTTCAAATATTTTGGCGGGTATTTGGAATGTTTTGGTGGGTATTCGGAATGTTTTGATTAGTTTTGACGGGTTTTGGAATATTTTGGCGGGTTTTTAGAAGGTTTTGATTTGTTTTGATTTGTTTTGATTCTGTTTAGCCCAGTTTTTTCGTGTGTTTGGATAAGCTTTGGTGGACTTTATCATGTTTTGGCAGGTTTTTTCCAATGTTTTCATCACTTCTGTCTGGTTTTCTATTTTGGCAGGTTTGAAAATATTTTTTGATTAGTTTTGGCGTGTTTTAAAATATTTTGTCTCTTTGGGCAGAGATGACGGTGGCGGTTGCGGTGCGCTCCGGGGCGCTCCTTCTGCGGAAAGACGCCTGGCAGCGGCACTTGGGACAGCTCCGCGTCTGCGTATTCTGCATTTCTCGCCTTCTGCATCTCAGCAAAATGCTTTGCCACTAGGTCTAGCAAGGAGAAACTGTGCCAGCTGAGTAGATGTAGCCCGGCCCGCCCTTTGAAGTTGACAAGTTCTTGGCATCTCAGAGCCTCAAGGGAAGAGCAAGGTTATGGATGGTAGGCTGGGGCAGAATTAGCAGCAAGCAGAGCAAAGTTGTCCAAGAATACCTTCCATTGGAATGCTAATGGCAATTGAAGAGGCAGGCCAGTGGCAAGCCACTATCTTCTAGCAGTTTGAAAGGTGCAGACACAGTGCAGGTGTTGTGCGGCTTCCTTCTTGGCCTCCTAGAAGGTGCCGTGCTCTCCGTCTCTTGCTTGCCAATATGTTGCCATGTTCCTCTTATTGTTTGGTTTGCTTTCATTTGTTTTTAGGATGTTTTGGCGGGTTTTCAGAATGTTTTGGTGATGTTTTAGAGTGTTTTGTTTTCTCTTGTGTTGTTTATATTGTGTTGGCTGGTTTTGGAATGTTTGGATTCCTTTTGGCGGGTTTTCAAATATTTTGGCGGGTATTTGGAATGTTTTGGTTTGCTTTCATTTGTTTTGATTATGTTTTGGCAAGTTATTGAATGTTTCGATCACTTCTGACTGGTTTTCTAGTATTTTGGCATCTTTTCAGAATGTTTTGATCAGTTTTGGCAGGTTCTAAACTATTTTGTCGGGTTTTTGGAATGTTTTGGTGGGTTTTGATTTGTTTTTATGATGTTTTGGTCGGATTTCGGAATATTTTGGCTGGTTTTTGGAATGTTTTGGTTGGTTTTGATTTGTTTTTATGATGTTTTGCCTAGTTTTTTTGAATGTTTTGATCAGTTCTGGCTGGTTTTGTAGTATTTTGGCATCTTTTCAGAATGTTTTGATCAGTTTTGGCAGGTTCTAAAATATTTTGTTGGGTTTTCGGAATATTTTGGTTGGTTTTGATTTGTTTTTAGGATGTTTTGGCGGGTTTTCGGAATGTTTTGGTTGGGTTTTAGAATGTTTAGTGTTCTCTTGTGTGGTTTTTATTGTGTTGGCAGGTTTTGGAATGTTTGGATTCCTTTTGGCGGGTTTTCAAATATTTTGGCGTGTATTTGGAATGTTTTGGTGGGTATTCGGAATGTTTTGATTAGTTTTGACGGGTTTTGAAATATTTTGGCGGGTTTTTAGAAGGTTTTGATTTGTTTTGATTTGTTTTGATTCTGTTTAGCCCAGTTTTTGGTGTGTTTGGATTAGCTTTGGTGGGCTTTATCATGTTTTGGCAGGTTTTTTTGCATGTTTTGATCACTTCTGTCTGGTTTTCTATTTTGGCAGGTTTGAAAATATTTTTGGATTAGTTTTGGCGTGTTTTAAAATATTTTGTCTCTTTGGGCAGAGATGACAGTGGCAGTTGCGGTGCGCTCTGGGGCGCTCCTTCTGCGGAAAGACGCCTGGCAGCGGCACTTGGGACAGCTCCGCGTCTGCGTATTCTGCATTTCTCGCCTTCTGCATCTCAGCAAAATGCTTTGCCACTAGGTCTAGCAAGGAGAAACTGTGCCAGCTGAGTAGATGTAGCCCGGCCCGCCCTTTGAAGTTGACAAGTTCTTGGCATCTCAGAGCCTCAAGGGAAGAGCAAGGTTATGGATGGTAGGCTGGGGCAGAATTAGCAGCAAGCACAGCAAAGTTGTCCAAGAATACCTTCCATTGGAATGCTAATGGCAATTGAAGAGGCAGGCCAGTGGCAAGCCACTATCTTCTAGCAGTTTGAAAGGTGCAGACACAGTGCAGGTGTTGTGCGGCTTCCTTCTTGGCCTCCTAGAAGGTGCCGTGCTCTCCGTCTCTTGCTTGCCAATATGTTCCCGTGTTCCTCTTATTGTTTGGTTTCTTTTGATTTGTTTTTAGGATGTTTTGGCGGGTTTTCGGAATGTTTTGGTGATGTTTTAGAGTGTTTTGTTTTCTCTTGTGTTGTTTTTATTGTGTTGGCAGGTTTTGGAATGTTTGGATTCGTTTTGGCGGGTTTTCAAATATTTTGGCGGGTATTTGGAATGTTTTGGTTTGCTTTCATTTGTTTTGATTATGTTTTGGCAAGTTATTGAATGTTTTGATCACTTCTGACTGGTTTTCTAGTATTTTGGCATCTTTTCAGAATGTTTTGATCAGTTTTGGCAGGTTCTAAACTATTTTGTCGGGTTTTTGGAATGTTTTGGTGGGTTTTGATTTGTTTTTATGAGGTTTTGTCGGATTTCGGAATATTTTGGCTGGTTTTTGGAATGTTTTGGTTGGTTTTGATTTGTTTTTATGATGTTTTGCCTAGTTTTTTTGAATGTTTTGATCAGTTCTGGCTGGTTTTGTAGTATTTTGGCATCTTTTCAGAATGTTTTGATCAGTTTTGGCAGGTTCTAAAATATTTTGTTGGGTTTTCGGAATATTTTGGTTGGTTTTGATTTGTTTTTATGATGTTTTGGCGGGTTTTCGGAATGTTTTGGTTGGGTTTTAGAATGTTTAGTGTTCTCTTGTGTGGTTTTTATTGTGTTGGCAGGTTTTGGAATGTTTGGATTCCTTTTGGCGGGTTTTCAAATATTTTGGCGGGTATTTGGAATGTTTTGGTGGGTATTCGGAATGTTTTGATTAGTTTTGACGGGTTTTGAAATATTTTGGCGGGTTTTTAGAAGGTTTTGATTTGTTTTGATTTGTTTTGATTCTGTTTAGCCCAGTTTTTGGTGTGTTTGGATTAGCTTTGGTGGGCTTTATCATGTTTTGGCAGGTTTTTTTGCATGTTTTGATCACTTCTGTCTGGTTTTCTATTTTGGCAGGTTTGAAAATATTTTTGGATTAGTTTTGGCGTGTTTTAAAATATTTTGTCTCTTTGGGCAGAGATGACAGTGGCAGTTGCGGTGCGCTCTGGGGCGCTCCTTCTGCGGAAAGACGCCTGGCAGCGGCACTTGGGACAGCTCCGCGTCTGCGTATTCTGCATTTCTCGCCTTCTGCATCTCAGCAAAATGCTTTGCCACTAGGTCTAGCAAGGAGAAACTGTGCCAGCTGAGTAGATGTAGCCCGGCCCGCCCTTTGAAGTTGACAAGTTCTTGGCATCTCAGAGCCTCAAGGGAAGAGCAAGGTTATGGATGGTAGGCTGGGGCAGAACTAGCAGCAAGCAGAGCAAAGTTGTCCAAGAATACCATCCATTCCAATGCTAATGGCAAGGCCAGTGGCAAGCCACTATCTTCTAGCAGTTTGAAAGGTGCAGACACAGTGCAGGTGTTGTGCGGCTTCCTTCTTGGCCTCCTAGAAGGTGCCACGCTCTCCGTCTCTTGCTTGCCAATATGTTGCCGTGTTCCTCTTATTGTTTGGTTTCTTTTGATTTGTTTTTCGGATGTTTTGGCGGGTTTTCGGAATGTTTTGGTTGGGTTTTAGAATGTTTTGTTTTCTCTTGTGTTGTTTATATTGTGTTGGCTGGTTTTGGAATGTTTGGATTCCTTTTGGTGTGTTTTCAAATATTTTGGCGGGGATTTGGAATGTTTTGGTTTGCTTTCATTTGTTTTGATTATGTTTTGGCAAGTTATTGAATGTTTTGATCCCTTCTGACTGGTTTTCTAGTATTTTGGCATCTTTTCAGAATGTTTTGATCAGTTTTGGCAGGTTCTAAACTATTTTGTCGGGTTTTTGGAATGTTTTGGTTGGTTTTGATTTGTTTTTATGATGTTTTGCCTAGTTTTTTTGAATGTTTTGATCAGTTCTGGCTGGTTTTGTAGTATTTTGGCATCTTTTCAGAATGTTTTGATCAGTTTTGGCAGGTTCTAAAATATTTTGTTGGGTTTTCGGAATATTTTGGTTGGTTTTGATTTGTTTTTATGATGTTTTGGCGGGTTTTCGGAATGTTTTGGTTGGGTTTTAGAATGTTTAGTGTTCTCTTGTGTGGTTTTTATTGTGTTGGCAGGTTTTGGAATGTTTGGATTCCTTTTGGCGGGTTTTCAAATATTTTGGCGGGTATTTGGAATGTTTTGGTGGGTATTCGGAATGTTTTGATTAGTTTTGACGGGTTTTGAAATATTTTGGCGGGTTTTTAGAAGGTTTTGATTTGTTTTGATTTGTTTTGATTCTGTTTAGCCCAGTTTTTGGTGTGTTTGGATTAGCTTTGGTGGGCTTTATCATGTTTTGGCAGGTTTTTTTGCATGTTTTGATCACTTCTGTCTGGTTTTCTATTTTGGCAGGTTTGAAAATATTTTTGGATTAGTTTTGGCGTGTTTTAAAATATTTTGTCTCTTTGGGCAGAGATGACAGTGGCAGTTGCGGTGCGCTCTGGGGCGCTCCTTCTGCGGAAAGACGCCTGGCAGCGGCACTTGGGACAGCTCCGCGTCTGCGTATTCTGCATTTCTCGCCTTCTGCATCTCAGCAAAATGCTTTGCCACTAGGTCTAGCAAGGAGAAACTGTGCCAGCTGAGTAGATGTAGCCCGGCCCGCCCTTTGAAGTTGACAAGTTCTTGGCATCTCAGAGCCTCAAGGGAAGAGCAAGGTTATGGATGGTAGGCTGGGGCAGAACTAGCAGCAAGCAGAGCAAAGTTGTCCAAGAATACCATCCATTCCAATGCTAATGGCAAGGCCAGTGGCAAGCCACTATCTTCTAGCAGTTTGAAAGGTGCAGACACAGTGCAGGTGTTGTGCGGCTTCCTTCTTGGCCTCCTAGAAGGTGCCACGCTCTCCGTCTCTTGCTTGCCAATATGTTGCCGTGTTCCTCTTATTGTTTGGTTTCTTTTGATTTGTTTTTCGGATGTTTTGGCGGGTTTTCGGAATGTTTTGGTTGGGTTTTAGAATGTTTTGTTTTCTCTTGTGTTGTTTATATTGTGTTGGCTGGTTTTGGAATGTTTGGATTCCTTTTGGTGTGTTTTCAAATATTTTGGCGGGGATTTGGAATGTTTTGGTTTGCTTTCATTTGTTTTGATTATGTTTTGGCAAGTTATTGAATGTTTTGATCCCTTCTGACTGGTTTTCTAGTATTTTGGCATCTTTTCAGAATGTTTTGATCAGTTTTGGCAGGTTCTAAACTATTTTGTCGGGTTTTTGGAATGTTTTGGTTGGTTTTGATTTGTTTTTATGATGTTTTGCCTAGTTTTTTTGAATGTTTTGATCAGTTCTGGCTGGTTTTGTAGTATTTTGGCATCTTTTCAGAATGTTTTGATCAGTTTTGGCAGGTTCTAAAATATTTTGTTGGGTTTTCGGAATATTTTGGTTGGTTTTGATTTGTTTTTATGATGTTTTGGCGGGTTTTCGGAATGTTTTGGTTGGGTTTTAGAATGTTTAGTGTTCTCTTGTGTGGTTTTTATTGTGTTGGCAGGTTTTGGAATGTTTGGATTCCTTTTGGCGGGTTTTCAAATATTTTGGCGGGTATTTGGAATGTTTTGGTGGGTATTCGGAATGTTTTGATTAGTTTTGACGGGTTTTGGAATATTTTGGCGGGTTTTTAGAAGGTTTTGATTTGTTTTGATTTGTTTTGATTCTGTTTAGCCCAGTTTTTTCGTGTGTTTGGATAAGCTTTGGTGGACTTTATCATGTGTTGGCAGGTTTTTTCCAATGTTTTCATCACTTCTGTCTGGTTTTCTATTTTGGCAGGTTTGAAAATATTTTTGGATTAGTTTTGGCGTGTTTTAAAATATTTTGTCTCTTTGGGCAGAGATGACGGTGGCGGTTGCGGTGCGCTCCGGGGCGCTCCTTCTGCGGAAAGACGCCTGGCAGCGGCACTTGGGACAGCTCCGCGTCTCCGTATTCTGCATTTCTCGCCTTCTGCATCTCAGCAAAATGCTTTGCCACTAGGTCTAGCAAGGAGAAACTGTGCCAGCTGAGTAGATGTAGCCCGGCCCGCCCTTTGAAGTTGAGAAGTTCTTGGCATCTCAGAGCCTCAAGGGAAGAGCAAGGTTATGGATGGTAGGCTGGGGCAGAACTAGCAGCAAGCAGAGCAAAGTTGTCCAAGAATACCTTCCATTGGAATGCTAATGGCAATTGAAGAGGCAGGCCAGTGGCAAGCCACTATCTTCTAGCAGTTTGAAAGTTGCAGACACAGTGCAGGTGTTGTGCGGCTTCCTTCTTGGCCTCCTAGAAGGTGCCGCGCTCTCCGTCTCTTGCTTGCCAATATGTTCCCGTGTTCCTCTTATTGTTTGGTTTCTTTTGATTTGTTTTTCGGATGTTTTGGCGGGTTTTCGGAATGTTTTGGTTGGGTTTTAGAATGTTTTGTTTTCTCTTGTGTTGTTTATATTGTGTTGGCTGGTTTTGGAATGTTTGGATTCCTTTTGGCGGGTTTTCAAATATTTTGGCGGGTATTTGGAATGTTTTGGTTTGCTTTCATTTGTTTTGATTATGTTTTGGCAAGTTATTGAATGTTTCGATCGCTTCTGACTGGTTTTCTAGTATTTTGGCATCTTTTCAGAATGTTTTGATCAGTTTTGGCAGGTTCTAAACTATTTTGTCGGGTTTTTGGAATGTTTTGGTGGGTTTTGATTTGTTTTTATGATGTTTTGGTCGGATTTCGGAATATTTTGGCTGGTTTTTGGAATGTTTTGGTTGGTTTTGATTTGTTTTTATGATGTTTTGCCTAGTTTTTTTGAATGTTTTGATCAGTTCTGGCTGGTTTTGTAGTATTTTGGCATCTTTTCAGAATGTTTTGATCAGTTTTGGCAGGTTCTAAAGTATTTTGTTGGGTTTTCGGAATATTTTGGTTGGTTTTGATTTGTTTTTATGATGTTTTGGCGGGTTTTCGGAATGTTTTGGTTGGGTTTTAGAATGTTTCGTGTTCTCTTGTGTGGTTTTTATTGTGTTGGCAGGTTTTGGAATGTTTGGATTCCTTTTGGCGGGTTTTCAAATATTTTGGCGTGTATTTGGAATGTTTTGGTGGGTATTCGGAATGTTTTGATTAGTTTTGACGGGTTTTGGAATATTTTGGCGGGTTTTTAGAAGGTTTTGATTTGTTTTGATTTGTTTTGATTCTGTTTAGCCCAGTTTTTGGTGTGTTTGGATTAGCTTTGGTGGACTTTATCATGTTTTGGCAGGTTTTTTCCAATGTTTTGATCACTTCTGTCTGGTTTTCTATTTTGGCAGGTTTGAAAATATTTTTGGATTAGTTTTGGCGTGTTTTAAAATATTTTGTCTCTTTGGGCAGAGATGACAGTGGCAGTTGCGGTGCGCTCCGGGGCGCTCCTTCTGCGGAAAGACGCCTGGCAGCGGCACTTGGGACAGCTCCGCGTCTGCGTATTCTGCATTTCTCGCCTTCTGCATCTCAGCAAAATGCTTTGCCACTAGGTCTAGCAAGGAGAAACTGTGCCAGCTGAGTAGATGTAGCCCGGCCCGCCCTTTGAAGTTGACAAGTTCTTGGCATCTCAGAGCCTCAAGGGAAGAGCAAGGTTATGGATGGTAGGCTGGGGCAGAATTAGCAGCAAGCACAGCAAAGTTGTCCAAGAATACCTTCCATTGGAATGCTAATGGCAATTGAAGAGGCAGGCCAGTGGCAAGCCACTATCTTCTAGCAGTTTGAAAGGTGCAGACACAGTGCAGGTGTTGTGCGGCTTCCTTCTTGGCCTCCTAGAAGGTGCCGTGCTCTCCGTCTCTTGCTTGCCAATATGTTGCCGTGTTCCTCTTATTGTTTGGTTTCTTTTGATTTGTTTTTAGGATGTTTTGGCGGGTTTTCGGAATGTTTTGGTGATGTTTTAGAGTGTTTTGTTTTCTCTTGTGTTGTTTATATTGTGTTGGCTGGTTTTGGAATGTTTGGATTCCTTTTGGTGGGTTTTCAAATATTTTGGCGGGTATTTGGAATGTTTTGGTTTGCTTTCATTTGTTTTGATTATGTTTTGGCAAGTTATTGAATGTTTCGATCACTTCTGACTGGTTTTCTAGTATTTTGGCATCTTTTCAGAATGTTTTGATCAGTTTTGGCAGGTTCTAAACTATTTTGTCGGGTTTTTGGAAGGTTTTGGTTGGTTTTGATTTGTTTTTGTGATGTTTTGCCTAGTTTTTTTGAATGTTTTGATCAGTTCTGGCTGGTTTTCTAATGTTTTGGCATCTTTTCAGAATGTTTTGATCAGTTTTGACAGGTTCTAAAATATTTTGTTGGGTTTTCGGAATATTTTGGTTGGTTTTGATTTGTTTTTATGATGTTTTGGCGGGTTTTCGGAATGTTTTGGTTGGGTTTTAGAATGTTTGGTATTCTCTTGTGTGGTTTTTATTGTGTTGGCAGGTTTTGGAAGGTTTGGATTCCTTTTGGCGGGTTTTCAAATATTTTGGCGGGGATTTGGAATGTTTTGGTTTGCTTTCATTTGTTTTGATTATGTTTTGGCAAGTTATTGAATGTTTTGATCGCTTCTGACTGGTTTTCTAGTATTTTGGCATCTTTTCAGAATGTTTTGATCAGTTTTGGCAGGTTCTAAACTATTTTGTCGGGTTTCTGGAATGTTTTGGTTGGTTTTGATTTGTTTTTATGATGTTTTGCCTAGTTTTTTTGAATGTTTTGATCAGTTTTGGCAGGTTCTAAAGTATTTTGTTGGGTTTTCGGAATATTTTGGTTGGTTTTGATTTGTTTTTATGATGATTTGGCGGGTTTTCGGAATGTTTTGGTTGGGTTTTAGAATGTTTAGTGTTCTCTTGTGTGGTTTTTATTGTGTTGGCAGGTTTTGGAATGTTTGGATTCCTTTTGGCGGGTTTTCAAATATTTTGGCGGGTATTTGGAATGTTTTGGTGGGTATTCGGAATGTTTTGATTAGTTTTGATGGGTTTTGGAATATTTTGGCGGGTTTTTAGAAGGTTTTGATTTGTTTTGATTTGTTTTGATTATGTTTAGCCCAGTTTTTCGGTGTGTTTGGATAAGCTTTGGTGGACTTTATCATGTTTTGGCAGGTTTTTTCCAATGTTTTGATCACTTCTGTCTGGTTTTCTATTTTGGCGGGTTTGAAAATATTTTTGGATTAGTTTTGGCGGGTTTTAAAATATTTTGTCTCTTTGGGCAGAGATAACGGTGGCGGTTCCGGTGCGCTCCGGGGCGCTCCTTCTGCGGAAAGACGCCTGGCAGCGGCACTTGGGACAGCTCCGCGTCTGCGTATTCTGCATTTCTCGCCTTCTGCATCTCAGCAAAATGCTTTGCCACTAGGTCTAGCAAGGAGAAACTGTGCCAGCTGAGTAGATGTAGCCCGGCCCGCCCTTTGAAGTTGACAAGTTCTTGGCATCTCAGAGCCTCAAGGGAAGAGCAAGGTTATGGATGGTAGGCTGGGGCAGAATTAGCAGCAAGCAGAGCAAAGTTGTCCAAGAATACCTTCCATTGGAATGCTAATGGCAATTGAAGAGGCAGGCCAGTGGCAAGCCACTATCTTCTAGCAGTTTGAAAGGTGCAGACACAGTGCAGGTGTTGTGCGGCTTCCTTCTTGGCCTCCTAGAAGGTGCCGTGCTCTCCGTCTCTTGCTTGCCAATATGTTGCCATGTTCCTCTTATTGTTTGGTTTCTTTTGATTTGTTTTTAGGATGTTTTGGCGGGTTTTCAGAATGTTTTGGTGATGTTTTAGAGTGTTTTGTTTTCTCTTGTGTTGTTTTTATTGTGTTGGCTGGTTTTGGAATGTTTGGATTCCTTTTGGCGGGTTTTCAAATATTTTGGCGGGTATTTGGAATGTTTTGGTTTGCTTTCATTTGTTTTGATTATGTTTTGGCAAGTTATTGAATGTTTCGATCGCTTCTGACTGGTTTTCTAGTATTTTGGCATCTTTTCAGAATGTTTTGATCAGTTTTGGCAGGTTCTAAACTATTTTGTCGGGTTTTTGGAATGTTTTGGTGGGTTTTGATTTGTTTTTATGATGTTTTGGCTGGATTTCGGAATATTTTGGCTGGTTTTTGGAATGTTTTGGTTGGTTTTGATTTGTTTTTATGATGTTTTGCCTAGTTTTTTTGAATGTTTTGATCAGTTCTGGCTGGTTTTGTAGTATTTTGGCATCTTTTCAGAATGTTTTGATCAGTTTTGGCAGGTTCTAAAGTATTTTGTTGGGTTTTCGGAATATTTTGGTTGGTTTTGATTTGTTTTTATGATGTTTTGGCGGGTTTTCGGAATGTTTTGGTTGGGTTTTAGAATGTTTAGTGTTCTCTTGTGTGGTTTTTATTGTGTTGGCAGGTTTTGGAATGTTTGGATTCCTTTTGGCGGGTTTTCAAATATTTTGGCGTGTATTTGGAATGTTTTGGTGGGTATTCGGAATGTTTTGATTAGTTTTGACGGGTTTTGGAATATTTTGGCGGGTTTTTAGAAGGTTTTGATTAGTTTTGATTTGTTTTGATTCTGTTTAGCCCAGTTTTTGGTGTGTTTGGATTAGCTTTGGTGGACTTTATCATGTTTTGGCAGGTTTTTTCCAATGTTTTGATCACTTCTGTCTGGTTTTCTATTTTGGCAGGTTTGAAAATATTTTTGGATTAGTTTTGGCGTGTTTTAAAATATTTTGTCTCTTTGGGCAGAGATGACAGTGGCAGTTGCGGTGCGCTCCGGGGCGCTCCTTCTGCGGAAAGACGCCTGGCAGCGGCACTTGGGACAGCTCCGCGTCTGCGTATTCTGCATTTCTCGCCTTCTGCATCTCAGCAAAATGCTTTGCCACTAGGTCTAGCAAGGAGAAACTGTGCCAGCTGAGTAGATGTAGCCCGGCCCGCCCTTTGAAGTTGACAAGTTCTTGGCATCTCAGAGCCTCAAGGGAAGAGCAAGGTTATGGATGGTAGGCTGGGGCAGAATTAGCAGCAAGCACAGCAAAGTTGTCCAAGAATACCTTCCATTGGAATGCTAATGGCAATTGAAGAGGCAGGCCAGTGGCAAGCCACTATCTTCTAGCAGTTTGAAAGGTGCAGACACAGTGCAGGTGTTGTGCGGCTTCCTTCTTGGCCTCCTAGAAGGTGCCGTGCTCTCCGTCTCTTGCTTGCCAATATGTTGCCGTGTTCCTCTTATTGTTTGGTTTCTTTTGATTTGTTTTTAGGATGTTTTGGCGGGTTTTCGGAATGTTTTGGTGATGTTTTAGAGTGTTTTGTTTTCTCTTGTGTTGTTTTTATTGTGTTGGCAGGTTTTGGAATGTTTGGATTCGTTTTGGCGGGTTTTCAAATATTTTGGCGGGTATTTGGAATGTTTTGGTTTGCTTTCATTTGTTTTGATTATGTTTTGGCAAGTTATTGAATGTTTTGATCACTTCTGACTGGTTTTCTAGTATTTTGGCATCTTTTCAGAATGTTTTGATCAGTTTTGGCAGGTTCTAAACTATTTTGTCGGGTTTTTGGAATGTTTTGGTGGGTTTTGATTTGTTTTTATTATGTTTTGTCGGATTTCAGAATATTTTGGCTGGTTTTTGGAATGTTTTGGTTGGTTTTGATTTGTTTTTATGATGTTTTGCCTAGTTTTTTTGAATGTTTTGATCAGTTCTGGCTGGTTTTGTAGTATTTTGGCATCTTTTCAGAATGTTTTGATCAGTTTTGGCAGGTTCTAAAATATTTTTTTGGGTTTTCGGAATATTTTGGTTGGTTTTGATTTGTTTTTATGATGTTTTGGCGGGTTTTCGGAATGTTTTGGTTGGGTTTTAGAATGTTTAGTGTTCTCTTGTGTGGTTTTTATTGTGTTGGCAGGTTTTGGAATGTTTGGATTCCTTTTGGCGGGTTTTCAAATATTTTGGCGTGTATTTGGAATGTTTTGGTGGGTATTCGGAATGTTTTGATTAGTTTTGACGGGTTTTGAAATATTTTGGCGGGTTTTTAGAAGGTTTTGATTTGTTTCGATTTGTTTTGATTCTGTTTAGCCCAGTTTTTGGTGTGTTTGGATTAGCTTTTTTGGGCTTTATCATGTTTTGGCAGGTTTTTTCCAATGTTTTGATCACTTCTGTCTGGTTTTCTATTTTGGCAGGTTTGAAAATATTTTTGGATTAGTTTTGGCGTGTTTTAAAATATTTTGTCTCTTTGGGCAGAGATGACAGTGGCAGTTGCGGTGCGCTCTGGGGCGCTCCTTCTGCGGAAAGACGCCTGGCAGCGGCACTTGGGACAGCTCCGCGTCTGCGTATTCTGCATTTCTCGCCTTCTGCATCTCAGCAAAATGCTTTGCCACTAGGTCTAGCAAGGAGAAACTGTGCCAGCTGAGTAGATGTAGCCCGGCCCGCCCTTTGAAGTTGACAAGTTCTTGGCATCTCAGAGCCTCAAGGGAAGAGCAAGGTTATGGATGGTAGGCTGGGGCAGAATTAGCAGCAAGCACAGCAAAGTTGTCCAAGAATACCTTCCATTGGAATGCTAATGGCAATTGAAGAGGCAGGCCAGTGGCAAGCCACTATCTTCTAGCAGTTTGAAAGGTGCAGACACAGTGCAGGTGTTGTGCGGCTTCCTTCTTGGCCTCCTAGAAGGTGCCGTGCTCTCCGTCTCTTGCTTGCCAATATGTTCCCGTGTTCCTCTTATTGTTTGGTTTCTTTTGATTTGTTTTTAGGATGTTTTGGCGGGTTTTCGGAATGTTTTGGTGATGTTTTAGAGTGTTTTGTTTTCTCTTGTGTTGTTTTTATTGTGTTGGCAGGTTTTGGAATGTTTGGATTCGTTTTGGCGGGTTTTCAAATATTTTGGCGGGTATTTGGAATGTTTTGGTTTGCTTTCATTTGTTTTGATTATGTTTTGGCAAGTTATTGAATGTTTTGATCACTTCTGACTGGTTTTCTAGTATTTTGGCATCTTTTCAGAATGTTTTGATCAGTTTTGGCAGGTTCTAAACTATTTTGTCGGGTTTTTGGAATGTTTTGGTGGGTTTTGATTTGTTTTTATGAGGTTTTGTCGGATTTCGGAATATTTTGGCTGGTTTTTGGAATGTTTTGGTTGGTTTTGATTTGTTTTTATGATGTTTTGCCTAGTTTTTTTGAATGTTTTGATCAGTTCTGGCTGGTTTTGTAGTATTTTGGCATCTTTTCAGAATGTTTTGATCAGTTTTGGCAGGTTCTAAAATATTTTGTTGGGTTTTCGGAATATTTTGGTTGGTTTTGATTTGTTTTTATGATGTTTTGGCGGGTTTTCGGAATGTTTTGGTTGGGTTTTAGAATGTTTAGTGTTCTCTTGTGTGGTTTTTATTGTGTTGGCAGGTTTTGGAATGTTTGGATTCCTTTTGGCGGGTTTTCAAATATTTTGGCGGGTATTTGGAATGTTTTGGTGGGTATTCGGAATGTTTTGATTAGTTTTGACGGGTTTTGAAATATTTTGGCGGGTTTTTAGAAGGTTTTGATTTGTTTTGATTTGTTTTGATTCTGTTTAGCCCAGTTTTTGGTGTGTTTGGATTAGCTTTGGTGGGCTTTATCATGTTTTGGCAGGTTTTTTTGCATGTTTTGATCACTTCTGTCTGGTTTTCTATTTTGGCAGGTTTGAAAATATTTTTGGATTAGTTTTGGCGTGTTTTAAAATATTTTGTCTCTTTGGGCAGAGATGACAGTGGCAGTTGCGGTGCGCTCTGGGGCGCTCCTTCTGCGGAAAGACGCCTGGCAGCGGCACTTGGGACAGCTCCGCGTCTGCGTATTCTGCATTTCTCGCCTTCTGCATCTCAGCAAAATGCTTTGCCACTAGGTCTAGCAAGGAGAAACTGTGCCAGCTGAGTAGATGTAGCCCGGCCCGCCCTTTGAAGTTGACAAGTTCTTGGCATCTCAGAGCCTCAAGGGAAGAGCAAGGTTATGGATGGTAGGCTGGGGCAGAACTAGCAGCAAGCAGAGCAAAGTTGTCCAAGAATACCATCCATTCCAATGCTAATGGCAAGGCCAGTGGCAAGCCACTATCTTCTAGCAGTTTGAAAGGTGCAGACACAGTGCAGGTGTTGTGCGGCTTCCTTCTTGGCCTCCTAGAAGGTGCCACGCTCTCCGTCTCTTGCTTGCCAATATGTTGCCGTGTTCCTCTTATTGTTTGGTTTCTTTTGATTTGTTTTTCGGATGTTTTGGCGGGTTTTCGGAATGTTTTGGTTGGGTTTTAGAATGTTTTGTTTTCTCTTGTGTTGTTTATATTGTGTTGGCTGGTTTTGGAATGTTTGGATTCCTTTTGGTGTGTTTTCAAATATTTTGGCGGGGATTTGGAATGTTTTGGTTTGCTTTCATTTGTTTTGATTATGTTTTGGCAAGTTATTGAATGTTTTGATCCCTTCTGACTGGTTTTCTAGTATTTTGGCATCTTTTCAGAATGTTTTGATCAGTTTTGGCAGGTTCTAAACTATTTTGTCGGGTTTTTGGAATGTTTTGGTTGGTTTTGATTTGTTTTTATGATGTTTTGCCTAGTTTTTTTGAATGTTTTGATCAGTTCTGGCTGGTTTTGTAGTATTTTGGCATCTTTTCAGAATGTTTTGATCAGTTTTGGCAGGTTCTAAAATATTTTGTTGGGTTTTCGGAATATTTTGGTTGGTTTTGATTTGTTTTTATGATGTTTTGGCGGGTTTTCGGAATGTTTTGGTTGGGTTTTAGAATGTTTAGTGTTCTCTTGTGTGGTTTTTATTGTGTTGGCAGGTTTTGGAATGTTTGGATTCCTTTTGGCGGGTTTTCAAATATTTTGGCGGGTATTTGGAATGTTTTGGTGGGTATTCGGAATGTTTTGATTAGTTTTGACGGGTTTTGGAATATTTTGGCGGGTTTTTAGAAGGTTTTGATTTGTTTTGATTTGTTTTGATTCTGTTTAGCCCAGTTTTTTCGTGTGTTTGGATAAGCTTTGGTGGACTTTATCATGTGTTGGCAGGTTTTTTCCAATGTTTTCATCACTTCTGTCTGGTTTTCTATTTTGGCAGGTTTGAAAATATTTTTGGATTAGTTTTGGCGTGTTTTAAAATATTTTGTCTCTTTGGGCAGAGATGACGGTGGCGGTTGCGGTGCGCTCCGGGGCGCTCCTTCTGCGGAAAGACGCCTGGCAGCGGCACTTGGGACAGCTCCGCGTCTCCGTATTCTGCATTTCTCGCCTTCTGCATCTCAGCAAAATGCTTTGCCACTAGGTCTAGCAAGGAGAAACTGTGCCAGCTGAGTAGATGTAGCCCGGCCCGCCCTTTGAAGTTGAGAAGTTCTTGGCATCTCAGAGCCTCAAGGGAAGAGCAAGGTTATGGATGGTAGGCTGGGGCAGAACTAGCAGCAAGCAGAGCAAAGTTGTCCAAGAATACCTTCCATTGGAATGCTAATGGCAATTGAAGAGGCAGGCCAGTGGCAAGCCACTATCTTCTAGCAGTTTGAAAGTTGCAGACACAGTGCAGGTGTTGTGCGGCTTCCTTCTTGGCCTCCTAGAAGGTGCCGCGCTCTCCGTCTCTTGCTTGCCAATATGTTCCCGTGTTCCTCTTATTGTTTGGTTTCTTTTGATTTGTTTTTCGGATGTTTTGGCGGGTTTTCGGAATGTTTTGGTTGGGTTTTAGAATGTTTTGTTTTCTCTTGTGTTGTTTATATTGTGTTGGCTGGTTTTGGAATGTTTGGATTCCTTTTGGCGGGTTTTCAAATATTTTGGCGGGTATTTGGAATGTTTTGGTTTGCTTTCATTTGTTTTGATTATGTTTTGGCAAGTTATTGAATGTTTCGATCGCTTCTGACTGGTTTTCTAGTATTTTGGCATCTTTTCAGAATGTTTTGATCAGTTTTGGCAGGTTCTAAACTATTTTGTCGGGTTTTTGGAATGTTTTGGTGGGTTTTGATTTGTTTTTATGATGTTTTGGTCGGATTTCGGAATATTTTGGCTGGTTTTTGGAATGTTTTGGTTGGTTTTGATTTGTTTTTATGATGTTTTGCCTAGTTTTTTTGAATGTTTTGATCAGTTCTGGCTGGTTTTGTAGTATTTTGGCATCTTTTCAGAATGTTTTGATCAGTTTTGGCAGGTTCTAAAGTATTTTGTTGGGTTTTCGGAATATTTTGGTTGGTTTTGATTTGTTTTTATGATGTTTTGGTGGGTTTTCGGAATGTTTTGGTTGGGTTTTAGAATGTTTAGTGTTCTCTTGTGTGGTTTTTATTGTGTTGGCAGGTTTTGGAATGTTTGGATTCCTTTTGGCGGGTTTTCAAATATTTTGGCGTGTATTTGGAATGTTTTGGTGGGTATTCGGAATGTTTTGATTAGTTTTGACGGGTTTTGGAATATTTTGGCGGGTTTTTAGAAGGTTTTGATTTGTTTTGATTTGTTTTGATTCTGTTTAGCCCAGTTTTTGGTGTGTTTGGATTAGCTTTGGTGGACTTTATCATGTTTTGGCAGGTTTTTTCCAATGTTTTGATCACTTCTGTCTGGTTTTCTATTTTGGCAGGTTTGAAAATATTTTTGGATTAGTTTTGGCGTGTTTTAAAATATTTTGTCTCTTTGGGCAGAGATGACAGTGGCAGTTGCGGTGCGCTCTGGGGCGCTCCTTCTGCGGAAAGACGCCTGGCAGCGGCACTTGGGACAGCTCCGCGTCTGCGTATTCTGCATTTCTCGCCTTCTGCATCTCAGCAAAATGCTTTGCCACTAGGTCTAGCAAGGAGAAACTGTGCCAGCTGAGTAGATGTAGCCCGGCCCGCCCTTTGAAGTTGACAAGTTCTTGGCATCTCAGAGCCTCAAGGGAAGAGCAAGGTTATGGATGGTAGGCTGGGGCAGAATTAGCAGCAAGCACAGCAAAGTTGTCCAAGAATACCTTCCATTGGAATGCTAATGGCAATTGAAGAGGCAGGCCAGTGGCAAGCCACTATCTTCTAGCAGTTTGAAAGGTGCAGACACAGTGCAGGTGTTGTGCGGCTTCCTTCTTGGCCTCCTAGAAGGTGCCGTGCTCTCCGTCTCTTGCTTGCCAATATGTTCCCGTGTTCCTCTTATTGTTTGGTTTCTTTTGATTTGTTTTTAGGATGTTTTGGCGGGTTTTCGGAATGTTTTGGTGATGTTTTAGAGTGTTTTGTTTTCTCTTGTGTTGTTTATATTGTGTTGGCTGGTTTTGGAATGTTTGGATTCCTTTTGGTGGGTTTTCAAATATTTTGGCGGGTATTTGGAATGTTTTGGTTTGCTTTCATTTGTTTTGATTATGTTTTGGCAAGTTATTGAATGTTTCGATCACTTCTGACTGGTTTTCTAGTATTTTGGCATCTTTTCAGAATGTTTTGATCAGTTTTGGCAGGTTCTAAACTATTTTGTCGGGTTTTTGGAAGGTTTTGGTTGGTTTTGATTTGTTTTTGTGATGTTTTGCCTAGTTTTTTTGAATGTTTTGATCAGTTCTGGCTGGTTTTCTAATGTTTTGGCATCTTTTCAGAATGTTTTGATCAGTTTTGACAGGTTCTAAAATATTTTGTTGGGTTTTCGGAATATTTTGGTTGGTTTTGATTTGTTTTTATGATGTTTTGGCGGGTTTTCGGAATGTTTTGGTTGGGTTTTAGAATGTTTGGTATTCTCTTGTGTGGTTTTTATTGTGTTGGCAGGTTTTGGAAGGTTTGGATTCCTTTTGGCGGGTTTTCAAATATTTTGGCGGGGATTTGGAATGTTTTGGTTTGCTTTCATTTGTTTTGATTATGTTTTGGCAAGTTATTGAATGTTTTGATCGCTTCTGACTGGTTTTCTAGTATTTTGGCATCTTTTCAGAATGTTTTGATCAGTTTTGGCAGGTTCTAAACTATTTTGTCGGGTTTCTGGAATGTTTTGGTTGGTTTTGATTTGTTTTTATGATGTTTTGCCTAGTTTTTTTGAATGTTTTGATCAGTTCTTGCTGGTTTTGTAGTATTTTGGCATCTTTTCAGAATGTTTTGATCAGTTTTGGCAGGTTCTAAAGTATTTTGTTGGGTTTTCGGAATATTTTGGTTGGTTTTGATTTGTTTTTATGATGATTTGGCGGGTTTTCGGAATGTTTTGGTTGGGTTTTAGAATGTTTAGTGTTCTCTTGTGTGGTTTTTATTGTGTTGGCAGGTTTTGGAATGTTTGGATTCCTTTTGGCGGGTTTTCAAATATTTTGGCGGGTATTTGGAATGTTTTGGTGGGTATTCGGAATGTTTTGATTAGTTTTGATGGGTTTTGGAATATTTTGGCGGGTTTTTAGAAGGTTTTGATTTGTTTTGATTTGTTTTGATTATGTTTAGCCCAGTTTTTCGGTGTGTTTGGATAAGCTTTGGTGGACTTTATCATGTTTTGGCAGGTTTTTTCCAATGTTTTGATCACTTCTGTCTGGTTTTCTATTTTGGCGGGTTTGAAAATATTTTTGGATTAGTTTTGGCGGGTTTTAAAATATTTTGTCTCTTTGGGCAGAGATAACGGTGGCGGTTCCGGTGCGCTCCGGGGCGATCCTTCTGCGGAAAGACGCCTGGCAGCGGCACTTGGGACAGCTCCGCGTCTGCGTATTCTGCATTTCTCGCCTTCTGCATCTCAGCAAAATGCTTTGCCACTAGGTCTAGCAAGGAGAAACTGTGCCAGCTGAGTAGATGTAGCCCGGCCCGCCCTTTGAAGTTGACAAGTTCTTGGCATCTCAGAGCCTCAAGGGAAGAGCAAGGTTATGGATGGTAGGCTGGGGCAGAATTAGCAGCAAGCAGAGCAAAGTTGTCCAAGAATACCTTCCATTGGAATGCTAATGGCAATTGAAGAGGCAGGCCAGTGGCAAGCCACTATCTTCTAGCAGTTTGAAAGGTGCAGACACAGTGCAGGTGTTGTGCGGCTTCCTTCTTGGCCTCCTAGAAGGTGCCGTGCTCTCCGTCTCTTGCTTGCCAATATGTTGCCATGTTCCTCTTATTGTTTGGTTTCTTTTGATTTGTTTTTAGGATGTTTTGGCGGGTTTTCAGAATGTTTTGGTGATGTTTTAGAGTGTTTTGTTTTCTCTTGTGTTGTTTTTATTGTGTTGGCTGGTTTTGGAATGTTTGGATTCCTTTTGGCGGGTTTTCAAATATTTTGGCGGGTATTTGGAATGTTTTGGTTTGCTTTCATTTGTTTTGATTATGTTTTGGCAAGTTATTGAATGTTTCGATCACTTCTGACTGGTTTTCTAGTATTTTGGCATCTTTTCAGAATGTTTTGATCAGTTTTGGCAGGTTCTAAACTATTTTGTCGGGTTTTTGGAATGTTTTGGTGGGTTTTGATTTGTTTTTATGATGTTTTGGTCGGATTTCGGAATATTTTGGCTGGTTTTTGGAATGTTTTGGTTGGTTTTGATTTGTTTTTATGATGTTTTGCCTAGTTTTTTTGAATGTTTTGATCAGTTCTGGCTGGTTTTGTAGTATTTTGGCATCTTTTCAGAATGTTTTGATCAGTTTTGGCAGGTTCTAAAGTATTTTGTTGGGTTTTCGGAATATTTTGGTTGGTTTTGATTTGTTTTTATGATGTTTTGGCGGGTTTTCGGAATGTTTTGGTTGGGTTTTAGAATGTTTAGTGTTCTCTTGTGTGGTTTTTATTGTGTTGGCAGGTTTTGGAATGTTTGGATTCCTTTTGGCGGGTTTTCAAATATTTTGGCGTGTATTTGGAATGTTTTGGTGGGTATTCGGAATGTTTTGATTAGTTTTGACGGGTTTTGGAATATTTTGGCGGGTTTTTAGAAGGTTTTGATTAGTTTTGATTTGTTTTGATTCTGTTTAGCCCAGTTTTTGGTGTGTTTGGATTAGCTTTGGTGGACTTTATCATGTTTTGGCAGGTTTTTTCCAATGTTTTGATCACTTCTGTCTGGTTTTCTATTTTGGCAGGTTTGAAAATATTTTTGGATTAGTTTTGGCGTGTTTTAAAATATTTTGTCTCTTTGGGCAGAGATGACAGTGGCAGTTGCGGTGCGCTCTGGGGCGCTCCTTCTGCGGAAAGACGCCTGGCAGCGGCACTTGGGACAGCTCCGCGTCTGCGTATTCTGCATTTCTCGCCTTCTGCATCTCAGCAAAATGCTTTGCCACTAGGTCTAGCAAGGAGAAACTGTGCCAGCTGAGTAGATGTAGCCCGGCCCGCCCTTTGAAGTTGACAAGTTCTTGGCATCTCAGAGCCTCAAGGGAAGAGCAAGGTTATGGATGGTAGGCTGGGGCAGAATTAGCAGCAAGCACAGCAAAGTTGTCCAAGAATACCTTCCATTGGAATGCTAATGGCAATTGAAGAGGCAGGCCAGTGGCAAGCCACTATCTTCTAGCAGTTTGAAAGGTGCAGACACAGTGCAGGTGTTGTGCGGCTTCCTTCTTGGCCTCCTAGAAGGTGCCGTGCTCTCCGTCTCTTGCTTGCCAATATGTTCCCGTGTTCCTCTTATTGTTTGGTTTCTTTTGATTTGTTTTTAGGATGTTTTGGCGGGTTTTCGGAATGTTTTGGTGATGTTTTAGAGTGTTTTGTTTTCTCTTGTGTTGTTTTTATTGTGTTGGCTGGTTTTGGAATGTTTGGATTCGTTTTGGCGGGTTTTCAAATATTTTGGCGGGTATTTGGAATGTTTTGGTTTGCTTTCATTTGTTTTGATTATGTTTTGGCAAGTTATTGAATGTTTTGATCACTTCTGACTGGTTTTCTAGTATTTTGGCATCTTTTCAGAATGTTTTGATCAGTTTTGGCAGGTTCTAAACTATTTTGTCGGGTTTTTGGAATGTTTTGGTGGGTTTTGATTTGTTTTTATTATGTTTTGTCGGATTTCGGAATATTTTGGCTGGTTTTTGGAATGTTTTGGTTGGTTTTGATTTGTTTTTATGATGTTTTGCCTAGTTTTTTTGAATGTTTTGATCAGTTCTGGCTGGTTTTGTAGTATTTTGGCATCTTTTCAGAATGTTTTGATCAGTTTTGGCAGGTTCTAAAATATTTTTTTGGGTTTTCGGAATATTTTGGTTGGTTTTGATTTGTTTTTATGATGTTTTGGCGGGTTTTCGGAATGTTTTGGTTGGGTTTTAGAATGTTTAGTGTTCTCTTGTGTGGTTTTTATTGTGTTGGCAGGTTTTGGAATGTTTGGATTCCTTTTGGCGGGTTTTCAAATATTTTGGCGTGTATTTGGAATGTTTTGGTGGGTATTCGGAATGTTTTGATTAGTTTTGACGGGTTTTGAAATATTTTGGCGGGTTTTTAGAAGGTTTTGATTTGTTTCGATTTGTTTTGATTCTGTTTAGCCCAGTTTTTGGTGTGTTTGGATTAGCTTTTTTGGGCTTTATCATGTTTTGGCAGGTTTTTTCCAATGTTTTGATCACTTCTGTCTGGTTTTCTATTTTGGCAGGTTTGAAAATATTTTTGGATTAGTTTTGGCGTGTTTTAAAATATTTTGTCTCTTTGGGCAGAGATGACAGTGGCAGTTGCGGTGCGCTCTGGGGCGCTCCTTCTGCGGAAAGACGCCTGGCAGCGGCACTTGGGACAGCTCCGCGTCTGCGTATTCTGCATTTCTCGCCTTCTGCATCTCAGCAAAATGCTTTGCCACTAGGTCTAGCAAGGAGAAACTGTGCCAGCTGAGTAGATGTAGCCCGGCCCGCCCTTTGAAGTTGACAAGTTCTTGGCATCTCAGAGCCTCAAGGGAAGAGCAAGGTTATGGATGGTAGGCTGGGGCAGAACTAGCAGCAAGCAGAGCAAAGTTGTCCAAGAATACCATCCATTCCAATGCTAATGGCAATTGAAGAGGCAGGCCAGTGGCAAGCCACTAGCTTCTAGCAGTTTGAAAGGTGCAGACACAGTGCAGGTGTTGTGCGGCTTCCTTCTTGGCCTCCTAGAAGGTGCCGCGCTCTCCGTCTCTTGCTTGCCAATATGTTCCCGTGTTCCTCTTATTGTTTGGTTTCTTTTGATTTGTTTTTCGGATGTTTTGGCGGGTTTTCGGAATGTTTTGGTTGGGTTTTAGAATGTTTTGTTTTCTCTTGTGTTGTTTATATTGTGTTGGCTGGTTTTGGAATGTTTGGATTCCTTTTGGCGGGTTTTCAAATATTTTGGCGGGTATTTGGAATGTTTTGGTTTGCTTTCATTTGTTTTGATTATGTTTTGGCAAGTTATTGAATGTTTCGATCACTTCTGACTGGTTTTCTAGTATTTTGGCATCTTTTCAGAATGTTTTGATCAGTTTTGGCAGGTTCTAAACTATTTTGTCGGGTTTTTGGAAGGTTTTGGTTGGTTTTGATTTGTTTTTGTGATGTTTTGCCTAGTTTTTTTGAATGTTTTGATCAGTTCTGGCTGGTTTTCTAATGTTTTGGCATCTTTTCAGAATGTTTTGATCAGTTTTGGCAGGTTCTAAAATATTTTGTTGGGTTTTCGGAATATTTTGGTTGGTTTTGATTTGTTTTTATGATGTTTTGGCAGGTTTTCGGAATGTTTTGGTGATGTTTTAGAGTGTTTAGTATTCTCTTGTGTGATTTTTATTGTGTTGGCAGGTTTTGGAATGTTTGGATTCCTTTTGGCGGGTTTTCAAATATTTTGGCGGGTATTTGGAATGTTTTGATTAGTTTTGACGGGTTTTGGAATATTTTGGCGGGTTTTTAGAAGGTTTTGATTTGTTTTGATTTGTTTTGATTCTGTTTAGCCCAGTTTTTTCGTGTGTTTGGATAAGCTTTGGTGGACTTTATCATGTTTTGGCAGGTTTTTTTGCATGTTTTGATCACTTCTGTCTGGTTTTCTATTTTGGAGGGTTTGAAAATATTTTTGGATTAGTTTTGGCGTGTTTTAAAATATTTTGTCTCTTTGGGCAGAGATGACGGTGGCGGTTGCGGTGTGCTCCGGGGCGCTCCTTCTGCGGAAAGACGCCTGGCAGCGGCACTTGGGACAGCTCCGCGTCTGCGTATTCTGCATTTCTCGCCTTCTGCATCTCAGCAAAATGCTTTGCCACTAGGTCTAGCAAGGAGAAACTGTGCCAGCTGAGTAGATGTAGCCCGGCCCGCCCTTTGAAGTTGACAAGTTCTTGGCATCTCAGAGCCTCAAGGGAAGAGCAAGGTTATGGATGGTAGGCTGGGGCAGAACTAGCAGCAAGCAGAGCAAAGTTGTCCAAGAATACCTTCCATTGGAATGCTAATGGCAATTGAAGAGGCAGGCCAGTGGCAAGCCACTATCTTCTAGCAGTTTGAAAGGTGCAGACACAGTGCAGGTGTTGTGCGGCTTCCTTCTTGGCCTCCTAGAAGGTGCCGTGCTCTCCGTCTCTTGCTTGCCAATATGTTGCCGTGTTCCTCTTATTGTTTGGTTTCTTTTGATTTGTTTTTAGGATGTTTTGGTGGGTTTTCGGAATGTTTTGGTGATGTTTTAGAGTGTTTTGTTTTCTCTTGTGTTGTTTTTATTGTGTTGGCAGGTTTTGGAATGTTTGGATTCGTTTTGGCGGGTTTTCAAATATTTTGGCGGGTATTTGGAATGTTTTGGTTTGCTTTCATTTGTTTTGATTATGTTTTGGCAAGTTATTGAATGTTTTGATCGCTTCTGACTGGTTTTCTAGTATTTTGGCATCTTTTCAGAATGTTTTGATCAGTTTTGGCAGGTTCTAAACTATTTTGTCGGGTTTTTGGAATGTTTTGGTGGGTTTTGATTTGTTTTTATGATGTTTTGGCTGGATTTCGGAATATTTTGGCTGGTTTTTGGAATGTTTTGGTTGGTTTTGATTTGTTTTTATGATGTTTTGCCTAGTTTTTTTGAATGTTTTGATCAGTTCTGGCTGGTTTTCTAATGTTTTGGCATCTTTTCAGAATGTTTTGATCAGTTTTGACAGGTTCTAAAATATTTTGTTGGGTTTTCGGAATATTTTGGTTGGTTTTGATTTGTTTTTATGATGTTTTGGCGGGTTTTCGGAATGTTTTGGTTGGGTTTTAGAATGTTTGGTATTCTCTTGTGTGGTTTTTATTGTGTTGGCAGGTTTTGGAAGGTTTGGATTCCTTTTGGCGGGTTTTCAAATATTTTGGCGGGGATTTGGAATGTTTTGGTTTGCTTTCATTTGTTTTGATTATGTTTTGGCAAGTTATTGAATGTTTTGATCGCTTCTGACTGGTTTTCTAGTATTTTGGCATCTTTTCAGAATGTTTTGATCAGTTTTGGCAGGTTCTAAACTATTTTGTCGGGTTTCTGGAATGTTTTGGTTGGTTTTGATTTGTTTTTATGATGTTTTGCCTAGTTTTTTTGAATGTTTTGATCAGTTCTGGCTGGTTTTGTAGTATTTTGGCATCTTTTCAGAATGTTTTGATCAGTTTTGGCAGGTTCTAAAATATTTTGTTGGGTTTTCGGAATATTTTGGTTGGTTTAGATTTGTTTTTATGATGTTTTGGCGGGTTTTCGGAATGTTTTGGTTGGGTTTTAGAATGTTTAGTGTTCTCTTGTGTGGTTTTTATTGTGTTGGCAGGTTTTGGAATGTTTGGATTCCTTTTGGCGGGTTTTCAAATATTTTGGCGGGTATTTGGAATGTTTTTGGTGGGTATTCGGAATGTTTTGATTAGTTTTGACGGGTTTTGGAATATTTTGGCGGGTTTTTAGAAGGTTTTGATTTGTTTTGATTTGTTTTGATTCTGTTTAGCCCAGTTTTTTCGTGTGTTTGGATAAGCTTTGGTGGACTTTATCATGTTTTGGCAGGTTTTTTTGCATGTTTTGATCACTTCTGTCTGGTTTTCTATTTTGGAGGGTTTGAAAATATTTTTGGATTAGTTTTGGCGTGTTTTAAAATATTTTGTCTCTTTGGGCAGAGATGACGGTGGCGGTTGCGGTGTGCTCCGGGGCGCTCCTTCTGCGGAAAGACGCCTGGCAGCGGCACTTGGGACAGCTCCGCGTCTGCGTATTCTGCATTTCTCGCCTTCTGCATCTCAGCAAAATGCTTTGCCACTAGGTCTAGCAAGGAGAAACTGTGGCAGCTGAGTAGATGTAGCCCGGCCCGCCCTTTGAAGTTGACAAGTTCTTGGCATCTCAGAGCCTCAAGGGAAGAGCAAGGTTATGGATGGTAGGCTGGGGCAGAACTAGCAGCAAGCAGAGCACAGTTGTCCAAGAATACCTTCCATTGGAATGCTAATGGCAATTGAAGAGGCAGGCCAGTGGCAAGCCACTATCTTCTAGCAGTTTGAAAGGTGCAGACACAGTGCAGGTGTTGTGCGGCTTCCTTCTTGGCCTCCTAGAAGGTGCCGTGCTCTCCGTCTCTTGCTTGCCAATATGTTGCCGTGTTCCTCTTATTGTTTGGTTTCTTTTGATTTGTTTTTAGGATGTTTTGGTGGGTTTTCGGAATGTTTTGGTGATGTTTTAGAGTGTTTTGTTTTCTCTTGTGTTGTTTTTATTGTGTTGGCAGGTTTTGGAATGTTTGGATTCGTTTTGGCGGGTTTTCAAATATTTTGGCGGGTATTTGGAATGTTTTGGTTTGCTTTCATTTGTTTTGATTATGTTTTGGCAAGTTATTGAATGTTTTGATCGCTTCTGACTGGTTTTCTAGTATTTTGGCATCTTTTCAGAATGTTTTGATCAGTTTTGGCAGGTTCTAAACTATTTTGTCGGGTTTTTGGAATGTTTTGGTGGGTTTTGATTTGTTTTTATGATGTTTTGGCTGGATTTCGGAATATTTTGGCTGGTTTTTGGAATGTTTTGGTTGGTTTTGATTTGTTTTTATGATGTTTTGCCTAGTTTTTTTGAATGTTTTGATCAGTTCTGGCTGGTTTTCTAATGTTTTGGCATCTTTTCAGAATGTTTTGATCAGTTTTGACAGGTTCTAAAATATTTTGTTGGGTTTTCGGAATATTTTGGTTGGTTTTGATTTGTTTTTATGATGTTTTGGCGGGTTTTCGGAATGTTTTGGTTGGGTTTTAGAATGTTTGGTATTCTCTTGTGTGGTTTTTATTGTGTTGGCAGGTTTTGGAAGGTTTGGATTCGTTTTGGCGGGTTTTCAAATATTTTGGCGGGGATTTGGAATGTTTTGGTTTGCTTTCATTTGTTTTGATTATGTTTTGGCAAGTTATTGAATGTTTTGATCGCTTCTGACTGGTTTTCTAGTATTTTGGCATCTTTTCAGAATGTTTTGATCAGTTTTGGCAGGTTCTAAACTATTTTGTCGGGTTTCTGGAATGTTTTGGTTGGTTTTGATTTGTTTTTATGATGTTTTGCCTAGTTTTTTTGAATGTTTTGATCAGTTCTGGCTGGTTTTGTAGTATTTTGGCATCTTTTCAGAATGTTTTGATCAGTTTTGGCAGGTTCTAAAATATTTTGTTGGGTTTTCGGAATATTTTGGTTGGTTTAGATTTGTTTTTATGATGTTTTGGCGGGTTTTCGGAATGTTTTGGTTGGGTTTTAGAATGTTTAGTGTTCTCTTGTGTGGTTTTTATTGTGTTGGCAGGTTTTGGAATGTTTGGATTCCTTTTGGCGGGTTTTCAAATATTTTGGCGGGTATTTGGAATGTTTTTGGTGGGTATTCGGAATGTTTTGATTAGTTTTGACGGGTTTTGGAATATTTTGGCGGGTTTTTAGAAGGTTTTGATTTGTTTTGATTTGTTTTGATTCTGTTTAGCCCAGTTTTTTCGTGTGTTTGGATAAGCTTTGGTGGACTTTATCATGTTTTGGCAGGTTTTTTTGCATGTTTTGATCACTTCTGTCTGGTTTTCTATTTTGGAGGGTTTGAAAATATTTTTGGATTAGTTTTGGCGTGTTTTAAAATATTTTGTCTCTTTGGGCAGAGATGACGGTGGCGGTTGCGGTGTGCTCCGGGGCGCTCCTTCTGCGGAAAGACGCCTGGCAGCGGCACTTGGGACAGCTCCGCGTCTGCGTATTCTGCATTTCTCGCCTTCTGCATCTCAGCAAAATGCTTTGCCACTAGGTCTAGCAAGGAGAAACTGTGGCAGCTGAGTAGATGTAGCCCGGCCCGCCCTTTGAAGTTGACAAGTTCTTGGCATCTCAGAGCCTCAAGGGAAGAGCAAGGTTATGGATGGTAGGCTGGGGCAGAACTAGCAGCAAGCAGAGCACAGTTGTCCAAGAATACCTTCCATTGGAATGCTAATGGCAATTGAAGAGGCAGGCCAGTGGCAAGCCACTATCTTCTAGCAGTTTGAAAGGTGCAGACACAGTGCAGGTGTTGTGCGGCTTCCTTCTTGGCCTCCTAGAAGGTGCCGTGCTCTCCGTCTCTTGCTTGCCAATATGTTGCCGTGTTCCTCTTATTGTTTGGTTTCTTTTGATTTGTTTTTAGGATGTTTTGGTGGGTTTTCGGAATGTTTTGGTGATGTTTTAGAGTGTTTTGTTTTCTCTTGTGTTGTTTTTATTGTGTTGGCAGGTTTTGGAATGTTTGGATTCGTTTTGGCGGGTTTTCAAATATTTTGGCGGGTATTTGGAATGTTTTGGTTTGCTTTCATTTGTTTTGATTATGTTTTGGCAAGTTATTGAATGTTTTGATCGCTTCTGACTGGTTTTCTAGTATTTTGGCATCTTTTCAGAATGTTTTGATCAGTTTTGGCAGGTTCTAAACTATTTTGTCGGGTTTTTGGAATGTTTTGGTGGGTTTTGATTTGTTTTTATGATGTTTTGGCTGGATTTCGGAATATTTTGGCTGGTTTTTGGAATGTTTTGGTTGGTTTTGATTTGTTTTTATGATGTTTTGCCTAGTTTTTTTGAATGTTTTGATCAGTTCTGGCTGGTTTTCTAATGTTTTGGCATCTTTTCAGAATGTTTTGATCAGTTTTGACAGGTTCTAAAATATTTTGTTGGGTTTTCGGAATATTTTGGTTGGTTTTGATTTGTTTTTATGATGTTTTGGCGGGTTTTCGGAATGTTTTGGTTGGGTTTTAGAATGTTTGGTATTCTCTTGTGTGGTTTTTATTGTGTTGGCAGGTTTTGGAAGGTTTGGATTCGTTTTGGCGGGTTTTCAAATATTTTGGCGGGGATTTGGAATGTTTTGGTTTGCTTTCATTTGTTTTGATTATGTTTTGGCAAGTTATTGAATGTTTTGATCGCTTCTGACTGGTTTTCTAGTATTTTGGCATCTTTTCAGAATGTTTTGATCAGTTTTGGCAGGTTCTAAACTATTTTGTCGGGTTTCTGGAATGTTTTGGTTGGTTTTGATTTGTTTTTATGATGTTTTGCCTAGTTTTTTTGAATGTTTTGATCAGTTCTGGCTGGTTTTGTAGTATTTTGGCATCTTTTCAGAATGTTTTGATCAGTTTTGGCAGGTTCTAAAATATTTTGTTGGGTTTTCGGAATATTTTGGTTGGTTTAGATTTGTTTTTATGATGTTTTGGCGGGTTTTCGGAATGTTTTGGTTGGGTTTTAGAATGTTTAGTGTTCTCTTGTGTGGTTTTTATTGTGTTGGCAGGTTTTGGAATGTTTGGATTCCTTTTGGCGGGTTTTCAAATATTTTGGCGGGTATTTGGAATGTTTTTGGTGGGTATTCGGAATGTTTTGATTAGTTTTGACGGGTTTTGGAATATTTTGGCGGGTTTTTAGAAGGTTTTGATTTGTTTTGATTTGTTTTGATTCTGTTTAGCCCAGTTTTTTCGTGTGTTTGGATAAGCTTTGGTGGACTTTATCATGTTTTGGCAGGTTTTTTTGCATGTTTTGATCACTTCTGTCTGGTTTTCTATTTTGGAGGGTTTGAAAATATTTTTGGATTAGTTTTGGCGTGTTTTAAAATATTTTGTCTCTTTGGGCAGAGATGACGGTGGCGGTTGCGGTGTGCTCCGGGGCGCTCCTTCTGCGGAAAGACGCCTGGCAGCGGCACTTGGGACAGCTCCGCGTCTGCGTATTCTGCATTTCTCGCCTTCTGCATCTCAGCAAAATGCTTTGCCACTAGGTCTAGCAAGGAGAAACTGTGGCAGCTGAGTAGATGTAGCCCGGCCCGCCCTTTGAAGTTGACAAGTTCTTGGCATCTCAGAGCCTCAAGGGAAGAGCAAGGTTATGGATGGTAGGCTGGGGCAGAACTAGCAGCAAGCAGAGCACAGTTGTCCAAGAATACCTTCCATTGGAATGCTAATGGCAATTGAAGAGGCAGGCCAGTGGCAAGCCACTATCTTCTAGCAGTTTGAAAGGTGCAGACACAGTGCAGGTGTTGTGCGGCTTCCTTCTTGGCCTCCTAGAAGGTGCCGTGCTCTCCGTCTCTTGCTTGCCAATATGTTGCCGTGTTCCTCTTATTGTTTGGTTTCTTTTGATTTGTTTTTAGGATGTTTTGGTGGGTTTTCGGAATGTTTTGGTGATGTTTTAGAGTGTTTTGTTTTCTCTTGTGTTGTTTTTATTGTGTTGGCAGGTTTTGGAATGTTTGGATTCGTTTTGGCGGGTTTTCAAATATTTTGGCGGGTATTTGGAATGTTTTGGTTTGCTTTCATTTGTTTTGATTATGTTTTGGCAAGTTATTGAATGTTTTGATCGCTTCTGACTGGTTTTCTAGTATTTTGGCATCTTTTCAGAATGTTTTGATCAGTTTTGGCAGGTTCTAAACTATTTTGTCGGGTTTTTGGAATGTTTTGGTGGGTTTTGATTTGTTTTTATGATGTTTTGGCTGGATTTCGGAATATTTTGGCTGGTTTTTGGAATGTTTTGGTTGGTTTTGATTTGTTTTTATGATGTTTTGCCTAGTTTTTTTGAATGTTTTGATCAGTTCTGGCTGGTTTTCTAATGTTTTGGCATCTTTTCAGAATGTTTTGATCAGTTTTGACAGGTTCTAAAATATTTTGTTGGGTTTTCGGAATATTTTGGTTGGTTTTGATTTGTTTTTATGATGTTTTGGCGGGTTTTCGGAATGTTTTGGTTGGGTTTTAGAATGTTTGGTATTCTCTTGTGTGGTTTTTATTGTGTTGGCAGGTTTTGGAAGGTTTGGATTCCTTTTGGCGGGTTTTCAAATATTTTGGCGGGGATTTGGAATGTTTTGGTTTGCTTTCATTTGTTTTGATTATGTTTTGGCAAGTTATTGAATGTTTTGATCGCTTCTGACTGGTTTTCTAGTATTTTGGCATCTTTTCAGAATGTTTTGATCAGTTTTGGCAGGTTCTAAACTATTTTGTCGGGTTTCTGGAATGTTTTGGTTGGTTTTGATTTGTTTTTATGATGTTTTGCCTAGTTTTTTTGAATGTTTTGATCAGTTCTGGCTGGTTTTGTAGTATTTTGGCATCTTTTCAGAATGTTTTGATCAGTTTTGGCAGGTTCTAAAATATTTTGTTGGGTTTTCGGAATATTTTGGTTGGTTTTGATTTGTTTTTATGATGTTTTGGCGGGTTTTCGGAATGTTTTGGTTGGGTTTTAGAATGTTTAGTGTTCTCTTGTGTGGTTTTTCTTGTGTTGGCAGGTTTTGGAATGTTTGGATTCCTTTTGGCGGGTTTTCAAATATTTTGGCGTGTATTTGGAATGTTTTGGTGGGTATTCGGAATGTTTTGATTAGTTTTGACGGGTTTTGGAATATTTTGGCGGGTTTTTAGAAGGTTTTGATTTGTTTTGATTTGTTTTGATTCTGTTTAGCCCAGTTTTTGGTGTGTTTGGATTAGCTTTGGTGGACTTTATCATGTTTTGGCAGGTTTTTTCCAATGTTTTGATCACTTCTGTCTGGTTTTCTATTTTGGCAGGTTTGAAAATATTTTTGGATTAGTTTTGGCATGTTTTAAAATATTTTGTCTCTTTGGGCAGAGATGACAGTGGCAGTTGCGGTGCGCTCTGGGGCGCTCCTTCTGCGGAAAGACGCCTGGCAGCGGCACTTGGGACAGCTCCGCGTCTGCGTATTCTGCATTTCTCGCCTTCTGCATCTCAGCAAAATGCTTTGCCACTAGGTCTAGCAAGGAGAAACTGTGCCAGCTGAGTAGATGTAGCCCGGCCCGCCCTTTGAAGTTGACAAGTTCTTGGCATCTCAGAGCCTAAAGGGAAGAGCAAGGTTATGGATGGTAGGCTGGGGCAGAACTAGCAGCAAGCAGAGCACAGTTGTCCAAGAATACCTTCCATAGGAATGCTAATGGCAATTGAAGAGGCAGGCCAGTGGCAAGCCACTAGCTTCTAGCAGTTTGAAAGGTGCAGACACAGTGCAGGTGTTGTGCGGCTTCCTTCTTGGCCTCCTAGATGGTGCCGTGCTCTCCGTCTCTTGCTTGCCAATATGTTGCCGTGTTCCTCTTATTGTTTGGTTTCTTTTGATTTGTTTTTAGGATGTTTTGGCGGGTTTTCGGAATGTTTTGGTGATGTTTTAGAGTGTTTTGTTTTCTCTTGTGTTGTTTTTATTGTGTTGGCAGGTTTTGGAATGTTTGGATTCGTTTTGGCGGGTTTTCAAATATTTTGGCGGGTATTTGGAATATTTTGGTTTGCTTTCATTTGTTTTGATTATGTTTTGGCAAGTTATTGAATGTTTTGATCGCTTCTGACTGGTTTTCTAGTATTTTGGCATCTTTTCAGAATGTTTTGATCAGTTTTGGCAGGTTCTAAACTATTTTGTCGGGTTTTTGGAATGTTTTGGTGGGTTTTGATTTGTTTTTATGATGTTTTGGCTGGATTTCGGAATATTTTGGCTGGTTTTTGGAATGTTTTGGTTGGTTTTGATTTGTTTTTATGATGTTTTGCCTAGTTTTTTTGAATGTTTTGATCAGTTCTGGCTGGTTTTGTAGTATTTTGGCATCTTTTCAGAATGTTTTGATCAGTTTTGGCAGGTTCTAAAATATTTTGTTGGGTTTTCGGAATATTTTGGTTGGTTTTGATTTGTTTTTATGATGTTTTGGCGGGTTTTCGGAATGTTTTGGTTGGGTTTTAGAATGTTTAGTGTTCTCTTGTGTGGTTTTTATTGTGTTGGCAGGTTTTGGAATGTTTGGATTCCTTTTGGCGGGTTTTCAAATATTTTGGCGTGTATTTGGAATGTTTTGGTGGGTATTCGGAATGTTTTGATTAGTTTTGACGGGTTTTGGAATATTTTGGCGGGTTTTTAGAAGGTTTTGATTTGTTTCGATTTGTTTTGATTCTGTTTAGCCCAGTTTTTGGTGTGTTTGGATTAGCTTTGGTGGACTTTATCATGTTTTGGCAGGTTTTTTCCAATGTTTTGATCACTTCTGTCTGGTTTTCTATTTTGGCAGGTTTGAAAATATTTTTGGATTAGTTTTGGCATGTTTTAAAATATTTTGTCTCTTTGGGCAGAGATGACAGTGGCAGTTGCGGTGCGCTCTGGGGCGCTCCTTCTGCGGAAAGACGCCTGGCAGCGGCACTTGGGACAGCTCCGCGTCTGCGTATTCTGCATTTCTCGCCTTCTGCATCTCAGCAAAATGCTTTGCCACTAGGTCTAGCAAGGAGAAACTGTGCCAGCTGAGTAGATGTAGCCCGGCCCGCCCTTTGAAGTTGACAAGTTCTTGGCATCTCAGAGCCTAAAGGGAAGAGCAAGGTTATGGATGGTAGGCTGGGGCAGAACTAGCAGCAAGCAGAGCACAGTTGTCCAAGAATACCTTCCATAGGAATGCTAATGGCAATTGAAGAGGCAGGCCAGTGGCAAGCCACTAGCTTCTAGCAGTTTGAAAGGTGCAGACACAGTGCAGGTGTTGTGCGGCTTCCTTCTTGGCCTCCTAGATGGTGCCGTGCTCTCCGTCTCTTGCTTGCCAATATGTTGCCGTGTTCCTCTTATTGTTTGGTTTCTTTTGATTTGTTTTTAGGATGTTTTGGCGGGTTTTCGGAATGTTTTGGTGATGTTTTAGAGTGTTTTGTTTTCTCTTGTGTTGTTTTTATTGTGTTGGCAGGTTTTGGAATGTTTGGATTCGTTTTGGCGGGTTTTCAAATATTTTGGCGGGTATTTGGAATATTTTGGTTTGCTTTCATTTGTTTTGATTATGTTTTGGCAAGTTATTGAATGTTTTGATCGCTTCTGACTGGTTTTCTAGTATTTTGGCATCTTTTCAGAATGTTTTGATCAGTTTTGGCAGGTTCTAAACTATTTTGTCGGGTTTTTGGAATGTTTTGGTGGGTTTTGATTTGTTTTTATGATGTTTTGGCTGGATTTCGGAATATTTTGGCTGGTTTTTGGAATGTTTTGGTTGGTTTTGATTTGTTTTTATGATGTTTTGCCTAGTTTTTTTGAATGTTTTGATCAGTTCTGGCTGGTTTTGTAGTATTTTGGCATCTTTTCAGAATGTTTTGATCAGTTTTGGCAGGTTCTAAAATATTTTGTTGGGTTTTCGGAATATTTTGGTTGGTTTTGATTTGTTTTTATGATGTTTTGGCGGGTTTTCGGAATGTTTTGGTTGGGTTTTAGAATGTTTAGTGTTCTCTTGTGTGGTTTTTATTGTGTTGGCAGGTTTTGGAATGTTTGGATTCCTTTTGGCGGGTTTTCAAATATTTTGGCGTGTATTTGGAATGTTTTGGCGGGTATTCGGAATGTTTTGATTAGTTTTGACGGGTTTTGGAATATTTTGGCGGGTTTTTAGAAGGTTTTGATTTGTTTCGATTTGTTTTGATTCTGTTTAGCCCAGTTTTTGGTGTGTTTGGATTAGCTTTGGTGGACTTTATCATGTTTTGGCAGGTTTTTTCCAATGTTTTGATCACTTCTGTCTGGTTTTCTATTTTGGCAGGTTTGAAAATATTTTTGGATTAGTTTTGGCGTGTTTTAAAATATTTTGTCTCTTTGGGCAGAGATGACAGTGGCAGTTGCGGTGCGCTCTGGGGCGCTCCTTCTGCGGAAAGACGCCTGGCAGCGGCACTTGGGACAGCTCCGCGTCTGCGTATTCTGCATTTCTCGCCTTCTGCATCTCAGCAAAATGCTTTGCCACTAGGTCTAGCAAGGAGAAACTGTGCCAGCTGAGTAGATGTAGCCCGGCCCGCCCTTTGAAGTTGACAAGTTCTTGGCATCTCAGAGCCTAAAGGGAAGAGCAAGGTTATGGATGGTAGGCTGGGGCAGAACTAGCAGCAAGCAGAGCACAGTTGTCCAAGAATACCTTCCATAGGAATGCTAATGGCAATTGAAGAGGCAGGCCAGTGGCAAGCCACTAGCTTCTAGCAGTTTGAAAGGTGCAGACACAGTGCAGGTGTTGTGCGGCTTCCTTCTTGGCCTCCTAGATGGTGCCGTGCTCTCCATCTCTTGCTTGCCAATATGTTGCCGTGTTCCTCTTATTGTTTGGTTTCTTTTGATTTGTTTTTAGGATGTTTTGGCGGGTTTTCGGAATGTTTTGGTGATGTTTTAGAGTGTTTTGTTTTCTCTTGTGTTGTTTTTATTGTGTTGGCAGGTTTTGGAATGTTTGGATTCGTTTTGGCGGGTTTTCAAATATTTTGGCGGGTATTTGGAATATTTTGGTTTGCTTTCATTTGTTTTGATTATGTTTTGGCAAGTTATTGAATGTTTTGATCGCTTCTGACTGGTTTTCTAGTATTTTGGCATCTTTTCAGAATGTTTTGATCAGTTTTGGCAGGTTCTAAACTATTTTGTCGGGTTTTTGGAATGTTTTGGTGGGTTTTGATTTGTTTTTATGATGTTTTGGCTGGATTTCGGAATATTTTGGCTGGTTTTTGGAATGTTTTGGTTGGTTTTGATTTGTTTTTATGATGTTTTGCCTAGTTTTTTTGAATGTTTTGATCAGTTCTGGCTGGTTTTGTAGTATTTTGGCATCTTTTCAGAATGTTTTGATCAGTTTTGGCAGGTTCTAAAATATTTTGTTGGGTTTTCGGAATATTTTGGTTGGTTTTGATTTGTTTTTATGATGTTTTGGCGGGTTTTCGGAATGTTTTGGTTGGGTTTTAGAATGTTTAGTGTTCTCTTGTGTGGTTTTTATTGTGTTGGCAGGTTTTGGAATGTTTGGATTCCTTTTGGCGGGTTTTCAAATATTTTGGCGTGTATTTGGAATGTTTTGGTGGGTATTCGGAATGTTTTGATTAGTTTTGACGGGTTTTGGAATATTTTGGCGGGTTTTTAGAAGGTTTTGATTTGTTTCGATTTGTTTTGATTCTGTTTAGCCCAGTTTTTGGTGTGTTTGGATTAGCTTTGGTGGACTTTATCATGTTTTGGCAGGTTTTTTCCAATGTTTTGATCACTTCTGTCTGGTTTTCTATTTTGGCAGGTTTGAAAATATTTTTGGATTAGTTTTGGCATGTTTTAAAATATTTTGTCTCTTTGGGCAGAGATGACAGTGGCAGTTGCGGTGCGCTCTGGGGCGCTCCTTCTGCGGAAAGACGCCTGGCAGCGGCACTTGGGACAGCTCCGCGTCTGCGTATTCTGCATTTCTCGCCTTCTGCATCTCAGCAAAATGCTTTGCCACTAGGTCTAGCAAGGAGAAACTGTGCCAGCTGAGTAGATGTAGCCCGGCCCGCCCTTTGAAGTTGACAAGTTCTTGGCATCTCAGAGCCTAAAGGGAAGAGCAAGGTTATGGATGGTAGGCTGGGGCAGAACTAGCAGCAAGCAGAGCACAGTTGTCCAAGAATACCTTCCATAGGAATGCTAATGGCAATTGAAGAGGCAGGCCAGTGGCAAGCCACTAGCTTCTAGCAGTTTGAAAGGTGCAGACACAGTGCAGGTGTTGTGCGGCTTCCTTCTTGGCCTCCTAGATGGTGCCGTGCTCTCCGTCTCTTGCTTGCCAATATGTTGCCGTGTTCCTCTTATTGTTTGGTTTCTTTTGATTTGTTTTTAGGATGTTTTGGCGGGTTTTCGGAATGTTTTGGTGATGTTTTAGAGTGTTTTGTTTTCTCTTGTGTTGTTTTTATTGTGTTGGCAGGTTTTGGAATGTTTGGATTCGTTTTGGCGGGTTTTCAAATATTTTGGCGGGTATTTGGAATATTTTGGTTTGCTTTCATTTGTTTTGATTATGTTTTGGCAAGTTATTGAATGTTTTGATCGCTTCTGACTGGTTTTCTAGTATTTTGGCATCTTTTCAGAATGTTTTGATCAGTTTTGGCAGGTTCTAAACTATTTTGTCGGGTTTTTGGAATGTTTTGGTGGGTTTTGATTTGTTTTTATGATGTTTTGGCTGGATTTCGGAATATTTTGGCTGGTTTTTGGAATGTTTTGGTTGGTTTTGATTTGTTTTTATGATGTTTTGCCTAGTTTTTTTGAATGTTTTGATCAGTTCTGGCTGGTTTTGTAGTATTTTGGCATCTTTTCAGAATGTTTTGATCAGTTTTGGCAGGTTCTAAAATATTTTGTTGGGTTTTCGGAATATTTTGGTTGGTTTTGATTTGTTTTTATGATGTTTTGGCGGGTTTTCGGAATGTTTTGGTTGGGTTTTAGAATGTTTAGTGTTCTCTTGTGTGGTTTTTATTGTGTTGGCAGGTTTTGGAATGTTTGGATTCCTTTTGGCGGGTTTTCAAATATTTTGGCGTGTATTTGGAATGTTTTGGCGGGTATTCGGAATGTTTTGATTAGTTTTGACGGGTTTTGGAATATTTTGGCGGGTTTTTAGAAGGTTTTGATTTGTTTCGATTTGTTTTGATTCTGTTTAGCCCAGTTTTTGGTGTGTTTGGATTAGCTTTGGTGGACTTTATCATGTTTTGGCAGGTTTTTTCCAATGTTTTGATCACTTCTGTCTGGTTTTCTATTTTGGCAGGTTTGAAAATATTTTTGGATTAGTTTTGGCGTGTTTTAAAATATTTTGTCTCTTTGGGCAGAGATGACAGTGGCAGTTGCGGTGCGCTCTGGGGCGCTCCTTCTGCGGAAAGACGCCTGGCAGCGGCACTTGGGACAGCTCCGCGTCTGCGTATTCTGCATTTCTCGCCTTCTGCATCTCAGCAAAATGCTTTGCCACTAGGTCTAGCAAGGAGAAACTGTGGCAGCTGAGTAGATGTAGCCCGGCCCGCCCTTTGAAGTTGACAAGTTCTTGGCATCTCAGAGCCTAAAGGGAAGAGCAAGGTTATGGATGGTAGGCTGGGGCAGAACTAGCAGCAAGCAGAGCACAGTTGTCCAAGAATACCTTCCATAGGAATGCTAATGGCAATTGAAGAGGCAGGCCAGTGGCAAGCCACTATCTTCTAGCAGTTTGAAAGGTGCAGACACAGTGCAGGTGTTGTGCGGCTTCCTTCTTGGCCTCCTAGAAGGTGCCGTGCTCTCCGTCTCTTGCTTGCCAATATGTTGCCGTGTTCCTCTTATTGTTTGGTTTCTTTTGATTTGTTTTGGCGGGTTTTTGGAATGTTTTAGTGATGTTTTAGAGTGTTTTGTTTTCTCTTGTGTTGTTTTTATTGTGTTGGCAGGTTTTGGAATGTTTGGATTCGTTTTGGCGGGTTTTCAAATATTCTGGCGGGTATTTGGAATGTTTTGGTTTGCTTTCATTTGTTTTGATTATGTTTTGGCAAGTTATTGAATGTTTTGATCGCTTCTGACTGGTTTTCTAGTATTTTGGCATCTTTTCAGAATGTTTTGATCAGTTTTGGCAGGTTCTAAACTATTTTGTTGGGTTTTTGGAATGTTTAGGTTGGTTTTGATTTGTTTTTATGAGGTTTTGGCCGGATTTCGGAATATTTTGGCTGGTTTTTGGAATGTTTTGGTTGGTTTTGATTTGTTTTTATGATGTTTTGCCTAGTTTTTTTGAATGTTTTGATCAGTTCTGGCTGGTTTTCTAGTATTTTGGCATCTTTTCAGAATGTTTTGATCAGTTTTGGCAGGTTCTAAAATATTTTGTTGGGTTTTCGGAATATTTTGGTTGGTTTTGATTTGTTTTGATGATGTTTTGGCGGGTTTTCGGAATGTTTTGGTTGGGTTTTAGAATGTTTAGTGTTCTCTTGTGTGGTTTTTATTTTGTTGGCAGTTTTTGGAAGGTTTGGATTCCTTTTGGCCGGTTTTCAAATATTTTGGCGGGTATTTGGAATGTTTTGGTTTGCTTTCATTTGTTTTGATTATGTTTTGGCAAGTTATTTTATAGTTTTGATCAATTCTGACTGGTTTTCTAGTATTTTGGCATCTTTTCAGAATGTTTTGATCAGTTTTGGCAGGTTCTAAACTATTTTGTTGGGTTTCTGGAATGTTTTGGTTGGTTTTGATTTGCTTTTATTATGTTTTGGCTGGATTTCATAATATTTTGGCTGCGTTTTGGAATATTTTGGTTGGTTTTGATTTGTTTTTATGATGTTTTGCCAAGTTTCTTGAATGTTTTGATCAGTTTTGACTGGTTTTCTAATGTTTTGGCATCTTTTCAGAATGTTTTCATCAAGTTTTGCGGGTCTAAATTATTTTGGCGGGTTTTCGGAATATTTTGGTTGGTTTTGATTTGTTTTTATGAAGTTTTGGCAGGTTTTCGGAATGTTTTGGTTGGTTTTAGAATGTTTAGTATTCTCTTGTGTTGTTTTTCTTGTGTTGGCAGGTTTTGGAATGTTTGAATTCATTTTGGCGGGTTTTCGGAATATTTTGGCAGGTATTTGGCGTGTTTTGGCGGGTATTCGGAATCTTTTGATTAGTTTTGACGGGTTTTGGAATATTTTGGTGGTTTTTAGAACATTTTGATTAGTTTTGATTTGTTTTGATTCTGTATAGCCCAGTTTTTGGTGTGTTTGGATTAGCTTTGGTGGGCTTTCTCGTGTTTTGGCTGTTTTTTTCGAATGTTTTGATCACTTCTGTCTGGTTCTCTATTTTGGCAGGTTTGAAAATATTTTTGGATTAGCTTTGGCGGGTTTTAAAATATTTTGGCTCTTTGCTGCGCAGAGATGACGGTGGTGGTTGCGGTGCGCTCCGGGGCGCTCCTTCTGCGGAAAGACGCCTGGCAGCGGCACTTGGGACAGCTCCGCATCTCCGTATTCTGCATTTCTTGCCTTCTGCATCTCAGCAAAATGCTTTGCCACTAGGTCTAGCAAGGAGAAACTGTGCCAGCTGAGTAGATGTAGCCCGGCCCGCCCTTTGAAGTTGACAAGTTCTTGGCATCTCAGAGCCTCAAGGGAAGAGCAAGGTTATTTATGGTAGGCGGGGGCAGAACAAGCAGCAAGCAGAGCACAGTTTTAGAAGAATACCTTCCGTTGGAATGCTAATGGCAATTGAAGAGGCAGGCCAGTGGCAAGCAGTTTGAAAGGTGCAGACACAGTGCAGGTGTTGTGCGGCTTCCTTCTTGGCCTCCTAGAAGGTGCCGCGCTCTCCGTCTCTTGCTTGCCAATATGTTGCCGTGTTTCTCCTATTGTTTGGTTTCTTTTGATTTGTTTTTAGGATGTTTTGGCGGGTTTTCGGAATGTTTTGGTTGGGTTTTAGAATGTTTTGTTTTCTCTTGTGTTGTTTTTATTGTGTTGGCTGGTTTTGGAATGTTTGGATTCCTTTTGGTGTGTTTTCAAATATTTTGGCGGGTATTTGGAATGTTTTGGTTTGCTTTCATTTGTTTTGATTATGTTTTGTCAAGTTATTGAATGTTTCGATCACTTCTGACTGGTTTTCTAGTATTTTGGCATCTTTTCAGAATGTTTTGATCAGTTTTGGCAGGTTCTAAACTATTTTGTCGGGTTTCTGGAATGTTTTGGTTGGTTTTGATTTGTTTTTATGATGTTTTGGCTGGATTTTGGAATATTTTGTCGGGTTTTTGGAATGTTTTGGTTGGTTTTGACTTGTTTTTATGATGTTTTGCCAAGGTTTTGGAATGTTTTGATCAGTTCTGGCTGGTTTTCTAATGTTTTGGCATCTTTTCAGAATGTTTTGATCAGTTTTGGAGGTCTAAATTATTTTGGCGGGTTTTCGGAATATTTTGGTTGGTTTTGATTTTTTTTGATGAAGTTTTGGCGGGTTTTCGGAATGTTTTGGTTGGGTTTGATTTGTTTTTATGAAGTTTTGGCGGGTTTTCGGAATGTTTTGGTTGGGTTTTAGAATGTTTAGTATTCTCTTGTGTTATTTTTATTGTGTTGGCAGGTTTTGGAATGTTTGGATTTTTTTGGCGGGTATTTGGAGTGTTTTGGTGGGTATTTGGAAAGTTTTGGTGGGTATTCGGAATGTTTTGATTAGTTTTGACGGGTTTTGAAATATTTTGGCGGGTTTTCGGAACGTTTTGATTTGTTTTGATTTGTTTTGATTCTGTTTAGCCCAGTTTTTGGTGTGTTTGGATTAGCTTTGGTGGACTTTATCATGTTTTGGCAGGTTTTTTCCAATGTTTTGATCACTTCTGTCTGGTTTTCTATTTTGGCAGGTTTGAAAATATTTTTGGATTAGTTTTGGCGTGTTTTAAAATATTTTGTCTCTTTGGGCAGAGATGACAGTGGCAGTTGCGGTGCGCTCCGGGGCGCTCCTTCTGCGGAAAGACGCCTGGCAGCGGCACATGGGACAGCTCCGCGTCTGCGTATTCTGCATTTCTCGCCTTCTGCATCTCAGCAAAATGCTTTGCCACTAGGTCTAGCAAGGAGAAACTGTGGCAGCTGAGTAGATGTAGCCCGGCCCGCCCTTTGAAGTTGACAAGTTCTTGGCATCTCAGAGCCTAAAGGGAAGAGCAAGGTTATGGATGGTAGGCTGGGGCAGAACTAGCAGCAAGCAGAGCACAGTTGTCCAAGAATACCTTCCATAGGAATGCTAATGGCAATTGAAGAGGCAGGCCAGTGGCAAGCCACTATCTTCTAGCAGTTTGAAAGGTGCAGACACAGTGCAGGTGTTGTGCGGCTTCCTTCTTGGCCTCCTAGAAGGTGCCGTGCTCTCCGTCTCTTGCTTGCCAATATGTTGCCGTGTTCCTCTTATTGTTTGGTTTCTTTTGATTTGTTTTGGCGGGTTTTTGGAATGTTTTAGTGATGTTTTAGAGTGTTTTGTTTTCTCTTGTGTTGTTTTTATTGTGTTGGCAGGTTTTGGAATGTTTGGATTCGTTTTGGCGGGTTTTCAAATATTCTGGCGGGTATTTGGAATGTTTTGGTTTGCTTTCATTTGTTTTGATTATGTTTTGGCAAGTTATTGAATGTTTTGATCGCTTCTGACTGGTTTTCTAGTATTTTGGCATCTTTTCAGAATGTTTTGATCAGTTTTGGCAGGTTCTAAACTATTTTGTTGGGTTTTTGGAATGTTTTGGTTGGTTTTGATTTGTTTTTATGAGGTTTTGGCTGGATTTCGGAATATTTTGGCTGGTTTTTGGAATGTTTTGGTTGGTTTTGATTTGTTTTTATGATGTTTTGCCTAGTTTTTTTGAATGTTTTGATCAGTTCTGGCTGGTTTTGTAGTATTTTGGCATCTTTTCAGAATGTTTTGATCAGTTTTGGCAGGTTCTAAAATATTTTGTTGGGTTTACGGAATATTTTGTTTGGTTTTGATTTGTTTTTATGATGATTTGGCGGGTTTTCGGAATGTTTTGGTTGGGTTTTAGAATGTTTAGTGTTCTCTTGTGTGGTTTTTATTTTGTTGGCAGTTTTTGGAAGGTTTGGATTCCTTTTGGCGGGTTTTCAAATATTTTGGCGGGTATTTGGAATGTTTTGGTTTGCTTTCATTTGTTTTGATTATGTTTTGGCAAGTTATTTTAAAGTTTTGATCAATTCTGACCTGTTTTCTAGTATTTTGGCATCTTTTCAGAATGTTTTGATCAGTTTTGGCAGGTTCTAAACTATTTTGTTGGGTTTCTGGAATGTTTTGGTTGGTTTTGATTTGTTTTTATTATGTTTTGGCTGGATTTCATAATATTTTGGCTGCGTTTTGGAATGTTTTGGTTGGTTTTGACTTGTTTTTATGATGTTTTGCCAAGGTTTTGGAATGTTTTGATCAGTTCTGGCTGGTTTTCTAATGTTTTGGCATCTTTTCAGAATGTTTTGATCAGTTTTGGAGGTCTAAATTATTTTGGCGGGTTTTCGGAATATTTTGGTTGGTTTTGATTTTTTTTGATGAAGTTTTGGCAGGTTTTCGGAATGTTTTGGTTGGGTTTTAGAATGTTTAGTATTCTCTTGTGTTGTTTTTCTTGTGTTGGCAGGTTTTGGAATGTTTGAATTCATTTTGGCGGGTTTTCGGAATATTTTGGCAGGTATTTGGCGTGTTTTGGCGGGTATTTGGAATGTTTTGATTAGTTTTGACGGGTTTTGGAATATTTTGGTGGTTTTTAGAACATTTTGATTAGTTTTGATTTGTTTTGATTCTGTATAGCCCAGTTTTTGGTGTGTTTGGATTAGCTTTGGTGGGCTTTCTCGTGTTTTGGCTGTTTTTTTCGAATGTTTTGATCACTTCTGTCTGGTTCTCTATTTTGGCAGGTTTGAAAATATTTTTGGATTAGCTTTGGCGGGTTTTAAAATATTTTGGCTCTTTGCTGCGCAGAGATGACGGTGGTGGTTGCGGTGCGCTCCGGGGCGCTCCTTCTGCAGAAAGACGCCTGGCAGCGGCACTTGGGACAGCTCCGCATCTCCGTATTCTGCATTTCTTGCCTTCTGCATCTCAGCAAAATGCTTTCCCACTAGGTCTAGCAAGGAGAAACTGTGCCAGCTGAGTAGATGTAGCCCGGCCCGCCCTTTGAAGTTGACAAGTTCTCGGCATCTCAGAGCCTCAAGGGAAGAGCAAGGTTATTTATGGTAGGCGGGGGCAGAACTAGCAGCAAGCAGAGCACAGTTGTCCAAGAATACCTTCCATTGGAATGCTAATGGCAATTGAAGAGGCAGGCCAGTGGCAAGCAGTTTGAAAGGTGCAGACACAGTGCAGGTGTTGTGCGGCTTCCTTCTTGGCCTCCTAGAAGGTGCCGCGCTCTCCGTCTCTTGCTTGCCAATATGTTGCCGTGTTTCTCCTATTGTTTGGTTTCTTTTGATTTGTTTTTAGGATGTTTTGGCGGGTTTTCGGAATGTTTTGGTTGGGTTTTAGAATGTTTTGTTTTCTCTTGTGTTGTTTTTATTGTGTTGGCTGGTTTTGGAATGTTTGGATTCCTTTTGGTGTGTTTTCAAATATTTTGGCGGGGATTTGGAATGTTTTGGTTTGCTTTCATTTGTTTTGATTATGTTTTGGCAAGTTATTGAATGTTTCGATCACTTCTGACTGGTTTTCTAGTATTTTGGCATCTTTTCAGAATGTTTTGATCAGTTTTGGCAGGTTCTAAACTATTTTGTCGGGTTTCTGGAATGTTTTGGTTGGTTTTGATTTGTTTTTATGATGTTTTGGCTGGATTTTGGAATATTTTGGCTGGTTTTTGGAATGTTTTGGTTGGTTTTGACTTGTTTTTATGATGTTTTGCCAAGGTTTTGGAATGTTTTGATCAGTTCTGGCTGGTTTTCTAATGTTTTGGCATCTTTTCAGAATGTTTTGATCAGTTTTGGAGGTCTAAATTATTTTGGCGGGTTTTCGGAATATTTTGGTTGGTTTTGATTTTTTTTGATGAAGTTTTGGCGGGTTTTCGGAATGTTTTGGTTGGGTTTGATTTGTTTTTATGAAGTTTTGGCGGGTTTTCGGAATGTTTTGGTTGGGTTTTAGAATGTTTAGTATTCTCTTGTGTTGTTTTTCTTGTGTTGGCAGGTTTTGGAATGTTTGGATTTTTTTGGCGGGTATTTGGAATGTTTTGGTGGGTATTTGGAAAGTTTTGGTGGGTATTCGGAATGTTTTGATTAGTTTTGACGGGTTTTGAAATATTTTGGCGGGTTTTCGGAACGTTTTGATTTGTTTTGATTTGTTTTGATTCTGTTTAGCCCAGTTTTTGGTGTGTTTGGATTAGCTTTGGTGGACTTTATCATGTTTTGGCAGGTTTTTTCCAATGTTTTGATCACTTCTGTCTGGTTCTCTATTTTGGCAGGTTTGAAAATATTTTTGGATTAGTTTTGGCGTGTTTTAAAATATTTTGTCTCTTTGGGCAGAGATGACAGTGGCAGTTGCGGTGCGCTCCGGGGCGCTCCTTCTGCGGAAAGACGCCTGGCAGCGGCACATGGGACAGCTCCGCGTCTGCGTATTCTGCATTTCTCGCCTTCTGCATCTCAGCAAAATGCTTTGCCACTAGGTCTAGCAAGGAGAAACTGTGCCAGCTGAGTAGATGTAGCCCGGCCCGCCCTTTGAAGTTGACAAGTTCTTGGCATCTCAGAGCCTAAAGGGAAGAGCAAGGTTATGGATGGTAGGCTGGGGCAGAACTAGCAGCAAGCAGAGCACAGTTGTCCAAGAATACCTTCCATAGGAATGCTAATGGCAATTGAAGAGGCAGGCCAGTGGCAAGCCACTATCTTCTAGCAGTTTGAAAGGTGCAGACACAGTGCAGGTGTTGTGCGGCTTCCTTCTTGGCCTCCTAGAAGGTGCCGTGCTCTCCGTCTCTTGCTTGCCAATATGTTGCCGTGTTCCTCTTATTGTTTGGTTTCTTTTGATTTGTTTTGGCGGGTTTTTGGAATGTTTTAGTGATGTTTTAGAGTGTTTTGTTTTCTCTTGTGTTGTTTTTATTGTGTTGGCAGGTTTTGGAATGTTTGGATTCGTTTTGGCGGGTTTTCAAATATTCTGGCGGGTATTTGGAATGTTTTGGTTTGCTTTCATTTGTTTTGATTATGTTTTGGCAAGTTATTGAATGTTTTGATCGCTTCTGACTGGTTTTCTAGTATTTTGGCATCTTTTCAGAATGTTTTGATCAGTTTTGGCAGGTTCTAAACTATTTTGTTGGGTTTTTGGAATGTTTTGGTTGGTTTTGATTTGTTTTTATGAGGTTTTGGCCGGATTTCGGAATATTTTGGCTGGTTTTTGGAATGTTTTGGTTGGTTTTGATTTGTTTTTATGATGTTTTGCCTAGTTTTTTTGAATGTTTTGATCAGTTCTGGCTGGTTTTTTAGTATTTTGGCATCTTTTCAGAATGTTTTGATCAGTTTTGGCAGGTTCTAAAATATTTTGTTGGGTTTTCGGAATATTTTGGTTGGTTTTGATTTGTTTTTATGATGATTTGGCGGGTTTTCGGAATGTTTTGGTTGGGTTTTAGAATGTTTAGTGTTCTCTTGTGTGGTTTTTATTTTGTTGGCAGTTTTTGGAAGGTTTGGATTCCTTTTGGCGGGTTTTCAAATATTTTGGCGGGTATTTGGAATGTTTTGGTTTGCTTTCATTTGTTTTGATTATGTTTTGGCAAGTTATTTTAAAGTTTTGATCAATTCTGACCTGTTTTCTAGTATTTTGGCATCTTTTCAGAATGTTTTGATCAGTTTTGGCAGGTTCTAAACTATTTTGTTGGGTTTCTGGAATGTTTTGGTTGGTTTTGATTTGTTTTTATTATGTTTTGGCTGGATTTCATAATATTTTGGCTGCGTTTTGGAATATTTTGGTTGGTTTTGATTTGTTTTTATGATGTTTTGCCAAGTTTCTTGAATGTTTTGATCAGTTTTGACTGGTTTTCTAATGTTTTGGCATCTTTTCAGAATGTTTTCATCAAGTTTTGCGGGTCTAAATTATTTTGGCGGGTTTTCGGAATATTTTGGTTGGTTTTGATTTGTTTTTATGAAGTTTTGGCAGGTTTTCGGAATGTTTTGGTTGGGTTTTAGAATGTTTAGTATTCTCTTGTGTTGTTTTTCTTGTGTTGGCAGGTTTTGGAATGTTTGAATTCATTTTGGCGGGTTTTCGGAATATTTTGGCAGGTATTTGGCGTGTTTTGGCGGGTATTCGGAATGTTTTGATTAGTTTTGACGGGTTTTGGAATATTTTGGTGGTTTTTAGAACATTTTGATTAGTTTTGATTTGTTTTGATTCTGTATAGCCCAGTTTTTGGTGTGTTTGGATTAGCTTTGGTGGGCTTTCTCGTGTTTTGGCTGTTTTTTTCGAATGTTTTGATCACTTCTGTCTGGTTCTCTATTTTGGCAGGTTTGAAAATATTTTTGGATTAGCTTTGGCGGGTTTTAAAATATTTTGGCTCTTTGCTGCGCAGAGATGACGGTGGTGGTTGCGGTGCGCTCCGGGGCGCTCCTTCTGCGGAAAGACGCCTGGCAGCGGCACTTGGGACAGCTCCGCATCTCCGTATTCTGCATTTCTTGCCTTCTGCATCTCAGCAAAATGCTTTGCCACTAGGTCTAGCAAGGAGAAACTGTGCCAGCTGAGTAGATGTAGCCCGGCCCGCCCTTTGAAGTTGACAAGTTCTCGGCATCTCAGAGCCTCAAGGGAAGAGCAAGGTTATTTATGGTAGGCGGGGGCAGAACTAGCAGCAAGCAGAGCACAGTTGTCCAAGAATACCTTCCATTGGAATGCTAATGGCAATTGAAGAGGCAGGCCAGTGGCAAGCAGTTTGAAAGGTGCAGACACAGTGCAGGTGTTGTGCGGCTTCCTTCTTGGCCTCCTAGAAGGTGCCGCGCTCTCCGTCTCTTGCTTGCCAATATGTTGCCGTGTTTCTCCTATTGTTTGGTTTCTTTTGATTTGTTTTTAGGATGTTTTGGCGGGTTTTCGGAATGTTTTGGTTGGGTTTTAGAATGTTTTGTTTTCTCTTGTGTTGTTTTTATTGTGTTGGCTGGTTTTGGAATGTTTGGATTCCTTTTGGTGTGTTTTCAAATATTTTGGCGGGTATTTGGAATGTTTTGGTTTGCTTTCATTTGTTTTGATTATGTTTTGTCAAGTTATTGAATGTTTCGATCACTTCTGACTGGTTTTCTAGTATTTTGGCATCTTTTCAGAATGTTTTGATCCGTTTTGGCAGGTTCTAAACTATTTTGTCGGGTTTCTGGAATGTTTTGGTTGGTTTTGATTTGTTTTTATGATGTTTTGGCTGGATTTTGGAATATTTTGGCTGGTTTTTGGAATGTTTTGGTTGGTTTTGACTTGTTTTTATGATGTTTTGCCAAGGTTTTGGAATGTTTTGATCAGTTCTGGCTGGTTTTCTAATGTTTTGGCATCTTTTCAGAATGTTTTGATCAGTTTTGGAGGTCTAAATTATTTTGGCGGGTTTTCGGAATATTTTGGTTGGTTTTGATTTTTTTTGATGAAGTTTTGGCGGGTTTTCGGAATGTTTTGGTTGGGTTTGATTTGTTTTTATGAAGTTTTGGCGGGTTTTCGGAATGTTTTGGTTGGGTTTTAGAATGTTTAGTATTCTCTTGTGTTATTTTTATTGTGTTGGCAGGTTTTGGAATGTTTGGATTTTTTTGGCGGGTATTTGGAATGTTTTGGTGGGTATTTGGAATGTTTTGGTGGGTATTCGGAATGTTTTGATTAGTTTTGACGGGTTTTGGAATATTTTGGCGGGTTTTTAGAAGGTTTTGATTTGTTTTGATTTGTTTTGATTCTGTTTAGCCCAGTTTTTGGTGTGTTTGGATTAGCTTTGGTGGACTTTATCATGTTTTGGCAGGTTTTTTCCAATGTTTTGATCACTTCTGTCTGGTTTTCTATTTTGGCAGGTTTGAAAATATTTTTGGATTAGTTTTGGCGTGTTTTAAAATATTTTGTCTCTTTGGGCAGAGATGACAGTGGCAGTTGCGGTGCGCTCTGGGGCGCTCCTTCTGCGGAAAGACGCCTGGCAGCGGCACTTGGGACAGCTCCGCGTCTGCGTATTCTGCATTTCTCGCCTTCTGCATCTCAGCAAAATGCTTTGCCACTAGGTCTAGCAAGGAGAAACTGTGCCAGCTGAGTAGATGTAGCCCGGCCCGCCCTTTGAAGTTGACAAGTTCTTGGCATCTCAGAGCCTAAAGGGAAGAGCAAGGTTATGGATGGTAGGCTGGGGCAGAACTAGCAGCAAGCAGAGCACAGTTGTCCAAGAATACCTTCCATAGGAATGCTAATGGCAATTGAAGAGGCAGGCCAGTGGCAAGCCACTATCTTCTAGCAGTTTGAAAGGTGCAGACACAGTGCAGGTGTTGTGCGGCTTCCTTCTTGGCCTCCTAGATGGTGCCGTGCTCTCCGTCTCTTGCTTGCCAATATGTTGCCGTGTTCCTCTTATTGTTTGGTTTCTTTTGATTTGTTTTGGCGGGTTTTTGGAATGTTTTAGTGATGTTTTAGAGTGTTTTGTTTTCTCTTGTGTTGTTTTTATTGTGTTGGCAGGTTTTGGAATGTTTGGATTCGTTTTGGCGGGTTTTCAAATATTCTGGCGGGTATTTGGAATGTTTTGGTTTGCTTTCATTTGTTTTGATTATGTTTTGGCAAGTTATTGAATGTTTTGATCCCTTCTGACTGGTTTTCTAGTATTTTGGCATCTTTTCAGAATGTTTTGATCCGTTTTGGCAGGTTCTAAACTATTTTGTTGGGTTTTTGGAATGTTTTGGTTGGTTTTGATTTGTTTTTATGAGGTTTTGGCCGGATTTCGGAATATTTTGGCTGGTTTTTGGAATGTTTTGGTTGGTTTTGATTTGTTTTTATGATGTTTTGCCTAGTTTTTTTGAATGTTTTGATCAGTTCTGGCTGGTTTTCTAGTATTTTGGCATCTTTTCAGAATGTTTTGATCAGTTTTGGCAGGTTCTAAAATATTTTGTTGGGTTTTCGGAATATTTTGGTTGGTTTTGATTTGTTTTTATGATGATTTGGCGGGTTTTCGGAATGTTTTGGTTGGGTTTTAGAATGTTTAGTGTTCTCTTGTGTGGTTTTTATTTTGTTGGCAGTTTTTGGAAGGTTTGGATTCCTTTTGGCGGGTTTTCAAATATTTTGGCGGGTATTTGGAATGTTTTGGTTTGCTTTCATTTGTTTTGATTATGTTTTGGCAAGTTATTTTAAAGTTTTGATCAATTCTGACTGGTTTTCTAGTATTTTGGCATCTTTTCAGAATGTTTTGATCAGTTTTGGCAGGTTCTAAACTATTTTGTTGGGTTTCTGGAATGTTTTGGTTGGTTTTGATTTGTTTTTATTATGTTTTGGCTGGATTTCATAATATTTTGGCTGCGTTTTGGAATATTTTGGTTGGTTTTGATTTGTTTTTATGATGTTTTGCCAAGTTTCTTGAATGTTTTGATCAGTTTTGACTGGTTTTCTAATGTTTTGGCATCTTTTCAGAATGTTTTCATCAAGTTTTGCGGGTCTAAATTATTTTGGCGGGTTTTCGGAATATTTTGGTTGGTTTTGATTTGTTTTTATGAAGTTTTGGCGGGTTTTCGGAATGTTTTGGTTGGGTTTTAGAATGTTTAGTATTCTCTTGTGTTGTTTTTCTTGTGTTGGCAGGTTTTGGAATGTTTGAATTCATTTTGGCGGGTTTTCGGAATATTGTGGCAGGTATTTGGCGTGTTTTGGCGGGTATTCGGAATGTTTTGATTAGTTTTGACGGGTTTTGGAATATTTTGGTGGTTTTTAGAACATTTTGATTAGTTTTGATTTGTTTTGATTCTGTATAGCCCAGTTTTTGGTGTGTTTGGATTAGCTTTGGTGGGCTTTCTCGTGTTTTGGCTGTTTTTTTCGAATGTTTTGATCACTTCTGTCTGGTTCTCTATTTTGGCAGGTTTGAAAATATTTTTGGATTAGCTTTGGCGGGTTTTAAAATATTTTGGCTCTTTGCTGCGCAGAGATGACGGTGGTGGTTGCGGTGCGCTCCGGGGCGCTCCTTCTGCGGAAAGACGCCTGGCAGCGGCACTTGGGACAGCTCCGCATCTCCGTATTCTGCATTTCTTGCCTTCTGCATCTCAGCAAAATGCTTTGCCACTAGGTCTAGCGAGGAGAAACTGTGCCAGCTGAGTAGATGTAGCCCGGCCCGCCCTTTGAAGTTGACAAGTTCTTGGCATCTCAGAGCCTAAAGGGAAGAGCAAGGTTATGGATGGTAGGCTGGGGCAGAACTAGCAGCAAGCAGAGCACAGTTGTCCAAGAATACCTTCCATAGGAATGCTAATGGCAATTGAAGAGGCAGGCCAGTGGCCAGCCACTATCTTCTAGCAGTTTGAAAGGTGCAGACACAGTGCAGGTGTTGTGCGGCTTCCTTCTTGGCCTCCTAGAAGGTGCCGTGCTCTCCGTCTCTTGCTTGCCAATATGTTGCCGTGTTCCTCTTATTGTTTGGTTTCTTTTGATTTGTTTTGGCGGGTTTTTGGAATGTTTTAGTGATGTTTTAGAGTGTTTTGTTTTCTCTTGTGTTGTTTTTATTGTGTTGGCAGGTTTTGGAATGTTTGGATTCGTTTTGGCGGGTTTTCAAATATTCTGGCGGGTATTTGGAATGTTTTGGTTTGCTTTCATTTGTTTTGATTATGTTTTGGCAAGTTATTGAATGTTTTGATCGCTTCTGACTGGTTTTCTAGTATTTTGGCATCTTTTCAGAATGTTTTGATAAGTTTTGGCAGGTTCTAAACTATTTTGTTGGGTTTTTGGAATGTTTTGGTTGGTTTTGATTTGTTTTTATGAGGTTTTGGCCGGATTTCGGAATATTTTGGCTGGTTTTTGGAATGTTTTGGTTGGTTTTGATTTGTTTTTATGATGTTTTGCCTAGTTTTTTTGAATGTTTTGATCAGTTCTGGCTGGTTTTTTAGTATTTTGGCATCTTTTCAGAATGTTTTGATCAGTTTTGGCAGGTTCTAAAATATTTTGTTGGGTTTACGGAATATTTTGGTTGGTTTTGATTTGTTTTTATGATGATTTGGCGGGTTTTCGGAATGTTTTGGTTGGGTTTTAGAATGTTTAGTGTTCTCTTGTGTGGTTTTTATTTTGTTGGCAGTTTTTGGAAGGTTTGGATTCCTTTTGGCGGGTTTTCAAATATTTTGGCGGGTATTTGGAATGTTTTGGTTTGCTTTCATTTGTTTTGATTATGTTTTGGCAAGTTATTTTAAAGTTTTGATCAATTCTGACCTGTTTTCTAGTATTTTGGCATCTTTTCAGAATGTTTTGATTTGTTTTGGCAGGTTCTAAACTATTTTGTTGGGTTTCTGGAATGTTTTGGTTGGTTTTGATTTGTTTTTATTATGTTTTGGCTGGATTTCATAATATTTTGGCTGCGTTTTGGAATATTTTGGTTGGTTTTGATTTGTTTTTATGATGTTTTGCCAAGTTTCTTGAATGTTTTGATCAGTTTTGACTGGTTTTCTAATGTTTTGGCATCTTTTCAGAATGTTTTCATCAAGTTTTGCGGGTCTAAATTATTTTGGCGGGTTTTCGGAATATTTTGGTTGGTTTTGATTTGTTTTTATGAAGTTTTGGCAGGTTTTCGGAATGTTTTGGTTGGGTTTTAGAATGTTTAGTATTCTCTTGTGTTGTTTTTCTTGTGTTGGCAGGTTTTGGAATGTTTGAATTCATTTTGGCGGGTTTTCGGAATATTTTGGCAGGTATTTGGCGTGTTTTGGCGGGTATTCGGAATGTTTTGATTAGTTTTGACGGGTTTTGGAATATTTTGGTGGTTTTTAGAACATTTTGATTAGTTTTGATTTGTTTTGATTCTGTATAGCCCAGTTTTTGGTGTGTTTGGATTAGCTTTGGTGGGCTTTCTCGTGTTTTGGCTGTTTTTTTCGAATGTTTTGATCACTTCTGTCTGGTTCTCTATTTTGGCAGGTTTGAAAATATTTTTGGATTAGCTTTGGCGGGTTTTAAAATATTTTGGCTCTTTGCTGCACAGAGATGACGGTGGTGGTTGCGGTGCGCTCCGGGGCGCTCCTTCTGCGGAAAGACGCCTGGCAGCGGCACTTGGGACAGCTCCGCATCTCCGTATTCTGCATTTCTTGCCTTCTGCATCTCAGCAAAATGCTTTGCCACTAGGTCTAGCAAGGAGAAACTGTGCCAGCTGAGTAGATGTAGCCCGGCCCGCCCTTTGAAGTTGACAAGTTCTTGGCATCTCAGAGCCTCAAGGGAAGAGCAAGGTTATTTATGGTAGGCGGGGGCAGAACTAGCAGCAAGCAGAGCACAGTTTTAGAAGAATACCTTCCATTGGAATGCTAATGGCAATTGAAGAGGCAGGCCAGTGGCAAGCAGTTTGAAAGGTGCAGACACAGTGCAGGTGTTGTGCGGCTTCCTTCTTGGCCTCCTAGAAGGTGCCGCGCTCTCCGTCTCTTGCTTGCCAATATGTTGCCGTGTTTCTCCTATTGTTTGGTTTCTTTTGATTTGTTTTTAGGATGTTTTGGCGGGTTTTCGGAATGTTTTGGTGGTGTTTTAGAATGTTTTGTTTTCTCTTGTGTTGTTTTTATTGTGTTGGCTGGTTTTGGAATGTTTGGATTCCTTTTGGTGTGTTTTCAAATATTTTGGCGGGTATTTGGAATGTTTTGGTTTGCTTTCATTTGTTTTGATTATGTTTTGTCAAGTTATTGAATGTTTCGATCACTTCTGACTGGTTTTCTAGTATTTTGGCATCTTTTCAGAATGTTTTGATCAGTTTTGGCAGGTTCTAAACTATTTTGTCGGGTTTCTGGAATGTTTTGGTTGGTTTTGATTTGTTTTTATGATGTTTTGGCTGGATTTTGGAATATTTTGGCTGGTTTTTGGAAGGTTTTGGTTGGTTTTGACTTGTTTTTATGATGTTTTGCCAAGGTTTTGGAATGTTTTGATCAGTTCTGGCTGGTTTTCTAATGTTTTGGCATCTTTTCAGAATGTTTTGATCAGTTTTGGAGGTCTAAATTATTTTGGCGGGTTTTCGGAATATTTTGGTTGGTTTTGATTTTTTTTGATGAAGTTTTGGCGGGTTTTCGGAATGTTTTGGTTGGGTTTGATTTGTTTTTATGAAGTTTTGGCGGGTTTTCGGAATGTTTTGTTTGGGTTTTAGAATGTTTAGTATTCTCTTGTGTTATTTTTATTGTGTTGGCAGGTTTTGGAATGTTTGGATTTTTTTGGCGGGTATTTGGAATGTTTTGGTGGGTATTTGGAAAGTTTTGGTGGGTATTCGGAATGTTTTGATTAGTTTTGGCGGGTTTTGAAATATTTTGGCGGGTTTTCGGAACGTTTTGATTTGTTTTGATTTGTTTTGATTCTGTTTAGCCCAGTTTTTGGTGTGTTTGGATTAGCTTTGGTGGACTTTATCATGTTTTGGCAGGTTTTTTCCAATGTTTTGATCACTTCTGTCTGGTTTTCTATTTTGGCAGGTTTGAAAATATTTTTTGATTAGTTTTGGCGTGTTTTAAAATATTTTGTCTCTTTGGGCAGAGATGACAGTGGCAGTTGCGGTGCGCTCTGGGGCGCTCCTTCTGCGGAAAGACGCCTGGCAGCGGCACATGGGACAGCTCCGCGTCTGCGTATTCTGCATTTCTCGCCTTCTGCATCTCAGCAAAATGCTTTGCCACTAGGTCTAGCAAGGAGAAACTGTGCCAGCTGAGTAGATGTAGCCCGGCCCGCCCTTTGAAGTTGAGAAGTTCTTGGCATCTCAGAGCCTAAAGGGAAGAGCAAGGTTATGGATGGTAGGCTGGGGCAGAACTAGCAGCAAGCAGAGCACAGTTGTCCAAGAATACCTTCCATAGGAATGCTAATGGCAATTGAAGAGGCAGGCCAGTGGCAAGCCACTATCTTCTAGCAGTTTGAAAGGTGCAGACACAGTGCAGGTGTTGTGCGGCTTCCTTCTTGGCCTCCTAGAAGGTGCCGTGCTCTCCGTCTCTTGCTTGCCAATATGTTGCCGTGTTCCTCTTATTGTTTGGTTTCTTTTGATTTGTTTTTAGGATGTTTTGGCGGGTTTTCGGAATGTTTTGGTGATGTTTTAGAGTGTTTTGTTTTCTCTTGTGTTGTTTTTATTGTGTTGGCAGGTTTTGGAATGTTTGGATTCGTTTTGGCGGGTTTTCAAATATTTTGGCGGGTATTTGGAATGTTTTGGTTTGCTTTCATTTCTTTTGATTATGTTTTGGCAAGTTATTGAATGTTTTGATCGCTTCTGACTGGTTTTCTAGTATTTTGGCATCTTTTCAGAATGTTTTGATCAGTTTTGGCAGGTTCTAAACTATTTTGTCGGGTTTTTGGAATGTTTTGGTGGGTTTTGATTTGTTTTTATGATGTTTTGGCCGGATTTCGGAATATTTTGGCTGGTTTTTGGAATGTTTTGGTTGGTTTTGATTTGTTTTTATGATGTTTTGCCTAGTTTTTTTGAATGTTTTGATCAGTTCTGGCTGGTTTTGTAGTATTTTGGCATCTTTTCAGAATGTTTTGATCAGTTTTGGCAGGTTCTAAAATATTTTGTTGGGTTTTCGGAATATTTTGGTTGGTTTTGATTTGTTTTTATGATGTTTTGGCGGGTTTTCGGAATGTTTTGGTTGGGTTTTAGAATGTTTAGTGTTCTCTTGTGTGGTTTTTATTGTGTTGGCAGGTTTTGGAATGTTTGGATTCATTTTGGCGGGTTTTCAAATATTTTGGCGGGTATTTGGAATGTTTTGGTGGGTATTCGGAATGTTTTGATTAGTTTTGACGGGTTTTGGAATATTTTGGCGGGTTTTTAGAAGGTTTTGATTTGTTTTGATTTGTTTTGATTCTGTTTAGCCCAGTTTTTGGTGTGTTTGGATTAGCTTTGGTGGACTTTATCATGTTTTGGCAGGTTTTTTCCAATGTTTTGATCACTTCTGTCTGGTTTTCTATTTTGGCAGGTTTGAAAATATTTTTTGATTAGTTTTGGCGTGTTTTAAAATATTTTGTCTCTTTGGGCAGAGATGACAGTGGCAGTTGCGGTGCGCTCTGGGGCGCTCCTTCTGCGGAAAGACGCCTGGCAGCGGCACTTGGGACAGCTCCGCGTCTGCGTATTCTGCATTTCTCGCCTTCTGCATCTCAGCAAAATGCTTTGCCACTAGGTCTAGCAAGGAGAAACTGTGCCAGCTGAGTAGATGTAGCCCGGCCCGCCCTTTGAAGTTGACAAGTTCTTGGCATCTCAGAGCCTAAAGGGAAGAGCAAGGTTATGGATGGTAGGCTGGGGCAGAACTAGCAGCAAGCAGAGCAAAGTTGTCCAAGAATACCTTCCATAGGAATGCTAATGGCCATTGAAGAGGCAGGCCAGTGGCAAGCCACTATCTTCTAGCAGTTTGAAAGGTGCAGACACAGTGCAGGTGTTGTGCGGCTTCCTTCTTGGCCTCCTAGAAGGTGCCGTGCTCTCCGTCTCTTGCTTGCCAATATGTTGCCGTGTTCCTCTTATTGTTTGGTTTCTTTTGATTTGTTTTGGCGGGTTTTTGGAATGTTTTAGTGATGTTTTAGAATGTTTTCTTTTCTCTTGTGTTGTTTTTATTGTGTTGGCAGGTTTTGGAATGTTTGGATTCGTTTTGGCGGGTTTTCAAATATTCTGGCGGGTATTTGGAATGTTTTGGTTTGCTTTCATTTGTTTTGATTATGTTTTGGCAAGTTATTGAATGTTTTGATCGCTTCTGACTGGTTTTCTAGTATTTTGGCATCTTTTCAGAATGTTTTGATCAGTTTTGGCAGGTTCTAAACTATTTTGTTGGGTTTTTGGAATGTTTTGGTTGGTTTTGATTTGTTTTTATGAGGTTTTGGCCGGATTTCGGAATATTTTGGCTGGTTTTTGGAATGTTTTGGTTGGTTTTGATTTGTTTTTATGATGTTTTGCCTAGTTTTTTTGAATGTTTTGATCAGTTCTGGCTGGTTTTTTAGTATTTTGGCATCTTTTCAGAATGTTTTGATCAGTTTTGGCAGGTTCTAAAATATTTTGTTGGGTTTTCGGAATATTTTGGTTGGTTTTGATTTGTTTTTATGATGATTTGGCGGGTTTTCGGAATGTTTTGGTTGGGTTTTAGAATGTTTAGTGTTCTCTTGTGTGGTTTTTATTTTGTTGGCAGTTTTTGGAAGGTTTGGATTCCTTTTGGCGGGTTTTCAAATATTTTGGCGGGTATTTGGAATGTTTTGGTTTGCTTTCATTTGTTTTGATTATGTTTTGGCAAGTTATTTTAAAGTTTTGATCACTTCTGACTGGTTTTCTAGTATTTTGGCATCTTTTCAGAATGTTTTGATCAGTTTTGGCAGGTTCTAAACTATTTTGTTGGGTTTCTGGAATGTTTTGGTTGGTTTTGATTTGTTTTTATTATGTTTTGGCTGGATTTCATAATATTTTGGCTGCGTTTTGGAATATTTTGGTTGGTTTTGATTTGTTTTTATGATGTTTTGCCAAGTTTCTTGAATGTTTTGATCAGTTTTGACTGGTTTTCTAATGTTTTGGCATCTTTTCAGAATGTTTTCATCAAGTTTTGCGGGTCTAAATTATTTTGGCGGGTTTTCGGAATATTTTGGTTGGTTTTGATTTGTTTTTATGAAGTTTTGGCGGGTTTTCGGAATGTTTTGGTTGGGTTTTAGAATGTTTAGTATTCTCTTGTGTTGTTTTTCTTGTGTTGGCAGGTTTTGGAATGTTTGAATTCATTTTGGCGGGTTTTCGGAATATTTTGGCAGGTATTTGGCGTGTTTTGGCGGGTATTCGGAATGTTTTGATTAGTTTTGACGGGTTTTGGAATATTTTGGTGGGTTTTAGAACATTTTGATTAGTTTTGATTTGTTTTGATTCTGTATAGCCCAGTTTTTGGTGTGTTTGGATTAGCTTTGGTGGGCTTTCTCGTGTTTTGGCTGTTTTTTTCGAATGTTTTGATCACTTCTGTCTGGTTCTCTATTTTGGCAGGTTTGAAAATATTTTTGGATTAGCTTTGGCGGGTTTTAAAATATTTTGGCTCTTTGCTGCGCAGAGATGACGGTGGTGGTTGCGGTGCGCTCCGGGGCGCTCCTTCTGCGGAAAGACGCCTGGCAGCGGCACTTGGGACAGCTCCGCATCTCCGTATTCTGCATTTCTTGCCTTCTGCATCTCAGCAAAATGCTTTGCCACTAGGTCTAGCAAGGAGAAACTGTGCCAGCTGAGTAGATGTAGCCCGGCCCGCCCTTTGAAGTTGACAAGTTCTTGGCATCTCAGAGCCTCAAGGGAAGAGCAAGGTTATTTATGGTAGGCGGGGGCAGAACTAGCAGCAAGCAGAGCACAGTTTTAGAAGAATACCTTCCATTGGAATGCTAATGGCAATTGAAGAGGCAGGCCAGTGGCAAGCAGTTTGAAAGGTGCAGACACAGTGCAGGTGTTGTGCGGCTTCCTTCTTGGCCTCCTAGAAGGTGCCGCGCTCTCCGTCTCTTGCTTGCCAATATGTTGCCGTGTTTCTCCTATTGTTTGGTTTCTTTTGATTTGTTTTTAGGATGTTTTGGCGGGTTTTCGGAATGTTTTGGTTGGGTTTTAGAATGTTTTGTTTTCTCTTGTGTTGTTTTTATTGTGTTGGCTGGTTTTGGAATGTTTGGATTCCTTTTGGTGTGTTTTCAAATATTTTGGCGGGTATTTGGAATGTTTTGGTTTGCTTTCATTTGTTTTGATTATGTTTTGTCAAGTTATTGAATGTTTCGATCACTTCTGACTGGTTTTCTAGTATTTTGGCATCTTTTCAGAATGTTTTGATCAGTTTTGGCAGGTTCTAAACTATTTTGTCGGGTTTCTGGAATGTTTTGGTTGGTTTTGATTTGTTTTTATGATGTTTTGGCTAGATTTTGGAATATTTTGGCTGGTTTTTGGAATGTTTTGGTTGGTTTTGACTTGTTTTTATGATGTTTTGCCAAGGTTTTGGAATGTTTTGATCAGTTCTGGCTGGTTTTCTAATGTTTTGGCATCTTTTCAGAATGTTTTGATCAGTTTTGGAGGTCTAAATTATTTTGGCGGGTTTTCGGAATGTTTTGGTTGGGTTTGATTTTTTTTGATGAAGTTTTGGCGGGTTTTCGGAATGTTTTGGTTGGGTTTGATTTGTTTTTATGAAGTTTTGGCGGGTTTTCGGAATGTTTTGTTTGGGTTTTAGAATGTTTAGTATTCTCTTGTGTTATTTTTATTGTGTTGGCAGGTTTTGGAATGTTTGGATTTTTTTGGCGGGTATTTGGAATGTTTTGGTGGGTATTTGGAAAGTTTTGGTGGGTATTCGGAATGTTTTGATTAGTTTTGACGGGTTTTGAAATATTTTGGCGGGTTTTCGGAACGTTTTGATTTGTTTTGATTTGTTTTGATTCTGTTTAGCCCAGTTTTTGGTGTGTTTGGATTAGCTTTGGTGGACTTTATCATGTTTTGGCAGGTTTTTTCCAATGTTTTGATCACTTCTGTCTGGTTTTCTATTTTGGCAGGTTTGAAAATATTTTTTGATTAGTTTTGGCGGGTTTTAAAATATTTTGGCTCTTTGCTGCGTAGAGATGACGTTGCCAGTTGCAGTGCGCTCCGGGCGCTCCTTCTGCGGAAAGACGCCTGGCAACGGCACGTGGGACAGCTCCGCGTCTCCGTATTCTGCATTTCTTGCCTTCTGCATCTCAGCAAAATGCTTTGCCACTAGGTCTAGCAAGGAGAAACTGTGCCAGCTGAGTAGATGTAGCCCGGCCCGCCCTTTGAAGTTGACAAGTTCTTGGCATCTCAGAGCCTCAAGGGAAGAGCAAGGTTATTTATGGTAGGCGGGGGCAGAACTAGCAGCAAGCAGAGCAGAGTTGTCCAAGAATACCTTCCATTGGAATGCTAATGGCAATTGAAGAGGCAGGCCAGTGGCAAGCCACTATCTTCTAGCAGTTTGAAAGTTGCAGACACAGTGCAGGTGTTGTGCGGCTTCCTTCTTGGCCTCCTAGAAGGTGCCGCGCTCTCCGTCTCTTGCTTGCCAATATGTTGCCGTGTTCCTCCTATTGTTTGGTTTCTTTTGATTTGTTTTGGCGGGTTTTTGGAATGTTTTAGTGATGTTTTAGAGTGTTTTGTTTTCTCTTGTGTTGTTTTTATTGTGTTGGCAGGTTTTGGAAGGTTTGGATTCGTTTTGGCGGGTTTTCAAATATTCTGGCGGGTGTTTGGAATGTTTTGGTTTGCTTTCATTTCTTTTGATTATGTTTTGGCAAGTTATTGAATGTTTTGATCACTTCTGACTGGTTTTCTAGTATTTTGGCATCTTTTCAGAATGTTTTGATCAGTTTTGGCAGGTTCTAAACTATTTTGTTGGGTTTTTGGAATGTTTTGGTTGGTTTTGATTTGTTTTTATGAGGTTTTGGCCGGATTTCGGAATATTTTGGCTGGTTTTTGGAATGTTTTGGTTGGTTTTGATTTGTTTTTATGATGTTTTGCCTAGTTTTTTTGAATGTTTTGATCAGTTCTGGCTGGTTTTTTAGTATTTTGGCATCTTTTCAGAATGTTTTGATCAGTTTTGGCAGGTTCTAAAATATTTTGTTGGGTTTACGGAATATTTTGGTTGGTTTTGATTTGTTTTTATGATGATTTGGCGGGTTTTCGGAATGTTTTGGTTGGGTTTTAGAATGTTTAGTGTTCTCTTGTGTGGTTTTTATTTTGTTGGCAGTTTTTGGAAGGTTTGGATTCCTTTTGGCGGGTTTTCAAATATTTTGGCGGGTATTTGGAATGTTTTGGTTTGCTTTCATTTGTTTTGATTATGTTTTGGCAAGTTATTTTAAAGTTTTGATCACTTCTGACTGGTTTTCTAGTATTTTGGCATCTTTTCAGAATGTTTTGATCAGTTTTGGCAGGTTCTAAACTATTTTGTCGGGTTTCTGGAATGTTTTGGTGGGTTTTGATTTGTTTTTATTATGTTTTGGCTGGATTTCATAATATTTTGGCTGCGTTTTGGAATATTTTGGTTGGTTTTGATTTGTTTTTATGATGTTTTGCCAAGTTTCTTGAATGTTTTGATCAGTTTTGACTGGTTTTCTAATGTTTTGGCATCTTTTCAGAATGTTTTCATCAAGTTTTGCGGGTCTAAATTATTTTGGCGGGTTTTCGGAATATTTTGGTTGGTTTTGATTTGTTTTTATGAAGTTTTGGCAGGTTTTCGGAATGTTTTGGTTGGGTTTTAGAATGTTTAGTATTCTCTTGTGTTGTTTTTCTTGTGTTGGCAGGTTTTGGAATGTTTGAATTCATTTTGGCGGGTTTTCGGAATATTTTGGCAGGTATTTGGCGTGTTTTGGCGGGTATTCGGAATGTTTTGATTAGTTTTGACGGGTTTTGGAATATTTTGGTGGTTTTTAGAACATTTTGATTAGTTTTGATTTGTTTTGATTCTGTATAGCCCAGTTTTTGGTGTGTTTGGATTAGCTTTGGTGGGCTTTCTCGTGTTTTGGCTGTTTTTTTCGAATGTTTTGATCACTTCTGTCTGGTTCTCTATTTTGGCAGGTTTGAAAATATTTTTGGATTAGCTTTGGCGGGTTTTAAAATATTTTGGCTCTTTGCTGCGCAGAGATGACGGTGGTGGTTGCGGTGCGCTCCGGGGCGCTCCTTCTGCGGAAAGACGCCTGGCAGCGGCACTTGGGACAGCTCCGCATCTCCGTATTCTGCATTTCTTGCCTTCTGCATCTCAGCAAAATGCTTTGCCACTAGGTCTAGCAAGGAGAAACTGTGCCAGCTGAGTAGATGTAGCCCGGCCCGCCCTTTGAAGTTGAGAAGTTCTTGGCATCTCAGAGCCTCAAGGGAAGAGCAAGGTTATTTATGGTAGGCGGGGGCAGAACTAGCAGCAAGCAGAGCACAGTTTTAGAAGAATACCTTCCATTGGAATGCTAATGGCAATTGAAGAGGCAGGCCAGTGGCAAGCAGTTTGAAAGGTGCAGACACAGTGCAGGTGTTGTGCGGCTTCCTTCTTGGCCTCCTAGAAGGTGCCGCGCTCTCCGTCTCTTGCTTGCCAATATGTTGCCGTGTTTCTCCTATTGTTTGGTTTCTTTTGATTTGTTTTTAGGATGTTTTGGCGGGTTTTCGGAATGTTTTGGTTGGGTTTTAGAATGTTTTGTTTTCTCTTGTGTTGTTTTTATTGTGTTGGCTGGTTTTGGAATGTTTGGATTCCTTTTGGTGTGTTTTCAAATATTTTGGCGGGTATTTGGAATGTTTTGGTTTGCTTTCATTTGTTTTGATTATGTTTTGTCAAGTTATTGAATGTTTCGATCACTTCTGACTGGTTTTCTAGTATTTTGGCATCTTTTCAGAATGTTTTGATCAGTTTTGGCAGGTTCTAAACTATTTTGTCGGGTTTCTGGAATGTTTTGGTTGGTTTTGATTTGTTTTTATGATGTTTTGGCTAGATTTTGGAATATTTTGGCTGGTTTTTGGAATGTTTTGGTTGGTTTTGACTTGTTTTTATGATGTTTTGCCAAGGTTTTGGAATGTTTTGATCAGTTCTGGCTGGTTTTCTAATGTTTTGGCATCTTTTCAGAATGTTTTGATCAGTTTTGGAGGTCTAAATTATTTTGGCGGGTTTTCGGAATGTTTTGGTTGGGTTTGATTTTTTTTGATGAAGTTTTGGCGGGTTTTCGGAATGTTTTGGTTGGGTTTGATTTGTTTTTATGAAGTTTTGGCGGGTTTTCGGAATGTTTTGTTTGGGTTTTAGAATGTTTAGTATTCTCTTGTGTTATTTTTATTGTGTTGGCAGGTTTTGGAATGTTTGGATTTTTTTGGCGGGTATTTGGAATGTTTTGGTGGGTATTTGGAAAGTTTTGGTGGGTATTCGGAATGTTTTGATTAGTTTTGACGGGTTTTGAAATATTTTGGCGGGTTTTCGGAACGTTTTGATTTGTTTTGATTTGTTTTGATTCTGTTTAGCCCAGTTTTTGGTGTGTTTGGATTAGCTTTGGTGGACTTTATCATGTTTTGGCAGGTTTTTTCCAATGTTTTGATCACTTCTGTCTGGTTTTCTATTTTGGCAGGTTTGAAAATATTTTTTGATTAGTTTTGGCGGGTTTTAAAATATTTTGGCTCTTTGCTGCGTAGAGATGACGTTGCCAGTTGCAGTGCGCTCCGGGCGCTCCTTCTGCGGAAAGACGCCTGGCAACGGCACGTGGGACAGCTCCGCGTCTCCGTATTCTGCATTTCTTGCCTTCTGCATCTCAGCAAAATGCTTTGCCACTAGGTCTAGCAAGGAGAAACTGTGCCAGCTGAGTAGATGTAGCCCGGCCCGCCCTTTGAAGTTGACAAGTTCTTGGCATCTCAGAGCCTCAAGGGAAGAGCAAGGTTATTTATGGTAGGCGGGGGCAGAACTAGCAGCAAGCAGAGCAGAGTTGTCCAAGAATACCTTCCATTGGAATGCTAATGGCAATTGAAGAGGCAGGCCAGTGGCAAGCCACTATCTTCTAGCAGTTTGAAAGTTGCAGACACAGTGCAGGTGTTGTGCGGCTTCCTTCTTGGCCTCCTAGAAGGTGCCGCGCTCTCCGTCTCTTGCTTGCCAATATGTTGCCGTGTTCCTCCTATTGTTTGGTTTCTTTTGATTTGTTTTGGCGGGTTTTTGGAATGTTTTAGTGATGTTTTAGAGTGTTTTGTTTTCTCTTGTGTTGTTTTTATTGTGTTGGCAGGTTTTGGAAGGTTTGGATTCGTTTTGGCGGGTTTTCAAATATTCTGGCGGGTGTTTGGAATGTTTTGGTTTGCTTTCATTTCTTTTGATTATGTTTTGGCAAGTTATTGAATGTTTTGATCACTTCTGACTGGTTTTCTAGTATTTTGGCATCTTTTCAGAATGTTTTGATCAGTTTTGGCAGGTTCTAAACTATTTTGTTGGGTTTTTGGAATGTTTTGGTTGGTTTTGATTTGTTTTTATGAGGTTTTGGCCGGATTTCGGAATATTTTGGCTGGTTTTTGGAATGTTTTGGTTGGTTTTGATTTGTTTTTATGATGTTTTGCCTAGTTTTTTTGAATGTTTTGATCAGTTCTGGCTGGTTTTTTAGTATTTTGGCATCTTTTCAGAATGTTTTGATCAGTTTTGGCAGGTTCTAAAATATTTTGTTGGGTTTACGGAATATTTTGGTTGGTTTTGATTTGTTTTTATGATGATTTGGCGGGTTTTCGGAATGTTTTGGTTGGGTTTTAGAATGTTTAGTGTTCTCTTGTGTGGTTTTTATTTTGTTGGCAGTTTTTGGAAGGTTTGGATTCCTTTTGGCGGGTTTTCAAATATTTTGGCGGGTATTTGGAATGTTTTGGTTTGCTTTCATTTGTTTTGATTATGTTTTGGCAAGTTATTTTAAAGTTTTGATCACTTCTGACTGGTTTTCTAGTATTTTGGCATCTTTTCAGAATGTTTTGATCAGTTTTGGCAGGTTCTAAACTATTTTGTCGGGTTTCTGGAATGTTTTGGTGGGTTTTGATTTGTTTTTATTATGTTTTGGCTGGATTTCATAATATTTTGGCTGCGTTTTGGAATATTTTGGTTGGTTTTGATTTGTTTTTATGATGTTTTGCCAAGTTTCTTGAATGTTTTGATCAGTTTTGACTGGTTTTCTAATGTTTTGGCATCTTTTCAGAATGTTTTCATCAAGTTTTGCGGGTCTAAATTATTTTGGCGGGTTTTCGGAATATTTTGGTTGGTTTTGATTTGTTTTTATGAAGTTTTGGCAGGTTTTCGGAATGTTTTGGTTGGGTTTTAGAATGTTTAGTATTCTCTTGTGTTGTTTTTCTTGTGTTGGCAGGTTTTGGAATGTTTGAATTCATTTTGGCGTGTTTTCGGAATATTTTGGCAGGTATTTGGCGTGTTTTGGCGGGTATTTGGAATGTTTTGATTAGTTTTGACGGGTTTTGGAATATTTTGGTGGTTTTTAGAACATTTTGATTAGTTTTGATTTGTTTTGATTCTGTATAGCCCAGTTTTTGGTGTGTTTGGATTAGCTTTGGTGGGCTTTCTCGTGTTTTGGCTGTTTTTTTCGAATGTTTTGATCACTTCTGTCTGGTTCTCTATTTTGGCAGGTTTGAAAATATTTTTGGATTAGCTTTGGCGGGTTTTAAAATATTTTGGCTCTTTGCTGCGCAGAGATGACGGTGGTGGTTGCGGTGCGCTCCGGGGCGCTCCTTCTGCGGAAAGACGCCTGGCAGCGGCACTTGGGACAGCTCCGCATCTCCGTATTCTGCATTTCTTGCCTTCTGCATCTCAGCAAAATGCTTTGCCACTAGGTCTAGCAAGGAGAAACTGTGCCAGCTGAGTAGATGTAGCCCGGCCCGCCCTTTGAAGTTGACAAGTTCTTGGCATCTCAGAGCCTCAAGGGAAGAGCAAGGTTATTTATGGTAGGCGGGGGCAGAACTAGCAGCAAGCAGAGCACAGTTTTAGAAGAATACCTTCCATTGGAATGCTAATGGCAATTGAAGAGGCAGGCCAGTGGCAAGCAGTTTGAAAGGTGCAGACACAGTGCAGGTGTTGTGCGGCTTCCTTCTTGGCCTCCTAGAAGGTGCCGCGCTCTCCGTCTCTTGCTTGCCAATATGTTGCCGTGTTCCTCCTATTGTTTGGTTTCTTTTGATTTGTTTTTAGGATGTTTTGGCGGGTTTTCGGAATGTTTTGGTTGGGTTTTAGAATGTTTTGTTTTCTCTTGTGTTGTTTTTATTGTGTTGGCTGGTTTTGGAACGTTTGGATTCCTTTTGGTGTGTTTTCAAATATTTTGGCGGGTATTTGGAATGTTTTGGTTTGCTTTCATTTGTTTTGATTATGTTTTGTCAAGTTATTGAATGTTTCGATCACTTCTGACTGGTTTTCTAGTATTTTGGCATCTTTTCAGAATGTTTTGATCAGTTTTGGCAGGTTCTAAACTATTTTGTCGGGTTTCTGGAATGTTTTGGTTGGTTTTGATTTGTTTTTATGATGTTTTGGCTAGATTTTGGAATATTTTGGCTGGTTTTTGGAATGTTTTGGTTGGTTTTGACTTGTTTTTATGATGTTTTGCCAAGGTTTTGGAATGTTTTGATCAGTTCTGGCTGGTTTTCTAATGTTTTGGCATCTTTTCAGAATGTTTTGATCAGTTTTGGAGGTCTAAATTATTTTGGCGGGTTTTCGGAATGTTTTGGTTGGGTTTGATTTTTTTTGATGAAGTTTTGGCGGGTTTTCGGAATGTTTTGGTTGGGTTTGATTTGTTTTTATGAAGTTTTGGCGGGTTTTCGGAATGTTTTGTTTGGGTTTTAGAATGTTTAGTATTCTCTTGTGTTATTTTTATTGTGTTGGCAGGTTTTGGAATGTTTGGATTTTTTTGGCGGGTATTTGGAATGTTTTGGTGGGTATTTGGAAAGTTTTGGTGGGTATTCGGAAAGTTTTGGTGGGTATTCGGAATGTTTTGATTAGTTTTGACGGGTTTTGAAATATTTTGGCGGGTTTTCGGAACGTTTTGATTTGTTTTGATTTGTTTTGATTCTGTTTAGCCCAGTTTTTGGTGTGTTTGGATTAGCTTTGGTGGACTTTATCATGTTTTGGCAGGTTTTTTCCAATGTTTTGATCACTTCTGTCTGGTTTTCTATTTTGGCAGGTTTGAAAATATTTTTTGATTAGTTTTGGCGGGTTTTAAAATATTTTGGCTCTTTGCTGCGTAGAGATGACGTTGCCAGTTGCAGTGCGCTCCGGGCGCTCCTTCTGCGGAAAGACGCCTGGCAACGGCACGTGGGACAGCTCCGCGTCTCCGTAGTCTGCATTTCTTGCCTTCTGCATCTCAGCAAAATGCTTTGGCACTAGGTCTAGCAAGGAGAAACTGTGCCAGCTGAGTAGATGTAGCCCGGCCCGCCCTTTGAAGTTGACAAGTTCTTGGCATCTCAGAGCCTCAAGGGAAGAGCAAGGTTATTTATGGTAGGCGGGGGCAGAACTAGCAGCAAGCAGAGCAGAGTTGTCCAAGAATACCTTCCATTGGAATGCTAATGGCAATTGAAGAGGCAGGCCAGTGGCAAGCCACTATCTTCTAGCAGTTTGAAAGTTGCAGACACAGTGCAGGTGTTGTGCGGCTTCCTTCTTGGCCTCCTAGAAGGTGCCGCGCTCTCCGTCTCTTGCTTGCCAATATGTTGCCGTGTTCCTCCTATTGTTTGGTTTCTTTTGATTTGTTTTGGCGGGTTTTTGGAATGTTTTAGTGATGTTTTAGAGTGTTTTGTTTTCTCTTGTGTTGTTTTTATTGTGTTGGCAGGTTTTGGAAGGTTTGGATTCGTTTTGGCGGGTTTTCAAATATTCTGGCGGGTGTTTGGAATGTTTTGGTTTGCTTTCATTTCTTTTGATTATGTTTTGGCAAGTTATTGAATGTTTTGATCACTTCTGACTGGTTTTCTAGTATTTTGGCATCTTTTCAGAATGTTTTGATCAGTTTTGGCAGGTTCTAAACTATTTTGTTGGGTTTTTGGAATGTTTTGGTTGGTTTTGATTTGTTTTTATGAGGTTTTGGCCGGATTTCGGAATATTTTGGCTGGTTTTTGGAATGTTTTGGTTGGTTTTGATTTGTTTTTATGATGTTTTGCCTAGTTTTTTTGAATGTTTTGATCAGTTCTGGCTGGTTTTTTAGTATTTTGGCATCTTTTCAGAATGTTTTGATCAGTTTTGGCAGGTTCTAAAATATTTTGTTGGGTTTACGGAATATTTTGGTTGGTTTTGATTTGTTTTTATGATGATTTGGCGGGTTTTCGGAATGTTTTGGTTGGGTTTTAGAATGTTTAGTGTTCTCTTGTGTGGTTTTTATTTTGTTGGCAGTTTTTGGAAGGTTTGGATTCCTTTTGGCGGGTTTTCAAATATTTTGGCGGGTATTTGGAATGTTTTGGTTTGCTTTCATTTGTTTTGATTATGTTTTGGCAAGTTATTTTAAAGTTTTGATCACTTCTGACTGGTTTTCTAGTATTTTGGCATCTTTTCAGAATGTTTTGATCAGTTTTGGCAGGTTCTAAACTATTTTGTCGGGTTTCTGGAATGTTTTGGTGGGTTTTGATTTGTTTTTATTATGTTTTGGCTGGATTTCATAATATTTTGGCTGCGTTTTGGAATATTTTGGTTGGTTTTGATTTGTTTTTATGATGTTTTGCCAAGTTTCTTGAATGTTTTGATCAGTTTTGACTGGTTTTCTAATGTTTTGGCATCTTTTCAGAATGTTTTCATCAAGTTTTGCGGGTCTAAATTATTTTGGCGGGTTTTCGGAATATTTTGGTTGGTTTTGATTTGTTTTTATGAAGTTTTGGCAGGTTTTCGGAATGTTTTGGTTGGGTTTTAGAATGTTTAGTATTCTCTTGTGTTGTTTTTCTTGTGTTGGCAGGTTTTGGAATGTTTGAATTCATTTTGGCGTGTTTTCGGAATATTTTGGCAGGTATTTGGCGTGTTTTGGCGGGTATTTGGAATGTTTTGATTAGTTTTGACGGGTTTTGGAATATTTTGGTGGTTTTTAGAACATTTTGATTAGTTTTGATTTGTTTTGATTCTGTATAGCCCAGTTTTTGGTGTGTTTGGATTAGCTTTGGTGGGCTTTCTCGTGTTTTGGCTGTTTTTTTCGAATGTTTTGATCACTTCTGTCTGGTTCTCTATTTTGGCAGGTTTGAAAATATTTTTGGATTAGCTTTGGCGGGTTTTAAAATATTTTGGCTCTTTGCTGCGCAGAGATGACGGTGGTGGTTGCGGTGCGCTCCGGGGCGCTCCTTCTGCGGAAAGACGCCTGGCAGCGGCACTTGGGACAGCTCCGCATCTCCGTATTCTGCATTTCTTGCCTTCTGCATCTCAGCAAAATGCTTTGCCACTAGGTCTAGCAAGGAGAAACTGTGCCAGCTGAGTAGATGTAGCCCGGCCCGCCCTTTGAAGTTGACAAGTTCTTGGCATCTCAGAGCCTCAAGGGAAGAGCAAGGTTATTTATGGTAGGCGGGGGCAGAACTAGCAGCAAGCAGAGCACAGTTTTAGAAGAATACCTTCCATTGGAATGCTAATGGCAATTGAAGAGGCAGGCCAGTGGCAAGCAGTTTGAAAGGTGCAGACACAGTGCAGGTGTTGTGCGGCTTCCTTCTTGGCCTCCTAGAAGGTGCCGCGCTCTCCGTCTCTTGCTTGCCAATATGTTGCCGTGTTCCTCCTATTGTTTGGTTTCTTTTGATTTGTTTTTAGGATGTTTTGGCGGGTTTTCGGAATGTTTTGGTTGGGTTTTAGAATGTTTTGTTTTCTCTTGTGTTGTTTTTATTGTGTTGGCTGGTTTTGGAATGTTTGGATTCCTTTTGGTGTGTTTTCAAATATTTTGGCGGGTATTTGGAATGTTTTGGTTTGCTTTCATTTGTTTTGATTATGTTTTGTCAAGTTATTGAATGTTTCGATCACTTCTGACGGGTTTTCTAGTATTTTGGCATCTTTTCAGAATGTTTTGATCAGTTTTGGCAGGTTCTAAACTATTTTGTCGGGTTTCTGGAATGTTTTGGTTGGTTTTGATTTGTTTTTATGATGTTTTGGCTAGATTTTGGAATATTTTGGCTGGTTTTTGGAATGTTTTGGTTGGTTTTGACTTGTTTTTATGATGTTTTGCCAAGGTTTTGGAATGTTTTGATCAGTTCTGGCTGGTTTTCTAATGTTTTGGCATCTTTTCAGAATGTTTTGATCAGTTTTGGAGGTCTAAATTATTTTGGCGGGTTTTCGGAATGTTTTGGTTGGGTTTGATTTTTTTTGATGAAGTTTTGGCGGGTTTTCGGAATGTTTTGGTTGGGTTTGATTTGTTTTTATGAAGTTTTGGCGGGTTTTCGGAATGTTTTGTTTGGGTTTTAGAATGTTTAGTATTCTCTTGTGTTATTTTTATTGTGTTGGCAGGTTTTGGAATGTTTGGATTTTTTTGGCGGGTATTTGGAATGTTTTGGTGGGTATTTGGAAAGTTTTGGTGGGTATTCGGAAAGTTTTGGTGGGTATTCGGAATGTTTTGATTAGTTTTGACGGGTTTTGAAATATTTTGGCGGGTTTTCGGAACGTTTTGATTTGTTTTGATTTGTTTTGATTCTGTTTAGCCCAGTTTTTGGTGTGTTTGGATTAGCTTTGGTGGACTTTATCATGTTTTGGCAGGTTTTTTCCAATGTTTTGATCACTTCTGTCTGGTTTTCTATTTTGGCAGGTTTGAAAATATTTTTTGATTAGTTTTGGCGGGTTTTAAAATATTTTGGCTCTTTGCTGCGTAGAGATGACGTTGCCAGTTGCAGTGCGCTCCGGGCGCTCCTTCTGCGGAAAGACGCCTGGCAACGGCACGTGGGACAGCTCCGCGTCTCCGTAGTCTGCATTTCTTGCCTTCTGCATCTCAGCAAAATGCTTTGGCACTAGGTCTAGCAAGGAGAAACTGTGCCAGCTGAGTAGATGTAGCCCGGCCCGCCCTTTGAAGTTGACAAGTTCTTGGCATCTCAGAGCCTCAAGGGAAGAGCAAGGTTATTTATGGTAGGCGGGGGCAGAACTAGCAGCAAGCAGAGCAGAGTTGTCCAAGAATACCTTCCATTGGAATGCTAATGGCAATTGAAGAGGCAGGCCAGTGGCAAGCCACTATCTTCTAGCAGTTTGAAAGTTGCAGACACAGTGCAGGTGTTGTGCGGCTTCCTTCTTGGCCTCCTAGAAGGTGCCGCGCTCTCCGTCTCTTGCTTGCCAATATGTTGCCGTGTTCCTCCTATTGTTTGGTTTCTTTTGATTTGTTTTGGCGGGTTTTTGGAATGTTTTAGTGATGTTTTAGAGTGTTTTGTTTTCTCTTGTGTTGTTTTTATTGTGTTGGCAGGTTTTGGAAGGTTTGGATTCGTTTTGGCGGGTTTTCAAATATTCTGGCGGGTGTTTGGAATGTTTTGGTTTGCTTTCATTTGTTTTGATTATGTTTTGGCAAGTTATTGAATGTTTTGATCACTTCTGACTGGTTTTCTAGTATTTTGGCATCTTTTCAGAATGTTTTGATCAGTTTTGGCAGGTTCTAAACTATTTTGTTGGGTTTTTGGAATGTTTTGGTTGGTTTTGATTTGTTTTTATGAGGTTTTGGCCGGATTTCGGAATATTTTGGCTGGTTTTTGGAATGTTTTGGTTGGTTTTGATTTGTTTTTATGATGTTTTGCCTAGTTTTTTTGAATGTTTTGATCAGTTCTGGCTGGTTTTTTAGTATTTTGGCATCTTTTCAGAATGTTTTGATCAGTTTTGGCAGGTTCTAAAATATTTTGTTGGGTTTACGGAATATTTTGGTTGGTTTTGATTTGTTTTTATGATGATTTGGCGGGTTTTCGGAATGTTTTGGTTGGGTTTTAGAATGTTTAGTGTTCTCTTGTGTGGTTTTTATTTTGTTGGCAGTTTTTGGAAGGTTTGGATTCCTTTTGGCGGGTTTTCAAATATTTTGGCGGGTATTTGGAATGTTTTGGTTTGCTTTCATTTGTTTTGATTATGTTTTGGCAAGTTATTTTAAAGTTTTGATCACTTCTGACTGGTTTTCTAGTATTTTGGCATCTTTTCAGAATGTTTTGATCAGTTTTGGCAGGTTCTAAACTATTTTGTCGGGTTTCTGGAATGTTTTGGTGGGTTTTGATTTGTTTTTATTATGTTTTGGCTGGATTTCATAATATTTTGGCTGCGTTTTGGAAAATTTTGGTTGGTTTTGATTTGTTTTTATGATGTTTTGCCAAGTTTCTTGAATGTTTTGATCAGTTTTGACTGGTTTTCTAATGTTTTGGCATCTTTTCAGAATGTTTTCATCAAGTTTTGCGGGTCTAAATTATTTTGGCGGGTTTTCGGAATATTTTGGTTGGTTTTGATTTGTTTTTATGAAGTTTTGGCAGGTTTTCGGAATGTTTTGGTTGGGTTTTAGAATGTTTAGTATTCTCTTGTGTTGTTTTTCTTGTGTTGGCAGGTTTTGGAATGTTTGAATTCATTTTGGCGGGTTTTCGGAATATTTTGGCAGGTATTTGGCGTGTTTTGGCGGGTATTCGGAATGTTTTGATTAGTTTTGACGGGTTTTGGAATATTTTGGTGGTTTTTAGAACATTTTGATTAGTTTTGATTTGTTTTGATTCTGTATAGCCCAGTTTTTGGTGTGTTTGGATTAGCTTTGGTGGGCTTTCTCGTGTTTTGGCTGTTTTTTTCGAATGTTTTGATCACTTCTGTCTGGTTCTCTATTTTGGCAGGTTTGAAAATATTTTTGGATTAGCTTTGGCGGGTTTTAAAATATTTTGGCTCTTTGCTGCGCAGAGATGACGGTGGTGGTTGCGGTGCGCTCCGGGGCGCTCCTTCTGCGGAAAGACGCCTGGCAGCGGCACTTGGGACAGCTCCGCATCTCCGTATTCTGCATTTCTTGCCTTCTGCATCTCAGCAAAATGCTTTGCCACTAGGTCTAGCAAGGAGAAACTGTGCCAGCTGAGTAGATGTAGCCCGGCCCGCCCTTTGAAGTTGACAAGTTCTTGGCATCTCAGAGCCTCAAGGGAAGAGCAAGGTTATTTATGGTAGGCGGGGGCAGAACTAGCAGCAAGCAGAGCACAGTTGTCCAAGAATACCTTCCATTGGAATGCTAATGGCAATTGAAGAGGCAGGCCAGTGGCAAGCAGTTTGAAAGGTGCAGACACAGTGCAGGTGTTGTGCGGCTTCCTTCTTGGCCTCCTAGAAGGTGCCGCGCTCTCCGTCTCTTGCTTGCCAATATGTTGCCGTGTTTCTCCTATTGTTTGGTTTCTTTTGATTTGTTTTTAGGATGTTTTGGCGGGTTTTCGGAATGTTTTGGTTGGGTTTTAGAATGTTTTGTTTTCTCTTGTGTTGTTTTTATTGTGTTGGCTGGTTTTGGAATGTTTGGATTCCTTTTGGTGTGTTTTCAAATATTTTGGCGGGTATTTGGAATGTTTTGGTTTGCTTTCATTTATTTTGATTATGTTTTGGCAAGTTATTGAATGTTTTGATCCCTTCTGACTGGTTTTCTAGTATTTTGGCATCTTTTCAGAATGTTTTGATCAGTTTTGGCAGGTTCTAAACTATTTTGTCGGGTTTCTGGAATGTTTTGGTTGGTTTTGATTTGTTTTTATGATGTTTTGGCTGGATTTTGGAATATTTTGGCTGGTTTTTGGAATGTTTTGGTTGGTTTTGACTTGTTTTTATGATGTTTTGCCAAGGTTTTGGAATGTTTTGATCAGTTCTGGCTGGTTTTCTAATGTTTTGGCATCTTTTCAGAATGTTTTGATCAGTTTTGGAGGTCTAAATTATTTTGGCGGGTTTTCGGAATATTTTGGTTGGTTTTGATTTTTTTTGATGAAGTTTTGGCGGGTTTTCGGAATGTTTTGGTTGCGTTTGATTTGTTTTTATGAAGTTTTGGCGGGTTTTCGGAATGTTTTGTTTGGGTTTTAGAATGTTTAGTATTCTCTTGTGTTATTTTTATTGTGTTGGCAGGTTTTGGAATGTTTGGATTTTTTTGGCGGGTATTTGGAATGTTTTGGTGGGTATTTGGAAAGTTTTGGTGGGTATTCGGAATGTTTTGATTAGTTTTGACGGGTTTTGAAATATTTTGGCGGGTTTTCGGAACGTTTTGATTTGTTTTGATTTGTTTTGATTCTGTTTAGCCCAGTTTTTGGTGTGTTTGGATTAGCTTTGGTGGACTTTATCATGTTTTGGCAGGTTTTTTCCAATGTTTTGATCACTTCTGTCTGGTTCTCTATTTTGGCAGGTTTGAAAATATTTTTTGATTAGTTTTGGCGTGTTTTAAAATATTTTGGCACTTTGGGCAGAGATGACAGTGGCAGTTGCGGTGCGCTCTGGGGCGCTCCTTCTGCGGAAAGACGCCTGGCAGCGGCACTTGGGACAGCTCCGCGTCTCCGTATTCTGCATTTCTCGCCTTCTGCATCTCAGCAAAATGCTTTGCCACTAGGTCTAGCAAGGAGAAACTGTGCCAGCTGAGTAGATGTAGCCCGGCCCGCCCTTTGAAGTTGACAAGTTCTTGGCATCTCAGAGCCTAAAGGGAAGAGCAAGGTTATCTATGGTAGGCTGGGGCAGAACTAGCAGCAAGCAGAGCACAGTTGTCCAAGAATACCTTCCATAGGAATGCTAATGGCAATTGAAGAGGCAGGCCAGTGGCAAGCCACTATCTTCTAGCAGTTTGAAAGGTGCAGACACAGTGCAGGTGTTGTGCGGCTTCCTTCTTGGCCTCCTAGAAGGTGCCGCGCTCTCCGTCTCTTGCTTGCCAATATGTTGCCGTGTTCCTCTTATTGTTTGGTTTCTTTTGATTTGTTTTGGCGGGGTTTTGGAATGTTTTAGTGATGTTTGCGAGTGTTTTGTTTTCTCTTGTGTTGTTTTTATTGTGTTGGCAGGTTTTGGAATGTTTGGATTCGTTTTGGCGGGTTTTCAAATATTCTGGCGGGTATTTGGAATGTTTTGGTTTGCTTTCATTTGTTTTGATTATGTTTTGGCAAGTTATTGAATGTTTTGATCGCTTCTGACTGGTTTTCTAGTATTTTGGCATCTTTTCAGAATGTTTTGATCAGTTTTGGCAGGTTCTAAAGTATTTTGTTGGGTTTTTGGAATGTTTTGGTTGGTTTTGATTTGTTTTTATGAGGTTTTGGCCGGATTTCGGTATATTTTGGCTGGTTTTTGGAATGTTTTGGTTGGTTTTGATTTGTTTTTGTGATGTTTTGCCTAGTTTTTTTGAATGTTTTGATCAGTTCTGGCTGGTTTTTTAGTATTTTGGCATCTTTTCAGAATGTTTTGATCAGTTTTGGCAGGTTCTAAAATATTTTGTTGGGTTTACGGAATATTTTGGTTGGTTTTGATTTGTTTTTATGATGATTTGGCGGGTTTTCGGAATGTTTTGGTTGGGTTTTAGAATGTTTAGTGTTCTCTTGTGTGGTTTTTATTTTGTTGGCAGTTTTTGGAAGGTTTGGATTCCTTTTGGCGGGTTTTCAAATATTTTGGCGGGTATTTGGAATGTTTTGGTTTGCTTTCATTTGTTTTGATTATGTTTTGGCAAGTTATTTTAAAGTTTTGATCACTTCTGACTGGTTTTCTAGTATTTTGGCATCTTTTCAGAATGTTTTGATCAGTTTTGGCAGGTTCTAAACTATTTTGTTGGGTTTCTGGAATGTTTTGGTTGGTTTTGATTTGTTTTTATTATGTTTTGGCTGGATTTCATAATATTTTGGCTGCGTTTTGGAATATTTTGGTTGGTTTTGATTTGTTTTTATGATGTTTTGCCAAGTTTCTTGAATGTTTTGATCAGTTTTGACTGGTTTTCTAATGTTTTGGCATCTTTTCAGAATGTTTTCATCAAGTTTTGCGGGTCTAAATTATTTTGGCGGGTTTTCGGAATATTTTGGTTGGTTTTGATTTGTTTTTATGAAGTTTTGGCGGGTTTTCGGAATGTTTTGGTTGGGTTTTAGAATGTTTAGTATTCTCTTGTGTTGTTTTTCTTGTGTTGGCAGGTTTTGGAATGTTTGAATTCATTTTGGCGGGTTTTCGGAATATTTTGGCAGGTATTTGGCGTGTTTTGGCGGGTATTCGGAATGTTTTGATTAGTTTTGACGGGTTTTGGAATATTTTGGTGGTTTTTAGAACATTTTGATTAGTTTTGATTTGTTTTGATTCTGTATAGCCCAGTTTTTGGTGTGTTTGGATTAGCTTTGGTGGGCTTTCTCGTGTTTTGGCTGTTTTTTTCGAATGTTTTGATCACTTCTGTCTGGTTCTCTATTTTGGCAGGTTTGAAAATATTTTTGGATTAGCTTTGGCGGGTTTTAAAATATTTTGGCTCTTTGCTGCGCAGAGATGACGGTGGTGGTTGCGGTGCGCTCCGGGGCGCTCCTTCTGCGGAAAGACGCCTGGCAGCGGCACTTGGGACAGCTCCGCATCTCCGTATTCTGCATTTCTTGCCTTCTGCATCTCAGCAAAATGCTTTGCCACTAGGTCTAGCAAGGAGAAACTGTGCCAGCTGAGTAGATGTAGCCCGGCCCGCCCTTTGAAGTTGACAAGTTCTTGGCATCTCAGAGCCTCAAGGGAAGAGCAAGGTTATTTATGGTAGGCGGGGGCAGAACTAGCAGCAAGCAGAGCACAGTTGTCCAAGAATACCTTCCATTGGAATGCTAATGGCAATTGAAGAGGCAGGCCAGTGGCAAGCAGTTTGAAAGGTGCAGACACAGTGCAGGTGTTGTGCGGCTTCCTTCTTGGCCTCCTAGAAGGTGCCGCGCTCTCCGTCTCTTGCTTGCCAATATGTTGCCGTGTTTCTCCTATTGTTTGGTTTCTTTTGATTTGTTTTTAGGATGTTTTGGCGGGTTTTCGGAATGTTTTGGTTGGGTTTTAGAATGTTTTGTTTTCTCTTGTGTTGTTTTTATTGTGTTGGCTGGTTTTGGAATGTTTGGATTCCTTTTGGTGTGTTTTCAAATATTTTGGCGGGTATTTGGAATGTTTTGGTTTGCTTTCATTTGTTTTGATTATGTTTTGGCAAGTTATTGAATGTTTTGATCCCTTCTGACTGGTTTTCTAGTATTTTGGCATCTTTTCAGAATGTTTTGATCAGTTTTGGCAGGTTCTAAACTATTTTGTCGGGTTTCTGGAATGTTTTGGTTGGTTTTGATTTGTTTTTATGATGTTTTGGCTGGATTTTGGAATATTTTGGCTGGTTTTTGGAATGTTTTGGTTGGTTTTGACTTGTTTTTATGATGTTTTGCCAAGGTTTTGGAATGTTTTGATCAGTTCTGGCTGGTTTTCTAATGTTTTGGCATCTTTTCAGAATGTTTTGATCAGTTTTGGAGGTCTAAATTATTTTGGCGGGTTTTCGGAATATTTTGGTTGGTTTTGATTTTTTTTGATGAAGTTTTGGCGGGTTTTCGGAATGTTTTGGTTGCGTTTGATTTGTTTTTATGAAGTTTTGGCGGGTTTTCGGAATGTTTTGTTTGGGTTTTAGAATGTTTAGTATTCTCTTGTGTTATTTTTATTGTGTTGGCAGGTTTTGGAATGTTTGGATTTTTTTGGCGGGTATTTGGAATGTTTTGGTGGGTATTTGGAAAGTTTTGGTGGGTATTCGGAATGTTTTGATTAGTTTTGACGGGTTTTGAAATATTTTGGCGGGTTTTCGGAACGTTTTGATTTGTTTTGATTTGTTTTGATTCTGTTTAGCCCAGTTTTTGGTGTGTTTGGATTAGCTTTGGTGGACTTTATCATGTTTTGGCAGGTTTTTTCCAATGTTTTGATCACTTCTGTCTGGTTCTCTATTTTGGCAGGTTTGAAAATATTTTTTGATTAGTTTTGGCGTGTTTTAAAATATTTTGGCACTTTGGGCAGAGATGACAGTGGCAGTTGCGGTGCGCTCTGGGGCGCTCCTTCTGCGGAAAGACGCCTGGCAGCGGCACTTGGGACAGCTCCGCGTCTCCGTATTCTGCATTTCTCGCCTTCTGCATCTCAGCAAAATGCTTTGCCACTAGGTCTAGCAAGGAGAAACTGTGCCAGCTGAGTAGATGTAGCCCGGCCCGCCCTTTGAAGTTGACAAGTTCTTGGCATCTCAGAGCCTAAAGGGAAGAGCAAGGTTATCTATGGTAGGCTGGGGCAGAACTAGCAGCAAGCAGAGCACAGTTGTCCAAGAATACCTTCCATAGGAATGCTAATGGCAATTGAAGAGGCAGGCCAGTGGCAAGCCACTATCTTCTAGCAGTTTGAAAGGTGCAGACACAGTGCAGGTGTTGTGCGGCTTCCTTCTTGGCCTCCTAGAAGGTGCCGCGCTCTCCGTCTCTTGCTTGCCAATATGTTGCCGTGTTCCTCTTATTGTTTGGTTTCTTTTGATTTGTTTTGGCGGGGTTTTGGAATGTTTTAGTGATGTTTGCGAGTGTTTTGTTTTCTCTTGTGTTGTTTTTATTGTGTTGGCAGGTTTTGGAATGTTTGGATTCGTTTTGGCGGGTTTTCAAATATTCTGGCGGGTATTTGGAATGTTTTGGTTTGCTTTCATTTGTTTTGATTATGTTTTGGCAAGTTATTGAATGTTTTGATCGCTTCTGACTGGTTTTCTAGTATTTTGGCATCTTTTCAGAATGTTTTGATCAGTTTTGGCAGGTTCTAAAGTATTTTGTTGGGTTTTTGGAATGTTTTGGTTGGTTTTGATTTGTTTTTATGAGGTTTTGGCCGGATTTCGGTATATTTTGGCTGGTTTTTGGAATGTTTTGGTTGGTTTTGATTTGTTTTTGTGATGTTTTGCCTAGTTTTTTTGAATGTTTTGATCAGTTCTGGCTGGTTTTTTAGTATTTTGGCATCTTTTCAGAATGTTTTGATCAGTTTTGGCAGGTTCTAAAATATTTTGTTGGGTTTACGGAATATTTTGGTTGGTTTTGATTTGTTTTTATGATGATTTGGCGGGTTTTCGGAATGTTTTGGTTGGGTTTTAGAATGTTTAGTGTTCTCTTGTGTGGTTTTTATTTTGTTGGCAGTTTTTGGAAGGTTTGGATTCCTTTTGGCGGGTTTTCAAATATTTTGGCGGGTATTTGGAATGTTTTGGTTTGCTTTCATTTGTTTTGATTATGTTTTGGCAAGTTATTTTAAAGTTTTGATCACTTCTGACTGGTTTTCTAGTATTTTGGCATCTTTTCAGAATGTTTTGATCAGTTTTGGCAGGTTCTAAACTATTTTGTTGGGTTTCTGGAATGTTTTGGTTGGTTTTGATTTGTTTTTATTATGTTTTGGCTGGATTTCATAATATTTTGGCTGCGTTTTGGAATATTTTGGTTGGTTTTGATTTGTTTTTATGATGTTTTGCCAAGTTTCTTGAATGTTTTGATCAGTTTTGACTGGTTTTCTAATGTTTTGGCATCTTTTCAGAATGTTTTCATCAAGTTTTGCGGGTCTAAATTATTTTGGCGGGTTTTCGGAATATTTTGGTTGGTTTTGATTTGTTTTTATGAAGTTTTGGCGGGTTTTCGGAATGTTTTGGTTGGGTTTTAGAATGTTTAGTATTCTCTTGTGTTGTTTTTCTTGTGTTGGCAGGTTTTGGAATGTTTGAATTCATTTTGGCGGGTTTTCGGAATATTTTGGCAGGTATTTGGCGTGTTTTGGCGGGTATTCGGAATGTTTTGATTAGTTTTGACGGGTTTTGGAATATTTTGGTGGTTTTTAGAACATTTTGATTAGTTTTGATTTGTTTTGATTCTGTATAGCCCAGTTTTTGGTGTGTTTGGATTAGCTTTGGTGGGCTTTCTCGTGTTTTGGCTGTTTTTTTCGAATGTTTTGATCACTTCTGTCTGGTTCTCTATTTTGGCAGGTTTGAAAATATTTTTGGATTAGCTTTGGCGGGTTTTAAAATATTTTGGCTCTTTGCTGCGCAGAGATGACGGTGGTGGTTGCGGTGCGCTCCGGGGCGCTCCTTCTGCGGAAAGACGCCTGGCAGCGGCACTTGGGACAGCTCCGCATCTCCGTATTCTGCATTTCTTGCCTTCTGCATCTCAGCAAAATGCTTTGCCACTAGGTCTAGCAAGGAGAAACTGTGCCAGCTGAGTAGATGTAGCCCGGCCCGCCCTTTGAAGTTGACAAGTTCTTGGCATCTCAGAGCCTCAAGGGAAGAGCAAGGTTATTTATGGTAGGCGGGGGCAGAACTAGCAGCAAGCAGAGCACAGTTGTCCAAGAATACCTTCCATTGGAATGCTAATGGCAATTGAAGAGGCAGGCCAGTGGCAAGCAGTTTGAAAGGTGCAGACACAGTGCAGGTGTTGTGCGGCTTCCTTCTTGGCCTCCTAGAAGGTGCCGCGCTCTCCGTCTCTTGCTTGCCAATATGTTGCCGTGTTTCTCCTATTGTTTGGTTTCTTTTGATTTGTTTTTAGGATGTTTTGGCGGGTTTTCGGAATGTTTTGGTTGGGTTTTAGAATGTTTTGTTTTCTCTTGTGTTGTTTTTATTGTGTTGGCTGGTTTTGGAATGTTTGGATTCCTTTTGGTGTGTTTTCAAATATTTTGGCGGGTATTTGGAATGTTTTGGTTTGCTTTCATTTGTTTTGATTATGTTTTGGCAAGTTATTGAATGTTTTGATCCCTTCTGACTGGTTTTCTAGTATTTTGGCATCTTTTCAGAATGTTTTGATCAGTTTTGGCAGGTTCTAAACTATTTTGTCGGGTTTCTGGAATGTTTTGGTTGGTTTTGATTTGTTTTTATGATGTTTTGGCTGGATTTTGGAATATTTTGGCTGGTTTTTGGAATGTTTTGGTTGGTTTTGACTTGTTTTTATGATGTTTTGCCAAGGTTTTGGAATGTTTTGATCAGTTCTGGCTGGTTTTCTAATGTTTTGGCATCTTTTCAGAATGTTTTGATCAGTTTTGGAGGTCTAAATTATTTTGGCGGGTTTTCGGAATATTTTGGTTGGTTTTGATTTTTTTTGATGAAGTTTTGGCGGGTTTTCGGAATGTTTTGGTTGCGTTTGATTTGTTTTTATGAAGTTTTGGCGGGTTTTCGGAATGTTTTGTTTGGGTTTTAGAATGTTTAGTATTCTCTTGTGTTATTTTTATTGTGTTGGCAGGTTTTGGAATGTTTGGATTTTTTTGGCGGGTATTTGGAATGTTTTGGTGGGTATTTGGAAAGTTTTGGTGGGTATTCGGAATGTTTTGATTAGTTTTGACGGGTTTTGAAATATTTTGGCGGGTTTTCGGAACGTTTTGATTTGTTTTGATTTGTTTTGATTCTGTTTAGCCCAGTTTTTGGTGTGTTTGGATTAGCTTTGGTGGACTTTATCATGTTTTGGCAGGTTTTTTCCAATGTTTTGATCACTTCTGTCTGGTTCTCTATTTTGGCAGGTTTGAAAATATTTTTTGATTAGTTTTGGCGTGTTTTAAAATATTTTGGCACTTTGGGCAGAGATGACAGTGGCAGTTGCGGTGCGCTCTGGGGCGCTCCTTCTGCGGAAAGACGCCTGGCAGCGGCACTTGGGACAGCTCCGCGTCTCCGTATTCTGCATTTCTCGCCTTCTGCATCTCAGCAAAATGCTTTGCCACTAGGTCTAGCAAGGAGAAACTGTGCCAGCTGAGTAGATGTAGCCCGGCCCGCCCTTTGAAGTTGACAAGTTCTTGGCATCTCAGAGCCTAAAGGGAAGAGCAAGGTTATCTATGGTAGGCTGGGGCAGAACTAGCAGCAAGCAGAGCACAGTTGTCCAAGAATACCTTCCATAGGAATGCTAATGGCAATTGAAGAGGCAGGCCAGTGGCAAGCCACTATCTTCTAGCAGTTTGAAAGGTGCAGACACAGTGCAGGTGTTGTGCGGCTTCCTTCTTGGCCTCCTAGAAGGTGCCGCGCTCTCCGTCTCTTGCTTGCCAATATGTTGCCGTGTTCCTCTTATTGTTTGGTTTCTTTTGATTTGTTTTGGCGGGGTTTTGGAATGTTTTAGTGATGTTTTAGAGTGTTTTGTTTTCTCTTGTGTTGTTTTTATTGTGTTGGCAGGTTTTGGAATGTTTGGATTCGTTTTGGCGGGTTTTCAAATATTCTGGCGGGTATTTGGAATGTTTTGGTTTGCTTTCATTTGTTTTGATTATGTTTTGGCAAGTTATTGAATGTTTTGATCGCTTCTGACTGGTTTTCTAGTATTTTGGCATCTTTTCAGAATGTTTTGATCAGTTTTGGCAGGTTCTAAAGTATTTTGTTGGGTTTTTGGAATGTTTTGGTTGGTTTTGATTTGTTTTTATGAGGTTTTGGCCGGATTTCGGTATATTTTGGCTGGTTTTTGGAATGTTTTGGTTGGTTTTGATTTGTTTTTGTGATGTTTTGCCTAGTTTTTTTGAATGTTTTGATCAGTTCTGGCTGGTTTTTTAGTATTTTGGCATCTTTTCAGAATGTTTTGATCAGTTTTGGCAGGTTCTAAAATATTTTGTTGGGTTTACGGAATATTTTGGTTGGTTTTGATTTGTTTTTATGATGATTTGGCGGGTTTTCGGAATGTTTTGGTTGGGTTTTAGAATGTTTAGTGTTCTCTTGTGTGGTTTTTATTTTGTTGGCAGTTTTTGGAAGGTTTGGATTCCTTTTGGCGGGTTTTCAAATATTTTGGCGGGTATTTGGAATGTTTTGGTTTGCTTTCATTTGTTTTGATTATGTTTTGGCAAGTTATTTTAAAGTTTTGATCACTTCTGACTGGTTTTCTAGTATTTTGGCATCTTTTCAGAATGTTTTGATCAGTTTTGGCAGGTTCTAAACTATTTTGTTGGGTTTCTGGAATGTTTTGGTTGGTTTTGATTTGTTTTTATTATGTTTTGGCTGGATTTCATAATATTTTGGCTGCGTTTTGGAATATTTTGGTTGGTTTTGATTTGTTTTTATGATGTTTTGCCAAGTTTCTTGAATGTTTTGATCAGTTTTGACTGGTTTTCTAATGTTTTGGCATCTTTTCAGAATGTTTTCATCAAGTTTTGCGGGTCTAAATTATTTTGGCGGGTTTTCGGAATATTTTGGTTGGTTTTGATTTGTTTTTATGAAGTTTTGGCGGGTTTTCGGAATGTTTTGGTTGGGTTTTAGAATGTTTAGTATTCTCTTGTGTTGTTTTTCTTGTGTTGGCAGGTTTTGGAATGTTTGAATTCATTTTGGCGGGTTTTCGGAATATTTTGGCAGGTATTTGGCGTGTTTTGGCGGGTATTCGGAATGTTTTGATTAGTTTTGACGGGTTTTGGAATATTTTGGTGGTTTTTAGAACATTTTGATTAGTTTTGATTTGTTTTGATTCTGTATAGCCCAGTTTTTGGTGTGTTTGGATTAGCTTTGGTGGGCTTTCTCGTGTTTTGGCTGTTTTTTTCGAATGTTTTGATCACTTCTGTCTGGTTCTCTATTTTGGCAGGTTTGAAAATATTTTTGGATTAGCTTTGGCGGGTTTTAAAATATTTTGGCTCTTTGCTGCGCAGAGATGACGGTGGTGGTTGCGGTGCGCTCCGGGGCGCTCCTTCTGCGGAAAGACGCCTGGCAGCGGCACTTGGGACAGCTCCGCATCTCCGTATTCTGCATTTCTTGCCTTCTGCATCTCAGCAAAATGCTTTGCCACTAGGTCTAGCAAGGAGAAACTGTGCCAGCTGAGTAGATGTAGCCCGGCCCGCCCTTTGAAGTTGACAAGTTCTTGGCATCTCAGAGCCTCAAGGGAAGAGCAAGGTTATTTATGGTAGGCGGGGGCAGAACTAGCAGCAAGCAGAGCACAGTTGTCCAAGAATACCTTCCATTGGAATGCTAATGGCAATTGAAGAGGCAGGCCAGTGGCAAGCAGTTTGAAAGGTGCAGACACAGTGCAGGTGTTGTGCGGCTTCCTTCTTGGCCTCCTAGAAGGTGCCGCGCTCTCCGTCTCTTGCTTGCCAATATGTTGCCGTGTTTCTCCTATTGTTTGGTTTCTTTTGATTTGTTTTTAGGATGTTTTGGCGGGTTTTCGGAATGTTTTGGTTGGGTTTTAGAATGTTTTGTTTTCTCTTGTGTTGTTTTTATTGTGTTGGCTGGTTTTGGAATGTTTGGATTCCTTTTGGTGTGTTTTCAAATATTTTGGCGGGTATTTGGAATGTTTTGGTTTGCTTTCATTTGTTTTGATTATGTTTTGGCAAGTTATTGAATGTTTCGATCACTTCTGACTGGTTTTCTAGTATTTTGGCATCTTTTCAGAATGTTTTGATCAGTTTTGGCAGGTTCTAAACTATTTTGTCGGGTTTCTGGAATGTTTTGGTTGGTTTTGATTTGTTTTTATGATGTTTTGGCTAGATTTTGGAATATTTTGGCTGGTTTTTGGAATGTTTTGGTTGGTTTTGACTTGTTTTTATGATGTTTTGCCAAGGTTTTGGAATGTTTTGATCAGTTCTGGCTGGTTTTCTAATGTTTTGGCATCTTTTCAGAATGTTTTGATCAGTTTTGGAGGTCTAAATTATTTTGGCGGGTTTTCGGAATATTTTGGTTGGTTTTGATTTTTTTTGATGAAGTTTTGGCGGGTTTTCGGAATGTTTTGGTTGCGTTTGATTTGTTTTTATGAAGTTTTGGCGGGTTTTCGGAATGTTTTGTTTGGGTTTTAGAATGTTTAGTATTCTCTTGTGTTATTTTTATTGTGTTGGCAGGTTTTGGAATGTTTGGATTTTTTTGGCGGGTATTTGGAATGTTTTGGTGGGTATTTGGAAAGTTTTGGTGGGTATTCGGAATGTTTTGATTAGTTTTGACGGGTTTTGAAATATTTTGGCGGGTTTTCGGAACGTTTTGATTTGTTTAGATTTGTTTTGATTCTGTTTAGCCCAGTTTTTGGTGTGTTTGGATTAGCTTTGGTGGACTTTATCATGTTTTGGCAGGTTTTTTCCAATGTTTTGATCACTTCTGTCTGGTTTTCTATTTTGGCAGGTTTGAAAATATTTTTTGATTAGTTTTGGCGGGTTTTAAAATATTTTGGCTCTTTGCTGCGTAGAGATGACGTTGCCAGTTGCAGTGCGCTCCGGGCGCTCCTTCTGCGGAAAGACGCCTGGCAGCGGCACGTGGGACAGCTCCGCGTCTCCGTATTCTGCATTTCTTGCCTTCTGCATCTCAGCAAAATGCTTTGCCACTAGGTCTAGCAAGGAGAAACTGTGCCAGCTGAGTAGATGTAGCCCGGCCCGCCCTTTGAAGTTGACAAGTTCTTGGCATCTCAGAGCCTCAAGGGAAGAGCAAGGTTATTTATGGTAGGCGGGGGCAGAACTAGCAGCAAGCAGAGCAGAGTTGTCCAAGAATACCTTCCATTGGAATGCTAATGGCAATTGAAGAGGCAGGCCAGTGGCAAGCCACTATCTTCTAGCAGTTTGAAAGTTGCAGACACAGTGCAGGTGTTGTGCGGCTTCCTTCTTGGCCTCCTAGAAGGTGCCGCGCTCTCCGTCTCTTGCTTGCCAATATGTTGCCGTGTTCCTCCTATTGTTTGGTTTCTTTTGATTTGTTTTGGCGGGTTTTTGGAATGTTTTAGTGATGTTTTAGAGTGTTTTGTTTTCTCTTGTGTTGTTTTTATTGTGTTGGCAGGTTTTGGAAGGTTTGGATTCGTTTTGGCGGGTTTTCAAATATTCTGGCGGGTGTTTGGAATGTTTTGGTTTGCTTTCATTTGTTTTGATTATGTTTTGGCAAGTTATTGAATGTTTTGATCACTTCTGACTGGTTTTCTAGTATTTTGGCATCTTTTCAGAATGTTTTGATCAGTTTTGGCAGGTTCTAAACTATTTTGTTGGGTTTTTGGAATGTTTTGGTTGGTTTTGATTTGTTTTTATGAGGTTTTGGCCGGATTTCGGAATATTTTGGCTGGTTTTTGGAATGTTTTGGTTGGTTTTGATTTGTTTTTATGATGTTTTGCCTAGTTTTTTTGAATGTTTTGATCAGTTCTGGCTGGTTTTTTAGTATTTTGGCATCTTTTCAGAATGTTTTGATCAGTTTTGGCAGGTTCTAAAATATTTTGTTGGGTTTACGGAATATTTTGGTTGGTTTTGATTTGTTTTTATGATGATTTGGCGGGTTTTCGGAATGTTTTGGTTGGGTTTTAGAATGTTTAGTGTTCTCTTGTGTGGTTTTTATTTTGTTGGCAGTTTTTGGAAGGTTTGGATTCCTTTTGGCGGGTTTTCAAATATTTTGGCGGGTATTTGGAATGTTTTGGTTTGCTTTCATTTGTTTTGATTATGTTTTGGCAAGTTATTTTAAAGTTTTGATCACTTCTGACTGGTTTTCTAGTATTTTGGCATCTTTTCAGAATGTTTTGATCAGTTTTGGCAGGTTCTAAACTATTTTGTCGGGTTTCTGGAATGTGTTGGTGGGTTTTGATTTGTTTTTATTATGTTTTGGCTGGATTTCATAATATTTTGGCTGCGTTTTGGAATATTTTGGTTGGTTTTGATTTGTTTTTATGATGTTTTGCCAAGTTTCTTGAATGTTTTGATCAGTTTTGACTGGTTTTCTAATGTTTTGGCATCTTTTCAGAATGTTTTCATCAAGTTTTGCGGGTCTAAATTATTTTGGCGGGTTTTCGGAATATTTTGGTTGGTTTTGATTTGTTTTTATGAAGTTTTGGCAGGTTTTCGGAATGTTTTGGTTGGGTTTTAGAATGTTTAGTATTCTCTTGTGTTGTTTTTCTTGTGTTGGCAGGTTTTGGAATGTTTGAATTCATTTTGGCGGGTTTTCGGAATATTTTGGCAGGTATTTGGCGTGTTTTGGCGGGTATTCGGAATGTTTTGATTAGTTTTGACGGGTTTTGGAATATTTTGGTGGTTTTTAGAACATTTTGATTAGTTTTGATTTGTTTTGATTCTGTATAGCCCAGTTTTTGGTGTGTTTGGATTAGCTTTGGTGGGCTTTCTCGTGTTTTGGCTGTTTTTTTCGAATGTTTTGATCACTTCTGTCTGGTTCTCTATTTTGGCAGGTTTGAAAATATTTTTGGATTAGCTTTGGCGGGTTTTAAAATATTTTGGCTCTTTGCTGCGCAGAGATGACGGTGGTGGTTGCGGTGCGCTCCGGGGCGCTCCTTCTGCGGAAAGACGCCTGGCAGCGGCACTTGGGACAGCTCCGCATCTCCGTATTCTGCATTTCTTGCCTTCTGCATCTCAGCAAAATGCTTTGCCACTAGGTCTAGCAAGGAGAAACTGTGCCAGCTGAGTAGATGTAGCCCGGCCCGCCCTTTGAAGTTGACAAGTTCTTGGCATCTCAGAGCCTCAAGGGAAGAGCAAGGTTATTTATGGTAGGCGGGGGCAGAACTAGCAGCAAGCAGAGCACAGTTTTAGAAGAATACCTTCCATTGGAATGCTAATGGCAATTGAAGAGGCAGGCCAGTGGCAAGCAGTTTGAAAGGTGCAGACACAGTGCAGGTGTTGTGCGGCTTCCTTCTTGGCCTCCTAGAAGGTGCCGCGCTCTCCGTCTCTTGCTTGACAATATGTTGCCGTGTTTCTCCTATTGTTTGGTTTCTTTTGATTTGTTTTTAGGATGTTTTGGCGGGTTTTCGGAATGTTTTGGTTGGGTTTTAGAATGTTTTGTTTTCTCTTGTGTTGTTTTTATTGTGTTGGCTGGTTTTGGAATGTTTGGATTCCTTTTGGTGTGTTTTCAAATATTTTGGCGGGTATTTGGAATGTTTTGGTTTGCTTTCATTTGTTTTGATTATGTTTTGTCAAGTTATTGAATGTTTTGATCCCTTCTGACTGGTTTTCTAGTATTTTGGCATCTTTTCAGAATGTTTTGATCCGTTTTGGCAGGTTCTAAACTATTTTGTCGGGTTTCTGGAATGTTTTGGTTGGTTTTGATTTGTTTTTATGATGTTTTGGCTGGATTTTGGAATATTTTGGCTGGTTTTTGGAATGTTTTGGTTGGTTTTGACTTGTTTTTATGATGTTTTGCCAAGGTTTTGGAATGTTTTGATCAGTTCTGGCTGGTTTTCTAATGTTTTGGCATCTTTTCAGAATGTTTTGATCAGTTTTGGAGGTCTAAATTATTTTGGCGGGTTTTCGGAATATTTTGGTTGGTTTTGATTTTTTTTGATGAAGTTTTGGCGGGTTTTCGGAATGTTTTGGTTGCGTTTGATTTGTTTTTATGAAGTTTTGGCGGGTTTTCGGAATGTTTTGTTTGGGTTTTAGAATGTTTAGTATTCTCTTGTGTTATTTTTATTGTGTTGGCAGGTTTTGGAATGTTTGGATTTTTTTGGCGGGTATTTGGAATGTTTTGGTGGGTATTTGGAAAGTTTTGGTGGGTATTCGGAATGTTTTGATTAGTTTTGACGGGTTTTGAAATATTTTGGCGGGTTTTCGGAACGTTTTGATTTGTTTTGATTTGTTTTGATTCTGTTTAGCCCAGTTTTTGGTGTGTTTGGATTAGCTTTGGTGGACTTTATCATGTTTTGGCAGGTTTTTTCCAATGTTTTGATCACTTCTGTCTGGTTTTCTATTTTGGCAGGTTTGAAAATATTTTTTGATTAGTTTTGGCGGGTTTTAAAATATTTTGGCTCTTTGCTGCGTAGAGATGACGTTGCCAGTTGCAGTGCGCTCCGGGGCGCTCCTTCTGCGGAAAGACGCCTGGCAACGGCACGTGGGACAGCTCCGCGTCTCCGTATTCTGCATTTCTTGCCTTCTGCATCTCAGCAAAATGCTTTCCCACTAGGTCTAGCAAGGAGAAACTGTGCCAGCTGAGTAGATGTAGCCCGGCCCGCCCTTTGAAGTTGACAAGTTCTTGGCATCTCAGAGCCTCAAGGGAAGAGCAAGGTTATTTATGGTAGGCGGGGGCAGAACTAGCAGCAAGCAGAGCAGAGTTGTCCAAGAATACCTTCCATTGGAATGCTAATGGCAATTGAAGAGGCAGGCCAGTGGCAAGCCACTATCTTCTAGCAGTTTGAAAGTTGCAGACACAGTGCAGGTGTTGTGCGGCTTCCTTCTTGGCCTCCTAGAAGGTGCCGCGCTCTCCGTCTCTTGCTTGCCAATATGTTGCCGTGTTCCTCCTATTGTTTGGTTTCTTTTGATTTGTTTTGGCGGGTTTTTGGAATGTTTTAGTGATGTTTTAGAGTGTTTTGTTTTCTCTTGTGTTGTTTTTATTGTGTTGGCAGGTTTTGGAATGTTTGGATTCGTTTTGGCGGGTTTTCAAATATTCTGGCGGGTATTTGGAATGTTTTGGTTTGCTTTCATTTGTTTTGATTATGTTTTGGCAAGTTATTGAATGTTTCGATCGCTTCTGACTGGTTTTCTAGTATTTTGGCATCTTTTCAGAATGTTTTGATCAGTTTTGGCAGGTTCTAAACTATTTTTTCGGGTTTTTGGAATGTTTTGGTTGGTTTTGATTTGTTTTTATGAGGTTTTGGCCGGATTTCGGAATATTTTGGCTGGTTTTTGGAATGTTTTGGTTGGTTTTGATTTGTTTTTATGATGTTTTGCCTAGTTTTTTTGAATGTTTTGATCAGTTCTGGCTGGTTTTTTAGTATTTTGGCATCTTTTCAGAATGTTTTGATCAGTTTTGGCAGGTTCTAAAATATTTTGTTGGGTTTACGGAATATTTTGGTTGGTTTTGATTTGTTTTTATGATGATTTGGCGGGTTTTCGGAATGTTTTGGTTGGGTTTTAGAATGTTTAGTGTTCTCTTGTGTGGTTTTTATTTTGTTGGCAGTTTTTGGAAGGTTTGGATTCCTTTTGGCGGGTTTTCAAATATTTTGGCGGGTATTTGGAATGTTTTGGTTTGCTTTCATTTGTTTTGATTATGTTTTGGCAAGTTATTTTAAAGTTTTGATCAATTCTGACTGGTTTTCTAGTATTTTGGCATCTTTTCAGAATGTTTTGATCAGTTTTGGCAGGTTCTAAACTATTTTGTCGGGTTTCTGGAATGTTTTGGTTGGTTTTGATTTGTTTTTATGATGTTTTGGCTGGATTTCATAATATTTTGGCTGCGTTTTGGAATATTTTGGTTGGTTTTGATTTGTTTTTATGATGTTTTGCCAAGTTTCTTGAATGTTTTGATCAGTTTTGACTGGTTTTCTAATGTTTTGGCATCTTTTCAGAATGTTTTCATCAAGTTTTGCGGGTCTAAATTATTTTGGCGGGTTTTCGGAATATTTTGGTTGGTTTTGATTTGTTTTTATGAAGTTTTGGCGGGTTTTCGGAATGTTTTGGTTGGGTTTTAGAATGTTTAGTATTCTCTTGTGTTGTTTTTCTTGTGTTGGCAGGTTTTGGAATGTTTGAATTCATTTTGGCGGGTTTTCGGAATATTTTGGCAGGTATTTGGCGTGTTTTGGCGGGTATTCGGAATGTTTTGATTAGTTTTGACGGGTTTTGGAATATTTTGGTGGTTTTTAGAACATTTTGATTAGTTTTGATTTGTTTTGATTCTGTATAGCCCAGTTTTTGGTGTGTTTGGATTAGCTTTGGTGGGCTTTCTCGTGTTTTGGCTGTTTTTTTCAAATGTTTTGATCACTTCTGTCTGGTTTTCTATTTTGGCAGGTTTGAAAATATTTTTGGATTAGCTTTGGCGGGTTTTAAAATATTTTGGCTCTTTGCTGCGCAGAGATGACGGTGGTGGTTGCGGTGCGCTCCGGGGCGCTCCTTCTGCGGAAAGACGCCTGGCAGCGGCACTTGGGACAGCTCCGCATCTCCGTATTCTGCATTTCTTGCCTTCTGCATCTCAGCAAAATGCTTTGCCACTAGGTCTAGCAAGGAGAAACTGTGCCAGCTGAGTAGATGTAGCCCGGCCCGCCCTTTGAAGTTGACAAGTTCTTGGCATCTCAGAGCCTCAAGGGAAGAGCAAGGTTATTTATGGTAGGCGGGGGCAGAACTAGCAGCAAGCAGAGCACAGTTTTAGAAGAATACCTTCCATTGGAATGCTAATGGCAATTGAAGAGGCAGGCCAGTGGCAAGCAGTTTGAAAGGTGCAGACACGGTGCAGACACAGTGCAGGTGTTGTGCGGCTTCCTTCTTGGCCTCCTAGAAGGTGCCGCGCTCTCCGTCTCTTGCTTGCCAATATGTTGCCGTGTTTCTCCTATTGTTTGGTTTCTTTTGATTTGTTTTTCGGATGTTTTGGCGGGTTTTCGGAATGTTTTGGTTGGGTTTTAGAATGTTTTGTTTTCTCTTGTGTTGTTTTTATTGTGTTGGCTGGTTTTGGAATGTTTGGATTCCTTTTGGTGTGTTTTCAAATATTTTGGCGGGTATTTGGAATGTTTTGGTTTGCTTTCATTTGTTTTGATTATGTTTTGTCAAGTTATTGAATGTTTCGATCACTTCTGACTGGTTTTCTAGTATTTTGGCATCTTTTCAGAATGTTTTGATCAGTTTTGGCAGGTTCTAAACTATTTTGTCGGGTTTCTGGAATGTTTTGGTTGGTTTTGATTTGTTTTTATGAGGTTTTGGCTGGATTTTGGAATATTTTGGCTGGTTTTTGGAATGTTTTGGTTGGTTTTGACTTGTTTTTATGATGTTTTGCCAAGGTTTTGGAATGTTTTGATCAGTTCTGGCTGGTTTTCTAATGTTTTGGCATCTTTTCAGAATGTTTTGATCAGTTTTGGAGGTCTAAATTATTTTGGCGGGTTTTCGGAATATTTTGGTTGGTTTTGATTTTTTTTGATGAAGTTTTGGCAGGTTTTCGGAATGTTTTGGTTGGGTTTGATTTGTTTTTATGAAGTTTTGGCGGGTTTTCGGAATGTTTTGTTTGGGTTTTAGAATGTTTAGTATTCTCTTGTGTTATTTTTATTGTGTTGGCAGGTTTTGGAATGTTTGGATTTTTTTGGCGGGTATTTGGAAGGTTTTGGTGGGTATTTGGAAAGTTTTGGTGGGTATTCGGAATGTTTTGATTAGTTTTGACGGGTTTTGAAATATTTTGGCGGGTTTTCGGAACGTTTTGATTTGTTTTGATTTGTTTTGATTCTGTTTAGCCCAGTTTTTGGTGTGTTTGGATTAGCTTTGGTGGACTTTATCATGTTTTGGCAGGTTTTTTCCAATGTTTTGATCACTTCTGTCTGGTTTTCTATTTTGGCAGGTTTGAAAATATGTTTTGATTAGTTTTGGCGGGTTTTAAAATATTTTGGCTCTTTGCTGCGTAGAGATGACGTTGCCAGTTGCAGTGCGCTCCGGGGCGCTCCTTCTGCGGAAAGACGCCTGGCAACGGCACGTGGGACAGCTCCGCGTCTCCGTATTCTGCATTTCTTGCCTTCTGCATCTCAGCAAAATGCTTTCCCACTAGGTCTAGCAAGGAGAAACTGTGCCAGCTGAGTAGATGTAGCCCGGCCCGCCCTTTGAAGTTGACAAGTTGTTGGCATCTCAGAGCCTCAAGGGAAGAGCAAGGTTATTTATGGTAGGCGGGGGCAGAACTAGCAGCAAGCAGAGCACAGTTGTCCAAGAATACCTTCCATTGGAATGCTAATGGCAATTGAAGAGGCAGGCCAGTGGCAAGCCACTATGTTCTAGCAGTTTGAAAGGTGCAGACACAGTGCAGGTGTTGTGCGGCTTCCTTCTTGGCCTCCTAGAAGGTGCCGCGCTCTCCGTCTCTTGCTTGCCAATATGTTGCCGTGTTCCTCCTATTGTTTGGTTTCTTTTGATTTGTTTTGGCGGGTTTTTGGAATGTTTTAGTGATGTTTTAGAGTGTTTTGTTTTCTCTTGTGTTGTTTTTATTGTGTTGGCAGGTTTTGGAATGTTTGGATTCGTTTTGGCGGGTTTTCAAATATTCTGGCGGGTATTTGGAATGTTTTGGTTTGCTTTCATTTGTTTTGATTATGTTTTGGCAAGTTATTGAATGTTTCGATCGCTTCTGACTGGTTTTCTAGTATTTTGGCATCTTTTCAGAATGTTTTGATCAGTTTTGGCAGGTTCTAAACTATTTTGTTGGGTTTTTGGAATGTTTTGGTTGGTTTTGATTTGTTTTTATGAGGTTTTGGCCGGATTTCGGAATATTTTGGCGGGTTTTTGGAATGTTTTGGTTGGTTTTGATTTGTTTTTATTAGGTTTTGCCTAGTTTTTTTGAATGTTTTGATCAGTTCTGGCTGGTTTTTTAGTATTTTGGCATCTTTTCAGAATGTTTTGATCAGTTTTGGCAGGTTCTAAAATATTTTGTTGGGTTTACGGAATATTTTGGTTGGTTTTGATTTGTTTTTATGATGATTTGGCGGGTTTTCGGAATGTTTTGGTTGGGTTTTAGAATGTTTAGTGTTCTCTTGTGTGGTTTTTATTTTGTTGGCAGTTTTTGGAAGGTTTGGATTCCTTTTGGCGGGTTTTCAAATATTTTGGCGGGTATTTGGAATGTTTTGGTTTGCTTTCATTTGTTTTGATTATGTTTTGGCAAGTTATTTTAAAGTTTTGATCACTTCTGACTGGTTTTCTAGTATTTTGGCATCTTTTCAGAATGTTTTGATCAGTTTTGGCAGGTTCTAAACTATTTTGTCGGGTTTCTGGAATGTTTTGGTTGGTTTTGATTTGTTTTTATGATGTTTTGGCTGGATTTCATAATATTTTGGCTGCGTTTTGGAATATTTTGGTTGGTTTTGATTTGTTTTTATGATGTTTTGCCAAGTTTCTTGAATGTTTTGATCAGTTTTGACTGGTTTTCTAATGTTTTGGCATCTTTTCAGAATGTTTTCATCAAGTTTTGCGGGTCTAAATTATTTTGGCGGGTTTTCGGAATATTTTGGTTGGTTTTGATTTGTTTTTATGAAGTTTTGGCAGGTTTTCGGAATGTTTTGGTTGGGTTTTAGAATGTTTAGTATTCTCTTGTGTTGTTTTTCTTGTGTTGGCAGGTTTTGGAATGTTTGAATTCATTTTGGCGGGTTTTCGGAATATTTTGGCAGGTATTTGGCGTGTTTTGGCGGGTATTCGGAATGTTTTGATTAGTTTTGACGGGTTTTGGAATATTTTGGCGGGTTTTTAGAAGGTTTTGATTTGTTTTGATTTGTTTTGATTCTGTATAGCCCAGTTTTTGGTGTGTTTGGATTAGCTTTGGTGGGCTTTCTCGTGTTTTGGCTGTTTTTTTCGAATGTTTTGATCACTTCTGTCTGGTTCTCTATTTTGGCAGGTTTGAAAATATTTTTGGATTAGCTTTGGCGGGTTTTAAAATATTTTGGCTCTTTGCTGCGCAGAGATGACGGTGGTGGTTGCGGTGCGCTCCGGGGCGCTCCTTCTGCGGAAAGACGCCTGGCAGCGGCACTTGGGACAGCTCCGCATCTCCGTATTCTGCATTTCTTGCCTTCTGCATCTCAGCAAAATGCTTTGCCACTAGGTCTAGCAAGGAGAAACTGTGCCAGCTGAGTAGATGTAGCCCGGCCCGCCCTTTGAAGTTGACAAGTTCTTGGCATCTCAGAGCCTCAAGGGAAGAGCAAGGTTATTTATGGTAGGCGGGGGCAGAACTAGCAGCAAGCAGAGCACAGTTTTAGAAGAATACCTTCCATTGGAATGCTAATGGCAATTGAAGAGGCAGGCCAGTGGCAAGCAGTTTGAAAGGTGCAGACACAGTGCAGGTGTTGTGCGGCTTCCTTCTTGGCCTCCTAGAAGGTGCCGCGCTCTCCGTCTCTTGCTTGCCAATATGTTGCCGTGTTTCTCCTATTGTTTGGTTTCTTTTGATTTGTTTTTAGGATGTTTTGGCGGGTTTTCGGAATGTTTTGGTTGGGTTTTAGAATGTTTTGTTTTCTCTTGTGTTGTTTTTATTGTGTTGGCTGGTTTTGGAATGTTTGGATTCCTTTTGGTGTGTTTTCAAATATTTTGGCGGGTATTTGGAATGTTTTGGTTTGCTTTCATTTGTTTTGATTATGTTTTGGCAAGTTATTGAATGTTTCGATCACTTCTGACTGGTTTTCTAGTATTTTGGCATCTTTTCAGAATGTTTTGATCAGTTTTGGCAGGTTCTAAACTATTTTGTCGGGTTTCTGGAATGTTTTGGTTGGTTTTGATTTGTTTTTATGATGTTTTGGCTAGATTTTGGAATATTTTGGCTGGTTTTTGGAATGTTTTGGTTGGTTTTGACTTGTTTTTATGATGTTTTGCCAAGGTTTTGGAATGTTTTGATCAGTTCTGGCTGGTTTTCTAATGTTTTGGCATCTTTTCAGAATGTTTTGATCAGTTTTGGAGGTCTAAATTATTTTGGCGGGTTTTCGGAATGTTTTGGTTGGGTTTGATTTTTTTTGATGAAGTTTTGGCGGGTTTTCGGAATGTTTTGGTTGGGTTTTAGAATGTTTAGTATTCTCTTGTGTGGTTTTTATTTTGTTGGCAGTTTTTGGAAGGTTTGGATTCCTTTTGGCGGGTTTTCAAATATTTTGGCGGGTATTTGGAATGTTTTGGTTTGCTTTCATTTGTTTTGATTATGTTTTGGCAAGTTATTTTAAAGTTTTGATCAATTCTGACTGGTTTTCTAGTATTTTGGCATCTTTTCAGAATGTTTTGATCAGTTTTGGCAGGTTCTAAACTATTTTGTCGGGTTTCTGGAATGTTTTGGTTGGTTTTGATTTGTTTTTATTATATTTTGGCTGGATTTCATAATATTTTGGCTGCGTTTTGGAATATTTTGGTTGGTTTTGATTTGTTTTTATGATGTTTTGCCAAGTTTCTTGAATGTTTTGATCAGTTTTGACTGGTTTTCTAATGTTTTGGCATCTTTTCAGAATGTTTTCATCAAGTTTTGCGGGTCTAAATTATTTTGGCGGGTTTTCGGAATATTTTGGTTGGTTTTGATTTGTTTTTATGAAGTTTTGGCGGGTTTTCGGAATGTTTTGGTTGGGTTTTAGAATGTTTAGTATTCTCTTGTGTTGTTTTTCTTGTGTTGGCAGGTTTTGGAATGTTTGAATTCATTTTGGCGGGTTTTCGGAATATTTTGGCAGGTATTTGGCGTGTTTTGGCGGGTATTCGGAATGTTTTGATTAGTTTTGACGGGTTTTGGAATATTTTGGTGGTTTTTAGAACATTTTGATTAGTTTTGATTTGTTTTGATTCTGTATAGCCCAGTTTTTGGTGTGTTTGGATTAGCTTTGGTGGGCTTTCTCGTGTTTTGGCTGTTTTTTTCGAATGTTTTGATCACTTCTGTCTGGTTCTCTATTTTGGCAGGTTTGAAAATATTTTTGGATTAGCTTTGGCGGGTTTTAAAATATTTTGGCTCTTTGCTGCGCAGAGATGACGGTGGTGGTTGCGGTGCGCTCCGGGGCGCTCCTTCTGCGGAAAGACGCCTGGCAGCGGCACTTGGGACAGCTCCGCATCTCCGTATTCTGCATTTCTTGCCTTCTGCATCTCAGCAAAATGCTTTGCCACTAGGTCTAGCAAGGAGAAACTGTGCCAGCTGAGTAGATGTAGCCCGGCCCGCCCTTTGAAGTTGACAAGTTCTTGGCATCTCAGAGCCTCAAGGGAAGAGCAAGGTTATTTATGGTAGGCGGGGGCAGAACTAGCAGCAAGCAGAGCACAGTTGTCCAAGAATACCTTCCATTGGAATGCTAATGGCAATTGAAGAGGCAGGCCAGTGGCAAGCAGTTTGAAAGTTGCAGACACAGTGCAGGTGTTGTGCGGCTTCCTTCTTGGCCTCCTAGAAGGTGCCGCGCTCTCCGTCTCTTGCTTGCCAATATGTTGCCGTGTTTCTCCTATTGTTTGGTTTCTTTTGATTTGTTTTTAGGATGTTTTGGCGGGTTTTCGGAATGTTTTGGTTGGGTTTTAGAATGTTTTGTTTTCTCTTGTGTTGTTTTTATTGTGTTGGCTGGTTTTGGAATGTTTGGATTCCTTTTGGTGTGTTTTCAAATATTTTGGCGGGTATTTGGAATGTTTTGGTTTGCTTTCATTTGTTTTGATTATGTTTTGTCAAGTTATTGAATGTTTCGATCACTTCTGACTGGTTTTCTAGTATTTTGGCATCTTTTCAGAATGTTTTGATCAGTTTTGGCAGGTTCTAAACTATTTTGTCGGGTTTCTGGAATGTTTTGGTTGGTTTTGATTTGTTTTTATGATGTTTTGGCTGGATTTTGGAATATTTTGGCTGGTTTTTGGAATGTTTTGGTTGGTTTTGACTTGTTTTTATGATGTTTTGCCAAGGTTTTGGAATGTTTTGATCAGTTCTGGCTGGTTTTCTAATGTTTTGGCATCTTTTCAGAATGTTTTGATCAGTTTTGCAGGTCTAAATTATTTTGGTTGGTTTTCGGAATATTTTGGTTGGTTTTGATTTGTTTTTATGAAGTTTTGGCGGGTTTTCGGAATGTTTTGGTTGGGTTTTAGAATGTTTAGTATTCTCTTGTGTGGTTTTTATTGTGTTGACAGGTTTTGGAATGTTTGGATTCCTTTTGGTGTGTTTTAAAATATTTTGGCTCTTTGCTGCGCAGAGATGACGGTGGTGGTTGCGGTGCGCTCCGGGGCGCTCCTTCTGCGGAAAGACGCCTGGCAGCGGCACTTGGGACAGCTCCGCGTCTCCGTATTCTGCATTCCTTGCCTTCTGCATCTCAGCAAAATGCTTTGCCACTAGGTCTAGCAAGGAGAAACTGTGCCAGCTGAGTAGATGTAGCCCAGCCTGCCCTTTGAAGTTGACAAGTTCTTGGCATCTCAGAGCCTCAAGGGAAGAGCAAGGTTATTTATGGTAGGCGGGGGCAGAACTAGCAGCAAGCAGAGCACAGTTTTCCAAGAATACCTTCCATTGGAATGCTAATGGCAATTGAAGAGGCAGGCCAGTGGCAAGCCACTATCTTCTAGCAGTTTGAAAGGTGCAGACACAGTGCAGGTGTTGTGCGGCTTCCTTCTTGGCCTCCTAGAAGGTGCCGCGCTCTCCGTCTCTTGCTTGCCAATATGTTGCCGTGTTCCTCCTATTGTTTGGTTTGTGTTGATTTGGTTTTACGATGTTTTGGCGAGTTTTCGGAATGTTTTGGTGGTGTTTTAGAATGTTTTGTTTTCTCTTGTGTTGTTTTTATTGTGTTGGCAGATTTTGGAATGTTTGGATTCCTTTTGGCGGGTTTTCAAGTATTTTGGCTGGTATTTGGTATGTTTTGGCTTGCTTTCATTTGTTTTGATTATGTTTTGGCAAGTTATTGAATGTTTTGATCACTTCTGACTGGTTTTCTAGTATTTTGGCAACTTTTCAGAATGTTTTGATCAGTTTTGGCAGGTTCTAAAATATTTTGTCGGATTTTTGGAATGTTTTGGTTGGTTTTGATTTGTTTTTATGATGTTTTGCCTAGTTTCTTGAATGTTTTGATCAGTTTTGACTGGTTTTCTAATGTTTTGGCATCTTTTCAGAATGTTTTCATCAAGTTTTGCGGGTCTAAATTATTTTGGCGGGTTTTCGGAATATTTTGGTTGGTTTTGATTTGTTTTTATGAAGTTTTGGCAGGTTTTCGGAATGTTTTGGTTGGGTTTTAGAATGTTTAGTATTCTCTTGTGTTGTTTTTCATGTGTTGGCAGGTTTTGGAATGTTTGAATTCATTTTGGCGGGTTTTCGGAATATTTTGGCAGGTATTTGGCGTGTTTTGGCGGGTATTCGGAATGTTTTGATTAGTTTTGACGGGTTTTGGAATATTTTGGTGGTTTTTAGAACATTTTGATTAGTTTTGATTTGTTTTGATTCTGTATAGCCCAGTTTTTGGTGTGTTTGGATTAGCTTTGGTGGGCTTTCTCGTGTTTTGGCTGGTTTTTTCGAATGTTTTGATCACTTCTGTCTGGTTCTCTATTTTGGCGGGTTTGAAAATATTTTTTGATTAGCTTTGGCGGGTTTTAAAATATTTTGGCTCTTTGCTGCGCAGAGATGACGGTGGTGGTTGCGGTGCGCTCCGGGGCGCTCCTTCTGCGGAAAGACGCCTGGCAGCGGCACTTGGGACAGCTCCGCGTCTGCGTATTCTGCATTTCTTGCCTTCTGCATCTCAGCAAAATGCTTTGCCACTAGGTCTAGCGAGGAGAAACTGTGCCAGCTGAGTAGATGTAGCCCGGCCCGCCCTTTGAAGTTGAGAAGTTCTTGGCATCTCAGAGCCTCAAGGGAAGAGCAAGGTTATTTATGGTAGGCGGGGGCAGAACTAGCAGCAAGCAGAGCAAAGTTTTCCAAGAATACCTTCCATTGGAATGCTAATGGCAATTGAAGAGGCAGGCCAGTGGCAAGCAGTTTGAAAGGTGCAGACACAGTGCAGGTGTTGTGCGGCTTCCTTCTTGGCCTCCTAGAAGGTGCCGCGCTCTCCGTCTCTTGCTTGCCAATATGTTGCCGTGTTCCTCCTATTGTTTGGTTTCTTTTGATTTGTTTTGACGATGTTTTGGCGGGTTTTCGGAATGTTTTGGTGTTGTTTTAGAATGTTTTGTTTTCTCTTGTGTTGTTTTTATTGTGTTGGCAGGTTTTGGAATGTTTGGATTCCTTTTGGTGTGTTTTCAAATATTTTGGCGGGTATTTGGAATGGTTTGGTTTGCTTTCATTTGTTTTGATTATGTTTTGGCAAGTTATTGATAGTTTTAATCACTTCTGACTGGTTTTCTAGTATTTTGGCATCTTTTCAGAATGTTTTGATCAGTTTTGGCAGGTTCTAAACTATTTTTTCGGGTTTCTGGAATGTTTTGGTTGGTTTTGATTTGTTTTTATGATGTTTTGGCTGGATTTTGGAATATTTTGGCGGGTTTTTGGAATGTTTTGGTTGGTTTTGATTTGTTTTTATGATGTTTTGCCAAGGTTTTGGAATGTTTTGATCAGTTCTGGCTGGTTTTCTAATGTTTTGGCATCTTTTCAGAATGTTTTGATCAGTTTTGGAGGTCTAAATTATTTTGGTTGGTTTTCGGAATAATTTGGTTGGTTTTGATTTGTTTTTATGAAGTTTTGGCGGGTTTTCGGAATGTTTTGGTTGGGTTTTAGAATGTTTAGTATTCTCTTGTGTGGTTTTTATTGTGTTGACAGGTTTTGGAATGTTTGGATTCCTTTTGGTGTGTTTTAAAATATTTTGGCTCTTTGCTGCGCAGAGATGACGGTGGTGGTTGCGGTGCGCTCCGGGGCGCTCCTTCTGCGGAAAGACGCCTGGCAGCGGCACTTGGGACAGCTCCGCGTCTCCGTATTCTGCATTCCTTGCCTTCTGCATCTCAGCAAAATGCTTTGCCACTAGGTCTAGCAAGGAGAAACTGTGCCAGCTGAGTAGATGTAGCCCAGCCTGCCCTTTGAAGTTGACAAGTTCTTGGCATCTCAGAGCCTCAAGGGAAGAGCAAGGTTATTTATGGTAGGCGGGGGCAGAACTAGCAGCAAGCAGAGCACAGTTTTCCAAGAATACCTTCCATTGGAATGCTAATGGCAATTGAAGAGGCAGGCCAGTGGCAAGCCACTATCTTCTAGCAGTTTGAAAGGTGCAGACACAGTGCAGGTGTTGTGCGGCTTCCTTCTTGGCCTCCTAGAAGGTGCCGCGCTCTCCGTCTCTTGCTTGCCAATATGTTGCCGTGTTCCTCCTATTGTTTGGTTTGTGTTGATTTGGTTTTACGATGTTTTGGCGAGTTTTCGGAATGTTTTGGTGGTGTTTTAGAATGTTTTGTTTTCTCTTGTGTTGTTTTTATTGTGTTGGCAGATTTTGGAATGTTTGGATTCCTTTTGGCGGGTTTTCAAGTATTTTGGCTGGTATTTGGTATGTTTTGGCTTGCTTTCATTTGTTTTGATTATGTTTTGGCAAGTTATTGAATGTTTTGATCACTTCTGACTGGTTTTCTAGTATTTTGGCAACTTTTCAGAATGTTTTGATCAGTTTTGGCAGGTTCTAAAATATTTTGTCGGATTTTTGGAATGTTTTGGTTGGTTTTGATTTGTTTTTATGATGTTTTGCCTAGTTTCTTGAATGTTTTGATCAGTTTTGACTGGTTTTCTAATGTTTTGGCATCTTTTCAGAATGTTTTCATCAAGTTTTGCGGGTCTAAATTATTTTGGCGGGTTTTCGGAATATTTTGGTTGGTTTTGATTTGTTTTTATGAAGTTTTGGCAGGTTTTCGGAATGTTTTGGTTGGGTTTTAGAATGTTTAGTATTCTCTTGTGTTGTTTTTCATGTGTTGGCAGGTTTTGGAATGTTTGAATTCATTTTGGCGGGTTTTCGGAATATTTTGGCAGGTATTTGGCGTGTTTTGGCGGGTATTCGGAATGTTTTGATTAGTTTTGACGGGTTTTGGAATATTTTGGTGGTTTTTAGAACATTTTGATTAGTTTTGATTTGTTTTGATTCTGTATAGCCCAGTTTTTGGTGTGTTTGGATTAGCTTTGGTGGGCTTTCTCGTGTTTTGGCTGGTTTTTTCGAATGTTTTGATCACTTCTGTCTGGTTCTCTATTTTGGCGGGTTTGAAAATATTTTTTGATTAGCTTTGGCGGGTTTTAAAATATTTTGGCTCTTTGCTGCGCAGAGATGACGGTGGTGGTTGCGGTGCGCTCCGGGGCGCTCCTTCTGCGGAAAGACGCCTGGCAGCGGCACTTGGGACAGCTCCGCGTCTGCGTATTCTGCATTTCTTGCCTTCTGCATCTCAGCAAAATGCTTTGCCACTAGGTCTAGCGAGGAGAAACTGTGCCAGCTGAGTAGATGTAGCCCGGCCCGCCCTTTGAAGTTGAGAAGTTCTTGGCATCTCAGAGCCTCAAGGGAAGAGCAAGGTTATTTATGGTAGGCGGGGGCAGAACTAGCAGCAAGCAGAGCAAAGTTTTCCAAGAATACCTTCCATTGGAATGCTAATGGCAATTGAAGAGGCAGGCCAGTGGCAAGCAGTTTGAAAGGTGCAGACACAGTGCAGGTGTTGTGCGGCTTCCTTCTTGGCCTCCTAGAAGGTGCCGCGCTCTCCGTCTCTTGCTTGCCAATATGTTGCCGTGTTCCTCCTATTGTTTGGTTTCTTTTGATTTGTTTTGACGATGTTTTGGCGGGTTTTCGGAATGTTTTGGTGTTGTTTTAGAATGTTTTGTTTTCTCTTGTGTTGTTTTTATTGTGTTGGCAGGTTTTGGAATGTTTGGATTCCTTTTGGTGTGTTTTCAAATATTTTGGCGGGTATTTGGAATGGTTTGGTTTGCTTTCATTTGTTTTGATTATGTTTTGGCAAGTTATTGATAGTTTTAATCACTTCTGACTGGTTTTCTAGTATTTTGGCATCTTTTCAGAATGTTTTGATCAGTTTTGGCAGGTTCTAAACTATTTTGTCGGGTTTCTGGAATGTTTTGGTTGGTTTTGATTTGTTTTTATGATGTTTTGGCTGGATTTTGGAATATTTTGGCGGGTTTTTGGAATGTTTTGGTTGGTTTTGATTTGTTTTTATGATGTTTTGCCAAGGTTTTGGAATGTTTTGATCAGTTCTGGCTGGTTTTCTAATGTTTTGGCATCTTTTCAGAATGTTTTGATCAGTTTTGGAGGTCTAAATTATTTTGGTTGGTTTTCGGAATATTTTGGTTGGTTTTGATTTGTTTTTATGAAGTTTTGGCGGGTTTTCGGAATGTTTTGGTTGGGTTTTAGAATGTTTAGTATTCTCTTGTGTGGTTTTTATTGTGTTGACAGGTTTTGGAATGTTTGGATTCCTTTTGGTGTGTTTTCAAATATTTTGGCGGGTATTTGGAATGGTTTGGTTTGCTTTCATTTGTTTTGATTATGTTTTGGCAAGTTATTTTAAAGTTTTGATCACTTCTGACTGGTTTTCTAGTATTTTGGCATCTTTTCAGAATGTTTTGATCAGTTTTGGCAGGTTCTAAACTATTTTGTCGGGTTTCTGGAATGTTTTGGTTGGTTTTGATTTGTTTTTATTATGTTTTGGCCGGATTTCAGAATATTTTGGCTGCGTTTTGGAATATTTTGGTTGGCTTTGATTTGTTTTTATGATGTTTTGCCAAGTGTCTTGAATGTTTTGATCAGTTCTGGCTGGTTTTCTAATATTCTGGCATCGTTTCAGAATTTTTTGGTCAGTTTTGGAGGTCTAAATTATTTTGGCGGGTTTTCGGAATATTTTGGTTGGTTTTGATTTTTTTTGTGATGTTTTGGCGGGTTTTTTGAATGTTTTGGTTGGGTTTTAGAATGTTTAGTATTCTCTTGTGTTGTTTTTCTTGTGTTGGCAGGTTTTGGAATGTTTGGATTCCTTTTGGCGGGTATTTGGAATGTTTTGGTGGGTATTTGGAATGTTTTGGTGGGTATTCGCAAGGTTTTGATTAGTTTTGACGGGTTTTGAATTATTTTGGCGGGTTTTCGGAACGTTTTGATTTGTTTTGATTTGTTTTGATTCTGTTTAGCCCAGTTTTTGGTGTGTTTGGATTAGCTTTGGTGGACTTTATCATGTTTTGGCAGGTTTATTCCAATGTTTTGATCACTTCTGTCTGGTTCTCTATTTTGGCGGGTTTGAAAATATTTTTTGATTAGTTTTGGCGGGTTTTAAAATATTTTGGCTCTTTGCTGCGTAGAGATGACGGTGCCAGTTGCAGTGCGCTCTTGGGCGCTCCTTCTGCGGAAAGACGCCTGGCAACGGCACTTGGGACAGCTCCGCGTCTGCGTATTCTGCATTTCTTGCCTTCTGCATCTCAGCAAAATGCTTTGCCACTAGGTCTAGCAAGGAGAAACTGTGCCAGCTGAGTAGATGTAGCCCGGCCCGCCCTTTGAAGTTGACAAGTTCTTGGCATCTCAGAGCCTCAAGGGAAGAGCAAGGTTATTTATGGTAGGCGGGGGCAGAACTAGCAGCAAGCAGAGCACAGTTGTCCAAGAATACCTTCCATTGGAATGCTAATGGCAATTGAAGAGGCAGGCCAGTGGCAAGCCACTAACTTCTAGCAGTTTGAAAGGTGCAGACACAGTGCAGGTGTTGTGCGGCTTCCTTCTTGGCCTCCTAGAAGGTGCCGCGCTCTCCGTCTCTTGCTTGCCAATATGTTGCCGTGTTCCTCCTATTGTTTGGTTTCTTTTGATTTGTTTTGACGATGTTTTGGCGGGTTTTCGGAATGTTTTGGTGGTGTTTTAGAATGTTTTGTTTTCTCTTGTGTTGATTTTATTGTGTTGGCAGGTTTTGGAATGTTTGGATTCCTTTTGGTGTGTTTTCAAATATTTTGGCGGGTATTTGGAATGGTTTGCTTTGCTTTCATTTGTTTTGATTATGTTTTGGCAAGTTATTGAACGTTTTGATCACTTCTGACTGGTTTTCTAGTATTTTGGCATCTTTTCAGAATGTTTTGATCAGTTTTGGCAGGTTCTAAACTATTTTGTCGGGTTTCTGGAATGTTTTGGTTGGTTTTGATTTGTTTTTATTATGTTTTGGCCGGATTTCAGAATATTTTGGCTGCGTTTTGGAAAATTTTGGTTGGTTTTGATTTGTTTTTATGATGTTTTGCCAAGTTTCTTGAATGTTTTGATCAGTTTTGACTGGTTTTCTAATGTTTTGGCATCTTTTCAGAATGTTTTCATCAAGTTTTGCGGGTCTAAATTATTTTGGCGGGTTTTCGGAATATTTTGGTTGGTTTTGATTTGTTTTTATGAAGTTTTGGCAGGTTTTCTGAATGTTTTGGTTGGGTTTTAGAATGTTTAGTATTCTCTTGTGTTGTTTTTCTTGTGTTGGCAGGTTTTGGAATGTTTGAATTCATTTTGGCGGGTTTTCGGAATATTTTGGCAGGTATTTGGCGTGTTTTGGCGGGTATTCGGAATGTTTTGATTAGTTTTGACGGGTTTTGGAATATTTTGGTGGTTTTTAGAACATTTTGATTAGTTTTGATTTGTTTTGATTCTGTATAGCCCAGTTTTTGGTGTGTTTGGATTAGCTTTAGTGGGCTTTCTCGTGTTTTGGCTGGTTTTTTCGAATGTTTTGATCACTTCTGTCTGGTTCTCTATTTTGGCGGGTTTGAAAATATTTTTGGATTAGTTTTGGCGGGTTTTAAAATATTTTGGCTCTTTGCTGCGCAGAGATGACGGTGGTGGTTGCGGTGCGCTCCGGGGCGCTCCTTCTGCGGAAAGACGCCTGGCAGCGGCACTTGGGACAGCTCCGCGTCTCCGTATTCTGCATTCCTTGCCTTCTGCATCTCAGCAAAATGCTTTGCCACTAGGTCTAGCAAGGAGAAACTGTGCCAGCTGAGTAGATGTAGCCCAGCCTGCCCTTTGAAGTTGACAAGTTCTTGGCATCTCAGAGCCTCAAGGGAAGAGCAAGGTTATTTATGGTAGGCGGGGGCAGAACTAGCAGCAAGCAGAGCACAGTTTTCCAAGAATACCTTCCATTGGAATGCTAATGGCAATTGAAGAGGCAGGCCAGTGGCAAGCCACTATCTTCTAGCAGTTTGAAAGGTGCAGACACAGTGCAGGTGTTGTGCGGCTTCCTTCTTGGCCTCCTAGAAGGTGCCGCGCTCTCCGTCTCTTGCTTGCCAATATGTTGCCGTGTTCCTCCTATTGTTTGGTTTGTGTTGATTTGGTTTTACGATGTTTTGGCGAGTTTTCGGAATGTTTTGGTGGTGTTTTAGAATGTTTTGTTTTCTCTTGTGTTGTTTTTATTGTGTTGGCAGATTTTGGAATGTTTGGATTCCTTTTGGCGGGTTTTCAAATATTTTGGCTGGTATTTGGTATGTTTTGGCTTGCTTTCATTTGTTTTGATTATGTTTTGGCAAGTTATTGAATGTTTTGATCACTTCTGACTGGTTTTCTAGTATTTTGGCAACTTTTCAGAATGTTTTGATCAGTTTTGGCAGGTTCTAAAATATTTTGTCGGATTTTTGGAATGTTTTGGTTGGTTTTGATTTGTTTTTATGATGTTTTGCCTAGTTTCTTGAATGTTTTGATCAGTTTTGACTGGTTTTCTAATGTTTTGGCATCTTTTCAGAATGTTTTCATCAAGTTTTGCAGGTCTAAATTATTTTGGCGGGTTTTCGGAATATTTTGGTTGGTTTTGATTTGTTTTTATGAAGTTTTGGCAGGTTTTCGGAATGTTTTGGTTGGGTTTTAGAATGTTTAGTATTCTCTTGTGTTGTTTTTCTTGTGTTGGCAGGTTTTGGAATGTTTGAATTCATTTTGGCGGGTTTTCGGAATATTTTGGCAGGTATTTGGCGTGTTTTGGCGGGTATTCGGAATGTTTTGATTAGTTTTGACGGGTTTTGGAATATTTTGGTGGTTTTTAGAACATTTTGATTAGTTTTGATTTGTTTTGATTCTGTATAGCCCAGTTTTTGGTGTGTTTGGATTAGCTTTGGTGGGCTTTCTCGTGTTTTGGCTGTTTTTTTCGAATGTTTTGATCACTTCTGTCTGGTTCTCTATTTTGGCAGGTTTGAAAATATTTTTGGATTAGCTTTGGTGGGTTTTAAAATATTTTGGCTCTTTGCTGCGCAGAGATGACGGTGGTGGTTGCGGTGCGCTCCGGGGCGCTCCTTCTGCGGAAAGACGCCTGGCAGCGGCACTTGGGACAGCTCCGCATCTCCGTATTCTGCATTTCTTGCCTTCTGCATCTCAGCAAAATGCTTTGCCACTAGGTCTAGCAAGGAGAAACTGTGGCAGCTGAGTAGATGTAGCCCGGCCCGCCCTTTGAAGTTGACAAGTTCTTGGCATCTCAGAGCCTCAAGGGAAGAGCAAGGTTATTTATGGTAGGCGGGGGCAGAACTAGCAGCAAGCAGAGCACAGTTGTCCAAGAATACCTTCCATTGGAATGCTAATGGCAATTGAAGAGGCAGGCCAGTGGCAAGCAGTTTGAAAGGTGCAGACACAGTGCAGGTGTTGTGCGGCTTCCTTCTTGGCCTCCTAGAAGGTGCCGCGCTCTCCGTCTCTTGCTTGCCAATATGTTGCCGTGTTTCTCCTATTGTTTGGTTTCTTTTGATTTGTTTTTAGGATGTTTTGGCGGGTTTTCGGAATGTTTTGGTTGGGTTTTAGAATGTTTTGTTTTCTCTTGTGTTGTTTTTATTGTGTTGGCTGGTTTTGGAATGTTTGGATTCCTTTTGGTGTGTTTTCAAATATTTTGGCGGGTATTTGGAATGGTTTGGTTTGCTTTCATTTGTTTTGATTATGTTTTGTCAAGTTATTGAATGTTTCGATCACTTCTGACTGGTTTTCTAGTATTTTGGCATCTTTTCAGAATGTTTTGATCAGTTTTGGCAGGTTCTAAACTATTTTGTCGGGTTTCTGGAATGTTTTGGTTGGTTTTGATTTGTTTTTATGATGTTTTGGCTGGATTTTGGAATATTTTGGCTGGTTTTTGGAATGTTTTGGTTGGTTTTGACTTGTTTTTATGATGTTTTGCCAAGGTTTTGGAATGTTTTGATCAGTTCTGGCTGGTTTTCTAATGTTTTGGCATCTTTTCAGAATGTTTTGATCAGTTTTGGAGGTCTAAATTATTTTGGCGGGTTTACGGAATATTTTGGTTGGTTTTGATTTTTTTTGATGAAGTTTTGGCGGGTTTTCGGAATGTTTTGGTTGGGTTTGATTTGTTTTTATGAAGTTTTGGCGGGTTTTCGGAATGTTTTGTTTGGGTTTTAGAATGTTTAGTATTCTCTTGTGTTATTTTTATTGTGTTGGCAGGTTTTGGAATGTTTGGATTTTTTTGGCGGGTATTTGGAATGTTTTGGTGGGTATTTGGAAAGTTTTGGTGGGTATTCGGAATGTTTTGATTAGTTTTGACGGGTTTTGAAATATTTTGGCGGGTTTTCGGAACGTTTTGATTTGTTTTGATTTGTTTTGATTCTGTTTAGCCCAGTTTTTGGTGTGTTTGGATTAGCTTTGGTGGACTTTATCATGTTTTGGCAGGTTTTTTCCAATGTTTTGATCACTTCTGTCTGGTTTTCTATTTTGGCAGGTTTGAAAATATTTTTTGATTAGTTTTGGCGGGTTTTAAAATATTTTGGCTCTTTGCTGCGTAGAGATGACGTTGCCAGTTGCAGTGCGCTCCGGGGCGCTCCTTCTGCGGAAATACGCCTGGCAACGGCACGTGGGACAGCTCCGCATCTCCGTATTCTGCATTTCTTGCCTTCTGCATCTCAGCAAAATGCTTTGCCACTAGGTCTAGCAAGGAGAAACTGTGCCAGCTGAGTAGATATAGCCCGGCCCGCCCTTTGAAGTTGACAAGTTCTTGGCATCTCAGAGCCTCAAGGGAAGAGCAATGTTATGGATGGTAGGCTGGGGCAGAACTAGCAGCAAGCAGAGCACAGTTGTCCAAGAATAGCTTCCATTGGAATGCTAATGGCAATTGAAGAGGCAGGCCAGTGGCAAGCCACTATGTTCTAGCAGTTTGAAAGGTGCAGACACAGTGCAGGTGTTGTGCGGCTTCATTCTTGGCCTCCTAGACGGTGACGCGCTCTCCGTCTCTTGCTTGCCAATATGTTGCCGTGTTCCTCCTATTGTTTGGTTTGTTTTGATTTGTTTTGACGATGTTTTGGCGGGTTTTCGGAATGTTTTGGTGTTGTTTTAGAATGTTTTGTTTTCTCTTGTGTTGTTTTTATTGTGTTGGCAGGTTTTGGAATGTTTGGATTCCTTTTGGTGTGTTTTCAAATATTTTGGCGGGTATTTGGAATGTTTTGGTTTGCTTTCATTTGTTTTGATTATGTTTTGGCAAGTTATTGAACGTTTTGATCACTTCTGACTGGTTTTCTAGTATTTTGGCATCTTTTCAGAATGTTTTGATCAGTTTTGGCAGGTTCTAAACTATTTTGTCGGGTTTCTGGAATGTTTTGGTTGGTTTTGATTTGTTTTTATTATGTTTTGGCCGGATTTCAGAATATTTTGGCTGCGTTTTGGAAAATTTTGGTTGGTTTTGATTTGTTTTTATGATGTTTTGCCAAGTTTCTTGAATGTTTTGATCAGTTTTGACTGGTTTTCTAATGTTTTGGCATCTTTTCAGAATGTTTTCATCAAGTTTTGCGGGTCTAAATTATTTTGGCGGGTTTTCGGAATATTTTGGTTGGTTTTGATTTGTTTTTATGAAGTTTTGGCAGGTTTTCGGAATGTTTTGGTTGGGTTTTAGAATGTTTAGTATTCTCTTGTGTTGTTTTTCTTGTGTTGGCAGGTTTTGGAATGTTTGAATTCATTTTGGCGGGTTTTCGGAATATTTTGGCAGGTATTTGGCGTGTTTTGGCGGGTATTCGGAATGTTTTGATTAGTTTTGACGGGTTTTGGAATATTTTGGTGGTTTTTAGAACATTTTGATTAGTTTTGATTTGTTTTGATTCTGTATAGCCCAGTTTTTGGTGTGTTTGGATTAGCTTTAGTGGGCTTTCTCGTGTTTTGGCTGGTTTTTTCGAATGTTTTGATCACTTCTGTCTGGTTCTCTATTTTGGCGGGTTTGAAAATATTTTTTGATTAGCTTTGGCGGGTTTTAAAATATTTTGGCTCTTTGCTGCGCAGAGATGACGGTGGTGGTTGCGGTGCGCTCCGGGGCGCTCCTTCTGCGGAAAGACGCCTGGCAGCGGCACTTGGGACAGCTCCGCGTCTCCGTATTCTGCATTCCTTGCCTTCTGCATCTCAGCAAAATGCTTTGCCACTAGGTCTAGCAAGGAGAAACTGTGCCAGCTGAGTAGATGTAGCCCAGCCTGCCCTTTGAAGTTGACAAGTTCTTGGCATCTCAGAGCCTCAAGGGAAGAGCAAGGTTATTTATGGTAGGCGGGGGCAGAACTAGCAGCAAGCAGAGCACAGTTTTCCAAGAATACCTTCCATTGGAATGCTAATGGCAATTGAAGAGGCAGGCCAGTGGCAAGCCACTATCTTCTAGCAGTTTGAAAGGTGCAGACACAGTGCAGGTGTTGTGCGGCTTCCTTCTTGGCCTCCTAGAAGGTGCCGCGCTCTCCGTCTCTTGCTTGCCAATATGTTGCCGTGTTCCTCCTATTGTTTGGTTTGTGTTGATTTGGTTTTACGATGTTTTGGCGAGTTTTCGGAATGTTTTGGTGGTGTTTTAGAATGTTTTGTTTTCTCTTGTGTTGTTTTTATTGTGTTGGCAGATTTTGGAATGTTTGGATTCCTTTTGGCGGGTTTTCAAATATTTTGGCTGGTATTTGGTATGTTTTGGCTTGCTTTCATTTGTTTTGATTATGTTTTGGCAAGTTATTGAATGTTTTGATCACTTCTGACTGGTTTTCTAGTATTTTGGCAACTTTTCAGAATGTTTTGATCAGTTTTGGCAGGTTCTAAAATATTTTGTCGGATTTTTGGAATGTTTTGGTTGGTTTTGATTTGTTTTTATGATGTTTTGCCTAGTTTCTTGAATGTTTTGATCAGTTTTGACTGGTTTTCTAATGTTTTGGCATCTTTTCAGAATGTTTTCATCAAGTTTTGCGGGTCTAAATTATTTTGGCGGGTTTTCGGAATATTTTGGTTGGTTTTGATTTGTTTTTATGAAGTTTTGGCAGGTTTTCGGAATGTTTTGGTTGGGTTTTAGAATGTTTAGTATTCTCTTGTGTTGTTTTTCATGTGTTGGCAGGTTTTGGAATGTTTGAATTCATTTTGGCGGGTTTTCGGAATATTTTGGCAGGTATTTGGCGTGTTTTGGCGGGTATTCGGAATGTTTTGATTAGTTTTGACGGGTTTTGGAATATTTTGGTGGTTTTTAGAACATTTTGATTAGTTTTGATTTGTTTTGATTCTGTATAGCCCAGTTTTTGGTGTGTTTGGATTAGCTTTGGTGGGCTTTCTCGTGTTTTGGCTGGTTTTTTCGAATGTTTTGATCACTTCTGTCTGGTTCTCTATTTTGGCAGGTTTGAAAATATTTTTTGATTAGCTTTGGCGGGTTTTAAAATATTTTGGCTCTTTGCTGCGCAGAGATGACGGTGGTGGTTGCGGTGCGCTCCGGGGCGCTCCTTCTGCGGAAAGACGCCTGGCAGCGGCACTTGGGACAGCTCCGCGTCTGCGTATTCTGCATTTCTTGCCTTCTGCATCTCAGCAAAATGCTTTGCCACTAGGTCTAGCGAGGAGAAACTGTGCCAGCTGAGTAGATGTAGCCCGGCCCGCCCTTTGAAGTTGACAAGTTCTTGGCATCTCAGAGCCTCAAGGGAAGAGCAAGGTTATTTATGGTAGGCGGGGGCAGAACTAGCAGCAAGCAGAGCACAGTTGTCCAAGAATACCTTCCATTGGAATGCTAATGGCAATTGAAGAGGCAGGCCAGTGGCAAGCAGTTTGAAAGGTGCAGACACAGTGCAGGTGTTGTGCGGCTTCCTTCTTGGCCTCCTAGAAGGTGCCGCGCTCTCCGTCTCTTGCTTGCCAATATGTTGCCGTGTTCCTCCTATTGTTTGGTTTCTTTTGATTTGTTTTGACGATGTTTTGGCGGGTTTTCGGAATGTTTTGGTGTTGTTTTAGAATGTTTTGTTTTCTCTTGTGTTGTTTTTATTGTGTTGGCAGGTTTTGGAATGTTTGGATTCCTTTTGGTGTGTTTTCAAATATTTTGGCGGGTATTTGGAATGGTTTGGTTTGCTTTCATTTGTTTTGATTATGTTTTGGCAAGTTATTGATAGTTTTAATCACTTCTGACTGATTTTCTAGTATTTTGGCATCTTTTCAGAATGTTTTGATCAGTTTTGGCAGGTTCTAAACTATTTTTTCGGGTTTCTGGAATGTTTTGGTTGGTTTTGATTTGTTTTTATGATGTTTTGGCTGGATTTTGGAATATTTTGGCGGGTTTTTGGAATGTTTTGGTTGGTTTTGATTTGTTTTTATGATGTTTTGCCAAGGTTTTGGAATGTTTTGATCAGTTCTGGCTGGTTTTCTAATGTTTTGGCATCTTTTCAGAATGTTTTGATCAGTTTTGGAGGTCTAAATTATTTTGGTTGGTTTTCGGAATATTTTGGTTGGTTTTGATTTGTTTTTATGAAGTTTTGGCGGGTTTTCGGAATGTTTTGGTTGGGTTTTAGAATGTTTAGTATTCTCTTGTGTGGTTTTTATTGTGTTGACAGGTTTTGGAATGTTTGGATTCCTTTTGGTGTGTTTTCAAATATTTTGGCGGGTATTTGGAATGGTTTGGTTTGCTTTCATTTGTTTTGATTATGTTTTGGCAAGTTATTTCAAAGTTTTGATCACTTCTGACTGGTTTTCTAGTATTTTGGCATCTTTTCAGAATGTTTTGATCAGTTTTGGCAGGTTCTAAACTATTTTGTCGGGTTTCTGGAATGTTTTGGTTGGTTTTGATTTGTTTTTATTATGTTTTGGCCGGATTTCAGAATATTTTGGCTGCGTTTTGGAATATTTTGGTTGGCTTTGATTTGTTTTTATGATGTTTTGCCAAGTGTCTTGAATGTTTTGATCAGTTCTGTCTGGTTTTCTAATATTCTGGCATCGTTTCAGAATTTTTTGGTCAGTTTTGGAGGTCTAAATTATTTTGGCGGGTTTTCGGAATATTTTGGTTGGTTTTGATTTTTTTTGTGATGTTTTGGCGGGTTTTTTGAATGTTTTGGTTGGGTTTTAGAATGTTTAGTATTCTCTTGTGTTGTTTTTCTTGTGTTGGCAGGTTTTGGAATGTTTGGATTCCTTTTGGCGGGTATTTGGAATGTTTTGGTGGGTATTTGGAATGTTTTGGTGGGTATTCGCAAGGTTTTGATTAGTTTTGACGGGTTTTGAATTATTTTGGCGGGTTTTCGGAACGTTTTGATTTGTTTTGATTCTGTTTAGCCCAGTTTTTGGTGTGTTTGGATTAGCTTTGGTGGACTTTATCATGTTTTGGCAGGTTTATTCCAATGTTTTGATCACTTCTGTCTGGTTCTCTATTTTGGCGGGTTTGAAAATATTTTTGGATTAGTTTTGGCGGGTTTTAAAATATTTTGGCTCTTTGCTGCGTAGAGATGACGGTGCCAGTTGCAGTGCGCTCTTGGGCGCTCCTTCTGCGGAAAGACGCCTGGCAACGGCACTTGGGACAGCTCCGCGTCTCCGTATTCTGCATTTCTTGCCTTCTGCATCTCAGCAAAATGCTTTGCCACTAGGTCTAGCAAGGAGAAACTGTGCCAGCTGAGTAGATGTAGCCCGGCCCGCCCTTTGAAGTTGACAAGTTCTTGGCATCTCAGAGCCTCAAGGGAAGAGCAAGGTTATTTATGGTAGGCGGGGGCAGAACTAGCAGCAAGCAGAGCACAGTTGTCCAAGAATACCTTCCATTGGAATGCTAATGGCAATTGAAGAGGCAGGCCAGTGGCAAGCCACTAACTTCTAGCAGTTTGAAAGGTGCAGACACAGTGCAGGTGTTGTGCGGCTTCCTTCTTGGCCTCCTAGAAGGTGCCGCGCTCTCCGTCTCTTGCTTGCCAATATGTTGCCGTGTTCCTCCTATTGTTTGGTTTGTTTTGATTTGTTTTGACGATGTTTTGGCGGGTTTTCGGAATGTTTTGGTGGTGTTTTAGAATGTTTTGTTTTCTCTTGTGTTGATTTTATTGTGTTGGCAGGTTTTGGAATGTTTGGATTCCTTTTGGTGTGTTTTCAAATATTTTGGCGGGTATTTGGAATGGTTTGCTTTGCTTTCATTTGTTTTGATTATGTTTTGGCAAGTTATTGAACGTTTTGATCACTTCTGACTGGTTTTCTAGTATTTTGGCATCTTTTCAGAATGTTTTGATCAGTTTTGGCAGGTTCTAAACTATTTTGTCGGGTTTCTGGAATGTTTTGGTTGGTTTTGATTTGTTTTTATTATGTTTTGGCCGGATTTCAGAATATTTTGGCTGCGTTTTGGAAAATTTTGGTTGGTTTTGATTTGTTTTTATGATGTTTTGCCAAGTTTCTTGAATGTTTTGATCAGTTTTGACTGGTTTTCTAATGTTTTGGCATCTTTTCAGAATGTTTTCATCAAGTTTTGCGGGTCTAAATTATTTTGGCGGGTTTTCGGAATATTTTGGTTGGTTTTGATTTGTTTTTATGAAGTTTTGGCAGGTTTTCTGAATGTTTTGGTTGGGTTTTAGAATGTTTAGTATTCTCTTGTGTTGTTTTTCTTGTGTTGGCAGGTTTTGGAATGTTTGAATTCATTTTGGCGGGTTTTCGGAATATTTTGGCAGGTATTTGGCGTGTTTTGGCGGGTATTCGGAATGTTTTGATTAGTTTTGACGGGTTTTGGAATATTTTGGTGGTTTTTAGAACATTTTGATTAGTTTTGATTTGTTTTGATTCTGTATAGCCCAGTTTTTGGTGTGTTTGGATTAGCTTTAGTGGGCTTTCTCGTGTTTTGGCTGGTTTTTTCGAATGTTTTGATCACTTCTGTCTGGTTCTCTATTTTGGCGGGTTTGAAAATATTTTTGGATTAGTTTTGGCGGGTTTTAAAATATTTTGGCTCTTTGCTGCGCAGAGATGACGGTGGTGGTTGCGGTGCGCTCCGGGGCGCTCCTTCTGCGGAAAGACGCCTGGCAGCGGCACTTGGGACAGCTCCGCGTCTCCGTATTCTGCATTCCTTGCCTTCTGCATCTCAGCAAAATGCTTTGCCACTAGGTCTAGCAAGGAGAAACTGTGCCAGCTGAGTAGATGTAGCCCAGCCTGCCCTTTGAAGTTGACAAGTTCTTGGCATCTCAGAGCCTCAAGGGAAGAGCAAGGTTATTTATGGTAGGCGGGGGCAGAACTAGCAGCAAGCAGAGCACAGTTTTCCAAGAATACCTTCCATTGGAATGCTAATGGCAATTGAAGAGGCAGGCCAGTGGCAAGCCACTATCTTCTAGCAGTTTGAAAGGTGCAGACACAGTGCAGGTGTTGTGCGGCTTCCTTCTTGGCCTCCTAGAAGGTGCCGCGCTCTCCGTCTCTTGCTTGCCAATATGTTGCCGTGTTCCTCCTATTGTTTGGTTTCTTTTGATTTGTTTTGACGATGTTTTGGCGGGTTTTCGGAATGTTTTGGTGTTGTTTTAGAATGTTTTGTTTTCTCTTGTGTTGATTTTATTGTGTTGGCAGGTTTTGGAATGTTTGGATTCCTTTTGGTGTGTTTTCAAATATTTTGGCGGGTATTTGGAATGGTTTGCTTTGCTTTCATTTGTTTTGATTATGTTTTGGCAAGTTATTGAACGTTTTGATCACTTCTGACTGGTTTTCTAGTATTTTGGCATCTTTTCAGAATGTTTTGATCAGTTTTGGCAGGTTCTAAACTATTTTGTCGGGTTTCTGGAATGTTTTGGTTGGTTTTGATTTGTTTTTATTATGTTTTGGCCGGATTTCAGAATATTTTGGCTGCGTTTTGGAAAATTTTGGTTGGTTTTGATTTGTTTTTATGATGTTTTGCCAAGTTTCTTGAATGTTTTGATCAGTTTTGACTGGTTTTCTAATGTTTTGGCATCTTTTCAGAATGTTTTCATCAAGTTTTGCGGGTCTAAATTATTTTGGCGGGTTTTCGGAATATTTTGGTTGGTTTTGATTTGTTTTTATGAAGTTTTGGCAGGTTTTCTGAATGTTTTGGTTGGGTTTTAGAATGTTTAGTATTCTCTGGTGTTGTTTTTCTTGTGTTGGCAGGTTTTGGAATGTTTGAATTCATTTTGGCGGGTTTTCGGAATATTTTGGCAGGTATTTGGCGTGTTTTGGCGGGTATTCGGAATGTTTTGATTAGTTTTGACGGGTTTTGGAATATTTTGGTGGTTTTTAGAACATTTTGATTAGTTTTGATTTGTTTTGATTCTGTATAGCCCAGTTTTTGGTGTGTTTGGATTAGCTTTAGTGGGCTTTCTCGTGTTTTGGCTGGTTTTTTCGAATGTTTTGATCACTTCTGTCTGGTTCTCTATTTTGGCGGGTTTGAAAATATTTTTGGATTAGTTTTGGCGGGTTTTAAAATATTTTGGCTCTTTGCTGCGCAGAGATGACGGTGGTGGTTGCGGTGCGCTCCGGGGCGCTCCTTCTGCGGAAAGACGCCTGGCAGCGGCACTTGGGACAGCTCCGCGTCTCCGTATTCTGCATTCCTTGCCTTCTGCATCTCAGCAAAATGCTTTGCCACTAGGTCTAGCAAGGAGAAACTGTGCCAGCTGAGTAGATGTAGCCCAGCCTGCCCTTTGAAGTTGACAAGTTCTTGGCATCTCAGAGCCTCAAGGGAAGAGCAAGGTTATTTATGGTAGGCGGGGGCAGAACTAGCAGCAAGCAGAGCACAGTTTTCCAAGAATACCTTCCATTGGAATGCTAATGGCAATTGAAGAGGCAGGCCAGTGGCAAGCCACTATCTTCTAGCAGTTTGAAAGGTGCAGACACAGTGCAGGTGTTGTGCGGCTTCCTTCTTGGCCTCCTAGAAGGTGCCGCGCTCTCCGTCTCTTGCTTGCCAATATGTTGCCGTGTTCCTCCTATTGTTTGGTTTGTGTTGATTTGGTTTTACGATGTTTTGGCGAGTTTTCGGAATGTTTTGGTGGTGTTTTAGAATGTTTTGTTTTCTCTTGTGTTGTTTTTATTGTGTTGGCAGATTTTGGAATGTTTGGATTCCTTTTGGCGGGTTTTCAAATATTTTGGCTGGTATTTGGTATGTTTTGGCTTGCTTTCATTTGTTTTGATTATGTTTTGGCAAGTTATTGAATGTTTTGATCACTTCTGACTGGTTTTCTAGTATTTTGGCAACTTTTCAGAATGTTTTGATCAGTTTTGGCAGGTTCTAAAATATTTTGTCGGATTTTTGGAATGTTTTGGTTGGTTTTGATTTGTTTTTATGATGTTTTGCCTAGTTTCTTGAATGTTTTGATCAGTTTTGACTGGTTTTCTAATGTTTTGGCATCTTTTCAGAATGTTTTCATCAAGTTTTGCGGGTCTAAATTATTTTGGCGGGTTTTCGGAATATTTTGGTTGGTTTTGATTTGTTTTTATGAAGTTTTGGCAGGTTTTCGGAATGTTTTGGTTGGGTTTTAGAATGTTTAGTATTCTCTTGTGTTGTTTTTCATGTGTTGGCAGGTTTTGGAATGTTTGAATTCATTTTGGCGGGTTTTCGGAATATTTTGGCAGGTATTTGGCGTGTTTTGGCGGGTATTCGGAATGTTTTGATTAGTTTTGACGGGTTTTGGAATATTTTGGTGGTTTTTAGAACATTTTGATTAGTTTTGATTTGTTTTGATTCTGTATAGCCCAGTTTTTGGTGTGTTTGGATTAGCTTTGGTGGGCTTTCTCGTGTTTTGGCTGGTTTTTTCGAATGCTTTGATCACTTCTGTCTGGTTCTCTATTTTGGCGGGTTTGAAAATATTTTTTGATTAGCTTTGGCGGGTTTTAAAATATTTTGGCTCTTTGCTGCGCAGAGATGACAGTGGTGGTTGCGGTGCGCTCCGGGGCGCTCCTTCTGCGGAAAGACGCCTGGCAGCGGCACTTGGGACAGCTCCGCGTCTGCGTATTCTGCATTTCTTGCCTTCTGCATCTCAGCAAAATGCTTTGCCACTAGGTCTAGCGAGGAGAAACTGTGCCAGCTGAGTAGATGTAGCCCGGCCCGCCCTTTGAAGTTGACAAGTTCTTGGCATCTCAGAGCCTCAAGGGAAGAGCAAGGTTATTTATGGTAGGCGGGGGCAGAACTAGCAGCAAGCAGAGCAAAGTTTTCCAAGAATACCTTCCATTGGAATGCTAATGGCAATTGAAGAGGCAGGCCAGTGGCAAGCAGTTTGAAAGGTGCAGACACAGTGCAGGTGTTGTGCGGCTTCCTTCTTGGCCTCCTAGAAGGTGCCGCGCTCTCCGTCTCTTGCTTGCCAATATGTTGCCGTGTTCCTCCTATTGTTTGGTTTCTTTTGATTTGTTTTGACGATGTTTTGGCGGGTTTTCGGAATGTTTTGGTGTTGTTTTAGAATGTTTTGTTTTCTCTTGTGTTGATTTTATTGTGTTGGCAGGTTTTGGAATGTTTGGATTCCTTTTGGTGTGTTTTCAAATATTTTGGCAGGTATTTGGAATGGTTTGCTTTGCTTTCATTTGTTTTGATTATGTTTTGGCAAGTTATTGAACGTTTTGATCACTTCTGACTGGTTTTCTAGTATTTTGGCATCTTTTCAGAATGTTTTGATCAGTTTTGGCAGGTTCTAAACTATTTTGTCGGGTTTCTGGAATGTTTTGGTTGGTTTTGATTTGTTTTTATTATGTTTTGGCCGGATTTCAGAATATTTTGGCTGCGTTTTGGAATATTTTGGTTGGCTTTGATTTGTTTTTATGATGTTTTGCCAAGTGTCTTGAATGTTTTGATCAGTTCTGGCTGGTTTTCTAATATTCTGGCATCGTTTCAGAATTTTTTGGTCAGTTTTGGAGGTCTAAATTATTTTGGCGGGTTTTCGGAATATTTTGGTTGGTTTTGATTTGTTTTTATGAAGTTTTGGCGGGTTTTCGGAATGTTTTGGTTGGGTTTTAGAATGTTTAGTATTCTCTTGTGTGGTTTTTATTGTGTTGACAGGTTTTGGAATGTTTGGATTCCTTTTGGTGTGTTTTCAAATATTTTGGCGGGTATTTGGAATGTTTTGGTTTGCTTTCATTTGTTTTGATTATGTTTTGGCAAGTTATTTTAAAGTTTTGATCACTTCTGACTGGTTTTCTAGTATTTTGGCATCTTTTCAGAATGTTTTGATCAGTTTTGGCAGGTTCTAAACTATTTTGTCGGGTTTCTGGAATGTTTTGGTTGGTTTTGATTTGTTTTTATGATGTTTTGGCTGGATTTTGGAATATTTTGTCGGGTTTTTGGAATGTTTTGGTTGGTTTTGATTTGTTTTTATGATGTTTTGCCTAGTTTCTTGAATGTTTTGATCAGTTTTGTCTGGTTTTCTAATGTTTTGGCATCTTTTCAGAATGTTTTCATCAAGTTTTGCGGGTCTAAATTATTTTGGCGGGTTTTCGGAATATTTTGGTTGGTTTTGATTTGTTTTTATGAAGTTTTGGCAGGTTTTCGGAATGTTTTGGTTGGGTTTTAGAATGTTTAGTATTCTCTTGTGTTGTTTTTCATGTGTTGGCAGGTTTTGGAATGTTTGAATTCATTTTGGCGGGTTTTCGGAATATTTTGGCAGGTATTTGGCGTGTTTTGGCGGGTATTCGGAATGTTTTGATTAGTTTTGACGGGTTTTGGAATATTTTGGTGGTTTTTAGAACATTTTGATTAGTTTTGATTTGTTTTGATTCTGTATAGCCCAGTTTTTGGTGTGTTTGGATTAGCTTTGGTGGGCTTTCTCGTGTTTTGGCTGGTTTTTTCAAATGTTTTGATCACTTCTGTCTGGTTCTCTATTTTGGCGGGTTTGAAAATATTTTTTGATTAGCTTTGGCGGGTTTTAAAATATTTTGGCTCTTTGCTGCGCAGAGATGACGGTGGTGGTTGCGGTGCGCTCCGGGGCGCTCCTTCTGCGGAAAGACGCCTGGCAGCGGCACTTGGGACAGCTCCGCGTCTGCGTATTCTGCATTTCTTGCCTTCTGCATCTCAGCAAAATGCTTTGCCACTAGGTCTAGCGAGGAGAAACTGTGACAGCTGAGTAGATGTAGCCCGGCCCGCCCTTTGAAGTTGACAAGTTCTTGGCATCTCAGAGCCTCAAGGGAAGAGCAAGGTTATTTATGGTAGGCGGGGGCAGAACTAGCAGCAAGCAGAGCACAGTTGTCCAAGAATACCTTCCATTGGAATGCTAATGGCAATTGAAGAGGCAGGCCAGTGGCAAGCCACTAACTTCTAGCAGTTTGAAAGGTGCAGACACAGTGCAGGTGTTGTGCGGCTTCCTTCTTGGCCTCCTAGAAGGTGCCGCGCTCTCCGTCTCTTGCTTGCCAATATGTTGCCGTGTTCCTCCTATTGTTTGGTTTCTTTTGATTTGTTTTGACGATGTTTTGGCGGGTTTTCGGAATGTTTTGGTGGTGTTTTAGAATGTTTTGTTTTCTCTTGTGTTGATTTTATTGTGTTGGCAGGTTTTGGAATGTTTGGATTCCTTTTGGTGTGTTTTCAAATATTTTGGCGGGTATTTGGAATGGTTTGCTTTGCTTTCATTTGTTTTGATTATGTTTTGGCAAGTTATTGAATGTTTTGATCACTTCTGACTGGTTTTCTAGTATTTTGGCATCTTTTCAGAATGTTTTGATCAGTTTTGGCAGGTTCTAAACTATTTTGTCGGGTTTCTGGAATGTTTTGGTTGGTTTTGATTTGTTTTTATTATGTTTTGGCCGGATTTCAGAATATTTTGGCTGCGTTTTGGAATATTTTGGTTGGCTTTGATTTGTTTTTATGATGTTTTGCCAAGTTGCTTGAATGTTTTGATCAGTTTTGACTGGTTTTCTAATGTTTTGGCATCTTTTCAGAATGTTTTCATCAAGTTTTGCGGGTCTAAATTATTTTGGCGGGTTTTCGGAATATTTTGGTTGGTTTTGATTTGTTTTTATGAAGTTTTGGCAGGTTTTCGGAATGTTTTGGTTGGGTTTTACAATGTTTAGTATTCTCTTGTGTTGTTTTTCTTGTGTTGGCAGGTTTTGGAATGTTTGAATTCATTTTGGCGGGTTTTCGGAATATTTTGGCAGGTATTTGGCGTGTTTTGGCGGGTATTCGGAATGTTTTGATTAGTTTTGACGGGTTTTGGAATATTTTGGTGGTTTTTAGAACATTTTGATTAGTTTTGATTTGTTTTGATTCTGTATAGCCCAGTTTTTGGTGTGTTTGGATTAGCTTTGGTGGGCTTTCTCGTGTTTTGGCTGGTTTTTTCGAATGTTTTGATCACTTCTGTCTGGTTCTCTATTTTGGCGGGTTTGAAAATATTTTTGGATTAGTTTTGGCGGGTTTTAAAATATTTTGGCTCTTTGCTGCGCAGAGATGACGGTGGTGGTTGCGGTGCGCTCCGGGGCGCTCCTTCTGCGGAAAGACGCCTGGCAGCGGCACTTGGGACAGCTCCGCGTCTCCGTATTCTGCATTCCTTGCCTTCTGCATCTCAGCAAAATGCTTTGCCACTAGGTCTAGCAAGGAGAAACTGTGCCAGCTGAGTAGATGTAGCCCAGCCTGCCCTTTGAAGTTGACAAGTTCTTGGCATCTCAGAGCCTCAAGGGAAGAGCAAGGTTATTTATGGTAGGCGGGGGCAGAACTAGCAGCAAGCAGAGCACAGTTTTCCAAGAATACCTTCCATTGGAATGCTAATGGCAATTGAAGAGGCAGGCCAGTGGCAAGCCACTATCTTCTAGCAGTTTGAAAGGTGCAGACACAGTGCAGGTGTTGTGCGGCTTCCTTCTTGGCCTCCTAGAAGGTGCCGCGCTCTCCGTCTCTTGCTTGCCAATATGTTGCCGTGTTCCTCCTATTGTTTGGTTTGTGTTGATTTGGTTTTACGATGTTTTGGCGAGTTTTCGGAATGTTTTGGTGGTGTTTTAGAATGTTTTGTTTTCTCTTGTGTTGTTTTTATTGTGTTGGCAGATTTTGGAATGTTTGGATTCCTTTTGGCGGGTTTTCAAATATTTTGGCTGGTATTTGGTATGTTTTGGCTTGCTTTCATTTGTTTTGATTATGTTTTGGCAAGTTATTGAATGTTTTGATCACTTCTGACTGGTTTTCTAGTATTTTGGCAACTTTTCAGAATGTTTTGATCAGTTTTGGCAGGTTCTAAAATATTTTGTCGGATTTTTGGAATGTTTTGGTTGGTTTTGATTTGTTTTTATGATGTTTTGCCTAGTTTCTTGAATGTTTTGATCAGTTTTGACTGGTTTTCTAATGTTTTGGCATCTTTTCAGAATGTTTTCATCAAGTTTTGCGGGTCTAAATTATTTTGGCGGGTTTTCGGAATATTTTGGTTGGTTTTGATTTGTTTTTATGAAGTTTTGGCAGGTTTTCGGAATGTTTTGGTTGGGTTTTAGAATGTTTAGTATTCTCTTGTGTTGTTTTTCATGTGTTGGCAGGTTTTGGAATGTTTGAATTCATTTTGGCGGGTTTTCGGAATATTTTGGCAGGTATTTGGCGTGTTTTGGCGGGTATTCGGAATGTTTTGATTAGTTTTGACGGGTTTTGGAATATTTTGGTGGTTTTTAGAACATTTTGATTAGTTTTGATTTGTTTTGATTCTGTATAGCCCAGTTTTTGGTGTGTTTGGATTAGCTTTGGTGGGCTTTCTCGTGTTTTGGCTGGTTTTTTCGAATGTTTTGATCACTTCTGTCTGGTTCTCTATTTTGGCGGGTTTGAAAATATTTTTTGATTAGCTTTGGCGGGTTTTAAAATATTTTGGCTCTTTGCTGCGCAGAGATGACGGTGGTGGTTGCGGTGCGCTCCGGGGCGCTCCTTCTGCGGAAAGACGCCTGGCAGCGGCACTTGGGACAGCTCCGCGTCTGCGTATTCTGCATTTCTTGCCTTCTGCATCTCAGCAAAATGCTTTGCCACTAGGTCTAGCGAGGAGAAACTGTGCCAGCTGAGTAGATGTAGCCCGGCCCGCCCTTTGAAGTTGAGAAGTTCTTGGCATCTCAGAGCCTCAAGGGAAGAGCAAGGTTATTTATGGTAGGCGGGGGCAGAACTAGCAGCAAGCAGAGCAAAGTTTTCCAAGAATACCTTCCATTGGAATGCTAATGGCAATTGAAGAGGCAGGCCAGTGGCAAGCAGTTTGAAAGGTGCAGACACAGTGCAGGTGTTGTGCGGCTTCCTTCTTGGCCTCCTAGAAGGTGCCGCGCTCTCCGTCTCTTGCTTGCCAATATGTTGCCGTGTTCCTCCTATTGTTTGGTTTCTTTTGATTTGTTTTGACGATGTTTTGGCGGGTTTTCGGAATGTTTTGGTGGTGTTTTAGAATGTTTTGTTTTCTCTTGTGTTGTTTTTATTGTGTTGGCAGGTTTTGGAATGTTTGGATTCCTTTTGGTGTGTTTTCAAATATTTTGGCGGGTATTTGGAATGGTTTGGTTTGCTTTCATTTGTTTTGATTATGTTTTGGCAAGTTATTGATAGTTTTAATCACTTCTGACTGGTTTTCTAGTATTTTGGCATCTTTTCAGAATGTTTTGATCAGTTTTGGCAGGTTCTAAACTATTTTGTCGGGTTTCTGGAATGTTTTGGTTGGTTTTGATTTGTTTTTATGATGTTTTGGCTGGATTTTGGAATATTTTGGCGGGTTTTTGGAATGTTTTGGTTGGTTTTGATTTGTTTTTATGATGTTTTGCCAAGGTTTTGGAATGTTTTGATCAGTTCTGGCTGGTTTTCTAATGTTTTGGCATCTTTTCAGAATGTTTTGATCAGTTTTGGAGGTCTAAATTATTTTGGTTGGTTTTCGGAATATTTTGGTTGGTTTTGATTTGTTTTTATGAAGTTTTGGCGGGTTTTCGGAATGTTTTGGTTGGGTTTTAGAATGTTTAGTATTCTCTTGTGTGGTTTTTATTGTGTTGACAGGTTTTGGAATGTTTGGATTCCTTTTGGTGTGTTTTCAAATATTTTGGCGGGTATTTGGAATGGTTTGGTTTGCTTTCATTTGTTTTGATTATGTTTTGGCAAGTTATTTTAAAGTTTTGATCACTTCTGACTGGTTTTCTAGTATTTTGGCATCTTTTCGAAATGTTTTGATCAGTTTTGGCAGGTTCTAAACTATTTTGTCGGGTTTCTGGAATGTTTTGGTTGGTTTTGATTTGTTTTTATTATGTTTTGGCCGGATTTCAGAATATTTTGGCTGCGTTTTGGAATATTTTGGTTGGCTTTGATTTGTTTTTATGATGTTTTGCCAAGTGTCTTGAATGTTTTGATCAGTTCTGGCTGGTTTTCTAATATTCTGGCATCGTTTCAGAATTTTTTGGTCAGTTTTGGAGGTCTAAATTATTTTGGCGGGTTTTCGGAATATTTTGGTTGGTTTTGATTTTTTTTGTGATGTTTTGGCGGGTTTTTTGAATGTTTTGGTTGGGTTTTAGAATGTTTAGTATTCTCTTGTGTTGTTTTTCTTGTGTTGGCAGGTTTTGGAATGTTTGGATTCCTTTTGGCGGGTATTTGGAATGTTTTGGTGGGTATTTGGAATGTTTTGGTGGGTATTCGCAAGGTTTTGATTAGTTTTGACGGGTTTTGAATTATTTTGGCGGGTTTTCGGAACGTTTTGATTTGTTTTGATTTGTTTTGATTCTGTTTAGCCCAGTTTTTGGTGTGTTTGGATTAGCTTTGGTGGACTTTATCATGTTTTGGCAGGTTTATTCCAATGTTTTGATCACTTCTGTCTGGTTCTCTATTTTGGCGGGTTTGAAAATATTTTTGGATTAGTTTTGGCGGGTTTTAAAATATTTTGGCTCTTTGCTGCGTAGAGATGACGGTGCCAGTTGCAGTGCGCTCTTGGGCGCTCCTTCTGCGGAAAGACGCCTGGCAACGGCACTTGGGACAGCTCCGCGTCTGCGTATTCTGCATTTCTTGCCTTCTGCATCTCAGCAAAATGCTTTGCCACTAGGTCTAGCAAGGAGAAACTGTGCCAGCTGAGTAGATGTAGCCCGGCCCGCCCTTTGAAGTTGACAAGTTCTTGGCATCTCAGAGCCTCAAGGGAAGAGCAAGGTTATTTATGGTAGGCGGGGGCAGAACTAGCAGCAAGCAGAGCACAGTTGTCCAAGAATACCTTCCATTGGAATGCTAATGGCAATTGAAGAGGCAGGCCAGTGGCAAGCCACTAACTTCTAGCAGTTTGAAAGGTGCAGACACAGTGCAGGTGTTGTGCGGCTTCCTTCTTGGCCTCCTAGAAGGTGCCGCGCTCTCCGTCTCTTGCTTGCCAATATGTTGCCGTGTTCCTCCTATTGTTTGGTTTCTTTTGATTTGTTTTGACGATGTTTTGGCGGGTTTTCGGAATGTTTTGGTGGTGTTTTAGAATGTTTTGTTTTCTCTTGTGTTGATTTTATTGTGTTGGCAGGTTTTGGAATGTTTGGATTCCTTTTGGTGTGTTTTCAAATATTTTGGCGGGTATTTGGAATGGTTTGCTTTGCTTTCATTTGTTTTGATTATGTTTTGGCAAGTTATTGAATGTTTTGATCACTTCTGACTGGTTTTCTAGTATTTTGGCATCTTTTCAGAATGTTTTGATCAGTTTTGGCAGGTTCTAAACTATTTTGTCGGGTTTCTGGAATGTTTTGGTTGGTTTTGATTTGTTTTTATTATGTTTTGGCCGGATTTCAGAATATTTTGGCTGCGTTTTGGAATATTTTGGTTGGCTTTGATTTGTTTTTATGATGTTTTGCCAAGTTTCTTGAATGTTTTGATCAGTTTTGACTGGTTTTCTAATGTTTTGGCATCTTTTCAGAATGTTTTCATCAAGTTTTGCGGGTCTAAATTATTTTGGCGGGTTTTCGGAATATTTTGGTTGGTTTTGATTTGTTTTTATGAAGTTTTGGCAGGTTTTCGGAATGTTTTGGTTGGGTTTTACAATGTTTAGTATTCTCTTGTGTTGTTTTTCTTGTGTTGGCAGGTTTTGGAATGTTTGAATTCATTTTGGCGGGTTTTCGGAATATTTTGGCAGGTATTTGGCGTGTTTTGGCGGGTATTCGGAATGTTTTGATTAGTTTTGACGGGTTTTGGAATATTTTGGTGGTTTTTAGAACATTTTGATTAGTTTTGATTTGTTTTGATTCTGTATAGCCCAGTTTTTGGTGTGTTTGGATTAGCTTTAGTGGGCTTTCTCGTGTTTTGGCTGGTTTTTTCGAATGTTTTGATCACTTCTGTCTGGTTCTCTATTTTGGCGGGTTTGAAAATATTTTTGGATTAGTTTTGGCGGGTTTTAAAATATTTTGGCTCTTTGCTGCGCAGAGATGATGGTGGTGGTTGCGGTGCGCTCCGGGGCGCTCCTTCTGCGGAAAGACGCCTGGCAGCGGCACTTGGGACAGCTCCGCGTCTCCGTATTCTGCATTCCTTGCCTTCTGCATCTCAGCAAAATGCTTTGCCACTAGGTCTAGCAAGGAGAAACTGTGCCAGCTGAGTAGATGTAGCCCAGCCTGCCCTTTGAAGTTGACAAGTTCTTGGCATCTCAGAGCCTCAAGGGAAGAGCAAGGTTATTTATGGTAGGCGGGGGCAGAACTAGCAGCAAGCAGAGCACAGTTTTCCAAGAATACCTTCCATTGGAATGCTAATGGCAATTGAAGAGGCAGGCCAGTGGCAAGCCACTATCTTCTAGCAGTTTGAAAGTTGCAGACACAGTGCAGGTGTTGTGCGGCTTCCTTCTTGGCCTCCTAGAAGGTGCCGCGCTCTCCGTCTCTTGCTTGCCAATATGTTGCCGTGTTCCTCCTATTGTTTGGTTTGTGTTGATTTGGTTTTACGATGTTTTGGCGAGTTTTCGGAATGTTTTGGTGGTGTTTTAGAATGTTTTGTTTTCTCTTGTGTTGTTTTTATTGTGTTGGCAGATTTTGGAATGTTTGGATTCCTTTTGGCGGGTTTTCAAATATTTTGGCTGGTATTTGGTATGTTTTGGCTTGCTTTCATTTGTTTTGATTATGTTTTGGCAAGTTATTGAATGTTTTGATCACTTCTGACTGGTTTTCTAGTATTTTGGCAACTTTTCAGAATGTTTTGATCAGTTTTGGCAGGTTCTAAAATATTTTGTCGGATTTTTGGAATGTTTTGGTTGGTTTTGATTTGTTTTTATGATGTTTTGCCTAGTTTCTTGAATGTTTTGATCAGTTTTGACTGGTTTTCTAATGTTTTGGCATCTTTTCAGAATGTTTTCATCAAGTTTTGCGGGTCTAAATTATTTTGGCGGGTTTTCGGAATATTTTGGTTGGTTTTGATTTGTTTTTATGAAGTTTTGGCAGGTTTTCGGAATGTTTTGGTTGGGTTTTAGAATGTTTAGTATTCTCTTGTGTTGTTTTTCATGTGTTGGCAGGTTTTGGAATGTTTGAATTCATTTTGGCGGGTTTTCGGAATATTTTGGCAGGTATTTGGCGTGTTTTGGCGGGTATTCGGAATGTTTTGATTAGTTTTGACGGGTTTTGGAATATTTTGGTGGTTTTTAGAACATTTTGATTAGTTTTGATTTGTTTTGATTCTGTATAGCCCAGTTTTTGGTGTGTTTGGATTAGCTTTGGTGGGCTTTCTCGTGTTTTGGCTGGTTTTTTCGAATGTTTTGATCACTTCTGTCTGGTTCTCTATTTTGGCGGGTTTGAAAATATTTTTTGATTAGCTTTGGCGGGTTTGAAAATATTTTGGCTCTTTGCTGCGCAGAGATGACGGTGGTGGTTGCGGTGCGCTCCGGGGCGCTCCTTCTGCGGAAAGACGCCTGGCAGCGGCACTTGGGACAGCTCCGCGTCTGCGTATTCTGCATTTCTTGCCTTCTGCATCTCAGCAAAATGCTTTGCCACTAGGTCTAGCGAGGAGAAACTGTGCCAGCTGAGTAGATGTAGCCCGGCCCGCCCTTTGAAGTTGAGAAGTTCTTGGCATCTCAGAGCCTCAAGGGAAGAGCAAGGTTATTTATGGTAGGCGGGGGCAGAACTAGCAGCAAGCAGAGCAAAGTTTTCCAAGAATACCTTCCATTGGAATGCTAATGGCAATTGAAGAGGCAGGCCAGTGGCAAGCAGTTTGAAAGGTGCAGACACAGTGCAGGTGTTGTGCGGCTTCCTTCTTGGCCTCCTAGAAGGTGCCGCGCTCTCCGTCTCTTGCTTGCCAATATGTTGCCGTGTTCCTCCTATTGTTTGGTTTCTTTTGATTTGTTTTGACGATGTTTTGGCGGGTTTTCGGAATGTTTTGGTGGTGTTTTAGAATGTTTTGTTTTCTCTTGTGTTGTTTTTATTGTGTTGGCAGGTTTTGGAATGTTTGGATTCCTTTTGGTGTGTTTTCAAATATTTTGGCGGGTATTTGGAATGGTTTGGTTTGCTTTCATTTGTTTTGATTATGTTTTGGCAAGTTATTGATAGTTTTAATCACTTCTGACTGGTTTTCTAGTATTTTGGCATCTTTTCAGAATGTTTTGATCAGTTTTGGCAGGTTCTAAACTATTTTGTCGGGTTTCTGGAATGTTTTGGTTGGTTTTGATTTGTTTTTATTATGTTTTGGCCGGATTTCAGAATATTTTGGCTGCGTTTTGGAATATTTTGGTTGGCTTTGATTTGTTTTTATGATGTTTTGCCAAGTGTCTTGAATGTTTTGATCAGTTCTGGCTGGTTTTCTAATATTCTGGCATCGTTTCAGAATTTTTTGGTCAGTTTTGGAGGTCTAAATTATTTTGGCGGGTTTTCGGAATATTTTGGTTGGTTTTGATTTGTTTTTATGAAGTTTTGGCGGGTTTTCGGAATGTTTTGGTTGGGTTTTAGAATGTTTAGTATTCTCTTGTGTGGTTTTTATTGTGTTGACAGGTTTTGGAATGTTTGGATTCCTTTTGGTGTGTTTTCAAATATTTTGGCGGGTATTTGGAATGTTTTGGTTTGCTTTCATTTGTTTTGATTATGTTTTGGCAAGTTATTTTAAAGTTTTGATCACTTCTGACTGGTTTTCTAGTATTTTGGCATCTTTTCAGAATGTTTTGATCAGTTTTGGCAGGTTCTAAACTATTTTGTCGGGTTTCTGGAATGTTTTGGTTGGTTTTGATTTGTTTTTATGATGTTTTGGCTGGATTTTGGAATATTTTGTCGGGTTTTTGGAATGTTTTGGTTGGTTTTGATTTGTTTTTATGATGTTTTGCCTAGTTTCTTGAATGTTTTGATCAGTTTTGTCTGGTTTTCTAATGTTTTGGCATCTTTTCAGAATGTTTTCATCAAGTTTTGCGGGTCTAAATTATTTTGGCGGGTTTTCGGAATATTTTGGTTGGTTTTGATTTGTTTTTATGAAGTTTTGGCAGGTTTTCGGAATGTTTTGGTTGGGTTTTAGAATGTTTAGTATTCTCTTGTGTTGTTTTTCATGTGTTGGCAGGTTTTGGAATGTTTGAATTCATTTTGGCGGGTTTTCGGAATATTTTGGCAGGTATTTGGCGTGTTTTGGCGGGTATTCGGAATGTTTTGATTAGTTTTGACGGGTTTTGGAATATTTTGGTGGTTTTTAGAACATTTTGATTAGTTTTGATTTGTTTTGATTCTGTATAGCCCAGTTTTTGGTGTGTTTGGATTAGCTTTGGTGGGCTTTCTCGTGTTTTGGCTGGTTTTTTCAAATGTTTTGATCACTTCTGTCTGGTTCTCTATTTTGGCGGGTTTGAAAATATTTTTTGATTAGCTTTGGCGGGTTTTAAAATATTTTGGCTCTTTGCTGCGCAGAGATGACGGTGGTGGTTGCGGTGCGCTCCGGGGCGCTCCTTCTGCGGAAAGACGCCTGGCAGCGGCACTTGGGACAGCTCCGCGTCTGCGTATTCTGCATTTCTTGCCTTCTGCATCTCAGCAAAATGCTTTGCCACTAGGTCTAGCGAGGAGAAACTGTGACAGCTGAGTAGATGTAGCCCGGCCCGCCCTTTGAAGTTGACAAGTTCTTGGCATCTCAGAGCCTCAAGGGAAGAGCAAGGTTATTTATGGTAGGCGGGGGCAGAACTAGCAGCAAGCAGAGCACAGTTGTCCAAGAATACCTTCCATTGGAATGCTAATGGCAATTGAAGAGGCAGGCCAGTGGCAAGCCACTAACTTCTAGCAGTTTGAAAGGTGCAGACACAGTGCAGGTGTTGTGCGGCTTCCTTCTTGGCCTCCTAGAAGGTGCCGCGCTCTCCGTCTCTTGCTTGCCAATATGTTGCCGTGTTCCTCCTATTGTTTGGTTTCTTTTGATTTGTTTTGACGATGTTTTGGCGGGTTTTCGGAATGTTTTGGTGGTGTTTTAGAATGTTTTGTTTTCTCTTGTGTTGATTTTATTGTGTTGGCAGGTTTTGGAATGTTTGGATTCCTTTTGGTGTGTTTTCAAATATTTTGGCGGGTATTTGGAATGGTTTGCTTTGCTTTCATTTGTTTTGATTATGTTTTGGCAAGTTATTGAATGTTTTGATCACTTCTGACTGGTTTTCTAGTATTTTGGCATCTTTTCAGAATGTTTTGATCAGTTTTGGCAGGTTCTAAACTATTTTGTCGGGTTTCTGGAATGTTTTGGTTGGTTTTGATTTGTTTTTATTATGTTTTGGCCGGATTTCAGAATATTTTGGCTGCGTTTTGGAATATTTTGGTTGGCTTTGATTTGTTTTTATGATGTTTTGCCAAGTTGCTTGAATGTTTTGATCAGTTTTGACTGGTTTTCTAATGTTTTGGCATCTTTTCAGAATGTTTTCATCAAGTTTTGCGGGTCTAAATTATTTTGGCGGGTTTTCGGAATATTTTGGTTGGTTTTGATTTGTTTTTATGAAGTTTTGGCAGGTTTTCGGAATGTTTTGGTTGGGTTTTACAATGTTTAGTATTCTCTTGTGTTGTTTTTCTTGTGTTGGCAGGTTTTGGAATGTTTGAATTCATTTTGGCGGGTTTTCGGAATATTTTGGCAGGTATTTGGCGTGTTTTGGCGGGTATTCGGAATGTTTTGATTAGTTTTGACGGGTTTTGGAATATTTTGGTGGTTTTTAGAACATTTTGATTAGTTTTGATTTGTTTTGATTCTGTATAGCCCAGTTTTTGGTGTGTTTGGATTAGCTTTGGTGGGCTTTCTCGTGTTTTGGCTGGTTTTTTCGAATGTTTTGATCACTTCTGTCTGGTTCTCTATTTTGGCGGGTTTGAAAATATTTTTGGATTAGTTTTGGCGGGTTTTAAAATATTTTGGCTCTTTGCTGCGCAGAGATGACGGTGGTGGTTGCGGTGCGCTCCGGGGCGCTCCTTCTGCGGAAAGACGCCTGGCAGCGGCACTTGGGACAGCTCCGCGTCTCCGTATTCTGCATTCCTTGCCTTCTGCATCTCAGCAAAATGCTTTGCCACTAGGTCTAGCAAGGAGAAACTGTGCCAGCTGAGTAGATGTAGCCCAGCCTGCCCTTTGAAGTTGACAAGTTCTTGGCATCTCAGAGCCTCAAGGGAAGAGCAAGGTTATTTATGGTAGGCGGGGGCAGAACTAGCAGCAAGCAGAGCACAGTTTTCCAAGAATACCTTCCATTGGAATGCTAATGGCAATTGAAGAGGCAGGCCAGTGGCAAGCCACTATCTTCTAGCAGTTTGAAAGGTGCAGACACAGTGCAGGTGTTGTGCGGCTTCCTTCTTGGCCTCCTAGAAGGTGCCGCGCTCTCCGTCTCTTGCTTGCCAATATGTTGCCGTGTTCCTCCTATTGTTTGGTTTGTGTTGATTTGGTTTTACGATGTTTTGGCGAGTTTTCGGAATGTTTTGGTGGTGTTTTAGAATGTTTTGTTTTCTCTTGTGTTGTTTTTATTGTGTTGGCAGATTTTGGAATGTTTGGATTCCTTTTGGCGGGTTTTCAAATATTTTGGCTGGTATTTGGTATGTTTTGGCTTGCTTTCATTTGTTTTGATTATGTTTTGGCAAGTTATTGAATGTTTTGATCACTTCTGACTGGTTTTCTAGTATTTTGGCAACTTTTCAGAATGTTTTGATCAGTTTTGGCAGGTTCTAAAATATTTTGTCGGATTTTTGGAATGTTTTGGTTGGTTTTGATTTGTTTTTATGATGTTTTGCCTAGTTTCTTGAATGTTTTGATCAGTTTTGACTGGTTTTCTAATGTTTTGGCATCTTTTCAGAATGTTTTCATCAAGTTTTGCGGGTCTAAATTATTTTGGCGGGTTTTCGGAATATTTTGGTTGGTTTTGATTTGTTTTTATGAAGTTTTGGCAGGTTTTCGGAATGTTTTGGTTGGGTTTTAGAATGTTTAGTATTCTCTTGTGTTGTTTTTCATGTGTTGGCAGGTTTTGGAATGTTTGAATTCATTTTGGCGGGTTTTCGGAATATTTTGGCAGGTATTTGGCGTGTTTTGGCGGGTATTCGGAATGTTTTGATTAGTTTTGACGGGTTTTGGAATATTTTGGTGGTTTTTAGAACATTTTGATTAGTTTTGATTTGTTTTGATTCTGTATAGCCCAGTTTTTGGTGTGTTTGGATTAGCTTTGGTGGGCTTTCTCGTGTTTTGGCTGGTTTTTTCGAATGTTTTGATCACTTCTGTCTGGTTCTCTATTTTGGCGGGTTTGAAAATATTTTTTGATTAGCTTTGGCGGGTTTGAAAATATTTTGGCTCTTTGCTGCGCAGAGATGACGGTGGTGGTTGCGGTGCGCTCCGGGGCGCTCCTTCTGCGGAAAGACGCCTGGCAGCGGCACTTGGGACAGCTCCGCGTCTGCGTATTCTGCATTTCTTGCCTTCTGCATCTCAGCAAAATGCTTTGCCACTAGGTCTAGCGAGGAGAAACTGTGCCAGCTGAGTAGATGTAGCCCGGCCCGCCCTTTGAAGTTGAGAAGTTCTTGGCATCTCAGAGCCTCAAGGGAAGAGCAAGGTTATTTATGGTAGGCGGGGGCAGAACTAGCAGCAAGCAGAGCAAAGTTTTCCAAGAATACCTTCCATTGGAATGCTAATGGCAATTGAAGAGGCAGGCCAGTGGCAAGCAGTTTGAAAGGTGCAGACACAGTGCAGGTGTTGTGCGGCTTCCTTCTTGGCCTCCTAGAAGGTGCCGCGCTCTCCGTCTCTTGCTTGCCAATATGTTGCCGTGTTCCTCCTATTGTTTGGTTTCTTTTGATTTGTTTTGACGATGTTTTGGCGGGTTTTCGGAATGTTTTGGTGGTGTTTTAGAATGTTTTGTTTTCTCTTGTGTTGTTTTTATTGTGTTGGCAGGTTTTGGAATGTTTGGATTCCTTTTGGTGTGTTTTCAAATATTTTGGCGGGTATTTGGAATGGTTTGGTTTGCTTTCATTTGTTTTGATTATGTTTTGGCAAGTTATTGATAGTTTTAATCACTTCTGACTGGTTTTCTAGTATTTTGGCATCTTTTCAGAATGTTTTGATCAGTTTTGGCAGGTTCTAAACTATTTTGTCGGGTTTCTGGAATGTTTTGGTTGGTTTTGATTTGTTTTTATGATGTTTTGGCTGGATTTTGGAATATTTTGGCGGGTTTTTGGAATGTTTTGGTTGGTTTTGATTTGTTTTTATGATGTTTTGCCAAGGTTTTGGAATGTTTTGATCAGTTCTGGCTGGTTTTCTAATGTTTTGGCATCTTTTCAGAATGTTTTGATCAGTTTTGGAGGTCTAAATTATTTTGGTTGGTTTTCGGAATATTTTGGTTGGTTTTGATTTGTTTTTATGAAGTTTTGGCGGGTTTTCGGAATGTTTTGGTTGGGTTTTAGAATGTTTAGTATTCTCTTGTGTGGTTTTTATTGTGTTGACAGGTTTTGGAATGTTTGGATTCCTTTTGGTGTGTTTTCAAATATTTTGGCGGGTATTTGGAATGGTTTGGTTTGCTTTCATTTGTTTTGATTATGTTTTGGCAAGTTATTTTAAAGTTTTGATCACTTCTGACTGGTTTTCTAGTATTTTGGCATCTTTTCGAAATGTTTTGATCAGTTTTGGCAGGTTCTAAACTATTTTGTCGGGTTTCTGGAATGTTTTGGTTGGTTTTGATTTGTTTTTATTATGTTTTGGCCGGATTTCAGAATATTTTGGCTGCGTTTTGGAATATTTTGGTTGGCTTTGATTTGTTTTTATGATGTTTTGCCAAGTGTCTTGAATGTTTTGATCAGTTCTGGCTGGTTTTCTAATATTCTGGCATCGTTTCAGAATTTTTTGGTCAGTTTTGGAGGTCTAAATTATTTTGGCGGGTTTTCGGAATATTTTGGTTGGTTTTGATTTTTTTTGTGATGTTTTGGCGGGTTTTTTGAATGTTTTGGTTGGGTTTTAGAATGTTTAGTATTCTCTTGTGTTGTTTTTCTTGTGTTGGCAGGTTTTGGAATGTTTGGATTCCTTTTGGCGGGTATTTGGAATGTTTTGGTGGGTATTTGGAATGTTTTGGTGGGTATTCGCAAGGTTTTGATTAGTTTTGACGGGTTTTGAATTATTTTGGCGGGTTTTCGGAACGTTTTGATTTGTTTTGATTTGTTTTGATTCTGTTTAGCCCAGTTTTTGGTGTGTTTGGATTAGCTTTGGTGGACTTTATCATGTTTTGGCAGGTTTATTCCAATGTTTTGATCACTTCTGTCTGGTTCTCTATTTTGGCGGGTTTGAAAATATTTTTGGATTAGTTTTGGCGGGTTTTAAAATATTTTGGCTCTTTGCTGCGTAGAGATGACGGTGCCAGTTGCAGTGCGCTCTTGGGCGCTCCTTCTGCGGAAAGACGCCTGGCAACGGCACTTGGGACAGCTCCGCGTCTGCGTATTCTGCATTTCTTGCCTTCTGCATCTCAGCAAAATGCTTTGCCACTAGGTCTAGCAAGGAGAAACTGTGCCAGCTGAGTAGATGTAGCCCGGCCCGCCCTTTGAAGTTGACAAGTTCTTGGCATCTCAGAGCCTCAAGGGAAGAGCAAGGTTATTTATGGTAGGCGGGGGCAGAACTAGCAGCAAGCAGAGCAAAGTTTTCCAAGAATACCTTCCATTGGAATGCTAATGGCAATTGAAGAGGCAGGCCAGTGGCAAGCAGTTTGAAAGGTGCAGACACAGTGCAGGTGTTGTGCGGCTTCCTTCTTGGCCTCCTAGAAGGTGCCGCGCTCTCCGTCTCTTGCTTGCCAATATGTTGCCGTGTTCCTCCTATTGTTTGGTTTCTTTTGATTTGTTTTGACGATGTTTTGGCGGGTTTTCGGAATGTTTTGGTGGTGTTTTAGAATGTTTTGTTTTCTCTTGTGTTGTTTTTATTGTGTTGGCAGGTTTTGGAATGTTTGGATTCCTTTTGGTGTGTTTTCAAATATTTTGGCGGGTATTTGGAATGGTTTGGTTTGCTTTCATTTGTTTTGATTATGTTTTGGCAAGTTATTGATAGTTTTAATCACTTCTGACTGGTTTTCTAGTATTTTGGCATCTTTTCAGAATGTTTTGATCAGTTTTGGCAGGTTCTAAACTATTTTGTCGGGTTTCTGGAATGTTTTGGTTGGTTTTGATTTGTTTTTATGATGTTTTGGCTGGATTTTGGAATATTTTGGCGGGTTTTTGGAATGTTTTGGTTGGTTTTGATTTGTTTTTATGATGTTTTGCCAAGGTTTTGGAATGTTTTGATCAGTTCTGGCTGGTTTTCTAATGTTTTGGCATCTTTTCAGAATGTTTTGATCAGTTTTGGAGGTCTAAATTATTTTGGTTGGTTTTCGGAATATTTTGGTTGGTTTTGATTTGTTTTTATGAAGTTTTGGCGGGTTTTCGGAATGTTTTGGTTGGGTTTTAGAATGTTTAGTATTCTCTTGTGTGGTTTTTATTGTGTTGACAGGTTTTGGAATGTTTGGATTCCTTTTGGTGTGTTTTCAAATATTTTGGCGGGTATTTGGAATGGTTTGGTTTGCTTTCATTTGTTTTGATTATGTTTTGGCAAGTTATTTTAAAGTTTTGATCACTTCTGACTGGTTTTCTAGTATTTTGGCATCTTTTCGAAATGTTTTGATCAGTTTTGGCAGGTTCTAAACTATTTTGTCGGGTTTCTGGAATGTTTTGGTTGGTTTTGATTTGTTTTTATTATGTTTTGGCCGGATTTCAGAATATTTTGGCTGCGTTTTGGAATATTTTGGTTGGCTTTGATTTGTTTTTATGATGTTTTGCCAAGTGTCTTGAATGTTTTGATCAGTTCTGGCTGGTTTTCTAATATTCTGGCATCGTTTCAGAATTTTTTGGTCAGTTTTGGAGGTCTAAATTATTTTGGCGGGTTTTCGGAATATTTTGGTTGGTTTTGATTTTTTTTGTGATGTTTTGGCGGGTTTTTTGAATGTTTTGGTTGGGTTTTAGAATGTTTAGTATTCTCTTGTGTTGTTTTTCTTGTGTTGGCAGGTTTTGGAATGTTTGGATTCCTTTTGGCGGGTATTTGGAATGTTTTGGTGGGTATTTGGAATGTTTTGGTGGGTATTCGCAAGGTTTTGATTAGTTTTGACGGGTTTTGAATTATTTTGGCGGGTTTTCGGAACGTTTTGATTTGTTTTGATTTGTTTTGATTCTGTTTAGCCCAGTTTTTGGTGTGTTTGGATTAGCTTTGGTGGACTTTATCATGTTTTGGCAGGTTTATTCCAATGTTTTGATCACTTCTGTCTGGTTCTCTATTTTGGCGGGTTTGAAAATATTTTTGGATTAGTTTTGGCGGGTTTTAAAATATTTTGGCTCTTTGCTGCGTAGAGATGACGGTGCCAGTTGCAGTGCGCTCTTGGGCGCTCCTTCTGCGGAAAGACGCCTGGCAACGGCACTTGGGACAGCTCCGCGTCTGCGTATTCTGCATTTCTTGCCTTCTGCATCTCAGCAAAATGCTTTGCCACTAGGTCTAGCAAGGAGAAACTGTGCCAGCTGAGTAGATGTAGCCCGGCCCGCCCTTTGAAGTTGACAAGTTCTTGGCATCTCAGAGCCTCAAGGGAAGAGCAAGGTTATTTATGGTAGGCGGGGGCAGAACTAGCAGCAAGCAGAGCACAGTTGTCCAAGAATACCTTCCATTGGAATGCTAATGGCAATTGAAGAGGCAGGCCAGTGGCAAGCCACTAACTTCTAGCAGTTTGAAAGGTGCAGACACAGTGCAGGTGTTGTGCGGCTTCCTTCTTGGCCTCCTAGAAGGTGCCGCGCTCTCCGTCTCTTGCTTGCCAATATGTTGCCGTGTTCCTCCTATTGTTTGGTTTCTTTTGATTTGTTTTGACGATGTTTTGGCGGGTTTTCGGAATGTTTTGGTGGTGTTTTAGAATGTTTTGTTTTCTCTTGTGTTGATTTTATTGTGTTGGCAGGTTTTGGAATGTTTGGATTCCTTTTGGTGTGTTTTCAAATATTTTGGCGGGTATTTGGAATGGTTTGCTTTGCTTTCATTTGTTTTGATTATGTTTTGGCAAGTTATTGAATGTTTTGATCACTTCTGACTGGTTTTCTAGTATTTTGGCATCTTTTCAGAATGTTTTGATCAGTTTTGGCAGGTTCTAAACTATTTTGTCGGGTTTCTGGAATGTTTTGGTTGGTTTTGATTTGTTTTTATTATGTTTTGGCCGGATTTCAGAATATTTTGGCTGCGTTTTGGAATATTTTGGTTGGCTTTGATTTGTTTTTATGATGTTTTGCCAAGTTTCTTGAATGTTTTGATCAGTTTTGACTGGTTTTCTAATGTTTTGGCATCTTTTCAGAATGTTTTCATCAAGTTTTGCGGGTCTAAATTATTTTGGCGGGTTTTCGGAATATTTTGGTTGGTTTTGATTTGTTTTTATGAAGTTTTGGCAGGTTTTCGGAATGTTTTGGTTGGGTTTTACAATGTTTAGTATTCTCTTGTGTTGTTTTTCTTGTGTTGGCAGGTTTTGGAATGTTTGAATTCATTTTGGCGGGTTTTCGGAATATTTTGGCAGGTATTTGGCGTGTTTTGGCGGGTATTCGGAATGTTTTGATTAGTTTTGACGGGTTTTGGAATATTTTGGTGGTTTTTAGAACATTTTGATTAGTTTTGATTTGTTTTGATTCTGTATAGCCCAGTTTTTGGTGTGTTTGGATTAGCTTTAGTGGGCTTTCTCGTGTTTTGGCTGGTTTTTTCGAATGTTTTGATCACTTCTGTCTGGTTCTCTATTTTGGCGGGTTTGAAAATATTTTTGGATTAGTTTTGGCGGGTTTTAAAATATTTTGGCTCTTTGCTGCGCAGAGATGATGGTGGTGGTTGCGGTGCGCTCCGGGGCGCTCCTTCTGCGGAAAGACGCCTGGCAGCGGCACTTGGGACAGCTCCGCGTCTCCGTATTCTGCATTCCTTGCCTTCTGCATCTCAGCAAAATGCTTTGCCACTAGGTCTAGCAAGGAGAAACTGTGCCAGCTGAGTAGATGTAGCCCAGCCTGCCCTTTGAAGTTGACAAGTTCTTGGCATCTCAGAGCCTCAAGGGAAGAGCAAGGTTATTTATGGTAGGCGGGGGCAGAACTAGCAGCAAGCAGAGCACAGTTTTCCAAGAATACCTTCCATTGGAATGCTAATGGCAATTGAAGAGGCAGGCCAGTGGCAAGCCACTATCTTCTAGCAGTTTGAAAGTTGCAGACACAGTGCAGGTGTTGTGCGGCTTCCTTCTTGGCCTCCTAGAAGGTGCCGCGCTCTCCGTCTCTTGCTTGCCAATATGTTGCCGTGTTCCTCCTATTGTTTGGTTTGTGTTGATTTGGTTTTACGATGTTTTGGCGAGTTTTCGGAATGTTTTGGTGGTGTTTTAGAATGTTTTGTTTTCTCTTGTGTTGTTTTTATTGTGTTGGCAGATTTTGGAATGTTTGGATTCCTTTTGGCGGGTTTTCAAATATTTTGGCTGGTATTTGGTATGTTTTGGCTTGCTTTCATTTGTTTTGATTATGTTTTGGCAAGTTATTGAATGTTTTGATCACTTCTGACTGGTTTTCTAGTATTTTGGCAACTTTTCAGAATGTTTTGATCAGTTTTGGCAGGTTCTAAAATATTTTGTCGGATTTTTGGAATGTTTTGGTTGGTTTTGATTTGTTTTTATGATGTTTTGCCTAGTTTCTTGAATGTTTTGATCAGTTTTGACTGGTTTTCTAATGTTTTGGCATCTTTTCAGAATGTTTTCATCAAGTTTTGCGGGTCTAAATTATTTTGGCGGGTTTTCGGAATATTTTGGTTGGTTTTGATTTGTTTTTATGAAGTTTTGGCAGGTTTTCGGAATGTTTTGGTTGGGTTTTAGAATGTTTAGTATTCTCTTGTGTTGTTTTTCATGTGTTGGCAGGTTTTGGAATGTTTGAATTCATTTTGGCGGGTTTTCGGAATATTTTGGCAGGTATTTGGCGTGTTTTGGCGGGTATTCGGAATGTTTTGATTAGTTTTGACGGGTTTTGGAATATTTTGGTGGTTTTTAGAACATTTTGATTAGTTTTGATTTGTTTTGATTCTGTATAGCCCAGTTTTTGGTGTGTTTGGATTAGCTTTGGTGGGCTTTCTCGTGTTTTGGCTGGTTTTTTCGAATGTTTTGATCACTTCTGTCTGGTTCTCTATTTTGGCGGGTTTGAAAATATTTTTTGATTAGCTTTGGCGGGTTTGAAAATATTTTGGCTCTTTGCTGCGCAGAGATGACGGTGGTGGTTGCGGTGCGCTCCGGGGCGCTCCTTCTGCGGAAAGACGCCTGGCAGCGGCACTTGGGACAGCTCCGCGTCTGCGTATTCTGCATTTCTTGCCTTCTGCATCTCAGCAAAATGCTTTGCCACTAGGTCTAGCGAGGAGAAACTGTGCCAGCTGAGTAGATGTAGCCCGGCCCGCCCTTTGAAGTTGAGAAGTTCTTGGCATCTCAGAGCCTCAAGGGAAGAGCAAGGTTATTTATGGTAGGCGGGGGCAGAACTAGCAGCAAGCAGAGCAAAGTTTTCCAAGAATACCTTCCATTGGAATGCTAATGGCAATTGAAGAGGCAGGCCAGTGGCAAGCAGTTTGAAAGGTGCAGACACAGTGCAGGTGTTGTGCGGCTTCCTTCTTGGCCTCCTAGAAGGTGCCGCGCTCTCCGTCTCTTGCTTGCCAATATGTTGCCGTGTTCCTCCTATTGTTTGGTTTCTTTTGATTTGTTTTGACGATGTTTTGGCGGGTTTTCGGAATGTTTTGGTGGTGTTTTAGAATGTTTTGTTTTCTCTTGTGTTGTTTTTATTGTGTTGGCAGGTTTTGGAATGTTTGGATTCCTTTTGGTGTGTTTTCAAATATTTTGGCGGGTATTTGGAATGGTTTGGTTTGCTTTCATTTGTTTTGATTATGTTTTGGCAAGTTATTGATAGTTTTAATCACTTCTGACTGGTTTTCTAGTATTTTGGCATCTTTTCAGAATGTTTTGATCAGTTTTGGCAGGTTCTAAACTATTTTGTCGGGTTTCTGGAATGTTTTGGTTGGTTTTGATTTGTTTTTATGATGTTTTGGCTGGATTTTGGAATATTTTGGCGGGTTTTTGGAATGTTTTGGTTGGTTTTGATTTGTTTTTATGATGTTTTGCCAAGGTTTTGGAATGTTTTGATCAGTTCTGGCTGGTTTTCTAATGTTTTGGCATCTTTTCAGAATGTTTTGATCAGTTTTGGAGGTCTAAATTATTTTGGTTGGTTTTCGGAATATTTTGGTTGGTTTTGATTTGTTTTTATGAAGTTTTGGCGGGTTTTCGGAATGTTTTGGTTGGGTTTTAGAATGTTTAGTATTCTCTTGTGTGGTTTTTATTGTGTTGACAGGTTTTGGAATGTTTGGATTCCTTTTGGTGTGTTTTCAAATATTTTGGCGGGTATTTGGAATGGTTTGGTTTGCTTTCATTTGTTTTGATTATGTTTTGGCAAGTTATTTTAAAGTTTTGATCACTTCTGACTGGTTTTCTAGTATTTTGGCATCTTTTCGAAATGTTTTGATCAGTTTTGGCAGGTTCTAAACTATTTTGTCGGGTTTCTGGAATGTTTTGGTTGGTTTTGATTTGTTTTTATTATGTTTTGGCCGGATTTCAGAATATTTTGGCTGCGTTTTGGAATATTTTGGTTGGCTTTGATTTGTTTTTATGATGTTTTGCCAAGTGTCTTGAATGTTTTGATCAGTTCTGGCTGGTTTTCTAATATTCTGGCATCGTTTCAGAATTTTTTGGTCAGTTTTGGAGGTCTAAATTATTTTGGCGGGTTTTCGGAATATTTTGGTTGGTTTTGATTTTTTTTGTGATGTTTTGGCGGGTTTTTTGAATGTTTTGGTTGGGTTTTAGAATGTTTAGTATTCTCTTGTGTTGTTTTTCTTGTGTTGGCAGGTTTTGGAATGTTTGGATTCCTTTTGGCGGGTATTTGGAATGTTTTGGTGGGTATTTGGAATGTTTTGGTGGGTATTCGCAAGGTTTTGATTAGTTTTGACGGGTTTTGAATTATTTTGGCGGGTTTTCGGAACGTTTTGATTTGTTTTGATTTGTTTTGATTCTGTTTAGCCCAGTTTTTGTTGTGTTTGGATTAGCTTTGGTGGACTTTATCATGTTTTGGCAGGTTTATTCCAATGTTTTGATCACTTCTGTCTGGTTCTCTATTTTGGCGGGTTTGAAAATATTTTTGGATTAGTTTTGGCGGGTTTTAAAATATTTTGGCTCTTTGCTGCGTAGAGATGACGGTGCCAGTTGCAGTGCGCTCTTGGGCGCTCCTTCTGCGGAAAGACGCCTGGCAACGGCACTTGGGACAGCTCCGCGTCTCCGTATTCTGCATTTCTTGCCTTCTGCATCTCAGCAAAATGCTTTGCCACTAGGTCTAGCAAGGAGAAACTGTGCCAGCTGAGTAGATGTAGCCCGGCCCGCCCTTTGAAGTTGACAAGTTCTTGGCATCTCAGAGCCTCAAGGGAAGAGCAAGGTTATTTATGGTAGGCGGGGGCAGAACTAGCAGCAAGCAGAGCACAGTTGTCCAAGAATACCTTCCATTGGAATGCTAATGGCAATTGAAGAGGCAGGCCAGTGGCAAGCCACTAACTTCTAGCAGTTTGAAAGGTGCAGACACAGTGCAGGTGTTGTGCGGCTTCCTTCTTGGCCTCCTAGAAGGTGCCGCGCTCTCCGTCTCTTGCTTGCCAATATGTTGCCGTGTTCCTCCTATTGTTTGGTTTCTTTTGATTTGTTTTGACGATGTTTTGGCGGGTTTTTGGAATGTTTTGGTGGTGTTTTAGAATGTTTTGTTTTCTCTTGTGTTGTTTTTATTGTGTTGGCAGGTTTTGGAATGTTTGGATTCCTTTTGGTGTGTTTTCAAATATTTTGGCGGGTATTTGGAATGGTTTGCTTTGCTTTCATTTGTTTTGATTATGTTTTGGCAAGTTATTGAACGTTTTGATCACTTCTGACTGGTTTTCTAGTATTTTGGCATCTTTTCAGAATGTTTTGATCAGTTTTGGCAGGTTCTAAACTATTTTGTCGGGTTTCTGGAATGTTTTGGTTGGTTTTGATTTGTTTTTATTATGTTTTGGCCGGATTTCAGAATATTTTGGCTGCGTTTTGGAAAATTTTGGTTGGTTTTGATTTGTTTTTATGATGTTTTGCCAAGTTTCTTGAATGTTTTGATCAGTTTTGACTGGTTTTCTAATGTTTTGGCATCTTTTCAGAATGTTTTCATCAAGTTTTGCGGGTCTAAATTATTTTGGCGGGTTTTCGGAATATTTTGGTTGGTTTTGATTTGTTTTTATGAAGTTTTGGCAGGTTTTCGGAATGTTTTGGTTGCGTTTTAGAATGTTTAGTATTCTCTTGTGTTGTTTTTCATGTGTTGGCAGGTTTTGGAATGTTTGAATTCATTTTGGCGGGTTTTCGGAATATTTTGGCAGGTATTTGGCGTGTTTTGGCGGGTATTCGGAATGTTTTGATTAGTTTTGACGGGTTTTGGAATATTTTGGTGGTTTTTAGAACATTTTGATTAGTTTTGATTTGTTTTGATTCTGTATAGCCCAGTTTTTGGTGTGTTTGGATTAGCTTTGGTGGGCTTTCTCGTGTTTTGGCTGGTTTTTTCGAATGTTTTGATCACTTCTGTCTGGTTCTCTATTTTGGCGGGTTTGAAAATATTTTTTGATTAGCTTTGGCGGGTTTTAAAATATTTTGGCTCTTTGCTGCGCAGAGATGACGGTGGTGGTTGCGGTGCGCTCCGGGGCGCTCCTTCTGCGGAAAGACGCCTGGCAGCGGCACTTGGGACAGCTCCGCGTCTGCGTATTCTGCATTTCTTGCCTTCTGCATCTCAGCAAAATGCTTTGCCACTAGGTCTAGCGAGGAGAAACTGTGCCAGCTGAGTAGATGTAGCCCGGCCCGCCCTTTGAAGTTGAGAAGTTCTTGGCATCTCAGAGCCTCAAGGGAAGAGCAAGGTTATTTATGGTAGGCGGGGGCAGAACTAGCAGCAAGCAGAGCAAAGTTTTCCAAGAATACCTTCCATTGGAATGCTAATGGCAATTGAAGAGGCAGGCCAGTGGCAAGCAGTTTGAAAGGTGCAGACACAGTGCAGGTGTTGTGCGGCTTCCTTCTTGGCCTCCTAGAAGGTGCCGCGCTCTCCGTCTCTTGCTTGCCAATATGTTGCCGTGTTCCTCCTATTGTTTGGTTTCTTTTGATTTGTTTTGACGATGTTTTGGCGGGTTTTCGGAATGTTTTGGTGTTGTTTTAGAATGTTTTGTTTTCTCTTGTGTTGTTTTTATTGTGTTGGCAGGTTTTGGAATGTTTGGATTCCTTTTGGTGTGTTTTCAAATATTTTGGCGGGTATTTGGAATGGTTTGGTTTGCTTTCATTTGTTTTGATTATGTTTTGGCAAGTTATTGATAGTTTTAATCACTTCTGACTGGTTTTCTAGTATTTTGGCATCTTTTCAGAATGTTTTGATCAGTTTTGGCAGGTTCTAAACTATTTTGTCGGGTTTCTGGAATGTTTTGGTTGGTTTTGATTTGTTTTTATGATGTTTTGGCTGGATTTTGGAATATTTTGGCGGGTTTTTGGAATGTTTTGGTTGGTTTTGATTTGTTTTTATGATGTTTTGCCAAGGTTTTGGAATGTTTTGATCAGTTCTGGCTGGTTTTCTAATGTTTTGGCATCTTTTCAGAATGTTTTGATCAGTTTTGGAGGTCTAAATTATTTTGGTTGGGTTTTCGGAATATTTTGGTTGGTTTTGATTTGTTTTTATGAAGTTTTGGCGGGTTTTCGGAATGTTTTGGTTGGGTTTTAGAATGTTTAGTATTCTCTTGTGTGGTTTTTATTGTGTTGACAGGTTTTGGAATGTTTGGATTCCTTTTGGTGTGTTTTCAAATATTTTGGCGGGTATTTGGAATGGTTTGGTTTGCTTTCATTTGTTTTGATTATGTTTTGGCAAGTTATTTTAAAGTTTTGATCACTTCTGACTGGTTTTCTAGTATTTTGGCATCTTTTCAGAATGTTTTGATCAGTTTTGGCAGGTTCTAAACTATTTTGTCGGGTTTCTGGAATGTTTTGCTTGGTTTTGATTTGTTTTTATTATGTTTTGGCCGGATTTCAGAATATTTTGGCTGCGTTTTGGAATATTTTGGTTGGCTTTGATTTGTTTTTATGATGTTTTGCCAAGTGTCTTGAATGTTTTGATCAGTTCTGGCTGGTTTTCTAATATTCTGGCATCGTTTCAGAATTTTTTGGTCAGTTTTGGAGGTCTAAATTATTTTGGCGGGTTTTCGGAATATTTTGGTTGGTTTTGATTTTTTTTGTGATGTTTTGGCGGGTTTTTTGAATGTTTTGGTTGGGTTTTAGAATGTTTAGTATTCTCTTGTGTTGTTTTTCTTGTGTTGGCAGGTTTTGGAATGTTTGGATTCCTTTTGGCGGGTATTTGGAATGTTTTGGTGGGTATTTGGAATGTTTTGGTGGGTATTCGCAAGGTTTTGATTAGTTTTGACGGGTTTTGAATTATTTTGGCGGGTTTTCGGAACGTTTTGATTTGTTTTGATTTGTTTTGATTCTGTTTAGCCCAGTTTTTGTTGTGTTTGGATTAGCTTTGGTGGACTTTATCATGTTTTGGCAGGTTTATTCCAATGTTTTGATCACTTCTGTCTGGTTCTCTATTTTGGCGGGTTTGAAAATATTTTTGGATTAGTTTTGGCGGGTTTTAAAATATTTTGGCTCTTTGCTGCGTAGAGATGACGGTGCCAGTTGCAGTGCGCTCTTGGGCACTCCTTCTGCGGAAAGACGCCTGGCAGCGGCACTTGGGACAGCTCCGCGTCTCCGTATTGTGCGTTTCTTGCCTTCTGCATCTCAGCAAAATGCTTTCCCACTAGGTCTAGCAAGGAGAAACTGTGCCAGCTGAGTAGATGTAGCCCGGCCCGCCCTTTGAAGTTGACAAGTTCTTGGCATCTCAGAGCCTCAAGGGAAGAGCAAGGTTATTTATGGTAGGCGGGGGCAGAACTAGCAGCAAGCAGAGCACAGTTGTCCAAGAATACCTTCCATTGGAATGCTAATGGCAATTGAAGAGGCAGGCCAGTGGCAAGCCACTAACTTCTAGCAGTTTGAAAGGTGCAGACACAGTGCAGGTGTTGTGCGGCTTCCTTCTTGGCCTCCTAGAAGGTGCCGCGCTCTCCGTCTCTTGCTTGCCAATATGTTGCCGTGTTCCTCCTATTGTTTGGTTTCTTTTGATTTGTTTTGACGATGTTTTGGCGGGTTTTTGGAATGTTTTGGTGGTGTTTTAGAATGTTTTGTTTTCTCTTGTGTTGTTTTTATTGTGTTGGCAGGTTTTGGAATGTTTGGATTCCTTTTGGTGTGTTTTCAAATATTTTGGCGGGTATTTGGAATGGTTTGCTTTGCTTTCATTTGTTTTGATTATGTTTTGGCAAGTTATTGAACGTTTTGATCACTTCTGACTGGTTTTCTAGTATTTTGGCATCTTTTCAGAATGTTTTGATCAGTTTTGGCAGGTTCTAAACTATTTTGTCGGGTTTCTGGAATGTTTTGGTTGGTTTTGATTTGTTTTTATTATGTTTTGGCCGGATTTCAGAATATTTTGGCTGCGTTTTGGAAAATTTTGGTTGGTTTTGATTTGTTTTTATGATGTTTTGCCAAGTTTCTTGAATGTTTTGATCAGTTTTGACTGGTTTTCTAATGTTTTGGCATCTTTTCAGAATGTTTTCATCAAGTTTTGCGGGTCTAAATTATTTTGGCGGGTTTTCGGAATATTTTGGTTGGTTTTGATTTGTTTTTATGAAGTTTTGGCAGGTTTTCGGAATGTTTTGGTTGGGTTTTAGAATGTTTAGTATTCTCTTGTGTTGTTTTTCATGTGTTGGCAGGTTTTGGAATGTTTGAATTCATTTTGGCGGGTTTTCGGAATATTTTGGCAGGTATTTGGCGTGTTTTGGCGGGTATTCGGAATGTTTTGATTAGTTTTGACGGGTTTTGGAATATTTTGGTGGTTTTTAGAACATTTTGATTAGTTTTGATTTGTTTTGATTCTGTATAGCCCAGTTTTTGGTGTGTTTGGATTAGCTTTGGTGGGCTTTCTCGTGTTTTGGCTGGTTTTTTCGAATGTTTTGATCACTTCTGTCTGGTTCTCTATTTTGGCGGGTTTGAAAATATTTTTTGATTAGCTTTGGCGGGTTTTAAAATATTTTGGCTCTTTGCTGCGCAGAGATGACGGTGGTGGTTGCGGTGCGCTCCGGGGCGCTCCTTCTGCGGAAAGACGCCTGGCAGCGGCACTTGGGACAGCTCCGCGTCTGCGTATTCTGCATTTCTTGCCTTCTGCATCTCAGCAAAATGCTTTGCCACTAGGTCTAGCGAGGAGAAACTGTGCCAGCTGAGTAGATGTAGCCCGGCCCGCCCTTTGAAGTTGACAAGTTCTTGGCATCTCAGAGCCTCAAGGGAAGAGCAAGGTTATTTATGGTAGGCGGGGGCAGAACTAGCAGCAAGCAGAGCAAAGTTTTCCAAGAATACCTTCCATTGGAATGCTAATGGCAATTGAAGAGGCAGGCCAGTGGCAAGCAGTTTGAAAGGTGCAGACACAGTGCAGGTGTTGTGCGGCTTCCTTCTTGGCCTCCTAGAAGGTGCCGCGCTCTCCGTCTCTTGCTTGCCAATATGTTGCCGTGTTCCTCCTATTGTTTGGTTTCTTTTGATTTGTTTTGACGATGTTTTGGCGGGTTTTCGGAATGTTTTGGTGTTGTTTTAGAATGTTTTGTTTTCTCTTGTGTTGTTTTTATTGTGTTGGCAGGTTTTGGAATGTTTGGATTCCTTTTGGTGTGTTTTCAAATATTTTGGCGGGTATTTGGAATGGTTTGGTTTGCTTTCATTTGTTTTGATTATGTTTTGGCAAGTTATTGATAGTTTTAATCACTTCTGACTGGTTTTCTAGTATTTTGGCATCTTTTCAGAATGTTTTGATCAGTTTTGGCAGGTTCTAAACTATTTTGTCGGGTTTCTGGAATGTTTTGGTTGGTTTTGATTTGTTTTTATGATGTTTTGGCTGGATTTTGGAATATTTTGGCGGGTTTTTGGAATGTTTTGGTTGGTTTTGATTTGTTTTTATGATGTTTTGCCAAGGTTTTGGAATGTTTTGATCAGTTCTGGCTGGTTTTCTAATGTTTTGGCATCTTTTCAGAATGTTTTGATCAGTTTTGGAGGTCTAAATTATTTTGGTTGGGTTTTCGGAATATTTTGGTTGGTTTTGATTTGTTTTTATGAAGTTTTGGCGGGTTTTCGGAATGTTTTGGTTGGGTTTTAGAATGTTTAGTATTCTCTTGTGTGGTTTTTATTGTGTTGACAGGTTTTGGAATGTTTGGATTCCTTTTGGTGTGTTTTCAAATATTTTGGCGGGTATTTGGAATGGTTTGGTTTGCTTTCATTTGTTTTGATTATGTTTTGGCAAGTTATTTTAAAGTTTTGATCACTTCTGACTGGTTTTCTAGTATTTTGGCATCTTTTCAGAATGTTTTGATCAGTTTTGGCAGGTTCTAAACTATTTTGTCGGGTTTCTGGAATGTTTTGCTTGGTTTTGATTTGTTTTTATTATGTTTTGGCCGGATTTCAGAATATTTTGGCTGCGTTTTGGAATATTTTGGTTGGCTTTGATTTGTTTTTATGATGTTTTGCCAAGTGTCTTGAATGTTTTGATCAGTTCTGGCTGGTTTTCTAATATTCTGGCATCGTTTCAGAATTTTTTGGTCAGTTTTGGAGGTCTAAATTATTTTGGCGGGTTTTCGGAATATTTTGGTTGGTTTTGATTTTTTTTGTGATGTTTTGGCGGGTTTTTTGAATGTTTTGGTTGGGTTTTAGAATGTTTAGTATTCTCTTGTGTTGTTTTTCTTGTGTTGGCAGGTTTTGGAATGTTTGGATTCCTTTTGGCGGGTATTTGGAATGTTTTGGTGGGTATTTGGAATGTTTTGGTGGGTATTCGCAAGGTTTTGATTAGTTTTGACGGGTTTTGAATTATTTTGGCGGGTTTTCGGAACGTTTTGATTTGTTTTGATTTGTTTTGATTCTGTTTAGCCCAGTTTTTGTTGTGTTTGGATTAGCTTTGGTGGACTTTATCATGTTTTGGCAGGTTTATTCCAATGTTTTGATCACTTCTGTCTGGTTCTCTATTTTGGCGGGTTTGAAAATATTTTTGGATTAGTTTTGGCGGGTTTTAAAATATTTTGGCTCTTTGCTGCGTAGAGATGACGGTGCCAGTTGCAGTGCGCTCTTGGGCACTCCTTCTGCGGAAAGACGCCTGGCAGCGGCACTTGGGACAGCTCCGCGTCTCCGTATTGTGCGTTTCTTGCCTTCTGCATCTCAGCAAAATGCTTTCCCACTAGGTCTAGCAAGGAGAAACTGTGCCAGCTGAGTAGATGTAGCCCGGCCCGCCCTTTGAAGTTGACAAGTTCTTGGCATCTCAGAGCCTCAAGGGAAGAGCAAGGTTATGGATGGTAGGCTGGGGCAGAACTAGCAGCAAGCAGAGCACAGTTGTCCAAGAATACCTTCCATTGGAATGCTAATGGCAATTGAAGAGGCAGGCCAGTGGCAAGCCACTAACTTCTAGCAGTTTGAAAGGTGCAGACACAGTGCAGGTGTTGTGCGGCTTCCTTCTTGGCCTCCTAGAAGGTGCCGCGCTCTCCGTCTCTTGCTTGCCAATATGTTGCCGTGTTCCTCCTATTGTTTGGTTTCTTTTGATTTGTTTTGACGATGTTTTGGCGGGTTTTCGGAATGTTTTGGTGGTGTTTTAGAATGTTTTGTTTTCTCTTGTGTTGATTTTATTGTGTTGGCAGGTTTTGGAATGTTTGGATTCCTTTTGGTGTGTTTTCAAATATTTTGGCGGGTATTTGGAATGGTTTGCTTTGCTTTCATTTGTTTTGATTATGTTTTGGCAAGTTATTGAATGTTTTGATCACTTCTGACTGGTTTTCTAGTATTTTGGCATCTTTTCAGAATGTTTTGATCAGTTTTGGCAGGTTCTAAACTATTTTGTCGGGTTTCTGGAATGTTTTGGTTGGTTTTGATTTGTTTTTATTATGTTTTGGCCGGATTTCAGAATATTTTGGCTGCGTTTTGGAATATTTTGGTTGGCTTTGATTTGTTTTTATGATGTTTTGCCAAGTTTCTTGAATGTTTTGATCAGTTTTGACTGGTTTTCTAATGTTTTGGCATCTTTTCAGAATGTTTTCATCAAGTTTTGCGGGTCTAAATTATTTTGGCGGGTTTTCGGAATATTTTGGTTGGTTTTGATTTGTTTTTATGAAGTTTTGGCAGGTTTTCGGAATGTTTTGGTTGGGTTTTACAATGTTTAGTATTCTCTTGTGTTGTTTTTCTTGTGTTGGCAGGTTTTGGAATGTTTGAATTCATTTTGGCGGGTTTTCGGAATATTTTGGCAGGTATTTGGCGTGTTTTGGCGGGTATTCGGAATGTTTTGATTAGTTTTGACGGGTTTTGGAATATTTTGGTGGTTTTTAGAACATTTTGATTAGTTTTGATTTGTTTTGATTCTGTATAGCCCAGTTTTTGGTGTGTTTGGATTAGCTTTAGTGGGCTTTCTCGTGTTTTGGCTGGTTTTTTCGAATGTTTTGATCACTTCTGTCTGGTTCTCTATTTTGGCGGGTTTGAAAATATTTTTGGATTAGTTTTGGCGGGTTTTAAAATATTTTGGCTCTTTGCTGCGCAGAGATGACGGTGGTGGTTGCGGTGCGCTCCGGGGCGCTCCTTCTGCGGAAAGACGCCTGGCAGCGGCACTTGGGACAGCTCCGCGTCTCCGTATTCTGCATTCCTTGCCTTCTGCATCTCAGCAAAATGCTTTGCCACTAGGTCTAGCAAGGAGAAACTGTGCCAGCTGAGTAGATGTAGCCCAGCCTGCCCTTTGAAGTTGACAAGTTCTTGGCATCTCAGAGCCTCAAGGGAAGAGCAAGGTTATTTATGGTAGGCGGGGGCAGAACTAGCAGCAAGCAGAGCACAGTTTTCCAAGAATACCTTCCATTGGAATGCTAATGGCAATTGAAGAGGCAGGCCAGTGGCAAGCCACTATCTTCTAGCAGTTTGAAAGGTGCAGACACAGTGCAGGTGTTGTGCGGCTTCCTTCTTGGCCTCCTAGAAGGTGCCGCGCTCTCCATCTCTTGCTTGCCAATATGTTGCCGTGTTCCTCCTATTGTTTGGTTTGTGTTGATTTGGTTTTACGATGTTTTGGCGAGTTTTCGGAATGTTTTGGTGGTGTTTTAGAATGTTTTGTTTTCTCTTGTGTTGTTTTTATTGTGTTGGCAGATTTTGGAATGTTTGGATTCCTTTTGGCGGGTTTTCAAATATTTTGGCTGGTATTTGGTATGTTTTGGCTTGCTTTCATTTGTTTTGATTATGTTTTGGCAAGTTATTGAACGTTTTGATCACTTCTGACTGGTTTTCTAGTATTTTGGCATCTTTTCAGAATGTTTTGATCAGTTTTGGCAGGTTCTAAACTATTTTGTCGGGTTTCTGGAATGTTTTGGTTGGCTTTGATTTGTTTTTATGATGTTTTGCCTAGTTTCTTGAATGTTTTGATCAGTTTTGACTGGTTTTCTAATGTTTTGGCATCTTTTCAGAATGTTTTCATCAAGTTTTGCGGGTCTAAATTATTTTGGCGGGTTTTCGGAATATTTTGGTTGGTTTTGATTTGTTTTTATGAAGTTTTGGCAGGTTTTCGGAATGTTTTGGTTGGGTTTTACAATGTTTAGTATTCTCTTGTGTTGTTTTTCATGTGTTGGCAGGTTTTGGAATGTTTGAATTCATTTTGGCGGGTTTTCGGAATATTTTGGCAGGTATTTGGCGTGTTTTGGCGGGTATTCGGAATGTTTTGATTAGTTTTGACGGGTTTTGGAATATTTTGGTGGTTTTTAGAACATTTTGATTAGTTTTGATTTGTTTTGATTCTGTATAGCCCAGTTTTTGGTGTGTTTGGATTAGCTTTGGTGGGCTTTCTCGTGTTTTGGCTGGTTTTTTCGAATGTTTTGATCACTTCTGTCTGGTTCTCTATTTTGGCGGGTTTGAAAATATTTTTTGATTAGCTTTGGCGGGTTTTAAAATATTTTGGCTCTTTGCTGCGCAGAGATGACGGTGGTGGTTGCGGTGCGCTCCGGGGCGCTCCTTCTGCGGAAAGACGCCTGGCAGCGGCACTTGGGACAGCTCCGCGTCTGCGTATTCTGCATTTCTTGCCTTCTGCATCTCAGCAAAATGCTTTGCCACTAGGTCTAGCGAGGAGAAACTGTGCCAGCTGAGTAGATGTAGCCCGGCCCGCCCTTTGAAGTTGAGAAGTTCTTGGCATCTCAGAGCCTCAAGGGAAGAGCAAGGTTATTTATGGTAGGCGGGGGCAGAACTAGCAGCAAGCAGAGCAAAGTTTTCCAAGAATACCTTCCATTGGAATGCTAATGGCAATTGAAGAGGCAGGCCAGTGGCAAGCAGTTTGAAAGGTGCAGACACAGTGCAGGTGTTGTGCGGCTTCCTTCTTGGCCTCCTAGAAGGTGCCGCGCTCTCCGTCTCTTGCTTGCCAATATGTTGCCGTGTTCCTCCTATTGTTTGGTTTCTTTTGATTTGTTTTGACGATGTTTTGGCGGGTTTTCGGAATGTTTTGGTGTTGTTTTAGAATGTTTTGTTTTCTCTTGTGTTGTTTTTATTGTGTTGGCAGGTTTTGGAATGTTTGGATTCCTTTTGGTGTGTTTTCAAATATTTTGGCGGGTATTTGGAATGGTTTGCTTTGCTTTCATTTGTTTTGATTATGTTTTGGCAAGTTATTGATAGTTTTAATCACTTCTGACTGGTTTTCTAGTATTTTGGCATCTTTTCAGAATGTTTTGATCAGTTTTGGCAGGTTCTAAACTATTTTGTCGGGTTTCTGGAATGTTTTGGTTGGTTTTGATTTGTTTTTATGATGTTTTGGCTGGATTTTGGAATATTTTGGCGGGTTTTTGGAATGTTTTGGTTGGTTTTGATTTGTTTTTATGATGTTTTGCCAAGGTTTTGGAATGTTTTGATCAGTTCTGGCTGGTTTTCTAATGTTTTGGCATCTTTTCAGAATGTTTTGATCAGTTTTGGAGGTCTAAATTATTTTGGTTGGGTTTTCGGAATATTTTGGTTGGTTTTGATTTGTTTTTATGAAGTTTTGGCGGGTTTTCGGAATGTTTTGGTTGGGTTTTAGAATGTTTAGTATTCTCTTGTGTGGTTTTTATTGTGTTGACAGGTTTTGGAATGTTTGGATTCCTTTTGGTGTGTTTTCAAATATTTTGGCGGGTATTTGGAATGGTTTGGTTTGCTTTCATTTGTTTTGATTATGTTTTGGCAAGTTATTTTAAAGTTTTGATCACTTCTGACTGGTTTTCTAGTATTTTGGCATCTTTTCAGAATGTTTTGATCAGTTTTGGCAGGTTCTAAACTATTTTGTCGGGTTTCTGGAATGTTTTGCTTGGTTTTGATTTGTTTTTATTATGTTTTGGCCGGATTTCAGAATATTTTGGCTGCGTTTTGGAATATTTTGGTTGGCTTTGATTTGTTTTTATGATGTTTTGCCAAGTGTCTTGAATGTTTTGATCAGTTCTGGCTGGTTTTCTAATATTCTGGCATCGTTTCAGAATTTTTTGGTCAGTTTTGGAGGTCTAAATTATTTTGGCGGGTTTTCGGAATATTTTGGTTGGTTTTGATTTTTTTTGTGATGTTTTGGCGGGTTTTTTGAATGTTTTGGTTGGGTTTTAGAATGTTTAGTATTCTCTTGTGTTGTTTTTCTTGTGTTGGCAGGTTTTGGAATGTTTGGATTCCTTTTGGCGGGTATTTGGAATGTTTTGGTGGGTATTTGGAATGTTTTGGTGGGTATTCGCAAGGTTTTGATTAGTTTTGACGGGTTTTGAATTATTTTGGCGGGTTTTCGGAACGTTTTGATTTGTTTTGATTTGTTTTGATTCTGTTTAGCCCAGTTTTTGTTGTGTTTGGATTAGCTTTGGTGGACTTTATCATGTTTTGGCATGTTTATTCCAATGTTTTGATCACTTCTGTCTGGTTCTCTATTTTGGCGGGTTTGAAAATATTTTTGGATTAGTTTTGGCGGGTTTTAAAATATTTTGGCTCTTTGCTGCGTAGAGATGACGGTGCCAGTTGCAGTGCGCTCTTGGGCACTCCTTCTGCGGAAAGACGCCTGGCAGCGGCACTTGGGACAGCTCCGCGTCTCCGTATTGTGCGTTTCTTGCCTTCTGCATCTCAGCAAAATGCTTTCCCACTAGGTCTAGCAAGGAGAAACTGTGCCAGCTGAGTAGATGTAGCCCGGCCCGCCCTTTGAAGTTGACAAGTTCTTGGCATCTCAGAGCCTCAAGGGAAGAGCAAGGTTATGGATGGTAGGCTGGGGCAGAACTAGCAGCAAGCAGAGCACAGTTGTCCAAGAATACCTTCCATTGGAATGCTAATGGCAATTGAAGAGGCAGGCCAGTGGCAAGCCACTAACTTCTAGCAGTTTGAAAGGTGCAGACACAGTGCAGGTGTTGTGCGGCTTCCTTCTTGGCCTCCTAGAAGGTGCCGCGCTCTCCGTCTCTTGCTTGCCAATATGTTGCCGTGTTCCTCCTATTGTTTGGTTTCTTTTGATTTGTTTTGACGATGTTTTGGCGGGTTTTCGGAATGTTTTGGTGGTGTTTTAGAATGTTTTGTTTTCTCTTGTGTTGATTTTATTGTGTTGGCAGGTTTTGGAATGTTTGGATTCCTTTTGGTGTGTTTTCAAATATTTTGGCGGGTATTTGGAATGGTTTGCTTTGCTTTCATTTGTTTTGATTATGTTTTGGCAAGTTATTGAATGTTTTGATCACTTCTGACTGGTTTTCTAGTATTTTGGCATCTTTTCAGAATGTTTTGATCAGTTTTGGCAGGTTCTAAACTATTTTGTCGGGTTTCTGGAATGTTTTGGTTGGTTTTGATTTGTTTTTATTATGTTTTGGCCGGATTTCAGAATATTTTGGCTGCGTTTTGGAATATTTTGGTTGGCTTTGATTTGTTTTTATGATGTTTTGCCAAGTTTCTTGAATGTTTTGATCAGTTTTGACTGGTTTTCTAATGTTTTGGCATCTTTTCAGAATGTTTTCATCAAGTTTTGCGGGTCTAAATTATTTTGGCGGGTTTTCGGAATATTTTGGTTGGTTTTGATTTGTTTTTATGAAGTTTTGGCAGGTTTTCGGAATGTTTTGGTTGGGTTTTACAATGTTTAGTATTCTCTTGTGTTGTTTTTCTTGTGTTGGCAGGTTTTGGAATGTTTGAATTCATTTTGGCGGGTTTTCGGAATATTTTGGCAGGTATTTGGCGTGTTTTGGCGGGTATTCGGAATGTTTTGATTAGTTTTGACGGGTTTTGGAATATTTTGGTGGTTTTTAGAACATTTTGATTAGTTTTGATTTGTTTTGATTCTGTATAGCCCAGTTTTTGGTGTGTTTGGATTAGCTTTAGTGGGCTTTCTCGTGTTTTGGCTGGTTTTTTCGAATGTTTTGATCACTTCTGTCTGGTTCTCTATTTTGGCGGGTTTGAAAATATTTTTGGATTAGTTTTGGCGGGTTTTAAAATATTTTGGCTCTTTGCTGCGCAGAGATGACGGTGGTGGTTGCGGTGCGCTCCGGGGCGCTCCTTCTGCGGAAAGACGCCTGGCAGCGGCACTTGGGACAGCTCCGCGTCTCCGTATTCTGCATTCCTTGCCTTCTGCATCTCAGCAAAATGCTTTGCCACTAGGTCTAGCAAGGAGAAACTGTGCCAGCTGAGTAGATGTAGCCCAGCCTGCCCTTTGAAGTTGACAAGTTCTTGGCATCTCAGAGCCTCAAGGGAAGAGCAAGGTTATTTATGGTAGGCGGGGGCAGAACTAGCAGCAAGCAGAGCACAGTTTTCCAAGAATACCTTCCATTGGAATGCTAATGGCAATTGAAGAGGCAGGCCAGTGGCAAGCCACTATCTTCTAGCAGTTTGAAAGGTGCAGACACAGTGCAGGTGTTGTGCGGCTTCCTTCTTGGCCTCCTAGAAGGTGCCGCGCTCTCCATCTCTTGCTTGCCAATATGTTGCCGTGTTCCTCCTATTGTTTGGTTTGTGTTGATTTGGTTTTACGATGTTTTGGCGAGTTTTCGGAATGTTTTGGTGGTGTTTTAGAATGTTTTGTTTTCTCTTGTGTTGTTTTTATTGTGTTGGCAGATTTTGGAATGTTTGGATTCCTTTTGGCGGGTTTTCAAATATTTTGGCTGGTATTTGGTATGTTTTGGCTTGCTTTCATTTGTTTTGATTATGTTTTGGCAAGTTATTGAACGTTTTGATCACTTCTGACTGGTTTTCTAGTATTTTGGCATCTTTTCAGAATGTTTTGATCAGTTTTGGCAGGTTCTAAACTATTTTGTCGGGTTTCTGGAATGTTTTGGTTGGCTTTGATTTGTTTTTATGATGTTTTGCCTAGTTTCTTGAATGTTTTGATCAGTTTTGACTGGTTTTCTAATGTTTTGGCATCTTTTCAGAATGTTTTCATCAAGTTTTGCGGGTCTAAATTATTTTGGCGGGTTTTCGGAATATTTTGGTTGGTTTTGATTTGTTTTTATGAAGTTTTGGCAGGTTTTCGGAATGTTTTGGTTGGGTTTTAGAATGTTTAGTATTCTCTTGTGTTGTTTTTCATGTGTTGGCAGGTTTTGGAATGTTTGAATTCATTTTGGCGGGTTTTCGGAATATTTTGGCAGGTATTTGGCGTGTTTTGGCGGGTATTCGGAATGTTTTGATTAGTTTTGACGGGTTTTGGAATATTTTGGTGGTTTTTAGAACATTTTGATTAGTTTTGATTTGTTTTGATTCTGTATAGCCCAGTTTTTGGTGTGTTTGGATTAGCTTTGGTGGGCTTTCTCGTGTTTTGGCTGGTTTTTTCGAATGTTTTGATCACTTCTGTCTGGTTCTCTATTTTGGCGGGTTTGAAAATATTTTTTGATTAGCTTTGGCGGGTTTTAAAATATTTTGGCTCTTTGCTGCGCAGAGATGACGGTGGTGGTTGCGGTGCGCTCCGGGGCGCTCCTTCTGCGGAAAGACGCCTGGCAGCGGCACTTGGGACAGCTCCGCGTCTGCGTATTCTGCATTTCTTGCCTTCTGCATCTCAGCAAAATGCTTTGCCACTAGGTCTAGCGAGGAGAAACTGTGCCAGCTGAGTAGATGTAGCCCGGCCCGCCCTTTGAAGTTGACAAGTTCTTGGCATCTCAGAGCCTCAAGGGAAGAGCAAGGTTATTTATGGTAGGCGGGGGCAGAACTAGCAGCAAGCAGAGCACAGTTGTCCAAGAATACCTTCCATTGGAATGCTAATGGCAATTGAAGAGGCAGGCCAGTGGCAAGCCACTAACTTCTAGCAGTTTGAAAGGTGCAGACACAGTGCAGGTGTTGTGCGGCTTCCTTCTTGGCCTCCTAGAAGGTGCCGCGCTCTCCGTCTCTTGCTTGCCAATATGTTGCCGTGTTCCTCCTATTGTTTGGTTTCTTTTGATTTGTTTTGACGATGTTTTGGCGGGTTTTCGGAATGTTTTGGTGGTGTTTTAGAATGTTTTGTTTTCTCTTGTGTTGATTTTATTGTGTTGGCAGGTTTTGGAATGTTTGGATTCCTTTTGGTGTGTTTTCAAATATTTTGGCGGGTATTTGGAATGGTTTGCTTTGCTTTCATTTGTTTTGATTATGTTTTGGCAAGTTATTGAATGTTTTGATCACTTCTGACTGGTTTTCTAGTATTTTGGCATCTTTTCAGAATGTTTTGATCAGTTTTGGCAGGTTCTAAACTATTTTGTCGGGTTTCTGGAATGTTTTGGTTGGTTTTGATTTGTTTTTATTATGTTTTGGCCGGATTTCAGAATATTTTGGCTGCGTTTTGGAATATTTTGGTTGGCTTTGATTTGTTTTTATGATGTTTTGCCAAGTTTCTTGAATGTTTTGATCAGTTCTGGCTGGTTTTCTAATATTCTGGCATCGTTTCAGAATTTTTTGGTCAGTTTTGGAGGTCTAAATTATTTTGGCGGGTTTTCGGAATATTTTGGTTGGTTTTGATTTGTTTTTATGAAGTTTTGGCAGGTTTTCGGAATGTTTTGGTTGGGTTTTAGAATGTTTAGTATTCTCTTGTGTTGTTTTTCTTGTGTTGGCAGGTTTTGGAATGTTTTAATTCATTTTGGCGGGTTTTCGGAATATTTTGGCAGGTATTTGGCGTGTTTTGGCGGGTATTCGGAATGTTTTGATTAGTTTTGACGGGTTTTGGAATATTTTGGTGGTTTTTAGAACATTTTGATTAGTTTTGATTTGTTTTGATTCTGTATAGCCCAGTTTTTGGTGTGTTTGGATTAGCTTTAGTGGGCTTTCTCGTGTTTTGGCTGGTTTTTTCGAATGTTTTGATCACTTCTGTCTGGTTCTCTATTTTGGCGGGTTTGAAAATATTTTTGGATTAGTTTTGGCGGGTTTTAAAATATTTTGGCTCTTTGCTGCGCAGAGATGACGGTGGTGGTTGCGGTGCGCTCCGGGGCGCTCCTTCTGCGGAAAGACGCCTGGCAGCGGCACTTGGGACAGCTCCGCGTCTCCGTATTCTGCATTCCTTGCCTTCTGCATCTCAGCAAAATGCTTTGCCACTAGGTCTAGCAAGGAGAAACTGTGCCAGCTGAGTAGATGTAGCCCAGCCTGCCCTTTGAAGTTGACAAGTTCTTGGCATCTCAGAGCCTCAAGGGAAGAGCAAGGTTATTTATGGTAGGCGGGGGCAGAACTAGCAGCAAGCAGAGCACAGTTTTCCAAGAATACCTTCCATTGGAATGCTAATGGCAATTGAAGAGGCAGGCCAGTGGCAAGCCACTATCTTCTAGCAGTTTGAAAGGTGCAGACACAGTGCAGGTGTTGTGCGGCTTCCTTCTTGGCCTCCTAGAAGGTGCCGCGCTCTCCATCTCTTGCTTGCCAATATGTTGCCGTGTTCCTCCTATTGTTTGGTTTGTGTTGATTTGGTTTTACGATGTTTTGGCGAGTTTTCGGAATGTTTTGGTGGTGTTTTAGAATGTTTTGTTTTCTCTTGTGTTGTTTTTATTGTGTTGGCAGATTTTGGAATGTTTGGATTCCTTTTGGCGGGTTTTCAAATATTTTGGCTGGTATTTGGTATGTTTTGGCTTGCTTTCATTTGTTTTGATTATGTTTTGGCAAGTTATTGAATGTTTTGATCAGTTCTGACTGGTTTTCTAGTATTTTGGCAACTTTTCAGAATGTTTTGATCAGTTTTGGCAGGTTCTAAAATATTTTGTTGGATTTTTGGAATGTTTTGGTTGGTTTTGATTTGTTTTTATGATGTTTTGCCTAGTTTCTTGAATGTTTTGATCAGTTTTGACTGGTTTTCTAATGTTTTGGCATCTTTTCAGAATGTTTTCATCAAGTTTTGCGGGTCTAAATTATTTTGGCGGGTTTTCGGAATATTTTGGTTGGTTTTGATTTGTTTTTATGAAGTTTTGGCAGGTTTTCGGAATGTTTTGGTTGGGTTTTAGAATGTTTAGTATTCTCTTGTGTTGTTTTTCATGTGTTGGCAGGTTTTGGAATGTTTGAATTCATTTTGGCGGGTTTTCGGAATATTTTGGCAGGTATTTGGCGTGTTTTGGCGGGTATTCGGAATGTTTTGATTAGTTTTGACGGGTTTTGGAATATTTTGGTGGTTTTTAGAACATTTTGATTAGTTTTGATTTGTTTTGATTCCGTATAGCCCAGTTTTTGGTGTGTTTGGATTAGCTTTGGTGGGCTTTCTCGTGTTTTGGCTGGTTTTTTCGAATGTTTTGATCACTTCTGTCTGGTTCTCTATTTTGGCAGGTTTGAAAATATTTTTTGATTAGCTTTGGCGGGTTTTAAAATATTTTGGCTCTTTGCTGCGCAGAGATGACGGTGGTGGTTGCGGTGCGCTCCGGGGCGCTCCTTCTGCGGAAAGACGCCTGGCAGCGGCACTTGGGACAGCTCCGCGTCTGCGTATTCTGCATTTCTTGCCTTCTGCATCTCAGCAAAATGCTTTGCCACTAGGTCTAGCGAGGAGAAACTGTGACAGCTGAGTAGATGTAGCCCGGCCCGCCCTTTGAAGTTGACAAGTTCTTGGCATCTCAGAGCCTCAAGGGAAGAGCAAGGTTATTTATGGTAGGCGGGGGCAGAACTAGCAGCAAGCAGAGCACAGTTGTCCAAGAATACCTTCCATTGGAATGCTAATGGCAATTGAAGAGGCAGGCCAGTGGCAAGCAGTTTGAAAGGTGCAGACACAGTGCAGGTGTTGTGCGGCTTCCTACTTTGCCTCCTAGAAGGTGCCGCGCTCTCCGTCTCTTGCTTGCCAATATGTTGCCGTGTTCCTCCTATTGTTTGGTTTGTTTTGATTTGGTTTTACGATGTTTTGGCGAGTTTTCGGAATGTTTTGGTGTTGTTTTAGAATGTTTTGTTTTCTCTTGTGTTGTTTTTCTTGTGTTGGCAGGTTTTGGAATGTTTGGATTCCTTTTGGCGGGTTTTCAAATATTTTGGCGGGTATTTGGAATGTTTTGGTTTGCTTTCATTTGTTTTGATTGTGTTTTGGCAAGTTATTTTAAAGTTTTGATCACTTCTGACTGGTTTTCTAGTATTTTGGCATCTTTTCAGAATGTTTTGATCAGTTTTGGCAGGTTCTAAACTATTTTGTCGGGTTTCTGGAATGTTTTGGTTGGTTTTGATTTGTTTTTATTATGTTTTGGGCGGATTTCAGAATATTTTGGCTGCGTTTTGGAAAATTTTGGTTGGTTTTGATTTGTTTTTATGATGTTTTGCCAAGTTTCTTGAATGTTTTGATCAGTTTTGACTGGTTTTCTAATGTTTTGGCATCTTTTCAGAATGTTTTCATCAAGTTTTGCGGGTCTAAATTATTTTGGCGGGTTTTCGGAATATTTTGGTTGGTTTTGATTTGTTTTTATGAAGTTTTGGCAGGTTTTCGGAATGTTTTGGTTGGGTTTTAGAATGTTTAGTATTCTCTTGTGTTGTTTTTCTTGTGTTGGCAGGTTTTGGAATGTTTGAATTCATTTTGGCGGGTTTTCGGAATATTTTGGCAGGTATTTGGCGTGTTTTGGCGGGTATTCGGAATGTTTTGATTAGTTTTGACGGGTTTTGGAATATTTTGGTGGTTTTTAGAACATTTTGATTAGTTTTGATTTGTTTTGATTCTGTATAGCCCAGTTTTTGGTGTGTTTGGATTAGCTTTAGTGGGCTTTCTCGTGTTTTGGCTGGTTTTTTCGAATGTTTTGATCACTTCTGTCTGGTTCTCTATTTTGGCGGGTTTGAAAATATTTTTGGATTAGTTTTGGCGGGTTTTAAAATATTTTGGCTCTTTGCTGCGCAGAGATGACGGTGGTGGTTGCGGTGCGCTCCGGGGCGCTCCTTCTGCGGAAAGACGCCTGGCAGCGGCACTTGGGACAGCTCCGCGTCTCCGTATTCTGCATTCCTTGCCTTCTGCATCTCAGCAAAATGCTTTGCCACTAGGTCTAGCAAGGAGAAACTGTGCCAGCTGAGTAGATGTAGCCCAGCCTGCCCTTTGAAGTTGACAAGTTCTTGGCATCTCAGATCCTCAAGGGAAGAGCAAGGTTATTTATGGTAGGCGGGGGCAGAACTAGCAGCAAGCAGAGCACAGTTTTCCAAGAATACCTTCCATTGAATGCTAATGGCAATTGAAGAGGCAGGCCAGTGGCAAGCCACTATCTTCTAGCAGTTTGAAAGGTGCAGACACAGTGCAGGTGTTGTGCGGCTTCCTTCTTGGCCTCCTAGAAGGTGCCGCGCTCTCCGTCTCTTGCTTGCCAATATGTTGCCGTGTTCCTCCTATTGTTTGGTTTGTGTTGATTTGGTTTTACGATGTTTTGGCGAGTTTTCGGAATGTTTTGGTGGTGTTTTAGAATGTTTTGTTTTCTCTTGTGTTGTTTTTATTGTGTTGGCAGATTTTGGAATGTTTGGATTCCTTTTGGCGGGTTTTCAAATATTTTGGCTGGTATTTGGTATGTTTTGGCTTGCTTTCATTTGTTTTGATTATGTTTTGGCAAGTTATTGAATGTTTTGATCAGTTCTGACTGGTTTTCTAGTATTTTGGCAACTTTTCAGAATGTTTTGATCAGTTTTGGCAGGTTCTAAAATATTTTGTTGGATTTTTGGAATGTTTTGGTTGGTTTTGATTTGTTTTTATGATGTTTTGCCTAGTTTCTTGAATGTTTTGATCAGTTTTGACTGGTTTTCTAATGTTTTGGCATCTTTTCAGAATGTTTTCATCAAGTTTTGCGGGTCTAAATTATTTTGGCGGGTTTTCGGAATATTTTGGTTGGTTTTGATTTGTTTTTATGACGTTTTGGCAGGTTTTCGGAATGTTTTGGTTGGGTTTTAGAATGTTTAGTATTCTCTTGTGTTGTTTTTCATGTGTTGGCAGGTTTTGGAATGTTTGAATTCATTTTGGCGGGTTTTCGGAATATTTTGGCAGGTATTTGGCGTGTTTTGGCGGGTATTCGGAATGTTTTGATTAGTTTTGACGGGTTTTGGAATATTTTGGTGGTTTTTAGAACATTTTGATTAGTTTTGATTTGTTTTGATTCTGTATAGCCCAGTTTTTGGTGTGTTTGGATTAGCTTTGGTGGGCTTTCTCGTGTTTTGGCTGGTTTTTTCGAATGTTTTGATCACTTCTGTCTGGTTCTCTATTTTGGCAGGTTTGAAAATATTTTTGGATTAGCTTTGGCGGGTTTTAAAATATTTTGGCTCTTTGCTGCGCAGAGATGACGGTGGTGGTTGCGGTGCGCTCCGGGGCGCTCCTTCTGCGGAAAGACGCCTGGCAGCGGCACTTGGGACAGCTCCGCGTCTGCGTATTCTGCATTTCTTGCCTTCTGCATCTCAGCAAAATGCTTTGCCACTAGGTCTAGCAAGGAGAAACTGTGCCAGCTGAGTAGATGTAGCCCGGCCCGCCCTTTGAAGTTGACAAGTTCTTGGCATCTCAGAGCCTCAAGGGAAGAGCAAGGTTATTTATGGTAGGCGGGGGCAGAACTAGCAGCAAGCAGAGCACAGTTGTCCAAGAATACCTTCCATTGGAATGCTAATGGCAATTGAAGAGGCAGGCCAGTGGCAAGCCACTAACTTCTAGCAGTTTGAAAGGTGCAGACACAGTGCAGGTGTTGTGCGGCTTCCTTCTTGGCCTCCTAGAAGGTGCCGCGCTCTCCGTCTCTTGCTTGCCAATATGTTGCCGTGTTCCTCCTATTGTTTGGTTTCTTTTGATTTGTTTTGACGATGTTTTGGCGGGTTTTCGGAATGTTTTGGTGGTGTTTTAGAATGTTTTGTTTTCTCTTGTGTTGTTTTTATTGTGTTGGCAGATTTTGGAATGTTTGGATTCCTTTTGGCGGGTTTTCAAATATTTTGGCTGGTATTTGGTATGTTTTGGTTTGCTTTCATTTGTTTTGATTATGTTTTGGCAAGTTATTGAATGTTTTGATCAGTTCTGACTGGTTTTCTAGTATTTTGGCAACTTTTCAGAATGTTTTGATCAGTTTTGGCAGGTTCTAAAATATTTTGTTGGATTTTTGGAATGTTTTGGTTGGTTTTGATTTGTTTTTATGATGTTTTGCCTAGTTTCTTGAATGTTTTGATCAGTTTTGACTGGTTTTCTAATGTTTTGGCATCTTTTCAGAATGTTTTCATCAAGTTTTGCGGGTCTAAATTATTTTGGCGGGTTTTCGGAATATTTTGGTTGGTTTTGATTTGTTTTTATGAAGTTTTGGCAGGTTTTCGGAATGTTTTGGTTGGGTTTTACAATGTTTAGTATTCTCTTGTGTTGTTTTTCTTGTGTTGGCAGGTTTTGGAATGTTTTAATTCATTTTGGCGGGTTTTCGGAATATTTTGGCAGGTATTTGGCGTGTTTTGGCGGGTATTCGGAATGTTTTGATTAGTTTTGACGGGTTTTGGAATATTTTGGTGGTTTTTAGAACATTTTGATTAGTTTTGATTTGTTTTGATTCTGTATAGCCCAGTTTTTGGTGTGTTTGGATTAGCTTTAGTGGGCTTTCTCGTGTTTTGGCTGGTTTTTTCGAATGTTTTGATCACTTCTGTCTGGTTCTCTATTTTGGCGGGTTTGAAAATATTTTTGGATTAGTTTTGGCGGGTTTTAAAATATTTTGGCTCTTTGCTGCGCAGAGATGACGGTGGTGGTTGCGGTGCGCTCCGGGGCGCTCCTTCTGCGGAAAGACGCCTGGCAGCGGCACTTGGGACAGCTCCGCGTCTCCGTATTCTGCATTCCTTGCCTTCTGCATCTCAGCAAAATGCTTTGCCACTAGGTCTAGCAAGGAGAAACTGTGGCAGCTGAGTAGATGTAGCCCAGCCTGCCCTTTGAAGTTGACAAGTTCTTGGCATCTCAGAGCCTCAAGGGAAGAGCAAGGTTATTTATGGTAGGCGGGGGCAGAACTAGCAGCAAGCAGAGCACAGTTTTCCAAGAATACCTTCCATTGGAATGCTAATGGCAATTGAAGAGGCAGGCCAGTGGCAAGCCACTATCTTCTAGCAGTTTGAAAGGTGCAGACACAGTGCAGGTGTTGTGCGGCTTCCTTCTTGGCCTCCTAGAAGTTGCCGCGCTCTCCATCTCTTGCTTGCCAATATGTTGCCGTGTTCCTCCTATTGTTTGGTTTGTGTTGATTTGGTTTTACGATGTTTTGGCGAGTTTTCGGAATGTTTTGGTGGTGTTTTAGAATGTTTTGTTTTCTCTTGTGTTGTTTTTATTGTGTTGGCAGATTTTGGAATGTTTGGATTCCTTTTGGCGGGTTTTCAAATATTTTGGCTGGTATTTGGTATGTTTTGGCTTGCTTTCATTTGTTTTGATTATGTTTTGGCAAGTTATTGAATGTTTTGATCAGTTCTGACTGGTTTTCTAGTATTTTGGCAACTTTTCAGAATGTTTTGATCAGTTTTGGCAGGTTCTAAAATATTTTGTTGGATTTTTGGAATGTTTTGGTTGGTTTTGATTTGTTTTTATGATGTTTTGCCTAGTTTCTTGAATGTTTTGATCAGTTTTGACTGGTTTTCTAATGTTTTGGCATCTTTTCAGAATGTTTTCATCAAGTTTTGCGGGTCTAAATTATTTTGGCGGGTTTTCGGAATATTTTGGTTGGTTTTGATTTGTTTTTATGAAGTTTTGGCAGGTTTTCGGAATGTTTTGGTTGGGTTTTAGAATGTTTAGTATTCTCTTGTGTTGTTTTTCATGTGTTGGCAGGTTTTGGAATGTTTGAATTCATTTTGGCGGGTTTTCGGAATATTTTGGCAGGTATTTGGCGTGTTTTGGCGGGTATTCGGAATGTTTTGATTAGTTTTGACGGGTTTTGGAATATTTTGGTGGTTTTTAGAACATTTTGATTAGTTTTGATTTGTTTTGATTCTGTATAGCCCAGTTTTTGGTGTGTTTGGATTAGCTTTGGTGGGCTTTCTCGTGTTTTGGCTGGTTTTTTCGAATGTTTTGATCACTTCTGTCTGGTTCTCTATTTTGGCAGGTTTGAAAATATTTTTGGATTAGCTTTGGCGGGTTTTAAAATATTTTGGCTCTTTGCTGCGCAGAGATGACGGTGGTGGTTGCGGTGCGCTCCGGGGCGCTCCTTCTGCGGAAAGACGCCTGGCAGCGGCACTTGGGACAGCTCCGCGTCTGCGTATTCTGCATTTCTTGCCTTCTGCATCTCAGCAAAATGCTTTGCCACTAGGTCTAGCAAGGAGAAACTGTGCCAGCTGAGTAGATGTAGCCCGGCCCGCCCTTTGAAGTTGACAAGTTCTTGGCATCTCAGAGCCTCAAGGGAAGAGCAAGGTTATTTATGGTAGGCGGGGGCAGAACTAGCAGCAAGCAGAGCACAGTTGTCCAAGAATACCTTCCATTGGAATGCTAATGGCAATTGAAGAGGCAGGCCAGTGGCAAGCCACTAACTTCTAGCAGTTTGAAAGGTGCAGACACAGTGCAGGTGTTGTGCGGCTTCCTTCTTGGCCTCCTAGATGGTGCCGCGCTCTCCGTCTCTTGCTTGCCAATATGTTGCCGTGTTCCTCCTATTGTTTGGTTTCTTTTGATTTGTTTTGACGATGTTTTGGCGGGTTTTCGGAATGTTTTGGTGGTGTTTTAGAATGTTTTGTTTTCTCTTGTGTTGTTTTTATTGTGTTGGCAGATTTTGGAATGTTTGGATTCCTTTTGGCGGGTTTTCAAATATTTTGGCTGGTATTTGGTATGTTTTGGCTTGCTTTCATTTGTTTTGATTATGTTTTGGCAAGTTATTGAACGTTTTGATCACTTCTGACTGGTTTTCTAGTATTTTGGCATCTTTTCAGAATGTTTTGATCAGTTTTGGCAGGTTCTAAACTATTTTGTCGGGTTTCTGGAATGTTTTGGTTGGCTTTGATTTGTTTTTATGATGTTTTGCCAAGTTTCTTGAATGTTTTGATCAGTTTTGACTGGTTTTCTAATGTTTTGGCATCTTTTCAGAATGTTTTCATCAAGTTTTGCGGGTCTAAATTATTTTGGCGGGTTTTCGGAATATTTTGGTTGGTTTTGATTTGTTTTTATGAAGTTTTGGCAGGTTTTCGGAATGTTTTGGTTGGGTTTTACAATGTTTAGTATTCTCTTGTGTTGTTTTTCTTGTGTTGGCAGGTTTTGGAATGTTTTAATTCATTTTGGCGGGTTTTCGGAATATTTTGGCAGGTATTTGGCGTGTTTTGGCGGGTATTCGGAATGTTTTGATTAGTTTTGACGGGTTTTGGAATATTTTGGTGGTTTTTAGAACATTTTGATTAGTTTTGATTTGTTTTGATTCTGTATAGCCCAGTTTTTGGTGTGTTTGGATTAGCTTTAGTGGGCTTTCTCGTGTTTTGGCTGGTTTTTTCGAATGTTTTGATCACTTCTGTCTGGTTCTCTATTTTGGCGGGTTTGAAAATATTTTTGGATTAGTTTTGGCGGGTTTTAAAATATTTTGGCTCTTTGCTGCGCAGAGATGACGGTGGTGGTTGCGGTGCGCTCCGGGGCGCTCCTTCTGCGGAAAGACGCCTGGCAGCGGCACTTGGGACAGCTCCGCGTCTCCGTATTGTGCATTCCTTGCCTTCTGCATCTCAGCAAAATGCTTTGCCACTAGGTCTAGCAAGGAGAAACTGTGCCAGCTGAGTAGATGTAGCCCAGCCTGCCCTTTGAAGTTGACAAGTTCTTGGCATCTCAGAGCCTCAAGGGAAGAGCAAGGTTATTTATGGTAGGCGGGGGCAGAACTAGCAGCAAGCAGAGCACAGTTTTCCAAGAATACCTTCCATTGGAATGCTAATGGCAATTGAAGAGGCAGGCCAGTGGCAAGCCACTATCTTCTAGCAGTTTGAAAGGTGCAGACACAGTGCAGGTGTTGTGCGGCTTCCTTCTTGGCCTCCTAGAAGGTGCCGTGCTCTCCGTCTCTTGCTTGCCAATATGTTGCCATGTTCCTCTTATTGTTTGGTTTGCTTTCATTTGTTTTTAGGATGTTTTGGCGGGTTTTCAGAATGTTTTGGTGGTGTTTTAGAATGTTTTGTTTTCTCTTGTGTTGTTTTTATTGTGTTGGCAGATTTTGGAATGTTTGGATTCCTTTTGGCGGGTTTTCAAATATTTTGGCTGGTATTTGGTATGTTTTGGCTTGCTTTCATTTGTTTTGATTATGTTTTGGCAAGTTATTGAATGTTTTGATCAGTTCTGACTGGTTTTCTAGTATTTTGGCAACTTTTCAGAATGTTTTGATCAGTTTTGGCAGGTTCTAAAATATTTTGTTGGATTTTTGGAATGTTTTGGTTGGTTTTGATTTGTTTTTATGATGTTTTGCCTAGTTTCTTGAATGTTTTGATCAGTTTTGACTGGTTTTCTAATGTTTTGGCATCTTTTCAGAATGTTTTCATCAAGTTTTGCGGGTCTAAATTATTTTGGCGGGTTTTCGGAATATTTTGGTTGGTTTTGATTTGTTTTTATGAAGTTTTGGCAGGTTTTCGGAATGTTTTGGTTGGGTTTTAGAATGTTTAGTATTCTCTTGTGTTGTTTTTCATGTGTTGGCAGGTTTTGGAATGTTTGAATTCATTTTGGCGGGTTTTCGGAATATTTTGGCAGGTATTTGGCGTGTTTTGGCGGGTATTCGGAATGTTTTGATTAGTTTTGACGGGTTTTGGAATATTTTGGTGGTTTTTAGAACATTTTGATTAGTTTTGATTTGTTTTGATTCCGTATAGCCCAGTTTTTGGTGTGTTTGGATTAGCTTTGGTGGGCTTTCTCGTGTTTTGGCTGGTTTTTTCGAATGTTTTGATCACTTCTGTCTGGTTCTCTATTTTGGCAGGTTTGAAAATATTTTTTGATTAGCTTTGGCGGGTTTTAAAATATTTTGGCTCTTTGCTGCGCAGAGATGACGGTGGTGGTTGCGGTGCGCTCCGGGGCGCTCCTTCTGCGGAAAGACGCCTGGCAGCGGCACTTGGGACAGCTCCGCGTCTGCGTATTCTGCATTTCTTGCCTTCTGCATCTCAGCAAAATGCTTTGCCACTAGGTCTAGCGAGGAGAAACTGTGACAGCTGAGTAGATGTAGCCCGGCCCGCCCTTTGAAGTTGACAAGTTCTTGGCATCTCAGAGCCTCAAGGGAAGAGCAAGGTTATTTATGGTAGGCGGGGGCAGAACTAGCAGCAAGCAGAGCACAGTTGTCCAAGAATACCTTCCATTGGAATGCTAATGGCAATTGAAGAGGCAGGCCAGTGGCAAGCAGTTTGAAAGGTGCAGACACAGTGCAGGTGTTGTGCGGCTTCCTACTTTGCCTCCTAGAAGGTGCCGCGCTCTCCGTCTCTTGCTTGCCAATATGTTGCCGTGTTCCTCCTATTGTTTGGTTTGTTTTGATTTGGTTTTACGATGTTTTGGCGAGTTTTCGGAATGTTTTGGTGTTGTTTTAGAATGTTTTGTTTTCTCTTGTGTTGTTTTTCTTGTGTTGGCAGGTTTTGGAATGTTTGGATTCCTTTTGGCGGGTTTTCAAATATTTTGGCGGGTATTTGGAATGTTTTGGTTTGCTTTCATTTGTTTTGATTGTGTTTTGGCAAGTTATTTTAAAGTTTTGATCACTTCTGACTGGTTTTCTAGTATTTTGGCATCTTTTCAGAATGTTTTGATCAGTTTTGGCAGGTTCTAAACTATTTTGTCGGGTTTCTGGAATGTTTTGGTTGGTTTTGATTTGTTTTTATTATGTTTTGGCCGGATTTCAGAATATTTTGGCTGCGTTTTGGAAAATTTTGGTTGGTTTTGATTTGTTTTTATGATGTTTTGCCTAGTTTCTTGAATGTTTTGATCAGTTTTGACTGGTTTTCTAATGTTTTGGCATCTTTTCGGAATGTTTTCATCAAGTTTTGCGGGTCTAAATTATTTTGGCGGGTTTTCGGAATATTTTGGTTGGTTTTGATTTGTTTTTATGAAGTTTTGGCAGGTTTTCGGAATGTTTTGGTTGGGTTTTAGAATGTTTAGTATTCTCTTGTGTTGTTTTTCTTGTGTTGGCAGGTTTTGGAATGTTTGAATTCATTTTGGCGGGTTTTCGGAATATTTTGGCAGGTATTTGGCGTGTTTTGGCGGGTATTCGGAATGTTTTGATTAGTTTTGACGGGTTTTGGAATATTTTGGTGGTTTTTAGAACATTTTGATTAGTTTTGATTTGTTTTGATTCTGTATAGCCCAGTTTTTGGTGTGTTTGGATTAGCTTTAGTGGGCTTTCTCGTGTTTTGGCTGGTTTTTTCGAATGTTTTGATCACTTCTGTCTGGTTCTCTATTTTGGCGGGTTTGAAAATATTTTTGGATTAGTTTTGGCGGGTTTTAAAATATTTTGGCTCTTTGCTGCGCAGAGATGACGGTGGTGGTTGCGGTGCGCTCCGGGGCGCTCCTTCTGCGGAAAGACGCCTGGCAGCGGCACTTGGGACAGCTCCGCGTCTCCGTATTCTGCATTCCTTGCCTTCTGCATCTCAGCAAAATGCTTTGCCACTAGGTCTAGCAAGGAGAAACTGTGCCAGCTGAGTAGATGTAGCCCAGCCTGCCCTTTGAAGTTGACAAGTTCTTGGCATCTCAGATCCTCAAGGGAAGAGCAAGGTTATTTATGGTAGGCGGGGGCAGAACTAGCAGCAAGCAGAGCACAGTTTTCCAAGAATACCTTCCATTGAATGCTAATGGCAATTGAAGAGGCAGGCCAGTGGCAAGCCACTATCTTCTAGCAGTTTGAAAGGTGCAGACACAGTGCAGGTGTTGTGCGGCTTCCTTCTTGGCCTCCTAGAAGGTGCCGCGCTCTCCGTCTCTTGCTTGCCAATATGTTGCCGTGTTCCTCCTATTGTTTGGTTTGTGTTGATTTGGTTTTACGATGTTTTGGCGAGTTTTCGGAATGTTTTGGTGTTGTTTTAGAATGTTTTGTTTTCTCTTGTGTTGTTTTTCTTGTGTTGGCAGGTTTTGGAATGTTTGGATTCCTTTTGGCGGGTTTTCAAATATTTTGGCGGGTATTTGGTATGTTTTGGTTTGCTTTCATTTGTTTTGATTATGTTTTGGCAAGTTATTGAATGTTTTGATCAGTTCTGACTGGTTTTCTAGTATTTTGGCAACTTTTCAGAATGTTTTGATCAGTTTTGGCAGGTTCTAAAATATTTTGTCGGATTTTTGGAATGTTTTGGTTGGTTTTGATTTGTTTTTATGATGTTTTGCCTAGTTTCTTGAATGTTTTGATCAGTTTTGACTGGTTTTCTAATGTTTTGGCATCTTTTCGGAATGTTTTCATCAAGTTTTGCGGGTCTAAATTATTTTGGCAGGTTTTCGGAATATTTTGGTTGGTTTTGATTTGTTTTTATGAAGTTTTGGCCGGTTTTCGGAATGTTTTGGTTGGGTTTTACAATGTTTAGTATTCTCTTGTGTTGTTTTTCTTGTGTTGGCAGGTTTTGGAATGTTTTAATTCATTTTGGCGGGTTTTCGGAATATTGTGGCAGGTATTTGGCGTGTTTTGCCGGGTATTTGGAATGTTTTGATTAGTTTTGACGGGTTTTGGAATATTTTGGTGGTTTTTAGAACATTTTGATTAGTTTTGATTTGTTTTGATTCTGTATAGCCCAGTTTTTGGTGTGTTTGGATTAGCTTTGGTGGGCTTTCTCGTGTTTTGGCTGGTTTTTTCGAATGTTTTGATCACTTCTGTCTGGTTCTCTATTTTGGCGGGTTTGAAAATATTTTTTGATTAGCTTTGGCGGGTTTTAAAATATTTTGGCTCTTTGCTGCGCAGAGATGACGGTGGTGGTTGCGGTGCGCTCCGGGGCGCTCCTTCTGCGGAAAGACGCCTGGCAGCGGCACTTGGGACAGCTCCGCGTCTGCGTATTCTGCATTTCTTGCCTTCTGCATCTCAGCAAAATGCTTTGCCACTAGGTCTAGCGAGGAGAAACTGTGACAGCTGAGTAGATGTAGCCCGGCCCGCCCTTTGAAGTTGACAAGTTCTTGGCATCTCAGAGCCTCAAGGGAAGAGCAAGGTTATTTATGGTAGGCGGGGGCAGAACTAGCAGCAAGCAGAGCACAGTTGTCCAAGAATACCTTCCATTGGAATGCTAATGGCAATTGAAGAGGCAGGCCAGTGGCAAGCAGTTTGAAAGGTGCAGACACAGTGCAGGTGTTGTGCGGCTTCCTACTTTGCCTCCTAGAAGGTGCCGCGCTCTCCGTCTCTTGCTTGCCAATATGTTGCCGTGTTCCTCCTATTGTTTGGTTTGTTTTGATTTGGTTTTACGATGTTTTGGCGAGTTTTCGGAATGTTTTGGTGTTGTTTTAGAATGTTTTGTTTTCTCTTGTGTTGTTTTTCTTGTGTTGGCAGGTTTTGGAATGTTTGGATTCCTTTTGGCGGGTTTTCAAATATTTTGGCGGGTATTTGGTATGTTTTGGTTTGCTTTCATTTGTTTTGATTATGTTTTGGCAAGTTATTGAATGTTTTGATCAGTTCTGACTGGTTTTCTAGTATTTTGGCAACTTTTCAGAATGTTTTGATCAGTTTTGGCAGGTTCTAAAATATTTTGTCGGATTTTTGGAATGTTTTGGTTGGTTTTGATTTGTTTTTATGATGTTTTGCCTAGTTTCTTGAATGTTTTGATCAGTTTTGACTGGTTTTCTAATGTTTTGGCATCTTTTCGGAATGTTTTCATCAAGTTTTGCGGGTCTAAATTATTTTGGCGGGTTTTCGGAATATTTTGGTTGGTTTTGATTTGTTTTTATGAAGTTTTGGCAGGTTTTCGGAATGTTTTGGTTGGGTTTTACAATGTTTAGTATTCTCTTGTGTTGTTTTTCTTGTGTTGGCAGGTTTTGGAATGTTTGAATTCATTTTGGCGGGTTTTCGGAATATTGTGGCAGGTATTTGGCGTGTTTTGGCGGGTATTCGGAATGTTTTGATTAGTTTTGACGGGTTTTGGAATATTTTGGTGGTTTTTAGAACATTTTGATTAGTTTTGATTTGTTTTGATTCTGTATAGCCCAGTTTTTGGTGTGTTTGGATTAGCTTTGGTGGGCTTTCTCGTGTTTTGGCTGGTTTTTTCGAATGTTTTGATCACTTCTGTCTGGTTCTCTATTTTGGCGGGTTTGAAAATATTTTTTGATTAGCTTTGGCGGGTTTTAAAATATTTTGGCTCTTTGCTGCGCAGAGATGACGGTGGTGGTTGCGGTGCGCTCCGGGGCGCTCCTTCTGCGGAAAGACGCCTGGCAGCGGCACTTGGGACAGCTCCGTGTCTGCGTATTCTGCATTTCTTGCCTTCTGCATCTCAGCAAAATGCTTTGCCACTAGGTCTAGCAAGGAGAAACTGTGACAGCTGAGTAGATGTAGCCCGGCCCGCCCTTTGAAGTTGAGAAGTTCTTGGCATCTCAGAGCCTCAAGGGAAGAGCAAGGTTATTTATGGTAGGCGGGGGCAGAACTAGCAGCAAGCAGAGCAAAGTTTTCCAAGAATACCTTCCATTGGAATGCTAATGGCAATTGAAGAGGCAGGCCAGTGGCAAGCAGTTTGAAAGGTGCAGACACAGTGCAGGTATTGTGCGGCTTCCTACTTTGCCTCCTAGAAGGTGCCGCGCTCTCCGTCTCTTGCTTGCCAATATGTTGCCGTGTTCCTCCTATTGTTTGGTTTCTTTTGATTTGGTTTTACGATGTTTTGGCGGGTTTTCGGAATGTTTTGGTGGTGTTTTAGAATGTTTTGTTTTCTCTTGTGTTGTTTTTATTGTGTTGGCAGATTTTGGAATGTTTGGATTCCTTTTGGCGGGTTTTCAAATATTTTGGCTGGTATTTGGTATGTTTTGGTTTGCTTTCATTTGTTTTGATTATGTTTTGGCAAGTTATTGAATGTTTTGATCAGTTCTGACTGGTTTTCTAGTATTTTGGCAACTTTTCAGAATGTTTTGATCAGTTTTGGCAGGTTCTAAAATATTTTGTTGGATTTTTGGAATGTTTTGGTTGGTTTTGATTTGTTTTTATGATGTTTTGCCTAGTTTCTTGAATGTTTTGATCAGTTTTGACTGGTTTTCTAATGTTTTGGCATCTTTTCAGAATGTTTTCATCAAGTTTTGCGGGTCTAAATTATTTTGGCGGGTTTTCGGAATATTTTGGTTGGTTTTGATTTGTTTTTATGAAGTTTTGGCCGGTTTTCGGAATGTTTTGGTTGGGTTTTACAATGTTTAGTATTCTCTTGTGTTGTTTTTCTTGTGTTGGCAGGTTTTGGAATGTTTGAATTCATTTTGGCGGGTTTTCGGAATATTGTGGCAGGTATTTGGCGTGTTTTGGCGGGTATTCGGAATGTTTTGATTAGTTTTGACGGGTTTTGGAATATTTTGGTGGTTTTTAGAACATTTTGATTAGTTTTGATTTGTTTTGATTCTGTATAGCCCAGTTTTTGGTGTGTTTGGATTAGCTTTGGTGGGCTTTCTCGTGTTTTGGCTGGTTTTTTCGAATGTTTTGATCACTTCTGTCTGGTTCTCTATTTTGGCGGGTTTGAAAATATTTTTTGATTAGCTTTGGCGGGTTTTAAAATATTTTGGCTCTTTGCTGCGCAGAGATGACGGTGGTGGTTGCGGTGCGCTCCGGGGCGCTCCTTCTGCGGAAAGACGCCTGGCAGCGGCACTTGGGACAGCTCCGCGTCTGCGTATTCTGCATTTCTTGCCTTCTGCATCTCAGCAAAATGCTTTGCCACTAGGTCTAGCGAGGAGAAACTGTGACAGCTGAGTAGATGTAGCCCGGCCCGCCCTTTGAAGTTGACAAGTTCTTGGCATCTCAGAGCCTCAAGGGAAGAGCAAGGTTATTTATGGTAGGCGGGGGCAGAACTAGCAGCAAGCAGAGCACAGTTGTCCAAGAATACCTTCCATTGGAATGCTAATGGCAATTGAAGAGGCAGGCCAGTGGCAAGCAGTTTGAAAGGTGCAGACACAGTGCAGGTGTTGTGCGGCTTCCTACTTTGCCTCCTAGAAGGTGCCGCGCTCTCCGTCTCTTGCTTGCCAATATGTTGCCGTGTTCCTCCTATTGTTTGGTTTGTTTTGATTTGGTTTTACGATGTTTTGGCGAGTTTTCGGAATGTTTTGGTGTTGTTTTAGAATGTTTTGTTTTCTCTTGTGTTGTTTTTCTTGTGTTGGCAGGTTTTGGAATGTTTGGATTCCTTTTGGCGGGTTTTCAAATATTTTGGCGGGTATTTGGAATGTTTTGGTTTGCTTTCATTTGTTTTGATTGTGTTTTGGCAAGTTATTTTAAAGTTTTGATCACTTCTGACTGGTTTTCTAGTATTTTGGCATCTTTTCAGAATGTTTTGATCAGTTTTGGCAGGTTCTAAACTATTTTGTCGGGTTTCTGGAATGTTTTGGTTGGTTTTGATTTGTTTTTATTATGTTTTGGCCGGATTTCAGAATATTTTGGCTGCGTTTTGGAAAATTTTGGTTGGTTTTGATTTGTTTTTATGATGTTTTGCCAAGTTTCTTGAATGTTTTGATCAGTTTTGACTGGTTTTCTAATGTTTTGGCATCTTTTCAGAATGTTTTCATCAAGTTTTGCGGGTCTAAATTATTTTGGCGGGTTTTCGGAATATTTTGGTTGGTTTTGATTTGTTTTTATGAAGTTTTGGCAGGTTTTCGGAATGTTTTGGTTGGGTTTTAGAATGTTTAGTATTCTCTTGTGTTGTTTTTCTTGTGTTGGCAGGTTTTGGAATGTTTGAATTCATTTTGGCGGGTTTTCGGAATATTTTGGCAGGTATTTGGCGTGTTTTGGCGGGTATTCGGAATGTTTTGATTAGTTTTGACGGGTTTTGGAATATTTTGGTGGTTTTTAGAACATTTTGATTAGTTTTGATTTGTTTTGATTCTGTATAGCCCAGTTTTTGGTGTGTTTGGATTAGCTTTAGTGGGCTTTCTCGTGTTTTGGCTGGTTTTTTCGAATGTTTTGATCACTTCTGTCTGGTTCTCTATTTTGGCGGGTTTGAAAATATTTTTGGATTAGTTTTGGCGGGTTTTAAAATATTTTGGCTCTTTGCTGCGCAGAGATGACGGTGGTGGTTGCGGTGCGCTCCGGGGCGCTCCTTCTGCGGAAAGACGCCTGGCAGCGGCACTTGGGACAGCTCCGCATCTCCGTATTCTGCATTTCTTGCCTTCTGCATCTCAGCAAAATGCTTTGCCACTAGGTCTAGCAAGGAGAAACTGTGCCAGCTGAGTAGATGTAGCCCGGCCCGCCCTTTGAAGTTGACAAGTTCTTGGCATCTCAGAGCCTCAAGGGAAGAGCAAGGTTATTTATGGTAGGCGGGGGCAGAACTAGCAGCAAGCAGAACACAGTTGTCCAAGAATACCTTCCATTGGAATGCTAATGGCAATTGAAGAGGCAGGCCAGTGGCAAGCAGTTTGAAAGGTGCAGACACAGTGCAGGTGTTGTGCGGCTTCCTACTTTGCCTCCTAGAAGGTGCCGCGCTCTCCGTCTCTTGCTTGCCAATATGTTGCCGTGTTCCTCCTATTGTTTGGTTTGTTTTGATTTGGTTTTACGATGTTTTGGCGAGTTTTCGGAATGTTTTGGTGTTGTTTTAGAATGTTTTGTTTTCTCTTGTGTTGTTTTTCTTGTGTTGGCAGGTTTTGGAATGTTTGGATTCCTTTTGGCGGGTTTTCAAATATTTTGGCGGGTATTTGGTATGTTTTGGTTTGCTTTCATTTGTTTTGATTATGTTTTGGCAAGTTATTGAATGTTTTGATCAGTTCTGACTGGTTTTCTAGTATTTTGGCAACTTTTCAGAATGTTTTGATCAGTTTTGGCAGGTTCTAAAATATTTTGTCGGATTTTTGGAATGTTTTGGTTGGTTTTGATTTGTTTTTATGATGTTTTGCCTAGTTTCTTGAATGTTTTGATCAGTTTTGACTGGTTTTCTAATGTTTTGGCATCTTTTCGGAATGTTTTCATCAAGTTTTGCGGGTCTAAATTATTTTGGCGGGTTTTCGGAATATTTTGGTTGGTTTTGATTTGTTTTTATGAAGTTTTGGCCGGTTTTCGGAATGTTTTGGTTGGGTTTTACAATGTTTAGTATTCTCTTGTGTTGTTTTTCTTGTGTTGGCAGGTTTTGGAATGTTTGAATTCATTTTGGCGGGTTTTCGGAATATTGTGGCAGGTATTTGGCGTGTTTTGGCGGGTATTTGGAATGTTTTGATTAGTTTTGACGGGTTTTGGAATATTTTGGTGGTTTTTAGAACATTTTGATTAGTTTTGATTTGTTTTGATTCTGTATAGCCCAGTTTTTGGTGTGTTTGGATTAGCTTTGGTGGGCTTTCTCGTGTTTTGGCTGGTTTTTTCGAATGTTTTGATCACTTCTGTCTGGTTCTCTATTTTGGCGGGTTTGAAAATATTTTTTGATTAGCTTTGGCGGGTTTTAAAATATTTTGGCTCTTTGCTGCGCAGAGATGACGGTGGTGGTTGCGGTGCGCTCCGGGGCGCTCCTTCTGCGGAAAGACGCCTGGCAGCGGCACTTGGGACAGCTCCGCGTCTGCGTATTCTGCATTTCTTGCCTTCTGCATCTCAGCAAAATGCTTTGCCACTAGGTCTAGCGAGGAGAAACTGTGACAGCTGAGTAGATGTAGCCCGGCCCGCCCTTTGAAGTTGAGAAGTTCTTGGCATCTCAGAGCCTCAAGGGAAGAGCAAGGTTATTTATGGTAGGCGGGGGCAGAACTAGCAGCAAGCAGAGCACAGTTGTCCAAGAATACCTTCCATTGGAATGCTAATGGCAATTGAAGAGGCAGGCCAGTGGCAAGCAGTTTGAAAGGTGCAGACACAGTGCAGGTGTTGTGCGGCTTCCTACTTTGCCTCCTAGAAGGTGCCGCGCTCTCCGTCTCTTGCTTGCCAATATGTTGCCGTGTTCCTCCTATTGTTTGGTTTGTTTTGATTTGGTTTTACGATGTTTTGGCGAGTTTTCGGAATGTTTTGGTGTTGTTTTAGAATGTTTTGTTTTCTCTTGTGTTGTTTTTCTTGTGTTGGCAGGTTTTGGAATGTTTGGATTCCTTTTGGCGGGTTTTCAAATATTTTGGCGGGTATTTGGTATGTTTTGGTTTGCTTTCATTTGTTTTGATTATGTTTTGGCAAGTTATTGAATGTTTTGATCAGTTCTGACTGGTTTTCTAGTATTTTGGCAACTTTTCAGAATGTTTTGATCAGTTTTGGCAGGTTCTAAAATATTTTGTCGGATTTTTGGAATGTTTTGGTTGGTTTTGATTTGTTTTTATGATGTTTTGCCTAGTTTCTTGAATGTTTTGATCAGTTTTGACTGGTTTTCTAATGTTTTGGCATCTTTTCGGAATGTTTTCATCAAGTTTTGCGGGTCTAAATTATTTTGGCGGGTTTTCGGAATATTTTGGTTGGTTTTGATTTGTTTTTATGAAGTTTTGGCAGGTTTTCGGAATGTTTTGGTTGGGTTTTACAATGTTTAGTATTCTCTTGTGTTGTTTTTCTTGTGTTGGCAGGTTTTGGAATGTTTGAATTCATTTTGGCGGGTTTTCGGAATATTGTGGCAGGTATTTGGCGTGTTTTGGCGGGTATTCGGAATGTTTTGATTAGTTTTGACGGGTTTTGGAATATTTTGGTGGTTTTTAGAACATTTTGATTAGTTTTGATTTGTTTTGATTCTGTATAGCCCAGTTTTTGGTGTGTTTGGATTAGCTTTGGTGGGCTTTCTCGTGTTTTGGCTGGTTTTTTCGAATGTTTTGATCACTTCTGTCTGGTTCTCTATTTTGGCGGGTTTGAAAATATTTTTTGATTAGCTTTGGCGGGTTTTAAAATATTTTGGCTCTTTGCTGCGCAGAGATGACGGTGGTGGTTGCGGTGCGCTCCGGGGCGCTCCTTCTGCGGAAAGACGCCTGGCAGCGGCACTTGGGACAGCTCCGCGTCTGCGTATTCTGCATTTCTTGCCTTCTGCATCTCAGCAAAATGCTTTGCCACTAGGTCTAGCAAGGAGAAACTGTGACAGCTGAGTAGATGTAGCCCGGCCCGCCCTTTGAAGTTGAGAAGTTCTTGGCATCTCAGAGCCTCAAGGGAAGAGCAAGGTTATTTATGGTAGGCGGGGGCAGAACTAGCAGCAAGCAGAGCAAAGTTTTCCAAGAATACCTTCCATTGGAATGCTAATGGCAATTGAAGAGGCAGGCCAGTGGCAAGCAGTTTGAAAGGTGCAGACACAGTGCAGGTATTGTGCGGCTTCCTACTTTGCCTCCTAGAAGGTGCCGCGCTCTCCGTCTCTTGCTTGCCAATATGTTGCCGTGTTCCTCCTATTGTTTGGTTTCTTTTGATTTGGTTTTACGATGTTTTGGCGGGTTTTCGGAATGTTTTGGTGGTGTTTTAGAATGTTTTGTTTTCTCTTGTGTTGTTTTTATTGTGTTGGCAGATTTTGGAATGTTTGGATTCCTTTTGGCGGGTTTTCAAATATTTTGGCTGGTATTTGGTATGTTTTGGTTTGCTTTCATTTGTTTTGATTATGTTTTGGCAAGTTATTGAATGTTTTGATCAGTTCTGACTGGTTTTCTAGTATTTTGGCAACTTTTCAGAATGTTTTGATCAGTTTTGGCAGGTTCTAAAATATTTTGTTGGATTTTTGGAATGTTTTGGTTGGTTTTGATTTGTTTTTATGATGTTTTGCCTAGTTTCTTGAATGTTTTGATCAGTTTTGACTGGTTTTCTAATGTTTTGGCATCTTTTCAGAATGTTTTCATCAAGTTTTGCGGGTCTAAATTATTTTGGCGGGTTTTCGGAATATTTTGGTTGGTTTTGATTTGTTTTTATGAAGTTTTGGCCGGTTTTCGGAATGTTTTGGTTGGGTTTTACAATGTTTAGTATTCTCTTGTGTTGTTTTTCTTGTGTTGGCAGGTTTTGGAATGTTTGAATTCATTTTGGCGGGTTTTCGGAATATTGTGGCAGGTATTTGGCGTGTTTTGGCGGGTATTCGGAATGTTTTGATTAGTTTTGACGGGTTTTGGAATATTTTGGTGGTTTTTAGAACATTTTGATTAGTTTTGATTTGTTTTGATTCTGTATAGCCCAGTTTTTGGTGTGTTTGGATTAGCTTTGGTGGGCTTTCTCGTGTTTTGGCTGGTTTTTTCGAATGTTTTGATCACTTCTGTCTGGTTCTCTATTTTGGCGGGTTTGAAAATATTTTTTGATTAGCTTTGGCGGGTTTTAAAATATTTTGGCTCTTTGCTGCGCAGAGATGACGGTGGTGGTTGCGGTGCGCTCCGGGGCGCTCCTTCTGCGGAAAGACGCCTGGCAGCGGCACTTGGGACAGCTCCGCGTCTGCGTATTCTGCATTTCTTGCCTTCTGCATCTCAGCAAAATGCTTTGCCACTAGGTCTAGCGAGGAGAAACTGTGACAGCTGAGTAGATGTAGCCCGGCCCGCCCTTTGAAGTTGACAAGTTCTTGGCATCTCAGAGCCTCAAGGGAAGAGCAAGGTTATTTATGGTAGGCGGGGGCAGAACTAGCAGCAAGCAGAGCACAGTTGTCCAAGAATACCTTCCATTGGAATGCTAATGGCAATTGAAGAGGCAGGCCAGTGGCAAGCAGTTTGAAAGGTGCAGACACAGTGCAGGTGTTGTGCGGCTTCCTACTTTGCCTCCTAGAAGGTGCCGCGCTCTCCGTCTCTTGCTTGCCAATATGTTGCCGTGTTCCTCCTATTGTTTGGTTTGTTTTGATTTGGTTTTACGATGTTTTGGCGAGTTTTCGGAATGTTTTGGTGTTGTTTTAGAATGTTTTGTTTTCTCTTGTGTTGTTTTTCTTGTGTTGGCAGGTTTTGGAATGTTTGGATTCCTTTTGGCGGGTTTTCAAATATTTTGGCGGGTATTTGGAATGTTTTGGTTTGCTTTCATTTGTTTTGATTGTGTTTTGGCAAGTTATTTTAAAGTTTTGATCACTTCTGACTGGTTTTCTAGTATTTTGGCATCTTTTCAGAATGTTTTGATCAGTTTTGGCAGGTTCTAAACTATTTTGTCGGGTTTCTGGAATGTTTTGGTTGGTTTTGATTTGTTTTTATTATGTTTTGGCCGGATTTCAGAATATTTTGGCTGCGTTTTGGAAAATTTTGGTTGGTTTTGATTTGTTTTTATGATGTTTTGCCAAGTTTCTTGAATGTTTTGATCAGTTTTGACTGGTTTTCTAATGTTTTGGCATCTTTTCAGAATGTTTTCATCAAGTTTTGCGGGTCTAAATTATTTTGGCGGGTTTTCGGAATATTTTGGTTGGTTTTGATTTGTTTTTATGAAGTTTTGGCAGGTTTTCGGAATGTTTTGGTTGGGTTTTAGAATGTTTAGTATTCTCTTGTGTTGTTTTTCTTGTGTTGGCAGGTTTTGGAATGTTTGAATTCATTTTGGCGGGTTTTCGGAATATTTTGGCAGGTATTTGGCGTGTTTTGGCGGGTATTCGGAATGTTTTGATTAGTTTTGACGGGTTTTGGAATATTTTGGTGGTTTTTAGAACATTTTGATTAGTTTTGATTTGTTTTGATTCTGTATAGCCCAGTTTTTGGTGTGTTTGGATTAGCTTTAGTGGGCTTTCTCGTGTTTTGGCTGGTTTTTTCGAATGTTTTGATCACTTCTGTCTGGTTCTCTATTTTGGCGGGTTTGAAAATATTTTTGGATTAGTTTTGGCGGGTTTTAAAATATTTTGGCTCTTTGCTGCGCAGAGATGACGGTGGTGGTTGCGGTGCGCTCCGGGGCGCTCCTTCTGCGGAAAGACGCCTGGCAGCGGCACTTGGGACAGCTCCGCATCTCCGTATTCTGCATTTCTTGCCTTCTGCATCTCAGCAAAATGCTTTGCCACTAGGTCTAGCAAGGAGAAACTGTGCCAGCTGAGTAGATGTAGCCCGGCCCGCCCTTTGAAGTTGACAAGTTCTTGGCATCTCAGAGCCTCAAGGGAAGAGCAAGGTTATTTATGGTAGGCGGGGGCAGAACTAGCAGCAAGCAGAACACAGTTGTCCAAGAATACCTTCCATTGGAATGCTAATGGCAATTGAAGAGGCAGGCCAGTGGCAAGCAGTTTGAAAGGTGCAGACACAGTGCAGGTGTTGTGCGGCTTCCTACTTTGCCTCCTAGAAGGTGCCGCGCTCTCCGTCTCTTGCTTGCCAATATGTTGCCGTGTTCCTCCTATTGTTTGGTTTGTTTTGATTTGGTTTTACGATGTTTTGGCGAGTTTTCGGAATGTTTTGGTGTTGTTTTAGAATGTTTTGTTTTCTCTTGTGTTGTTTTTCTTGTGTTGGCAGGTTTTGGAATGTTTGGATTCCTTTTGGCGGGTTTTCAAATATTTTGGCGGGTATTTGGTATGTTTTGGTTTGCTTTCATTTGTTTTGATTATGTTTTGGCAAGTTATTGAATGTTTTGATCAGTTCTGACTGGTTTTCTAGTATTTTGGCAACTTTTCAGAATGTTTTGATCAGTTTTGGCAGGTTCTAAAATATTTTGTCGGATTTTTGGAATGTTTTGGTTGGTTTTGATTTGTTTTTATGATGTTTTGCCTAGTTTCTTGAATGTTTTGATCAGTTTTGACTGGTTTTCTAATGTTTTGGCATCTTTTCGGAATGTTTTCATCAAGTTTTGCGGGTCTAAATTATTTTGGCGGGTTTTCGGAATATTTTGGTTGGTTTTGATTTGTTTTTATGAAGTTTTGGCCGGTTTTCGGAATGTTTTGGTTGGGTTTTACAATGTTTAGTATTCTCTTGTGTTGTTTTTCTTGTGTTGGCAGGTTTTGGAATGTTTGAATTCATTTTGGCGGGTTTTCGGAATATTGTGGCAGGTATTTGGCGTGTTTTGGCGGGTATTTGGAATGTTTTGATTAGTTTTGACGGGTTTTGGAATATTTTGGTGGTTTTTAGAACATTTTGATTAGTTTTGATTTGTTTTGATTCTGTATAGCCCAGTTTTTGGTGTGTTTGGATTAGCTTTGGTGGGCTTTCTCGTGTTTTGGCTGGTTTTTTCGAATGTTTTGATCACTTCTGTCTGGTTCTCTATTTTGGCGGGTTTGAAAATATTTTTTGATTAGCTTTGGCGGGTTTTAAAATATTTTGGCTCTTTGCTGCGCAGAGATGACGGTGGTGGTTGCGGTGCGCTCCGGGGCGCTCCTTCTGCGGAAAGACGCCTGGCAGCGGCACTTGGGACAGCTCCGCGTCTGCGTATTCTGCATTTCTTGCCTTCTGCATCTCAGCAAAATGCTTTGCCACTAGGTCTAGCGAGGAGAAACTGTGACAGCTGAGTAGATGTAGCCCGGCCCGCCCTTTGAAGTTGAGAAGTTCTTGGCATCTCAGAGCCTCAAGGGAAGAGCAAGGTTATTTATGGTAGGCGGGGGCAGAACTAGCAGCAAGCAGAGCACAGTTGTCCAAGAATACCTTCCATTGGAATGCTAATGGCAATTGAAGAGGCAGGCCAGTGGCAAGCAGTTTGAAAGGTGCAGACACAGTGCAGGTGTTGTGCGGCTTCCTACTTTGCCTCCTAGAAGGTGCCGCGCTCTCCGTCTCTTGCTTGCCAATATGTTGCCGTGTTCCTCCTATTGTTTGGTTTGTTTTGATTTGGTTTTACGATGTTTTGGCGAGTTTTCGGAATGTTTTGGTGTTGTTTTAGAATGTTTTGTTTTCTCTTGTGTTGTTTTTCTTGTGTTGGCAGGTTTTGGAATGTTTGGATTCCTTTTGGCGGGTTTTCAAATATTTTGGCGGGTATTTGGTATGTTTTGGTTTGCTTTCATTTGTTTTGATTATGTTTTGGCAAGTTATTGAATGTTTTGATCAGTTCTGACTGGTTTTCTAGTATTTTGGCAACTTTTCAGAATGTTTTGATCAGTTTTGGCAGGTTCTAAAATATTTTGTCGGATTTTTGGAATGTTTTGGTTGGTTTTGATTTGTTTTTATGATGTTTTGCCTAGTTTCTTGAATGTTTTGATCAGTTTTGACTGGTTTTCTAATGTTTTGGCATCTTTTCGGAATGTTTTCATCAAGTTTTGCGGGTCTAAATTATTTTGGCGGGTTTTCGGAATATTTTGGTTGGTTTTGATTTGTTTTTATGAAGTTTTGGCAGGTTTTCGGAATGTTTTGGTTGGGTTTTACAATGTTTAGTATTCTCTTGTGTTGTTTTTCTTGTGTTGGCAGGTTTTGGAATGTTTGAATTCATTTTGGCGGGTTTTCGGAATATTGTGGCAGGTATTTGGCGTGTTTTGGCGGGTATTCGGAATGTTTTGATTAGTTTTGACGGGTTTTGGAATATTTTGGTGGTTTTTAGAACATTTTGATTAGTTTTGATTTGTTTTGATTCTGTATAGCCCAGTTTTTGGTGTGTTTGGATTAGCTTTGGTGGGCTTTCTCGTGTTTTGGCTGGTTTTTTCGAATGTTTTGATCACTTCTGTCTGGTTCTCTATTTTGGCGGGTTTGAAAATATTTTTTGATTAGCTTTGGCGGGTTTTAAAATATTTTGGCTCTTTGCTGCGCAGAGATGACGGTGGTGGTTGCGGTGCGCTCCGGGGCGCTCCTTCTGCGGAAAGACGCCTGGCAGCGGCACTTGGGACAGCTCCGCGTCTGCGTATTCTGCATTTCTTGCCTTCTGCATCTCAGCAAAATGCTTTGCCACTAGGTCTAGCAAGGAGAAACTGTGACAGCTGAGTAGATGTAGCCCGGCCCGCCCTTTGAAGTTGAGAAGTTCTTGGCATCTCAGAGCCTCAAGGGAAGAGCAAGGTTATTTATGGTAGGCGGGGGCAGAACTAGCAGCAAGCAGAGCAAAGTTTTCCAAGAATACCTTCCATTGGAATGCTAATGGCAATTGAAGAGGCAGGCCAGTGGCAAGCAGTTTGAAAGGTGCAGACACAGTGCAGGTATTGTGCGGCTTCCTACTTTGCCTCCTAGAAGGTGCCGCGCTCTCCGTCTCTTGCTTGCCAATATGTTGCCGTGTTCCTCCTATTGTTTGGTTTCTTTTGATTTGGTTTTACGATGTTTTGGCGGGTTTTCGGAATGTTTTGGTGGTGTTTTAGAATGTTTTGTTTTCTCTTGTGTTGTTTTTATTGTGTTGGCAGATTTTGGAATGTTTGGATTCCTTTTGGCGGGTTTTCAAATATTTTGGCTGGTATTTGGTATGTTTTGGTTTGCTTTCATTTGTTTTGATTATGTTTTGGCAAGTTATTGAATGTTTTGATCAGTTCTGACTGGTTTTCTAGTATTTTGGCAACTTTTCAGAATGTTTTGATCAGTTTTGGCAGGTTCTAAAATATTTTGTTGGATTTTTGGAATGTTTTGGTTGGTTTTGATTTGTTTTTATGATGTTTTGCCTAGTTTCTTGAATGTTTTGATCAGTTTTGACTGGTTTTCTAATGTTTTGGCATCTTTTCAGAATGTTTTCATCAAGTTTTGCGGGTCTAAATTATTTTGGCGGGTTTTCGGAATATTTTGGTTGGTTTTGATTTGTTTTTATGAAGTTTTGGCAGGTTTTCGGAATGTTTTGGTTGGGTTTTACAATGTTTAGTATTCTCTTGTGTTGTTTTTCTTGTGTTGGCAGGTTTTGGAATGTTTGAATTCATTTTGGCGGGTTTTCGGAATATTGTGGCAGGTATTTGGCGTGTTTTGGCGGGTATTTGGAATGTTTTGATTAGTTTTGACGGGTTTTGGAATATTTTGGTGGTTTTTAGAACATTTTGATTAGTTTTGATTTGTTTTGATTCTGTATAGCCCAGTTTTTGGTGTGTTTGGATTAGCTTTGGTGGGCTTTCTCGTGTTTTGGCTGGTTTTTTCGAATGTTTTGATCACTTCTGTCTGGTTCTCTATTTTGGCGGGTTTGAAAATATTTTTTGATTAGCTTTGGCGGGTTTTAAAATATTTTGGCTCTTTGCTGCGCAGAGATGACGGTGGTGGTTGCGGTGCGCTCCGGGGCGCTCCTTCTGCGGAAAGACGCCTGGCAGCGGCACTTGGGACAGCTCCGCGTCTGCGTATTCTGCATTTCTTGCCTTCTGCATCTCAGCAAAATGCTTTGCCACTAGGTCTAGCGAGGAGAAACTGTGACAGCTGAGTAGATGTAGCCCGGCCCGCCCTTTGAAGTTGACAAGTTCTTGGCATCTCAGAGCCTCAAGGGAAGAGCAAGGTTATTTATGGTAGGCGGGGGCAGAACTAGCAGCAAGCAGAGCACAGTTGTCCAAGAATACCTTCCATTGGAATGCTAATGGCAATTGAAGAGGCAGGCCAGTGGCAAGCAGTTTGAAAGGTGCAGACACAGTGCAGGTGTTGTGCGGCTTCCTACTTTGCCTCCTAGAAGGTGCCGCGCTCTCCGTCTCTTGCTTGCCAATATGTTGCCGTGTTCCTCCTATTGTTTGGTTTGTTTTGATTTGGTTTTACGATGTTTTGGCGAGTTTTCGGAATGTTTTGGTGTTGTTTTAGAATGTTTTGTTTTCTCTTGTGTTGTTTTTCTTGTGTTGGCAGGTTTTGGAATGTTTGGATTCCTTTTGGCGGGTTTTCAAATATTTTGGCGGGTATTTGGAATGTTTTGGTTTGCTTTCATTTGTTTTGATTGTGTTTTGGCAAGTTATTTTAAAGTTTTGATCACTTCTGACTGGTTTTCTAGTATTTTGGCATCTTTTCAGAATGTTTTGATCAGTTTTGGCAGGTTCTAAACTATTTTGTCGGGTTTCTGGAATGTTTTGGTTGGTTTTGATTTGTTTTTATTATGTTTTGGCCGGATTTCAGAATATTTTGGCTGCGTTTTGGAAAATTTTGGTTGGTTTTGATTTGTTTTTATGATGTTTTGCCAAGTTTCTTGAATGTTTTGATCAGTTTTGACTGGTTTTCTAATGTTTTGGCATCTTTTCAGAATGTTTTCATCAAGTTTTGCGGGTCTAAATTATTTTGGCGGGTTTTCGGAATATTTTGGTTGGTTTTGATTTGTTTTTATGAAGTTTTGGCAGGTTTTCGGAATGTTTTGGTTGGGTTTTAGAATGTTTAGTATTCTCTTGTGTTGTTTTTCTTGTGTTGGCAGGTTTTGGAATGTTTGAATTCATTTTGGCGGGTTTTCGGAATATTTTGGCAGGTATTTGGCGTGTTTTGGCGGGTATTCGGAATGTTTTGATTAGTTTTGACGGGTTTTGGAATATTTTGGTGGTTTTTAGAACATTTTGATTAGTTTTGATTTGTTTTGATTCTGTATAGCCCAGTTTTTGGTGTGTTTGGATTAGCTTTAGTGGGCTTTCTCGTGTTTTGGCTGGTTTTTTCGAATGTTTTGATCACTTCTGTCTGGTTCTCTATTTTGGCGGGTTTGAAAATATTTTTGGATTAGTTTTGGCGGGTTTTAAAATATTTTGGCTCTTTGCTGCGCAGAGATGACGGTGGTGGTTGCGGTGCGCTCCGGGGCGCTCCTTCTGCGGAAAGACGCCTGGCAGCGGCACTTGGGACAGCTCCGCGTCTCCGTATTCTGCATTCCTTGCCTTCTGCATCTCAGCAAAATGCTTTGCCACTAGGTCTAGCAAGGAGAAACTGTGCCAGCTGAGTAGATGTAGCCCAGCCTGCCCTTTGAAGTTGACAAGTTCTTGGCATCTCAGATCCTCAAGGGAAGAGCAAGGTTATTTATGGTAGGCGGGGGCAGAACTAGCAGCAAGCAGAGCACAGTTTTCCAAGAATACCTTCCATTGAATGCTAATGGCAATTGAAGAGGCAGGCCAGTGGCAAGCCACTATCTTCTAGCAGTTTGAAAGGTGCAGACACAGTGCAGGTGTTGTGCGGCTTCCTTCTTGGCCTCCTAGAAGGTGCCGCGCTCTCCGTCTCTTGCTTGCCAATATGTTGCCGTGTTCCTCCTATTGTTTGGTTTGTGTTGATTTGGTTTTACGATGTTTTGGCGAGTTTTCGGAATGTTTTGGTGGTGTTTTAGAATGTTTTGTTTTCTCTTGTGTTGTTTTTATTGTGTTGGCAGATTTTGGAATGTTTGGATTCCTTTTGGCGGGTTTTCAAATATTTTGGCTGGTATTTGGTATGTTTTGGCTTGCTTTCATTTGTTTTGATTATGTTTTGGCAAGTTATTGAATGTTTTGATCAGTTCTGACTGGTTTTCTAGTATTTTGGCAACTTTTCAGAATGTTTTGATCAGTTTTGGCAGGTTCTAAAATATTTTGTTGGATTTTTGGAATGTTTTGGTTGGTTTTGATTTGTTTTTATGATGTTTTGCCTAGTTTCTTGAATGTTTTGATCAGTTTTGACTGGTTTTCTAATGTTTTGGCATCTTTTCAGAATGTTTTCATCAAGTTTTGCGGGTCTAAATTATTTTGGCGGGTTTTCGGAATATTTTGGTTGGTTTTGATTTGTTTTTATGAAGTTTTGGCAGGTTTTCGGAATGTTTTGGTTGGGTTTTACAATGTTTAGTATTCTCTTGTGTTGTTTTTCATGTGTTGGCAGGTTTTGGAATGTTTGAATTCATTTTGGCGGGTTTTCGGAATATTTTGGCAGGTATTTGGCGTGTTTTGGCGGGTATTCGGAATGTTTTGATTAGTTTTGACGGGTTTTGGAATATTTTGGTGGTTTTTAGAACATTTTGATTAGTTTTGATTTGTTTTGATTCTGTATAGCCCAGTTTTTGGTGTGTTTGGATTAGCTTTGGTGGGCTTTCTCGTGTTTTGGCTGGTTTTTTCGAATGTTTTGATCACTTCTGTCTGGTTCTCTATTTTGGCAGGTTTGAAAATATTTTTTGATTAGCTTTGGCGGGTTTTAAAATATTTTGGCTCTTTGCTGCGCAGAGATGACGGTGGTGGTTGCGGTGCGCTCCGGGGCGCTCCTTCTGCGGAAAGACGCCTGGCAGCGGCACTTGGGACAGCTCCGCGTCTGCGTATTCTGCATTTCTTGCCTTCTGCATCTCAGCAAAATGCTTTGCCACTAGGTCTAGCGAGGAGAAACTGTGACAGCTGAGTAGATGTAGCCCGGCCCGCCCTTTGAAGTTGAGAAGTTCTTGGCATCTCAGAGCCTCAAGGGAAGAGCAAGGTTATTTATGGTAGGCGGGGGCAGAACTAGCAGCAAGCAGAGCACAGTTGTCCAAGAATACCTTCCATTGGAATGCTAATGGCAATTGAAGAGGCAGGCCAGTGGCAAGCAGTTTGAAAGGTGCAGACACAGTGCAGGTGTTGTGCGGCTTCCTACTTTGCCTCCTAGAAGGTGCCGCGCTCTCCGTCTCTTGCTTGCCAATATGTTGCCGTGTTCCTCCTATTGTTTGGTTTGTTTTGATTTGGTTTTACGATGTTTTGGCGAGTTTTCGGAATGTTTTGGTGTTGTTTTAGAATGTTTTGTTTTCTCTTGTGTTGTTTTTCTTGTGTTGGCAGGTTTTGGAATGTTTGGATTCCTTTTGGCGGGTTTTCAAATATTTTGGCGGGTATTTGGTATGTTTTGGTTTGCTTTCATTTGTTTTGATTATGTTTTGGCAAGTTATTGAATGTTTTGATCAGTTCTGACTGGTTTTCTAGTATTTTGGCAACTTTTCAGAATGTTTTGATCAGTTTTGGCAGGTTCTAAAATATTTTGTCGGATTTTTGGAATGTTTTGGTTGGTTTTGATTTGTTTTTATGATGTTTTGCCTAGTTTCTTGAATGTTTTGATCAGTTTTGACTGGTTTTCTAATGTTTTGGCATCTTTTCGGAATGTTTTCATCAAGTTTTGCGGGTCTAAATTATTTTGGCGGGTTTTCGGAATATTTTGGTTGGTTTTGATTTGTTTTTATGAAGTTTTGGCCGGTTTTCGGAATGTTTTGGTTGGGTTTTACAATGTTTAGTATTCTCTTGTGTTGTTTTTCTTGTGTTGGCAGGTTTTGGAATGTTTTAATTCATTTTGGCGGGTTTTCGGAATATTGTGGCAGGTATTTGGCGTGTTTTGGCGGGTATTTGGAATGTTTTGATTAGTTTTGACGGGTTTTGGAATATTTTGGTGGTTTTTAGAACATTTTGATTAGTTTTGATTTGTTTTGATTCTGTATAGCCCAGTTTTTGGTGTGTTTGGATTAGCTTTGGTGGGCTTTCTCGTGTTTTGGCTGGTTTTTTCGAATGTTTTGATCACTTCTGTCTGGTTCTCTATTTTGGCGGGTTTGAAAATATTTTTTGATTAGCTTTGGCGGGTTTTAAAATATTTTGGCTCTTTGCTGCGCAGAGATGACGGTGGTGGTTGCGGTGCGCTCCGGGGCGCTCCTTCTGCGGAAAGACGCCTGGCAGCGGCACTTGGGACAGCTCCGCGTCTGCGTATTCTGCATTTCTTGCCTTCTGCATCTCAGCAAAATGCTTTGCCACTAGGTCTAGCGAGGAGAAACTGTGACAGCTGAGTAGATGTAGCCCGGCCCGCCCTTTGAAGTTGAGAAGTTCTTGGCATCTCAGAGCCTCAAGGGAAGAGCAAGGTTATTTATGGTAGGCGGGGGCAGAACTAGCAGCAAGCAGAGCACAGTTGTCCAAGAATACCTTCCATTGGAATGCTAATGGCAATTGAAGAGGCAGGCCAGTGGCAAGCAGTTTGAAAGGTGCAGACACAGTGCAGGTGTTGTGCGGCTTCCTACTTTGCCTCCTAGAAGGTGCCGCGCTCTCCGTCTCTTGCTTGCCAATATGTTGCCGTGTTCCTCCTATTGTTTGGTTTGTTTTGATTTGGTTTTACGATGTTTTGGCGAGTTTTCGGAATGTTTTGGTGTTGTTTTAGAATGTTTTGTTTTCTCTTGTGTTGTTTTTCTTGTGTTGGCAGGTTTTGGAATGTTTGGATTCCTTTTGGCGGGTTTTCAAATATTTTGGCGGGTATTTGGTATGTTTTGGTTTGCTTTCATTTGTTTTGATTATGTTTTGGCAAGTTATTGAATGTTTTGATCAGTTCTGACTGGTTTTCTAGTATTTTGGCAACTTTTCAGAATGTTTTGATCAGTTTTGGCAGGTTCTAAACTATTTTGTCGGATTTTTGGAATGTTTTGGTTGGTTTTGATTTGTTTTTATGATGTTTTGCCTAGTTTCTTGAATGTTTTGATCAGTTTTGACTGGTTTTCTAATGTTTTGGCATCTTTTCGGAATGTTTTCATCAAGTTTTGCGGGTCTAAATTATTTTGGCGGGTTTTCGGAATATTTTGGTTGGTTTTGATTTGTTTTTATGAAGTTTTGGCAGGTTTTCGGAATGTTTTGGTTGGGTTTTACAATGTTTAGTATTCTCTTGTGTTGTTTTTCTTGTGTTGGCAGGTTTTGGAATGTTTGAATTCATTTTGGCGGGTTTTCGGAATATTGTGGCAGGTATTTGGCGTGTTTTGGCGGGTATTCGGAATGTTTTGATTAGTTTTGACGGGTTTTGGAATATTTTGGTGGTTTTTAGAACATTTTGATTAGTTTTGATTTGTTTTGATTCTGTATAGCCCAGTTTTTGGTGTGTTTGGATTAGCTTTGGTGGGCTTTCTCGTGTTTTGGCTGGTTTTTTCGAATGTTTTGATCACTTCTGTCTGGTTCTCTATTTTGGCGGGTTTGAAAATATTTTTTGATTAGCTTTGGCGGGTTTTAAAATATTTTGGCTCTTTGCTGCACAGAGATGACGGTGGTGGTTGCGGTGCGCTCCGGGGCGCTCCTTCTGCGGAAAGACGCCTGGCAGCGGCACTTGGGACAGCTCCGCGTCTGCGTATTCTGCATTTCTTGCCTTCTGCATCTCAGCAAAATGCTTTGCCACTAGGTCTAGCAAGGAGAAACTGTGCCAGCTGAGTAGATGTAGCCCGGCCCGCCCTTTGAAGTTGACAAGTTCTTGGCATCTCAGAGCCTCAAGGGAAGAGCAAGGTTATTTATGGTAGGCGGGGGCAGAACTAGCAGCAAGCAGAGCAAAGTTTTCCAAGAATACCTTCCATTGGAATGCTAATGGCAATTGAAGAGGCAGGCCAGTGGCAAGCAGTTTGAAAGGTGCAGACACAGTGCAGGTATTGTGCGGCTTCCTACTTTGCCTCCTAGAAGGTGCCGCGCTCTCCGTCTCTTGCTTGCCAATATGTTGCCGTGTTCCTCCTATTGTTTGGTTTCTTTTGATTTGGTTTTACGATGTTTTGGCGGGTTTTCGGAATGTTTTGGTGGTGTTTTAGAATGTTTTGTTTTCTCTTGTGTTGTTTTTATTGTGTTGGCAGATTTTGGAATGTTTGGATTCCTTTTGGCGGGTTTTCAAATATTTTGGCTGGTATTTGGTATGTTTTGGTTTGCTTTCATTTGTTTTGATTATGTTTTGGCAAGTTATTGAATGTTTTGATCAGTTCTGACTGGTTTTCTAGTATTTTGGCAACTTTTCAGAATGTTTTGATCAGTTTTGGCAGGTTCTAAAATATTTTGTTGGATTTTTGGAATGTTTTGGTTGGTTTTGATTTGTTTTTATGATGTTTTGCCTAGTTTCTTGAATGTTTTGATCAGTTTTGACTGGTTTTCTAATGTTTTGGCATCTTTTCAGAATGTTTTCATCAAGTTTTGCGGGTCTAAATTATTTTGGCGGGTTTTCGGAATATTTTGGTTGGTTTTGATTTGTTTTTATGAAGTTTTGGCAGGTTTTCGGAATGTTTTGGTTGGGTTTTACAATGTTTAGTATTCTCTTGTGTTGTTTTTCTTGTGTTGGCAGGTTTTGGAATGTTTGAATTCATTTTGGCGGGTTTTCGGAATATTGTGGCAGGTATTTGGCGTGTTTTGGCGGGTATTCGGAATGTTTTGATTAGTTTTGACGGGTTTTGGAATATTTTGGTGGTTTTTAGAACATTTTGATTAGTTTTGATTTGTTTTGATTCTGTATAGCCCAGTTTTTGGTGTGTTTGGATTAGCTTTGGTGGGCTTTCTCGTGTTTTGGCTGGTTTTTTCGAATGTTTTGATCACTTCTGTCTGGTTCTCTATTTTGGCGGGTTTGAAAATATTTTTTGATTAGCTTTGGCGGGTTTTAAAATATTTTGGCTCTTTGCTGCGCAGAGATGACGGTGGTGGTTGCGGTGCGCTCCGGGGCGCTCCTTCTGCGGAAAGACGCCTGGCAGCGGCACTTGGGACAGCTCCGCGTCTCCGTATTCTGCATTTCTTGCCTTCTGCATCTCAGCAAAATGCTTTGCCACTAGGTCTAGCAAGGAGAAACTGTGCCAGCTGAGTAGATGTAGCCCGGCCCGCCCTTTGAAGTTGAGAAGTTCTTGGCATCTCAGAGCCTCAAGGGAAGAGCAAGGTTATTTATGGTAGGCGGGGGCAGAACTAGCAGCAAGCAGAGCAAAGTTTTCCAAGAATACCTTCCATTGGAATGCTAATGGCAATTGAAGAGGCAGGCCAGTGGCAAGCAGTTTGAAAGGTGCAGACACAGTGCAGGTATTGTGCGGCTTCCTACTTTGCCTCCTAGAAGGTGCCGCGCTCTCCGTCTCTTGCTTGCCAATATGTTGCCGTGTTCCTCCTATTGTTTGGTTTCTTTTGATTTGGTTTTACGATGTTTTGGCGGGTTTTCGGAATGTTTTGGTGGTGTTTTAGAATGTTTTGTTTTCTCTTGTGTTGTTTTTATTGTGTTGGCAGATTTTGGAATGTTTGGATTCCTTTTGGCGGGTTTTCAAATATTTTGGCTGGTATTTGGTATGTTTTGGTTTGCTTTCATTTGTTTTGATTATGTTTTGGCAAGTTATTGAATGTTTTGATCAGTTCTGACTGGTTTTCTAGTATTTTGGCATCTTTTCAGAATGTTTTGATCAGTTTTGGCAGGTTCTAAACTATTTTGTCGGGTTTCTGGAATGTTTTGGTTGGTTTTGATTTGTTTTTATGATGTTTTGCCTAGTTTCTTGAATGTTTTGATCAGTTTTGACTGGTTTTCTAATGTTTTGGCATCTTTTCAGAATGTTTTCATCAAGTTTTGCGGGTCTAAATTATTTTGGCGGGTTTTCGGAATATTTTGGTTGGTTTTGATTTGTTTTTATGAAGTTTTGGCAGGTTTTCGGAATGTTTTGGTTGGGTTTTACAATGTTTAGTATTCTCTTGTGTTGTTTTTCTTGTGTTGGCAGGTTTTGGAATGTTTGAATTCATTTTGGCGGGTTTTCGGAATATTGTGGCAGGTATTTGGCGTGTTTTGGCGGGTATTCGGAATGTTTTGATTAGTTTTGACGGGTTTTGGAATATTTTGGTGGTTTTTAGAACATTTTGATTTGTTTCGATTTGTTTTGATTCTGTTTAGCCCAGTTTTTGGTGTGTTTGGATTAGCTTTGGTGGACTTTATCATGTTTTGGCAGGTTTTTTCCAATGTTTTGATCACTTCTGTCTGGTTCTCTATTTTGGCGGGTTTGAAAATATTTTTGGATTAGTTTTGGCGGGTTTTAAAATATTTTGGCTCTTTGCTGCGCAGAGATGACGGTGCCGGTTGCAGTGCGCTCCGGGGCGCTCCTTCTGCGGAAAGACGCCTGGCAACGGCACTTGGGACAGCTCCGCGTCTCCGTATTCTGCATTTCTTGCCTTCTGCATCTCAGCAAAATGCTTTGCCACTAGGTCTAGCAAGGAGAAACTGTGCCAGCTGAGTAGATGTAGCCCGGCCCGCCCTTTGAAGTTGACAAGTTCTTGGCATCTCAGAGCCTCAAGGGAAGAGCAAGGTTATGGATGGTAGGCTGGGGCAGAACTAGCAGCAAGCAGAGCAAAGTTGTCCAAGAATACCTTCCATTGGAATGCTAATGGCAATTGAAGAGGCAGGCCAGTGGCGAGCCACTATCTTCTAGCAGTTTGAAAGGTGCAGACAAAGTGCAGGTGTTCTGCGGCTTCCTTCTTGGCCTCCTAGAAGGTGCCGCGCTCTCCGTCTCTTGCTTGCCAATATGTTGCCGTGTTCCTCCTATTGTTTGGTTTCTTTTGATTTGTTTTTAGGATGTTTTGGCGGGTTTTCGGAATGTTTTGGTGGTGTTTTAGAATGTTTTGTTTTCTCTTGTGTTGATTTTATTGTGTTGGCAGGTTTTGGAATGTTTGGATTCCTTTTGGCGGGTTTTCAAATATTTTGGCGGGTATTTGGAATGTTTTGGTTTGCTTTCATTTGTTTTGATTGTGTTTTGGCAAGTTATTTTAAAGTTTTGATCACTTCTGACTGGTTTTCTAGTATTTTGGCATCTTTTCAGAATGTTTTGATCAGTTTTGGCAGGTTCTAAACTATTTTGTCGGGTTTCTGGAATGTTTTGGTTGGTTTTGATTTGTTTTTATTATGTTTTGGCCGGATTTCAGAATATTTTGGCTGCGTTTTGGAAAATTTTGGTTGGTTTTGATTTGTTTTTATGATGTTTTGCCAAGTTTCTTGAATGTTTTGATCAGTTTTGACTGGTTTTCTAATGTTTTGGCATCTTTTCAGAATGTTTTCATCAAGTTTTGCGGGTCTAAATTATTTTGGCGGGTTTTCGGAATATTTTGGTTGGTTTTGATTTGTTTTTATGAAGTTTTGGCAGGTTTTCGGAATGTTTTGGTTGGGTTTTAGAATGTTTAGTATTCTCTTGTGTTGTTTTTCTTGTGTTGGCAGGTTTTGGAATGTTTGAATTCATTTTGGCGGGTTTTCGGAATATTTTGGCAGGTATTTGGCGTGTTTTGGCGGGTATTCGGAATGTTTTGATTAGTTTTGACGGGTTTTGGAATATTTTGGTGGTTTTTAGAACATTTTGATTAGTTTTGATTTGTTTTGATTCTGTATAGCCCAGTTTTTGGTGTGTTTGGATTAGCTTTAGTGGGCTTTCTCGTGTTTTGGCTGGTTTTTTCGAATGTTTTGATCACTTCTGTCTGGTTCTCTATTTTGGCGGGTTTGAAAATATTTTTGGATTAGTTTTGGCGGGTTTTAAAATATTTTGGCTCTTTGCTGCGCAGAGATGACGGTGGTGGTTGCGGTGCGCTCCGGGGCGCTCCTTCTGCGGAAAGACGCCTGGCAGCGGCACTTGGGACAGCTCCGCGTCTCCGTATTCTGCATTCCTTGCCTTCTGCATCTCAGCAAAATGCTTTGCCACTAGGTCTAGCAAGGAGAAACTGTGCCAGCTGAGTAGATGTAGCCCAGCCTGCCCTTTGAAGTTGACAAGTTCTTGGCATCTCAGATCCTCAAGGGAAGAGCAAGGTTATTTATGGTAGGCGGGGGCAGAACTAGCAGCAAGCAGAGCACAGTTTTCCAAGAATACCTTCCATTGAATGCTAATGGCAATTGAAGAGGCAGGCCAGTGGCAAGCCACTATCTTCTAGCAGTTTGAAAGGTGCAGACACAGTGCAGGTGTTGTGCGGCTTCCTTCTTGGCCTCCTAGAAGGTGCCGCGCTCTCCGTCTCTTGCTTGCCAATATGTTGCCGTGTTCCTCCTATTGTTTGGTTTGTGTTGATTTGGTTTTACGATGTTTTGGCGAGTTTTCGGAATGTTTTGGTGGTGTTTTAGAATGTTTTGTTTTCTCTTGTGTTGTTTTTATTGTGTTGGCAGATTTTGGAATGTTTGGATTCCTTTTGGCGGGTTTTCAAATATTTTGGCTGGTATTTGGTATGTTTTGGCTTGCTTTCATTTGTTTTGATTATGTTTTGGCAAGTTATTGAATGTTTTGATCAGTTCTGACTGGTTTTCTAGTATTTTGGCAACTTTTCAGAATGTTTTGATCAGTTTTGGCAGGTTCTAAAATATTTTGTTGGATTTTTGGAATGTTTTGGTTGGTTTTGATTTGTTTTTATGATGTTTTGCCTAGTTTCTTGAATGTTTTGATCAGTTTTGACTGGTTTTCTAATGTTTTGGCATCTTTTCAGAATGTTTTCATCAAGTTTTGCGGGTCTAAATTATTTTGGCGGGTTTTCGGAATATTTTGGTTGGTTTTGATTTGTTTTTATGAAGTTTTGGCAGGTTTTCGGAATGTTTTGGTTGGGTTTTACAATGTTTAGTATTCTCTTGTGTTGTTTTTCATGTGTTGGCAGGTTTTGGAATGTTTGAATTCATTTTGGCGGGTTTTCGGAATATTTTGGCAGGTATTTGGCGTGTTTTGGCGGGTATTCGGAATGTTTTGATTAGTTTTGACGGGTTTTGGAATATTTTGGTGGTTTTTAGAACATTTTGATTAGTTTTGATTTGTTTTGATTCTGTATAGCCCAGTTTTTGGTGTGTTTGGATTAGCTTTGGTGGGCTTTCTCGTGTTTTGGCTGGTTTTTTCGAATGTTTTGATCACTTCTGTCTGGTTCTCTATTTTGGCAGGTTTGAAAATATTTTTTGATTAGCTTTGGCGGGTTTTAAAATATTTTGGCTCTTTGCTGCGCAGAGATGACGGTGGTGGTTGCGGTGCGCTCCGGGGCGCTCCTTCTGCGGAAAGACGCCTGGCAGCGGCACTTGGGACAGCTCCGCGTCTGCGTATTCTGCATTTCTTGCCTTCTGCATCTCAGCAAAATGCTTTGCCACTAGGTCTAGCGAGGAGAAACTGTGACAGCTGAGTAGATGTAGCCCGGCCCGCCCTTTGAAGTTGACAAGTTCTTGGCATCTCAGAGCCTCAAGGGAAGAGCAAGGTTATTTATGGTAGGCGGGGGCAGAACTAGCAGCAAGCAGAGCACAGTTGTCCAAGAATACCTTCCATTGGAATGCTAATGGCAATTGAAGAGGCAGGCCAGTGGCAAGCAGTTTGAAAGGTGCAGACACAGTGCAGGTGTTGTGCGGCTTCCTACTTTGCCTCCTAGAAGGTGCCGCGCTCTCCGTCTCTTGCTTGCCAATATGTTGCCGTGTTCCTCCTATTGTTTGGTTTGTTTTGATTTGGTTTTACGATGTTTTGGCGAGTTTTCGGAATGTTTTGGTGTTGTTTTAGAATGTTTTGTTTTCTCTTGTGTTGTTTTTCTTGTGTTGGCAGGTTTTGGAATGTTTGGATTCCTTTTGGCGGGTTTTCAAATATTTTGGCGGGTATTTGGTATGTTTTGGTTTGCTTTCATTTGTTTTGATTATGTTTTGGCAAGTTATTGAATGTTTTGATCACTTCTGACTGCTTTTCTAGTATTTTGGCAACTTTTCAGAATGTTTTGATCAGTTTTGGCAGGTTCTAAAATATTTTGTCGGATTTTTGGAATGTTTTGGTTGGTTTTGATTTGTTTTTATGATGTTTTGCCTAGTTTCTTGAATGTTTTGATCAGTTTTGACTGGTTTTCTAATGTTTTGGCATCTTTTCGGAATGTTTTCATCAAGTTTTGCGGGTCTAAATTATTTTGGCGGGTTTTCGGAATATTTTGGTTGGTTTTGATTTGTTTTTATGAAGTTTTGGCCGGTTTTCGGAATGTTTTGGTTGGGTTTTACAATGTTTAGTATTCTCTTGTGTTGTTTTTCTTGTGTTGGCAGGTTTTGGAATGTTTTAATTCATTTTGGCGGGTTTTCGGAATATTGTGGCAGGTATTTGGCGTGTTTTGGCGGGTATTTGGAATGTTTTGATTAGTTTTGACGGGTTTTGGAATATTTTGGTGGTTTTTAGAACATTTTGATTAGTTTTGATTTGTTTTGATTCTGTATAGCCCAGTTTTTGGTGTGTTTGGATTAGCTTTGGTGGGCTTTCTCGTGTTTTGGCTGGTTTTTTCGAATGTTTTGATCACTTCTGTCTGGTTCTCTATTTTGGCGGGTTTGAAAATATTTTTTGATTAGCTTTGGCGGGTTTTAAAATATTTTGGCTCTTTGCTGCGCAGAGATGACGGTGGTGGTTGCGGTGCGCTCCGGGGCGCTCCTTCTGCGGAAAGACGCCTGGCAGCGGCACTTGGGACAGCTCCGCGTCTGCGTATTCTGCATTTCTTGCCTTCTGCATCTCAGCAAAATGCTTTGCCACTAGGTCTAGCGAGGAGAAACTGTGACAGCTGAGTAGATGTAGCCCGGCCCGCCCTTTGAAGTTGACAAGTTCTTGGCATCTCAGAGCCTCAAGGGAAGAGCAAGGTTATTTATGGTAGGCGGGGGCAGAACTAGCAGCAAGCAGAGCACAGTTGTCCAAGAATACCTTCCATTGGAATGCTAATGGCAATTGAAGAGGCAGGCCAGTGGCAAGCAGTTTGAAAGGTGCAGACACAGTGCAGGTGTTGTGCGGCTTCCTACTTTGCCTCCTAGAAGGTGCCGCGCTCTCCGTCTCTTGCTTGCCAATATGTTGCCGTGTTCCTCCTATTGTTTGGTTTGTTTTGATTTGGTTTTACGATGTTTTGGCGAGTTTTCGGAATGTTTTGGTGTTGTTTTAGAATGTTTTGTTTTCTCTTGTGTTGTTTTTCTTGTGTTGGCAGGTTTTGGAATGTTTGGATTCCTTTTGGCGGGTTTTCAAATATTTTGGCGGGTATTTGGTATGTTTTGGTTTGCTTTCATTTGTTTTGATTATGTTTTGGCAAGTTATTGAATGTTTTGATCAGTTCTGACTGGTTTTCTAGTATTTTGGCAACTTTTCAGAATGTTTTGATCAGTTTTGGCAGGTTCTAAACTATTTTGTCGGATTTTTGGAATGTTTTGGTTGGTTTTGATTTGTTTTTATGATGTTTTGCCTAGTTTCTTGAATGTTTTGATCAGTTTTGACTGGTTTTCTAATGTTTTGGCATCTTTTCGGAATGTTTTCATCAAGTTTTGCGGGTCTAAATTATTTTGGCGGGTTTTCGGAATATTTTGGTTGGTTTTGATTTGTTTTTATGAAGTTTTGGCAGGTTTTCGGAATGTTTTGGTTGGGTTTTACAATGTTTAGTATTCTCTTGTGTTGTTTTTCTTGTGTTGGCAGGTTTTGGAATGTTTGAATTCATTTTGGCGGGTTTTCGGAATATTGTGGCAGGTATTTGGCGTGTTTTGGCGGGTATTCGGAATGTTTTGATTAGTTTTGACGGGTTTTGGAATATTTTGGTGGTTTTTAGAACATTTTGATTAGTTTTGATTTGTTTTGATTCTGTATAGCCCAGTTTTTGGTGTGTTTGGATTAGCTTTGGTGGGCTTTCTCGTGTTTTGGCTGGTTTTTTCGAATGTTTTGATCACTTCTGTCTGGTTCTCTATTTTGGCGGGTTTGAAAATATTTTTTGATTAGCTTTGGCGGGTTTTAAAATATTTTGGCTCTTTGCTGCGCAGAGATGACGGTGGTGGTTGCGGTGCGCTCCGGGGCGCTCCTTCTGCGGAAAGACGCCTGGCAGCGGCACTTGGGACAGCTCCGCGTCTGCGTATTCTGCATTTCTTGCCTTCTGCATCTCAGCAAAATGCTTTGCCACTAGGTCTAGCAAGGAGAAACTGTGACAGCTGAGTAGATGTAGCCCGGCCCGCCCTTTGAAGTTGAGAAGTTCTTGGCATCTCAGAGCCTCAAGGGAAGAGCAAGGTTATTTATGGTAGGCGGGGGCAGAACTAGCAGCAAGCAGAGCAAAGTTTTCCAAGAATACCTTCCATTGGAATGCTAATGGCAATTGAAGAGGCAGGCCAGTGGCAAGCAGTTTGAAAGGTGCAGACACAGTGCAGGTATTGTGCGGCTTCCTACTTTGCCTCCTAGAAGGTGCCGCGCTCTCCGTCTCTTGCTTGCCAATATGTTGCCGTGTTCCTCCTATTGTTTGGTTTCTTTTGATTTGGTTTTACGATGTTTTGGCGGGTTTTCGGAATGTTTTGGTGGTGTTTTAGAATGTTTTGTTTTCTCTTGTGTTGTTTTTATTGTGTTGGCAGATTTTGGAATGTTTGGATTCCTTTTGGCGGGTTTTCAAATATTTTGGCTGGTATTTGGTATGTTTTGGTTTGCTTTCATTTGTTTTGATTATGTTTTGGCAAGTTATTGAATGTTTTGATCAGTTCTGACTGGTTTTCTAGTATTTTGGCAACTTTTCAGAATGTTTTGATCAGTTTTGGCAGGTTCTAAAATATTTTGTTGGATTTTTGGAATGTTTTGGTTGGTTTTGATTTGTTTTTATGATGTTTTGCCTAGTTTCTTGAATGTTTTGATCAGTTTTGACTGGTTTTCTAATGTTTTGGCATCTTTTCAGAATGTTTTCATCAAGTTTTGCGGGTCTAAATTATTTTGGCGGGTTTTCGGAATATTTTGGTTGGTTTTGATTTGTTTTTATGAAGTTTTGGCAGGTTTTCGGAATGTTTTGGTTGGGTTTTACAATGTTTAGTATTCTCTTGTGTTGTTTTTCTTGTGTTGGCAGGTTTTGGAATGTTTGAATTCATTTTGGCGGGTTTTCGGAATATTGTGGCAGGTATTTGGCGTGTTTTGGCGGGTATTCGGAATGTTTTGATTAGTTTTGACGGGTTTTGGAATATTTTGGTGGTTTTTAGAACATTTTGATTAGTTTTGATTTGTTTTGATTCTGTATAGCCCAGTTTTTGGTGTGTTTGGATTAGCTTTGGTGGGCTTTCTCGTGTTTTGGCTGGTTTTTTCGAATGTTTTGATCACTTCTGTCTGGTTCTCTATTTTGGCGGGTTTGAAAATATTTTTTGATTAGCTTTGGCGGGTTTTAAAATATTTTGGCTCTTTGCTGCGCAGAGATGACGGTGGTGGTTGCGGTGCGCTCCGGGGCGCTCCTTCTGCGGAAAGACGCCTGGCAGCGGCACTTGGGACAGCTCCGCGTCTCCGTATTCTGCATTTCTTGCCTTCTGCATCTCAGCAAAATGCTTTGCCACTAGGTCTAGCAAGGAGAAACTGTGCCAGCTGAGTAGATGTAGCCCGGCCCGCCCTTTGAAGTTGAGAAGTTCTTGGCATCTCAGAGCCTCAAGGGAAGAGCAAGGTTATTTATGGTAGGCGGGGGCAGAACTAGCAGCAAGCAGAGCAAAGTTTTCCAAGAATACCTTCCATTGGAATGCTAATGGCAATTGAAGAGGCAGGCCAGTGGCAAGCAGTTTGAAAGGTGCAGACACAGTGCAGGTATTGTGCGGCTTCCTACTTTGCCTCCTAGAAGGTGCCGCGCTCTCCGTCTCTTGCTTGCCAATATGTTGCCGTGTTCCTCCTATTGTTTGGTTTCTTTTGATTTGGTTTTACGATGTTTTGGCGGGTTTTCGGAATGTTTTGGTGGTGTTTTAGAATGTTTTGTTTTCTCTTGTGTTGTTTTTATTGTGTTGGCAGATTTTGGAATGTTTGGATTCCTTTTGGCGGGTTTTCAAATATTTTGGCTGGTATTTGGTATGTTTTGGTTTGCTTTCATTTGTTTTGATTATGTTTTGGCAAGTTATTGAATGTTTTGATCAGTTCTGACTGGTTTTCTAGTATTTTGGCATCTTTTCAGAATGTTTTGATCAGTTTTGGCAGGTTCTAAACTATTTTGTCGGGTTTCTGGAATGTTTTGGTTGGTTTTGATTTGTTTTTATGATGTTTTGCCTAGTTTCTTGAATGTTTTGATCAGTTTTGACTGGTTTTCTAATGTTTTGGCATCTTTTCAGAATGTTTTCATCAAGTTTTGCGGGTCTAAATTATTTTGGCGGGTTTTCGGAATATTTTGGTTGGTTTTGATTTGTTTTTATGAAGTTTTGGCAGGTTTTCGGAATGTTTTGGTTGGGTTTTACAATGTTTAGTATTCTCTTGTGTTGTTTTTCTTGTGTTGGCAGGTTTTGGAATGTTTGAATTCATTTTGGCGGGTTTTCGGAATATTGTGGCAGGTATTTGGCGTGTTTTGGCGGGTATTCGGAATGTTTTGATTAGTTTTGACGGGTTTTGGAATATTTTGGTGGTTTTTAGAACATTTTGATTTGTTTCGATTTGTTTTGATTCTGTTTAGCCCAGTTTTTGGTGTGTTTGGATTAGCTTTGGTGGACTTTATCATGTTTTGGCAGGTTTTTTCCAATGTTTTGATCACTTCTGTCTGGTTCTCTATTTTGGCGGGTTTGAAAATATTTTTGGATTAGTTTTGGCGGGTTTTAAAATATTTTGGCTCTTTGCTGCGCAGAGATGACGGTGCCGGTTGCAGTGCGCTCCGGGGCGCTCCTTCTGCGGAAAGACGCCTGGCAACGGCACTTGGGACAGCTCCGCGTCTCCGTATTCTGCATTTCTTGCCTTCTGCATCTCAGCAAAATGCTTTGCCACTAGGTCTAGCAAGGAGAAACTGTGCCAGCTGAGTAGATGTAGCCCGGCCCGCCCTTTGAAGTTGACAAGTTCTTGGCATCTCAGAGCCTCAAGGGAAGAGCAAGGTTATGGATGGTAGGCTGGGGCAGAACTAGCAGCAAGCAGAGCAAAGTTGTCCAAGAATACCTTCCATTGGAATGCTAATGGCAATTGAAGAGGCAGGCCAGTGGCGAGCCACTATCTTCTAGCAGTTTGAAAGGTGCAGACAAAGTGCAGGTGTTCTGCGGCTTCCTTCTTGGCCTCCTAGAAGGTGCCGCGCTCTCCGTCTCTTGCTTGCCAATATGTTGCCGTGTTCCTCCTATTGTTTGGTTTCTTTTGATTTGTTTTTAGGATGTTTTGGCGGGTTTTCGGAATGTTTTGGTGGTGTTTTAGAATGTTTTGTTTTCTCTTGTGTTGATTTTATTGTGTTGGCAGGTTTTGGAATGTTTGGATTCCTTTTGGCGGGTTTTCAAATATTTTGGCTGGTATTTGGTATGTTTTGGTTTGCTTTCATTTGCTTTGATTATGTTTTGGCAAGTTATTTTAAAGTTTTGATCACTTCTGACTGGTTTTCTAGTATTTTGGCATCTTTTCAGAATGTTTTGATCAGTTTTGGCAGGTTCTAAACTATTTTGTCGGGTTTCTGGAATGTTTTGGTTGGTTTTGATTTGTTTTTATTATGTTTTGGACGGATTTCAGAATATTTTGGCTGCGTTTTGGAATATTTTCGTTGGCTTTGATTTGTTTTTATGATGTTTTGCCAAGTTTCTTGAATGTTTTGATCCGTTCTGGCTGGTTTTCGAATGTTCTGGCATCGTTTCAGAATTTTTTGATCTGTTTTGGAGGTCTAAATTATTTTGGCGGGTTTTCGGAATATTTTGGTTGGTTTTGATTTGTTTTTGTGATGTTTTGGCGGGTTTTTTGAATGTTTTGGTTGGGTTTTAGAATGTTTAGTATTCTCTTGTGTTGTTTTTCTTGTGTTGGCAGGTTTTGGAATGTTTGGATTCCTTTTGGCGGGTATTTGGAATGTTTTGGCGGGTATTTGGAATGTTTTGGAGGGTATTCGCAAGGTTTTGATTAGTTTTGACGCGTTTTGAAATATTTTGGTGGGTTTTCGGAACGTTTTGATTTGTTTCGATTTGTTTTGATTCTGTTTAGCCCAGTTTTTGGTGTGTTTGGATTAGCTTTGGTGGACTTTATCATGTTTTGGCAGGTTTTTTCCAATGTTTTGATCACTTCTGTCTGGTTCTCTATTTTGGCGGGTTTGAAAATATTTTTGGATTAGTTTTGGCGGGTTTTAAAATATTTTGGCTCTTTGCTGCGCAGAGATGACGGTGCCAGTTGCAGTGCGCTCCGGGGCGCTCCTTCTGCGGAAAGACGCCTGGCAACGGCACTTGGGACAGCTCCGCGTCTCCGTATTCTGCATTTCTTGCCTTCTGCATCTCAGCAAAATGCTTTGCCACTAGGTCTAGCAAGGAGAAACTGTGCCAGCTGAGTAGATGTAGCCCGGCCCGCCCTTTGAAGTTGAGAAGTTCTTGGCATCTCAGAGCCTCAAGGGAAGAGCAAGGTTATTTATGGTAGGCGGGGGCAGAACTAGCAGCAAGCAGAGCAAAGTTTTCCAAGAATACCTTCCATTGGAATGCTAATGGCAATTGAAGAGGCAGGCCAGTGGCAAGCAGTTTGAAAGGTGCAGACACAGTGCAGGTATTGTGCGGCTTCCTACTTTGCCTCCTAGAAGGTGCCGCGCTCTCCGTCTCTTGCTTGCCAATATGTTGCCGTGTTCCTCCTATTGTTTGGTTTCTTTTGATTTGGTTTTACGATGTTTTGGCGGGTTTTCGGAATGTTTTGGTGGTGTTTTAGAATGTTTTGTTTTCTCTTGTGTTGTTTTTATTGTGTTGGCAGATTTTGGAATGTTTGGATTCCTTTTGGCGGGTTTTCAAATATTTTGGCTGGTATTTGGTATGTTTTGGTTTGCTTTCATTTGTTTTGATTATGTTTTGGCAAGTTATTGAATGTTTTGATCAGTTCTGACTGGTTTTCTAGTATTTTGGCATCTTTTCAGAATGTTTTGATCAGTTTTGGCAGGTTCTAAACTATTTTGTCGGGTTTCTGGAATGTTTTGGTTGGTTTTGATTTGTTTTTATGATGTTTTGCCTAGTTTCTTGAATGTTTTGATCAGTTTTGACTGGTTTTCTAATGTTTTGGCATCTTTTCAGAATGTTTTCATCAAGTTTTGCGGGTCTAAATTATTTTGGCGGGTTTTCGGAATATTTTGGTTGGTTTTGATTTGTTTTTATGAAGTTTTGGCAGGTTTTCGGAATGTTTTGGTTGGGTTTTACAATGTTTAGTATTCTCTTGTGTTGTTTTTCTTGTGTTGGCAGGTTTTGGAATGTTTGAATTCATTTTGGCGGGTTTTCGGAATATTGTGGCAGGTATTTGGCGTGTTTTGGCGGGTATTCGGAATGTTTTGATTAGTTTTGACGGGTTTTGGAATATTTTGGTGGTTTTTAGAACATTTTGATTTGTTTCGATTTGTTTTGATTCTGTTTAGCCCAGTTTTTGGTGTGTTTGGATTAGCTTTGGTGGACTTTATCATGTTTTGGCAGGTTTTTTCCAATGTTTTGATCACTTCTGTCTGGTTCTCTATTTTGGCGGGTTTGAAAATATTTTTGGATTAGTTTTGGCGGGTTTTAAAATATTTTGGCTCTTTGCTGCGCAGAGATGACGGTGCCGGTTGCAGTGCGCTCCGGGGCGCTCCTTCTGCGGAAAGACGCCTGGCAACGGCACTTGGGACAGCTCCGCGTCTCCGTATTCTGCATTTCTTGCCTTCTGCATCTCAGCAAAATGCTTTGCCACTAGGTCTAGCAAGGAGAAACTGTGCCAGCTGAGTAGATGTAGCCCGGCCCGCCCTTTGAAGTTGAGAAGTTCTTGGCATCTCAGAGCCTCAAGGGAAGAGCAAGGTTATGGATGGTAGGCTGGGGCAGAACTAGCAGCAAGCAGAGCAAAGTTGTCCAAGAATACCTTCCATTGGAATGCTAATGGCAATTGAAGAGGCAGGCCAGTGGCGAGCCACTATCTTCTAGCAGTTTGAAAGGTGCAGACAAAGTGCAGGTGTTCTGCGGCTTCCTTCTTGGCCTCCTAGAAGGTGCCGCGCTCTCCGTCTCTTGCTTGCCAATATGTTGCCGTGTTCCTCCTATTGTTTGGTTTCTTTTGATTTGTTTTTAGGATGTTTTGGCGGGTTTTCGGAATGTTTTGGTGGTGTTTTAGAATGTTTTGTTTTCTCTTGTGTTGATTTTATTGTGTTGGCAGGTTTTGGAATGTTTGGATTCCTTTTGGCGGGTTTTCAAATATTTTGGCTGGTATTTGGTATGTTTTGGTTTGCTTTCATTTGCTTTGATTATGTTTTGGCAAGTTATTTTAAAGTTTTGATCACTTCTGACTGGTTTTCTAGTATTTTGGCATCTTTTCAGAATGTTTTGATCAGTTTTGGCAGGTTCTAAACTATTTTGTCGGGTTTCTGGAATGTTTTGGTTGGTTTTGATTTGTTTTTATTATGTTTTGGACGGATTTCAGAATATTTTGGCTGCGTTTTGGAATATTTTCGTTGGCTTTGATTTGTTTTTATGATGTTTTGCCAAGTTTCTTGAATGTTTTGATCCGTTCTGGCTGGTTTTCGAATGTTCTGGCATCGTTTCAGAATTTTTTGATCTGTTTTGGAGGTCTAAATTATTTTGGCGGGTTTTCGGAATATTTTGGTTGGTTTTGATTTGTTTTTGTGATGTTTTGGCGGGTTTTTTGAATGTTTTGGTTGGGTTTTAGAATGTTTAGTATTCTCTTGTGTTGTTTTTCTTGTGTTGGCAGGTTTTGGAATGTTTGGATTCCTTTTGGCGGGTATTTGGAATGTTTTGGCGGGTATTTGGAATGTTTTGGAGGGTATTCGCAAGGTTTTGATTAGTTTTGACGCGTTTTGAAATATTTTGGTGGGTTTTCGGAACGTTTTGATTTGTTTCGATTTGTTTTGATTCTGTTTAGCCCAGTTTTTGGTGTGTTTGGATTAGCTTTGGTGGACTTTATCATGTTTTGGCAGGTTTTTTCCAATGTTTTGATCACTTCTGTCTGGTTCTCTATTTTGGCGGGTTTGAAAATATTTTTGGATTAGTTTTGGCGGGTTTTAAAATATTTTGGCTCTTTGCTGCGCAGAGATGACGGTGCCAGTTGCAGTGCGCTCCGGGGCGCTCCTTCTGCGGAAAGACGCCTGGCAACGGCACTTGGGACAGCTCCGCGTCTCCGTATTCTGCATTTCTTGCCTTCTGCATCTCAGCAAAATGCTTTGCCACTAGGTCTAGCAAGGAGAAACTGTGCCAGCTGAGTAGATGTAGCCCGGCCCGCCCTTTGAAGTTGACAAGTTCTTGGCATCTCAGAGCCTCAAGGGAAGAGCAAGGTTATGGATGGTAGGCTGGGGCAGAACTAGCAGCAAGCAGAGCAAAGTTGTCCAAGAATACCTTCCATTGGAATGCTAATGGCAATTGAAGAGGCAGGCCAGTGGCGAGCCACTATCTTCTAGCAGTTTGAAAGGTGCAGACAAAGTGCAGGTGTTCTGCGGCTTCCTTCTTGGCCTCCTAGAAGGTGCCGCGCTCTCCGTCTCTTGCTTGCCAATATGTTGCCGTGTTCCTCCTATTGTTTGGTTTCTTTTGATTTGTTTTTAGGATGTTTTGGCGGGTTTTCGGAATGTTTTGGTGGTGTTTTAGAATGTTTTGTTTTCTCTTGTGTTGATTTTATTGTGTTGGCAGGTTTTGGAATGTTTGGATTCCTTTTGGCGGGTTTTCAAATATTTTGGCTGGTATTTGGTATGTTTTGGTTTGCTTTCATTTGTTTTGATTATGTTTTGGCAAGTTATTTTAAAGTTTTGATCACTTCTGACTGGTTTTCTAGTATTTTGGCATCTTTTCAGAATGTTTTGATCAGTTTTGGCAGGTTCTAAACTATTTTGTCGGGTTTCTGGAATGTTTTGGTTGGTTTTGATTTGTTTTTATGATGTTTTGCCAAGTTTCTTGAATGTTTTGATCAGTTTTGACTGGTTTTCTAATGTTTTGGCATCTTTTCAGAATGGTTTCATCAAGTTTTGCGGGTCTAAATTATTTTGGCGGGTTTTCGGAATATTTTGGTTGGTTTTGATTTGTTTTTATGAAGTTTTGGCAGGTTTTCGGAATGTTTTGGTTGGGTTTTACAATGTTTAGTATTCTCTTGTGTTGTTTTTCTTGTGTTGGCAGGTTTTGGAATGTTTGAATTCATTTTGGCGGGTTTTTGGAATATTTTGGCAGGTATTTGGCGTGTTTTGGCGGGTATTTGAAATGTTTTGATTAGTTTTGACGGGTTTTGGAATATTTTGGTGGTTTTTAGAACATTTTGATTAGTTTTGATTTGTTTTGATTCTGTATAGCCCAGTTTTTGGTGTGTTTGGATTAGCTTTGGTGGGCTTTCTCGTGTTTTGGCTGTTTTTTTCGAATGTTTTGATCACTTCTGTCTGGTTCTCTATTTTGGCGGGTTTGAAAATATTTTTGGATTAGCTTTGGCGGGTTTTAAAATATTTTGGCTCTTTGCTGCGCAGAGATGACGGTGGTGGTTGCGGTGCGCTCTGGGGCGCTCCTTCTGCGGAAAGACGCCTGGCAGCGGCACGTGGGACAGCTCCGCGTCTCCGTATTCTGCATTTCTTGCCTTCTGCATCTCAGCAAAATGCTTTGCCACTAGGTCTAGCAAGGAGAAACTGTGCCAGCTGAGTAGATGTAGCCCGGCCCGCCCTTTGAAGTTGACAAGTTCTTGGCATCTCAGAGCCTCAAGGGACGAGCAATGTTATCTATGGTAGGCTGGGGCAGAACTAGCAGCAAGCAGAGCAAAGTTGTCCAAGAATACCTTCCATTGGAATGCTAATGGCAATTGAAGAGGCAGGCCAGTGGCAAGCAGTTTGAAAGGTGCAGACACAGTGCAGGTGTTGTGCGGCTTCCTTCTTGGCCTCCTAGAAGGTGCCGCGCTCTCCGTCTCTTGCTTGCCAATATGTTGCCGTGTTCCTCTTATTGTTTGGTTTCTTTTGATTTGTTTTTCGGATGTTTTGGCGGGTTTTCGGAATGTTTTGGTTGGGTTTTAGAATGTTTAGTATTCTCTTGTGTTGTTTTTCTTGTGTTGGCAGGTTTTGGAATGTTTGAATTCCTTTTGGTGTGTTTTCAAATATTTTGGCGGGTTTTTGGAATGTTTTGGTTTGCTTTCATTTGTTTTGATTATGTTTTGGCAAGTTATTGAATGTTTTGATCACTTCTGACTGCTTTTCTAGTATTTTGGCATCTTTTCAGAATGTTTTGATCAGTTTTGGAGGTCTAAATTATTTTGGCGGGTTTTCGGAATATTTTGGTTGGTTTTGATTTGTTTTTATGAAGTTTTGGCTGGTTTCCGGAATGTTTTGGTTGGTTTTGATTTGTTTTTATGAAGTTTTGGCGGGTTTTCGGAAACTTTTGATTTGTTTCGATTTGTTTTGATTCTGTTTAGCCCAGTTTTTGGTGTGTTTGGATTAGCTTTGGTGGGCTTTATCATGTTTTGGCAGGTTTTTTCCAATGTTTTGATCACTTCGGTCTGGTTTTCTATTTTGGCGGGTTTGAAAATATGTTTTAATTTGTTGTGGCCGGTTTTAAAATATTTTGGTTCTTTGTGCAGAGATGACGTTGCCGGTTGCGGTGCGCTCCGGGGCGCTCCTTCTGCGGAAAGACGCCTGGCAGCGGCACGTGGGACATCTCCGCGTCTCCGTATTCTGCATTTCTTGCCTTCTGCATCTCAGCAAAATGCTTTGCCACTAGGTCTAGCAAGGAGAAACTGTGCCAGCTGAGTAGATGTAGCCCGGCCCGCCCTTTGAAGTTGACAAGTTCTTGGCATCTCAGAGCCTCAAGGGAAGAGCAAGGTTATGGATAGTAGGCTGGGGCAGAACTAGCAGCAAGCAGAGCAAAGTTTTCCAAGAATACCTTCCATTGGAATGCTAATGGCAATTGAAGAGGCAGGCCAGTGGCAAGCAGTTTGAAAGGTGCAGACACAGTGCAGGTGTTGTGCGGCTTCCTACTTTGCCTCCTAGAAGGTGCCGCGCTCTCCGTCTCTTGCTTGCCAATATGTTGCCGTGTTCCTCCTATTGTTTGGTTTCTTTTGATTTGGTTTTATGATGTTTTGGCAGGTTATTCGGAATGTTTTGGTGGTGTTTTAGAATGTTTAGTATTCTCTTGTGTTGTTTTTATTGTGTTGGCAGGTTTTGGAATATTTGGATTCCTTTTGGCGGGTTTTCAAATATTTTGGCGGGTATTTGGAATGTTTTGGTTTGCTTTCATTTGTTTTGATTATGTTTTGGCAAGTTATTAATTGTTTTGATCACTTCTGACTGGTTTTCTAGTATTTTGGCATCTTTTCAGAATGTTTTGATCAGTTTTGGCAGGTTCTAAACTATTTTGTCGGGTTTCTGGAATGTTTTGGTTGGTTTTGATTTGTTTTTATGATGTTTTGGCCGGATTTCAGAATATTTTGGCTGTGTTTTGGAATGTTTTGGTTGACTTTGATTTGTTTTTATGATGTTTTGCCAAGTTTCTTGAATGTTTTGATCAGTTCTGGCTGGTTTTCTAATATTCTGGCATTGTTTCAGAATTTTTTGGTCAGTTTTGGAGGTCTAAATTATTTTGGCGGGTTTTCGGAATATTTTGGTTGGTTTTGATTTGTTTTTATGAAGTTTTGGCGGGTTTTTTGAATGTTTTGGTTGGGTTTTAGAATGTTTAGTATTCTCTTGTGTTGTTTTTATTGTGTTGGCAGGTTTTGGAATGTTTGGATTCCTTTTGGCGGGTATTTGGAATGTTTTGGCGGGTATTTGGAATGTTTTGGTGGGTATTCGGAATGTTTTGATTAGTTTTGACGGGTTTTGAAATATTTTGGCGGGTTTTCGGAACCTTTTGATTTGTTTCGATTTGTTTTGATTCTGTTTAGCCCAGTTTTTGGTGTGTTTGGATTAGCTTTGGTGGACTTTATCATGTTTTGGCAGGTTTTTTCCAATGTTTTGATCACTTCTGTCTGGTTCTCTATTTTGGCGGGTTTGAAAACATTTTTGGATTAGTTTTGGCGGGTTTTAAAATATTTTGGCTCTTTGCTGCGCAGAGATGACGGTGCCAGTTGCAGTGCGCTCCGGGGTGCTCCTTCTGCGGAAACACGCCTGGCAGCGGCACTTGGGACAGCTCCGCGTCTCCTTATTCTGCATTTCTTGCCTTCTGCATCTCAGCAAAATGCTTTGCCACTAGGTCTAGCAAGGAGAAACTGTGCCAGCTGAGTAGATGTAGCCCGGCCCGCCCTTTGAAGTTGACAAGTTCTTGGCATCTCAGAGCCTCAAGGGAAGAGCAATGTTATCTATGGTAGGCTGGGGCAGAACTAGCAGCAAGCAGAGCAAAGTTGTCCAAGAATACCTTCCATTGGAATGCTAATGGCAATTGAAGAGGCAGGCCAGTGGCGAGCCACTATCTTCTAGCAGTTTGAAAGGTGCAGACACAGTGCAGGTGTTGTGCGGCTTCCTTCTTGGCCTCCTAGAAGGTGCCGCGCTCTCCGTCTCTTGCTTGCCAATATGTTGCCGTGTTCCTCCTATTGTTTGGTTTGTGTTGATTTGTTTTTAGGATGTTTTGGCGGGTTTTCGGAATGTTTTGTTGGTGTTTTAGAATGTTTTGTTTTCTCTTGTGTTGACTTTATTGTGTTGGCAGGTTTTGGAATGTTTGGATTCCTTTTGGTGTGTTTTCAAATATTTTGGCGTGTATTTGGAATGTTTTGGTTTGCTTTCATTTGTTTGATTATGTTTTGGCAAGTTATTTTAAAGTTTTGATCACTTCTGACTGGTTTTCTAGTATTTTGGCATCTTTTCAGAATGTTTTGATCAGTTTTGGCAGGTTCTAAACTATTTTGTCGGGTTTCTGGAATGTTTTGGTTGGTTATGATTTGTTTTTATGATGTTTTGGCTGGATTTTGGAATATTTTGGCGGGTTTTTGGAATGTTTTGGTTGGTTTTGATTTGTTTTTATTAGGTTTTGCCAAGGTTTTGGAATGTTTTGATCAGTTCTGGCTGGTTTTCTAATGTTTTGGCATCTTTTCAGAATGTTTTGATCAGTTTTGGAGGTCTAAATTATTTTGGCGGGTTTTCGGAATATTTTGGTTGGTTTTGATTTGTTTTTATGAAGTTTTGGCTGGTTTCCGGAATGTTTTGGTTGGTTTTGATTTGTTTTTATGAAGTTTTGGTGGGTTTTCGGAAACTTTTGATTTGTTTCGATTTGTTTTGATTCTGTTTAGCCCAGTTTTTGGTGTGTTTGGATTAGCTTTGGTGGGCTTTATCATGTTTTGGCAGGTTTTTTCCAATGTTTTGATCACTTCGGTCTGGTTTTCTATTTTGGCGGGTTTGAAAATATGTTTTAATTTGTTGTGGCCGGTTTTAAAATATTTTGGTTCTTTGTGCAGAGATGACGTTGCCGGTTGCGGTGCGCTCCGGGGCGCTCCTTCTGCGGAAAGACGCCTGGCAGCGGCACGTGGGACATCTCCGCGTCTCCGTATTCTGCATTTCTTGCCTTCTGCATCTCAGCAAAATGCTTTGCCACTAGGTCTAGCAAGGAGAAACTGTGCCAGCTGAGTAGATGTAGCCCGGCCCGCCCTTTGAAGTTGACAAGTTCTTGGCATCTCAGAGCCTCAAGGGAAGAGCAAGGTTATTTATGGTAGGCGGGGGCAGAACTAGCAGCAAGCAGAGCACAGTTTTAGAAGAATACCTTCCATTGGAATGCTAATGGCAATTGAAGAGGCAGGCCAGTGGCAAGCAGTTTGAAAGGTGCAGACACAGTGCAGGTGTTGTGCGGCTTCCTTCTTGGCCTCCTAGAAGGTGCCGCGCTCTCCGTCTCTTGCTTGCCAATATGTTGCCGTGTTCCTCCTATTGTTTGGTTTGTTTTGATTTGGTTTTCGGATGTTTTGGCGGGTTTTCGGAATGTTTTGGTTGGGTTTTAGAATGTTTAGTATTCTCTTGTGTTGTTTTTCTTGTGTTGGCAGGTTTTGGAATGTTTGAATTCCTTTTGGTGTGTTTTCAAATATTTTGGCGGGTATTTGGAATGTTTTGGTTTGCTTTCATTTGTTTTGATTATGTTTTGGCAAGTTATTGAAAGTTTTGATCACTTCTGACTGCTTTTCTAGTATTTTGGCATCTTTTCAGAATGTTTTGATCAGTTTTGGCAGGTTCTAAACTATTTTGTCGGGTTTCTGGAATGTTTTGGTTGGTTTTGATTTGTTTTTATGATGTTTTGGCTGGATTTTGGAATATTTTGGCTGGTTTTTGGAATGTTTTGGTTGGTTTTGATTTGTTTTTATTAGGTTTTGCCAAGGTTTTGGAATGTTTTGATCAGTTCTGGCTGGTTTTCTAATGTTTTGGCATCTTTTCAGAATGTTTTGATCAGTTTTGGAGGTCTAAATTATTTTGGTGGGTTTTCGGAATATTTTGGTTGGTTTTGATTTGTTTTTATGAAGTTTTGGCTGGTTTCCGGAATGTTTTGGTTGGTTTTGATTTGTTTTTATGAAGTTTTGGCGGGTTTTCGGAAACTTTTGATTTGTTTCGATTTGTTTTGATTCTGTTTAGCCCAGTTTTTGGTGTGTTTGGATTAGCTTTGGTGGGCTTTATCATGTTTTGGCAGGTTTTTTCCAATGTTTTGATCACTTCTGTCTGGTTTTCTATTTTGGCGGGTTTGAAAATATGTTTTAATTTGTTGTGGCCGGTTTTAAAATATTTTGGTTCTTTGTGCAGAGATGACGTTGCCGGTTGCGGTGCGCTCCGGGGCGCTCCTTCTGCGGACAGACGCCTGGCAGCGGCACGTGGGACATCTCCGCGTCTCCGTATTCTGCATTTCTTGCCTTCTGCATCTCAGCAAAATGCTTTGCCACTAGGTCTAGCAAGGAGAAACTGTGCCAGCTGAGTAGATGTAGCCCGGCCCGCCCTTTGAAGTTGACAAGTTCTTGGCATCTCAGAGCCTCAAGGGAAGAGCAAGGTTATCTATGGTAGGCTGGGGCAGAACTAGCAGCAAGCAGAGCAAAGTTTTCCAAGAATACCTTCCATTGGAATGCTAATGGCAATTGAAGAGGCAGGCCAGTGGCAAGCAGTTTGAAAGGTGCAGACACAGTGCAGGTGTTGTGCGGCTTCCTACTTTGCCTCCTAGAAGGTGCCGCGCTCTCCGTCTCTTGCTTGCCAATATGTTGCCGTGTTCCTCCTATTGTTTGGTTTCTTTTGATTTGGTTTTATGATGTTTTGGCAGGTTATTCGGAATGTTTTGGTGGTGTTTTAGAATGTTTAGTATTCTCTTGTGTTGTTTTTATTGTGTTGGCAGGTTTTGGAATATTTGGATTCCTTTTGGCGGGTTTTCAAATATTTTGGCGGGTATTTGGAATCTTTTGGTTTGCTTTCATTTGTTTTGATTATGTTTTGGCAAGTTATTGAAAGTTTGGATCACTTCTGACTGGTTTTCTAGTATTTTGGCATCTTTTCAGAATGTTTTGATCAGTTTTGGCAGGTTCTAAACTATTTTGTCGGGTTTCTGGAATGTTTTGGTTGGTTTTGATTTGTTTTTATGATGTTTTGGCCGGATTTCAGAATATTTTGGCTGCGTTTTGGAATGTTTTGGTTGACTTTGACTTTTTTTTATTAGGTTTTGCCAAGTTTCTTGAATGTTTTGATCCGTTCTGGCTGGTTTTCTAATATTCTGGCATCGTTTCAGAATGTTTTGATCAGTTTTGGAGGTCTAAATTATTTTGGCGGGTTTTCGGAATGTTTTGGTTGGTTTTGATTTGTTTTTGTGATGTTTTGGCGGGTTTTTTGAATGTTTTGGTTGGGTTTTAGAATGTTTAGTATTCTCTTGTGTTGCTTTTCTTGTGTTGGCAGGTTTTGGAATGTTTGGATTCCTTTTGGCGGGTATTTGGAATGTTTTGGCGGGTATTTGGAATGTTTTGGTGGGTATTCGGAATGTTTTGATTAGTTTTGACGGGTTTTGAAATATTTTGGCGGGTTTTCGGAACGTTTTGATTTGTTTTGATTTGTTTTGATTCTGTTTAGCCCAGTTTTTGGTGTGTTTGGATTAGCTTTGGTGGACTTTATCATGTTTTGGCAGGTTTTTTCCAATGTTTTGATCACTTCTGTCTGGTTTTCTATTTTGGCGGGTTTGAAAACATTTTTGGATTAGTTTTGGCGGGTTTTAAAATATTTTGGCTCTTTGCTGCGTAGAGATGACGTTGCCAGTTGCAGTGCGCTCCGGGGCGCTCCTTCTGCGGAAAGACGCCTGGCAGCGGCACTTGGGACAGCTCCGCGTCTCCGTATTCTGCATTTCTTGCCTTCTGCATCTCAGCAAAATGCTTTGCCACTAGGTCTAGCAAGGAGAAACTGTGCCAGCTGAGTAGATGTAGCCCGGCCCGCCCTTTGAAGTTGACAAGTTCTTGGCATCTCAGAGCCTCAAGGGAAGAGCAAGGTTATGGATAGTAGGCTGGGGCAGAACTAGCAGCAAGCAGAGCAAAGTTGTCCAAGAATAGCTTCCATTGGAATGCTAATGGCAATTGAAGAGGCAGGCCAGTGGCGAGCCACTATCTTCTAGCAGTTTGAAAGGTGCAGACACAGTGCAGGTGTTGTGCGGCTTCCTTCTTGGCCTCCTAGAAGGTGCCGCGCTCTCCGTCTCTTGCTTGCCAATATGTTGCCGTGTTCCTCCTATTGTTTGGTTTCTTTTGATTTGTTTTTAGGATGTTTTGGCGGGTTTTCGGAATGTTTTGGTGGTGTTTTAGAATGTTTTGTTTTCTCTTGTGTTGTTTTTCTTGTGTTGGCAGGTTTTGGAATGTTTGGATTCCTTTTGGTGTGTTTTCAAATATTTTGGCGGGTATTTGGAATAGTTTGCTTTGCTTTCATTTGTTTTGATTATGTTTTGGCAAGTTTTTGATAGTTTTAATCACTTCTGACTGGTTTTCTAGTATTTTGGCATCTTTTCAGAATGTTTTGATCAGTTTTGGCAGGTTCTAAACTATTTTGTCGGGTTTCTGGAATGTTTTGGTTGGTTTTGATTTGTTTGTATGATGTTTTGGCTGGATTTTGGAATATTTTGGCGGGTTTTTGGAATGTTTTGGTTGGTTTTGATTTGTTTTTATTAGGTTTTGCCAAGGTTTTGGAATGTTTTGATCAGTTCTGGCTGGTTTTCTAATGTTTTGGCATCTTTTCAGAATGTTTTGATCAGTTTTGGAGGTCTAAATTATTTTGGCGGGTTTTCGGAATATTTTGGTTGGTTTTGATTTGTTTTTGTGATGTTTTGGCGGGTTTTCGGAATGTTTTGGTTGGGTTTTAGAATGTTTAGTATTCTCTTGTGTTGTTTTTCTTGTGTTGGCAGGTTTTGGAATGTTTGGATTCCTTTTGGCGGGTATTCGGAATGTTTTGGTGGGTATTCGGAATGTTTTGGTGGGTATTCGCAAGGTTTTGATTAGTTTTGACGGGTTTTGAAATATTTTGGCGGGTTTTCGGAACGTTTTGATTTGTTTTGATTTGTTTTGATTCTGTTTAGCCCAGTTTTTGGTGTGTTTGGATTAGCTTTGGTGGACTTTATCATGTTTTGGCAGGTTTATTCCAATGTTTTGATCACTTCTGTCTGGTTCTCTATTTTGGCAGGTTTGAAAATATTTTTGGATTAGTTTTGGCGGGTTTTAAAATATTTTGGCTCTTTGCTGCGTAGAGATGACGGTGCCAGATGCAGTGCGCTCCGGGGCGCTCCTTCTGCGGAAAGACGCCTGGCAGCGGCACGTGGGACAGCTCCGCGTCTCCGTATTCTGCATTTCTTGCCTTCTGCATCTCAGCAAAATGCTTTGCCACTAGGTCTAGCAAGGAGAAACTGTGCCAGCTGAGTAGATGTAGCCCGGCCCGCCCTTTGAAGTTGACAAGTTCTTGGCATCTCAGAGCCTCAAGGGAAGAGCAAGGTTATTTATGGTAGGCGGGGGCAGAACTAGCAGCAAGCAGAGCACAGTTTTCCAAGAATACCTTCCATTGGAATGCTAATGGCAATTGAAGAGGCAGGCCAGTGGCAAGCCGTTTGAAAGGTGCAGACACAGTGCAGGTGTTGTGCGGCTTCCTTCTTGGCCTCCTAGAAGGTGCCGCGCTCTCCGTCTCTTGCTTGCCAATATGTTCCCGTGTTCCTCCTACTGTTTCTTTTGTTTTGATTTGTTTTTATGATGTTTTGGCGGGTTTTCGGAATGTTTTGGTTGGGTTTTAGAATGTTTAGTATTCTCTTGTGTTGTTTTTCTTGTGTTGGCAGGTTTTGGAATGTTTGAATTCCTTTTGGTGTGTTTTCAAATATTTTGGCGGGTATTTGGAATGTTTTGGTTTGCTTTCATTTGTTTTGATTATGTTTTGGCAAGTTATTGAAAGTTTTGATCACTTCTGACTGCTTTTCTAGTATTTTGGCATCTTTTCAGAATGTTTTGATCAGTTTTGGCAGGTTCTAAACTATTTTGTCGGGTTTCTGGAATGTTTTGGTTGGTTTTGATTTGTTTTTATGATGTTTTGGCTGGATTTTGGAATATTTTGGCTGGTTTTGGAATGTTTTGGTTGGTTTTGATTTGTTTTTATTAGGTTTTGCCAAGGTTTTGGAATGTTTTGATCAGTTCTGGCTGGTTTTCTAATGTTTTGGCATCTTTTCAGAATGTTTTGATCAGTTTTGGAGGTCTAAATTATTTTGGCGGGTTTTCGGAATATTTTGGTTGGTTTTGATTTGTTTTTATGAAGTTTTGGCGGGTTTTCGGAATGTTTTGGTTGGGTTTTAGATTGTTTAGTATTCTCTTGTGTTGTTTTTATTGTGTTGGCAGCTTTTGGAATGTTTGGATTCCTTTTGGCGGGTTTTCAAATATTTTGGCGTGTATTTGGAATGTTTTGGTTTGCTTTCATTTGTTTTGATTATGTTTTGGCAAGTTATTTTAAAGTTTTGATCACTTCTGACTGGTTTTCTAGTATTTTGGCATCTTTTCAGAATGTTTTGATGAGTTTTGGCAGGTTCTAAACTATTTTGTCGGGTTTTTGGAATGTTTTGGTTGGTTTTGATTTGTTTTTATGATGTTTTGCCTAGTTTCTTGAATGTTTTGATCAGTTTTGACTGGTTTTCTAATGTTTTGGCATCTTTTCAGAATGTTTTCATCAAGTTTTGCGGGTCTAAATTATTTTGTCGTGTTTTCAGAATATTTTGGTTGGTTTTTATTTGTTTTTATGAAGTTTTGGCAGGTTTTCGGAATGTTTGGTTGGGTTTTAGAATGTTTAGTATTCTCTTGTGTTGTTTTTATTGTGTTGGCAGGTTTTGGAATGTTTGAATTCATTTTGGCGGGTTTTCGGAATATTTTGGCAGGTATTTGGCGTGTTTTGGCGGGTATTCGGAATGTTTTGATTAGTTTTGACGGGTTTTGGAATATTTTGGTGGTTTTTAGAACATTTTGATTAGTTTTGATTTGTTTTGATTCTGTATAGCCCAGTTTTTGGTGTGTTTGGATTAGCTTTGGTGGGCTTTATCATGTTTTGGCAGGTTTTTTCCAATGTTTTGATCACTTCTGTCTGGTTCTCTATTTTGGCGGGTTTGAAAATATGTTTTGATTAGTTTTGGCGGGTTTTAAAATATTTTGGCTCTTTGTGCAGAGATGACGGTGGTGGTTGCGGTGCGCTCCGGGGCGCTCCTTCTGCGGAAAGACGCCTGGCAGCGGCACGTGGGACAGCTCCGCGTCTCCGTATTCTGCATTTCTTGCCTTCTGCATCTCAGCAAAATGCTTTGCCACTAGGTCTAGCAAGGAGAAACTGTGCCAGCTGAGTAGATGTAGCCCGGCCCGCCCTTTGAAGTTGACAAGTTCTTGGCATCTCAGAGCCTCAAGGGAAGAGCAAGGTTATTTATGGTAGGCGGGGGCAGAACTAGCAGCAAGCAGGGCAAAGTTGTCCAAGAATACCTTCCATTGGAATGCTAATGGCAATTGAAGAGGCAGGCCAGTGGCAAGCCACTATCTTCTAGCAGTTTGAAAGGTGAAGACAAAGTGCAGGTGTTGTGCGGCTTCCTACTTTGCCTCCTAGAAGGTGCCGTGCTCTCCGTCTCTTGCTTGCCAAGATGTTGCCGTGTTCCTTCTATTGTTTGGTTTCTTTTGATTTGTTTTTCGGATGTTTTGGCGGGTTTTTGGAATGTTTTGGTGGTGTTTTAGAATGTTTAGTATTCTCTTGTGTTGTTTTTATTGTGTTGGCAGGTTTTGGAATGTTTGGATTCGTTTTGGCGGGTTTTAAAATATTTTGGCCTGTATTTGGAATGTTTTGGTTGGTTTTCATTTGTTTTGATTATGTTTTGGCAAGTTATTGAAAATTTTGATCAGTTCTGACTGGTTTTCTAGTATTTTGGCATCTTTTCAGAATGTTTTGGCCGGTTCTAAAGTATTTTGTCGGGTTTTTGGAATGTTTTGGTTGGTTTCGATTTGTTTTTATTATGTTTTGGCCAGATTTCGGAATATTTTGTCAGTTTTCAATAATATTTTGGTTGGTTTTGATTTGTTTTTATTATGTTTTAGTGGGTTTTGAATGTTTTGATTTGTTTTGTCTAGTTTAAAATATTTTGGCATGTATTTTGAAGGTTTTGGTTTGTTTTCATTTGTTTTTATTATGTTTTTCAAGGTTTTTTTTTTTTGTTTGATTAGTTCTGGCTGGTTTTCTAATATGTTGGCCGGTTTTTAGAATGTTTGGTCAATTTTGGCTGGGTTTAAGATATTTTATTGTTTTTTTATAATATTTTGTTTCGTTTAGATTTGTTTTTACTACATTTTGGTGGGTTTTTGAATGTTTTATCACTTCTGGCTGGTTTTGTATTTTGGCGGGTTTTTAGAATTTTTAATATTTTGGCTCTTCTCGTAGAAATTATGGTGCCAGTTGCGGAGGGCTTCGTGGCACTCCTGTGGCATGATGCCTGGCAGTGGAACTTACGTTCTAAGGCTCTGTATCCAGACGCAATGTGCCACCAGATGCCACTGTGGCCGCTTTGACAGTGCCAAGTGCCTCCTGTAAACTGACATCCGGAACATAGGCAGATGAGTTTTTTTATCGCAGGGGAAATGGTCGCGTCCCTGTCCATGGGAAAGAGTCCTAGAGTTAATGGCTGCCTGCTGAAAATCCAAAGATCACAGGATGCCTCCCAGATGCAGCTGCCACCAAATGCAACCTTGGCTGTGTTGCAGTCCATTTCAGGAGGGGGCACCCCTGGGAGTCATGGGAGGGCCCTCTAGGCTGTGAGTGCACTGGCATCAGCAGGCAGGCAAGGAGATTCCACAGGGATTCTGAGAGTGCAGATTAAATGAGAGTTTATTGGGGGTCCCATCCCCGGGAACAGCACAGTTTCTGAGGGAAAAATGGGGAAGGAGGAGGGGGAAGGAGGGGGAGCCTGGGGGAGGGAAGGGCCAACAGGGTAGGAAGGTGAAGAGGGAGGAAAGGTTAAGAGAGCAACTGGTCTCACTCGCACGGTTTATAAGGCAGATTGAAAGTGGACACAGAATGAGACTTGTGCCAATGGGATTACAGATACAGGGTGCTCCAGGACAGGACCACAGGCTTGGGATAGACAATAACTTTGGAGGGGTGAGACAGAGCATACCATTTAAATAAAACGCAATACTACATGGATGGTTTGACAGTGCGAAGTGTCTCCTGCAAATTGACATCAGGAACCTGGACTGGTAAGTTTTGTTTCCCAGTTATAAGGGCCATCAGTTGTGTAAAACGGCCAGTGGCAGGGAGTGGCCTGCTGCCTGCTGAAATTCCAAAGGTAGCAGGATGCCTCCAGGACACAAAGTGCAAAGATCAGCAAGTCTGGCTGGTATGACAGTAACACATGCCTCCTGCGAACTATCAGGAAACTGGGCTGATGAGTTTTGTTTCCCAGGGAAAAGGGCCAGCATTTGGGTCCAACCACCAGTGGCCCAGACAGGCCGGATGCCTGCTGAAATTCCAAAGGTCGCAGGATGCCACCCAGACCAATGTGCCACCATCAGCAACGGTGGCTGGTTTGAAAGTGCCAAGTGCCTCCTGCAAACTGACATCAGGTACCTGGCCTGGTGAGTTTTGTTTCCCAGGGAAAAGGGTCAGGGTTCATGTTGAGGGGCAAGGGGTATGGAATCGACAACTGCCTGCTGAAATTCCAAAGGTGGCAGAATGCCTCCCAGACATAGGCAAGGTGCCACCAGAGGCAACTGTGGCTAGATTGACAGTGTCACGTGCCTCCTGCAAATGGACATCAAGAACCAGGGCTGATCAGTTTTGTTCCCCAGCCAAAAGGTCCACTGTTTTTTGCAAGGTGCCAATGGCGCAGGATGGCCAGCTGCCTCCTGAAATTCCGAATGTCGCAGAATGCCTCCCAGACGAAGGTACCACCATGAGCAACTGTGGCTGGTTTGACAGTGCCAGGTGCCTCCTGCAAACTGACATCAGGCATCTGGCCTGGTCAGATTCATTTCCCAGGCAAAAGGCCCAGTGTTCGTTTGCAGGTGACAGTGCCCCAGAGTGGCTGACTGACTGCCGAAATTCCGAACATGGCAGGATGCCTCCCAGCTGCAAGCTGCCAGAAAATGCAACTGTGGCTGATTTTTCAGTGAAAAGTGCCTCCTGCAAACTGACTACAGGAACTTTGCCTGGTGAGTTGTGTTTCTCTGGGGAAGGACCATAGTTCCTGGGCAGGTTCCGGTGGACCGTAGCTGCAGGGTGCTTCTTGAAATTCCGAACATCTCAGGATACCTGCCAGAAGCAAGGCAGCACCAGAGGCAAGTGTGGCTGGTTGGACAGTGCCAAGTGCCTCTTGCAAACTGACATCAGAAACTTGGCCTGGTGAGTTTTATTTCTCTGGCGAAAGGCCATGGTTCGTGTCCAGGGCCTGCTGGCACCCAATGGCCGGCTGCATTCTGAAATTCCGAATGTCCCAGGATGCCTCCAAGACGCAAGGTGCTAGCACAGGCTCTGTGGCTTGTTTGACAGTGCCAAGTGCCTCCTGCAAACTGACCACAGGAACCTGGCATGGTGAGTTTTGTGTCTCACAGAAAAGGCCATCGTTGGTGTCCAGGGTCTGGTGGCCAGGGGAGGACAGGTGCCTGCAGAAATTCCGAACCTCCCAATATACCAGCCAGAAGCAAGATGCCACCACTGGCAACCGTGGCTGGTTTGACAGTGCCAAGTTCCTTCTGCAAACGGACATCAGGAACATTGCCTGGTGAGTTTTCTGTCTAGGAGAAAAGACCATGGTTCGTCTCCCGGTTCAGGTGGCCAGGGAGGCAAGATGCCTGCTGAAATTCCGCACGCCTCAGGATGCCTTGCGGAAGCAAGGTTCCACCATCGGCAACTGTGGCTGGTTTGACAGTGCCAAGTGCCTTCAGGAAAGTGATATCAGGAACCTGGCCTGCTGAGTTTTGTTTCTCTGGGGAAAGGCCACCATTCCTGGAAAGGTTCCTGTCTCCCACAGTCTCTATATGCCTGTTGGAATTCAGAAAGTCTCCACATGCCTCCCAGAAGCAAGGTGCAAGCACAGGCACGTGTGGCTGGTTTGACAGTGCCAAGTGGCTCCTGCAAACTGACATCAGAAACCGTGGCTGGTGATTTATGTATGTCTGCGTAAATGCCATCGTTCTTTTCCAGCGTCCTGTTGCCAGCAGTGGCCAGCTGCCTGCTGAAATTCCTAACGTCTCAGGATGCCTCCCTGAAGCAAGGTGCCACCACTGGCAACCATGGCTGCTTTGACAGTGCCAAGTTCCTCCTGCAAACTGACATCAGGAACATGGCAGTGTGAATTGCATTTCTCACAGAAAAGGCCATTTTTCGTGTCCCGGTTCCAGTGGCCCAGTGTGGCCTGGTATCTCTTAAAATTCCAAACATCTCAGGATGCCTCCCAGAAGCAAGATGCCACTAGAGGCAAGTGTGGCTGGTTTGAGAGTGCCAACTGCCTCCTGCAAACTGACATCAGAAACCTGGCCGGGTGAGTTTATTTTCTTGTAGAAAAAGCATTGTTGTTTTCCACATTCCCGTGTCCCAAAATGGCAGTCTGCCTCCTTTAATTCTGAAAGACTCAATTAACCTCCCAGAAGAAAGGTTCCACCAGAGGCAACTGTGGTTGGTATGACAGTGCCTACTGCCTCCTGCAAACTGACCTCAGGAACCTGGCCTGCTGAGAGGAAAGGCCATGGTTCCTGGCCAGGTTCCTGTCTCCCGCAGTGGCTGTCTGCCTGCCTAAATTTTCAAAGTCTCCATATGCCTCTCAAGAAGCAAGGCGCCACCAGAGGCAACTGTGGCTCGTTTGACATTACCAAGTGCCTCCTGCAAACTGACATCAGGAACCTGGCATGGTGAGTTTTGTTTCTCAGAGAAAAGGCCATCCTTCCTGTCCAGGGTCTGGTGGCTCGGAGAGTCCTGGTGCCTTCTGAAATTCCGAACCTTCCGATATACCAGCCAGAATCAAGGTGCCACCACTGGCAACCATGGTTGGTTGGACAGTGCCAAATGTCTTCTGCAAACTGACATCAGGAACCTGGCCTGCTGAGTTTTGTTTCTCTGGGGAATGGCTATAGTTCCCGGCCAGCTTCCGGTGGACCGTAGCTGCAGGGTGCTTTTTAAAATTCCGAACATCTCAGCATACCTACCAGATGCAAGGCACCACCAGAGGAAAGTGTGGCTGGTTGGACAGTGCCAAGTGCCTCTTGCAAACAGACATCAGGAACTTGGCCTGGTGAGTTTTGTTTCTCTGGGGAAAAGCAATGGTTGGTGTCCTGGTTCCTTTGGCCCGGGGTGGCAATCTGCCTGCTGAAATTCCGCACGTCTCAGGATGCCTTGACGAAGCAAGATGCCGCCACTGGCAACCATGGCTGGTTGGACAGTGCCATATGCCTCCTGCAAACTGACCTCAGGAACCTGGTTTGCTGAGTTTTGTTTCTCTGGGGGAAGGCCATAGTTCGTGTCCAGCTTTCGGTGGCCCATAGTAGCCGTGTGCATTTTGAACTTCCGAATGTCTCAGGATGCCTCCCTGAAGCAAGATGCCACCACAGGCAACTATGGCTGGTTTGAGAGTGCCAAGTGCCTCCTGCAAACTGACCTCAGGAACCTGGCCTGGTGTGTTTTGTTTCTGAGAGAAAAGGCCATGGTTCATGTCCAGGGTCCTGTCTCCCACAATGGCTGGCTGTGTCCTGAAATTCCCAAAGTCTCCATATACCTCCCAGAAGTAAGGCGCCAGCAGAGGCAACTGTGGTTGATTTTATAGTGCCAAGTGCCTCCTACAAACGGACATCAGGAACCTGGCTTGGTGAGTTTCATTTCTGTGGGGAAAGGCCATCGTTCCTGTCCAGGTTCCTGTCTCTCGCAGTGGCCGGCTGTGTACTGAAATTCCCAATGTCTCTATATACCTCCCAGAAGCAAGGTGCCACCACAGGCAAGTGTGGCTGGTTGGACAGTGCCAAGTGCCTCTTGCAAACTGACATCAGGAACTTGGCCTGGTGAGTTTGGTGTCTCATAGGAAAGCCCTTGTTCTTTTCCCGCGTCCTGTAGCCAGCAGTGCCCGCCAGCCTGCTGTAATTCCGAATGTCTCAATATACATCCTAGAAGCAAGGCTCCACAACAGGCAACTCTGGCAGGTTTGACAGTGCCATGTGCCTCCTGCAAACGGACATTATGAACCTGGCCTGGTGAGATTTGTTTCTCATAGAAAAATGCCATGCTTCGTGTCCAGGTTGAGGTGGCCCGGCGTGGCCTGGTGTCTCTTAAAATTCCAAACATATCAGGATGCCTCCCACAATCAGGGCGCCACCACGGGCACTGGTGGCTTGTTTCACAGTGCCAAGTCCCTCCTGCAAACAGACATCAGGAACCTGGCCTGGTGAGTTTTGCTTCTCTGGGGAAATGGCATCGTTCTTGTCCAGTTTCCGCTGGCCCAGACTGGCCAGGTGCCAGCTGAAATTCCGCTCATCTCGGGATGCCTACCTGATGCAGCGTTCCACCAAAGGCAAGTGTGGCTGATTTGACAGTGCCAAGTACCTCCTGCAAACTGACAACAGGAAGCTGGCCTGGTGAGTTTAGTTTTTCTGGGGAAAGGCCACCGTTCGTGTCCAGGTGGCGGTGGTCCAGAGTGGCCGGCTGCATTTTGAACATCCGAATGTCTCAGGATGCTTCCCAGATGCAAGAGGCCACCACTGTCCACAGTGGCTGGCTGGACAGTGCTGAGTGCCTCCTGCAAAATGATATCAGAAATCTGGCCTGGTGAGTTTTGTTTGTCAGTGAAAACGGCTGTCGTTTGTGTCCAAAGACCAGTGCCACATAGTGACCGTTTCACTGCAGAAATTCCGAACATCAAAGGATACCTCCCAGACGTAATGTGCAACGACATGCAAATGTGGCTGGATGACTGTGCCAAGTGCCTCCTGCAAACGGGCTGGTCAGTTTGTTTTCCCAGGGTAAAGGGCCAGCCTTTGTGTCCATGGGCCAGTGGCCCGGAGAGGCCGGGTGCCTGCTGAAATTCCAAACGTCACAGGATGGGTCCCATATGCAAGGATGAAACAAATGCAAATGCGGCTGAATTGACGGTGCCAAGCGCCTCCTGTAAACGGACATCAGGAATCTGGGCTCTTGACGTTCATTTCCCAGGGAAAAGGGCCAGCATTCAGGTCCAGGGCCCAGTGGCACGGAGTAGCCAGCTACCTTCTGTAATTCTAAACCTCACAGGATGCCTCCCAGACGCAAGGTGCCACCATCAGCAAGTGTTGCTGGTTTGACAGTGCCACTTTCTTCCTGCAAACTGACATCAGGAACCTGGCCAGGTGAATTTTGTTTCCCAGGGAAAAGGGCCAGCTTTTGTGTTCAGGTGACAGCGGCTCATAGTGGCCAGCTGCCTGCTGAAATTCCCAACATCACAGGATGCCTCCGAGACGCAAGGAGGCACCGCATGCATCTGTGACTGGTTTGACAGTGTCAAGTGCCTCCTGCAAACTGACATCAGGAACGTGGCCTGGTGAGTTTAGTTTCCTGGACAAAAAGGCCAGCGTTAGTGTCCCGGGACCTGTGGCCCCTAGTGGCCTGCTGCCTGTTGAAATTCCCAACGTCGCAGGATGCCTCCCAGACACAAGCTGCCTCCAAACACAACTGTGGCTGGTGTGACAGTGCCAAGTGTCTCCTGTTAACTGACATCAGGAACTTGGTCTGGTGAGTTTCATTTCCCTGGGAAAAGGGCCAGCGTTCGTGTCCATGCGCCAGTGGCTTGGAGTGGCCGGCTGCCTGTTGAAATTCCGAATGTCTCAATATAAATCCCAGAAGGAAGGTGCCACCAGAGGCAACTGTGGCTGGTTGGACAGTGCCACGTACCTCCTGCAAACTGACCTCAGGAACCTGGCCTGGTGTGTCTTGTTTCCCAGGGAAAAGGGCCAGCCTTCTTGTCCATGGGCCAGTGGTATGGAGTGGCCTTTTGCCTGCCGAAATTCCAAAGGTGGCAGGATGTCTCCCAGACGCAAGGTGCCACCATCAGCAAGTGTTGCTGGTTTGACAGTGCCTCCTGCTTCCTGCAAACTGACATCAGGAACCTGGCCAGGTGAATTTTGTTTCCCAGGGAAAAGGGCTGGCTTTTGTGTTCAGGTTACAGCAGCTCATAGTGGCCAGCTGCCTGATGAAATTCCGAACGTCACAGGATGCCTCTAAGACGCAAGGAGGCACCGCAAGCATCTGTGATTAGTTTGAGAGTGCCAAGTGACTCCTGCAAAGTGATATCAGGAACCTGGGCTCATGAGTTTTCTTTCCCTGGGAAAAGGGCCGGCGTTTTTATGCAGGGTTCAGTGGCCGTGAGGGGCCTGCTGCCGGCTGAAATTCTAAACGTCACAGGATGCCTTCCAGAGGCAAGGTGCCAACATCAGCAACTGTGAGTGGTTTGACAGTGCCAATGGCCTCCTGAAAACCTGCATCAGGAATCTAAGCATGTGGGTTTTGTTTCCCTGTGAAAAGGGCCGTCGTTCTTGTCCAATGACCTGTGCCCCAGAGTGGCTGTTTTACTGCAGAAATTGCGAACATCGCAGGATGCCTACAACATGAAGGTGACACCACAGGCAAGTGTGGCTGGATTGACAGTGCCAAGTGCCTCCTTCAAACTGACATCAGGAACGTGGCCTGGTGAGTTTAGTTTCCTAGACAAAAAGGCCAGCGTGAGTGTCCCGGGGCCTGTGGACCCTAGTGGCCTGCTGCCTGTTGAAATTCTGAATGTCTCAGGATGCCTCCCAGACACAAGCTGCCTCCAAACACAACTGTGGCTGGTGTAACAGTGCCAAGTGTCTCCTGTAAACTAACATCAGGAACTTGGTCTGGTGAGTTTCATTTCCTTGGGAAAAGGGCCAGCGTTCGTGTCCATGCGCCTGTGGCTCGGAGTGGCCTTTTGCCAGTTGAAATTCTAAACGTTGCAGGATGTCTCCCGGATGCATGGTGCCACAATAAGCAACTGTAGCGGGTGCGACAGTGCGAAGTGCCTCCTGCAAAGTGACATCAGGAACCTGGGCTTGTGAGTTTTGTTTCCCAGGGAAAAGGGCCGGCGCGTTTATGCAGGGTTCAGTGGCCGTTAGGGGCCTGCTGCTGGCTGAAATTCCAAACGTCACAGGATGCCTTCCAGAGGCAAGGTGCCACCATCAGCAACTGTGAGTGGTTTGACAGTGTCAAGTGCCTCCTGCAAACTGACATCAGGAACCTGGGCTGGTGAGTTTTGCTTATGAGGGAAAAGGACCAGCGCTTGTATCCAGAGTTCATTGGCGGAGATTGGCCAGCTACCTGCTGAAATTCCGAATATCACAGGATGCTTCCCAGACAAAGGTGACACCACAGGCAAGTGTGGCTGGTTTGAAAGTGCCAATTGCCCCCTCTAAACTGACATCAAGGAATCTGGGCTGGTGAGTTTAATTTCCCTGGGAAAAGGGCCAGCGTTTCTGCACATGGGCTCGTGGCCCAGAGAGGCCGGGTGCCTGATGAAATTCCAAACGCCACAGGATGCATCCTGAAAGCGTGGGGACAGCATGAGCAAATGTGATTGGTTTGAGAGTGCCAAGTGCTTCTTCAACTGACATCAGGAACCTGGCCTGCTGAGTTCTGTTTCTCATAGGAAAGGCCATAATTCCTTGCCATTTTCCTGTCTCCCGCAGTGGCTGACTCCCCGCCTAAAATCAGAAAGTCTCCATATGCCTCCCAGAAGCAAGGCGTCACCAGAGGCAAGTGTGGCTGATTGGACAGTGCCAAGTGCCTCCCGCAAACTGACCACAGGAAGCTGGCCTGCTGAGTTATGTTTCTCATAGGAAAGGCCATCGTTCCTGGACAGGTTCTGGTCTCCCGCAGTGGTTGGCTGCCTGTTGAAATTCCGAATGTCTCCATATACCTCCCAGAAGCAAGGTGCCACCACTGGCAACCGTGGCTGGTTGGACAGTGCCAAGGGCCTCATGCAAACGGACATCAGGAACCTGGCCTGCTGAGTTTTGTTTCTCCCAGAAAAAGGCCATTGTACTTGTCCCGCTTCAGGTGGCCCTGTGTGGCCTGGTGCCTCTAAAAATTCCAAATATCTCAGGATGCCTCCCAGAAGCAAGGTGCCGCCAGAGGCAAGTGTGGCTGGCTTGAAAGTGCCAAATGCCTCTGGCAAACTGACGTCAGGAACATGGCCTGCTGAGTTTGGTTTCTCACAGAAAAGGACATCCTTCCTGTCCAGGGTCTGGTGGGTTGGAGAGGCCTGGTGGCAGCTGAAAATCTCAACGTCCCAATATACGAGCCATCAGCAAGGTGCCACCAGTGGCAACCGTGGCTGGTTGGACAGTACCAAGTGCCTCCTGCAAACTGACAACAGGAAACTTGCCTGGTGTGTTTTGTTTCTCAGGGGAAGGACCATAGTTCCTGGGCAGGTTCCGGTGGACCGTAGCGTCAGGGTGCTTCTTGAAATTCCGAAAATCTCAGGATACCTGCCAGAAACAAGACACCACCAGAGGCAAGTGTGGCTGGTTTGACAGTGCCAAGTGCCTCTTGCAAACTGACATCAGGAACTTGGCCTGCTGAGTTTTGTTTCTCTGGGGAAAGGCCATGGTTCGTGTCCAGGGCCTGCTGGCACCCAATGGCCGGCTGCATTCTGAAATTCCGAATGTCCCAGGATGCCTCCAAGACGCAAGGGGCCAGCACAGGCAACTGTGGCTTGTTGGACAGTGCCAAGTGCCTCCTTCAAACTGACATCAGGAACTTGGCCTGATGAGTTTTGTGTCTCATAGGAAAGGTCATTGTTTGCCTCCTGGTTCCCGTGGCCCGGGGCGGCAAGCTGCCTGCCGAAATTCCGCACGTCTCAGGATGCCTTGTGGAAGCCAGATGCCACCACGGGCAAATGTGGCTGGTTTGAGAGTGCCAAGTGCCTCCTGCAAACGGACATCAGGAACCTGGCCTGCTGAGTTTTGTTTCTCAGAGGAAAGGCCATTGATGGTGTCCAGGTTCCGGTGGCCCAGCGTGGCCGGGTGTCTCTTAAAATTCCAAACATCTCAGGATGCCTTGAGGAAGCAAGGTGCCGCCAGAGGCAAGTGTGGCTGGCTTGAAAGTGCCAAGTGCCTCTGGCAAACTGACGTCACGAACCTGGCTTGGTGAGTTTTGTTTCTCTGGGGAAAGGCCCTCGTCCCCGGCCAGGTTCCGGTCTCCCGCAGTGTCCAGCTCTTTGCTGAAATTCCCAAAGTCTCCATATACCTCCCAGAAGCAAGGTGCCAGCAGAGGCAACTGTGGCTGGTTGGACAGTGCCAAGTGCCTCCTGCAAACGGACTTCAGGAACCTGGCCTGCTGAGTTTTGTTTCTCAGAGAAAAGGCCATCGTTGGTGTTCAGGCTTCGGTGGCCCGGAGATGCCTGGTGCCTGCTGAAATTCCGAACGTCCTAATATACCAGCCAGAAGCAAGATGCCACCACTGGCAACCGTGGCTGCTTTGACAGTGCCAAGTGCCTCCTGCAAACGGACATCAGGAACCTGGCCTGCTGAGTTTTGTTTGTCTGGGGAAAGGCCATCATTCCTGTCTAGGACCACAGTCCCAGATGGCCAGCTGCCTGCTGAAATTCCGAACATCTTTGGATGCTTCCCAGACGCCAGGTGCCATCACAGGAAACTGTGGTTGATTTGATATTGCCAAGTGCCTCCTGCAAACGGACATCGCGAACCTGGTCTGGTGAGTTTTGTTTCTCATAGGAAAGGCCATTGTTCCTGTCCTGGTTCCCGTTGCCCGGCATGTCAAGCTGTCTACTGAAATTCAGCATGTCTCAGGATGCTTTCTAGCTGCAAGGCTCCACCAGAGGCACCTGTGGCGGATTTCACAGTGCCAAGTGCCTCCTGCAAACTGACATCAGGAACCTGGCCTGCTGAGTTTTGTTTCTCCCAGAAAAAGGCCATTGTACTTGTCCCGCTTCAGGTGGCCCTGTGTGGCCTGGTGCCTCTTAAAATTCCAAATATCTCAGGATGCCTCCCAGAAGCAAGGTGCCACCAGAGGCAAGTGTGGCTGGCTTGAAAGTGCCAAGTGCCTCTGGCAAACTGACGTCAGGAATATGGCCTGCTGAGTTTGGTTTCTCAGAGAAAAGGCCATCCTTCCTGTCCAGGGTCTGGTGGGTTGGAGAGGCCTGGTGCCAGCTGAAAATCTCAACGTCCCAATATACGAGCCATCAGCAAGGTGCCACCAGTGGCAACCGTGGCTGGTTGGACAGTACCAAGTGCCTCCTGCAAACTGACAACAGGAAACTTGCCTGGTGTGTTTTGTTTCTCAGGGGAAGGACCATAGTTCCTGGGCAGGTTCCAGTGGACCGTAGCGTCAGGGTGCTTCTTGAAATTCCGAAAATCTCAGGATACCTGCCAGAAGCAAGACACCACCAGAGGCAAGTGTGGCTGGTTGGACAGTGCCAAGTGCCTCTTGCAAACTGACATCAGGAACTTGGCCTGCTGAGTTTTGTGTCTCATAGGAAAGGCCATTGTTTGCCTCCTGGTTCCCGTGGCCCGGGGCGGCAAGCTGCCTGCTGAAATTCCGCACGTCTCAGGATGCCCTGTGGAAGCCAGATGCCACCACGGGCAAATGTGGCTGGTTTGAGAGTGCCAAGTGCCTCCTGCAAACGGACATCAGGAACCAGGCCTGCTGAGTTTTGTTTCTCATAGGAAAGGCCATTGATCGTGTCCAGGTTCCGGTGGCCCAGCGTGGCCTGGTGTCTCTTAAAATTCCAAACATCTCAGGATGCCTTGAGGAAGCAAGGTGCCGCCAGAGGCAAGTGTGGCTGTTTGGACAGTGCCAGGTGCCTCCTGCAAACGGACATCAGGAACCTGGCCTGCTGAGTTTTGTTTCTCAGAGAAAAGGCCATCGTTGGTGTTCAGGCTCCGGTGGCCCGGAGATGACTGGTGCCTGCGGAAATTCCGTACGTCCTAATATACCAGCCAGAAGAAGGATGGCACCACTGGCAACAGGGGCTGCTTTGACAGTGCCAAGTGCCTCCTGCAAACGGACATCAGGAACCTGGCCTGCTGAGTTTTGTTTGTCTGGGGAAAGGCCATCATTCCTGTCTAGGACCACTGGTCCAGATGGCCGTCTGCCTGCTGAAATTCCAAATATCTTTGGATGCTTCCCAGACGCAAGGTGCCATCACAGGAAACTGTGGTTGATTTGATAGTGCCAAGTGCCTCCTGCAAACGGACATCTCGAACCTGGTCTGATGAGTTTTGTTTCTCATAGGAAAGGCCATTGTTCCTGTCCTGGCTCCCGTTGCCTGGCATGTCAAGCTGTCTACTGAAATTCAGCATGTCTCAGGATGCTTTCAAGCTGCAAGGCTCCACAAGAGGCACCTGTGGCGGATTTCACAGTGCCAAGTGCCTCCCGCAAACTGACCACAGGAAGCTGGCCTGCTGAGTTCTGTTTCTCATAGGAAAGGACATCGTTCTTGGACAGGTTCTGGTCTCCCGCAGTGGTTGGCTGCCTGTTGAAATTCCGAATGTCTCCATATACCTCCCAGAAGCAAGGCGTCACCACTGGCAACCGTGGCTGGTTGGACAGTGCCAAGTGCCTCCTGCAAACGGACATCAGGAACCTGGCCTGCTGAGTTTTGTTTGTCTGGGGAAAGGACATCATTCCTGTCTAGGACCACTGGTCCAGATGGCCGTCTGCCTGCTGAAATTCCAAATATCTTTGGATGCTTCCCAGACGCAAGGTGCCATCACAGGAAACTGGGGTTGATTTGATAGTGCCAAGTTCCTCCTGCAAACGGACATCGCGAACCTGGTCTGGTGAGTTTTGTTTCTCATAGGAAAGGCCATTGTTCCTGTCCTGGCTACCGTTGCCTGGCATGGCAAGCTGTCTACTGAAGTTCAGCATGTCTCAGGGTTCTTTCAAGTTGCAAGGCTCCACCAGAGGCACCTGTGGCGGATTTCACAGTGGCAAGTGCCTCCTGCAAACTGACATCAGGAACCTAGCCTGCTGAGCTCTGTTTCTCATAGGAAAGGCCATCGTTCTTTGCCATTTTCCTGTCTCCCGCAGTGGCTGTCTGCCTGCCTAAAATCAGAAAGTCTCCATATGCCTCCCAGAAGCAAGGCGTCACCAGAGGCAAGTGTGGCTGCTTTGACAGTGCCAAGTGCCTCCTGCAAACTGACATCAGGAACCTGGCCTGATGAGTTTTACTACTCTGGGGAAAGGCCATTATTTATGTCCAGTTTGTGGTGGCCCGCTGTGGCAGGGTGCCAGCTGAAATTCCGCTCATCTCGGGACGCCTACCAGAGGCAACGTTCCACCAGAAGCAAGTGTGGCTGATTTGACAATGCCAAGTGCCTCCCGCAAACTGACCACAGAAACCTGGCCTGCTGAGTTCTGTTTCTCATAGGAAAGGACATCGTTCTTGGACAGGTTCTGGTCTCCCGCAGTGGTTGGCTGCCTGTTGAAATTCCGAATGTCTCCATATACCTCCCAGAAGCAAGGCGCCACCACTGGCAACCGTGGCTGGTTGGACAGTGCCAAGTGCCTCCTGCAAACGGACATCAGGAACCTGGCCTGCTGAGTTTTGTTTCTCCCAGAAAAAGGCCATTGTACTTGTCCCGCTTCAGGTGGCCCTGTGTGGCCTGGTGCCTCTTAAAATTCCAAATATCTCAGGATGCCTCCCAGAAGCAAGGTGCCACCAGAGGCAAGTGTGGCTGGCTTGAAAGTGCCAAGTGCCTCTGGCAAACTGACGTCAGGAATATGGCCTGCTGAGTTTGGTTTCTCAGAGAAAAGGCCATCCTTCCTGTCCAGGGTCTGGTGGGTTGGAGAGGCCTGGTGCCAGCTGAAAATCTCAACGTCCCAATATACGAGCCATCAGCAAGGTGCCACCAGTGGCAACCGTGGCTGGTTGGACAGTACCAAGTGCCTCCTGCAAACTGACAACAGGAAACTTGCCTGGTGTGTTTTGTTTCTCAGGGGAAGGACCATAGTTCCTGGGCAGGTTCCAGTGGACCGTAGCGTCAGGGTGCTTCTTGAAATTCCGAAAATCTCAGGATACCTGCCAGAAGCAAGACACCACCAGAGGCAAGTGTGGCTGGTTGGACAGTGCCAAGTGCCTCTTGCAAACTGACATCAGGAACTTGGCCTGCTGAGTTTTGTGTCTCATAGGAAAGGCCATTGTTTGCCTCCTGGTTCCCGTGGCCCGGGGCGGCAAGCTGCCTGCTGAAATTCCGCACGTCTCAGGATGCCCTGTGGAAGCCAGATGCCACCACGGGCAAATGTGGCTGGTTTGAGAGTGCCAAGTGCCTCCTGCAAACGGACATCAGGAACCAGGCCTGCTGAGTTTTGTTTCTCATAGGAAAGGCCATTGATCGTGTCCAGGTTCCGGTGGCCCAGCGTGGCCTGGTGTCTCTTAAAATTCCAAACATCTCAGGATGCCTTGAGGAAGCAAGGTGCCGCCAGAGGCAAGTGTGGCTGTTTGGACAGTGCCAGGTGCCTCCTGCAAACGGACATCAGGAACCTGGCCTGCTGAGTTTTGTTTCTCAGAGAAAAGGCCATCGTTGGTGTTCAGGCTCCGGTGGCCCGGAGATGACTGGTGCCTGCGGAAATTCCGTACGTCCTAATATACCAGCCAGAAGAAGGATGGCACCACTGGCAACAGGGGCTGCTTTGACAGTGCCAAGTGCCTCCTGCAAACGGACATCAGGAACCTGGCCTGCTGAGTTTTGTTTGTCTGGGGAAAGGCCATCATTCCTGTCTAGGACCACTGGTCCAGATGGCCGTCTGCCTGCTGAAATTCCAAATATCTTTGGATGCTTCCCAGACGCAAGGTGCCATCACAGGAAACTGTGGTTGATTTGATAGTGCCAAGTGCCTCCTGCAAACGGACATCTCGAACCTGGTCTGGTGAGTTTTGTTTCTCATAGGAAAGGCCATTGTTCCTGTCCTGGCTCCCGTTGCCTGGCATGTCAAGCTGTCTACTGAAATTCAGCATGTCTCAGGATGCTTTCAAGCTGCAAGGCTCCACAAGAGGCACCTGTGGCGGATTTCACAGTGCCAAGTGCCTCCCGCAAACTGACCACAGGAAGCTGGCCTGCTGAGTTCTGTTTCTCATAGGAAAGGACATCGTTCTTGGACAGGTTCTGGTCTCCCGCAGTGGTTGGCTGCCTGTTGAAATTCCGAATGTCTCCATATACCTCCCAGAAGCAAGGCGTCACCACTGGCAACCGTGGCTGGTTGGACAGTGCCAAGTGCCTCCTGCAAACGGACATCAGGAACCTGGCCTGCTGAGTTTTGTTTGTCTGGGGAAAGGACATCATTCCTGTCTAGGACCACTGGTCCAGATGGCCGTCTGCCTGCTGAAATTCCAAATATCTTTGGATGCTTCCCAGACGCAAGGTGCCATCACAGGAAACTGGGGTTGATTTGATAGTGCCAAGTGCCTCCTGCAAACGGACATCGCGAACCTGGTCTGGTGAGTTTTGTTTCTCATAGGAAAGGCCATTGTTCCTGTCCTGGCTCCCGTTGCCTGGCATGGCAAGCTGTCTACTGAAGTTCAGCATGTCTCAGGGTTCTTTCAAGTTGCAAGGCTCCACCAGAGGCACCTGTGGCGGATTTCACAGTGGCAAGTGCCTCCTGCAAACTGACATCAGGAACCTGGCCTGCTGAGCTCTGTTTCTCATAGGAAAGGCCATCGTTCTTTGCCATTTTCCTGTCTCCCGCAGTGGCTGTCTGCCTGCCTAAAATCAGAAAGTCTCCATATGCCTCCCAGAAGCAAGGCGTCACCAGAGGCAAGTGTGGCTGCTTTGACAGTGCCAAGTGCCTCCTGCAAACTGACATCAGGAACCTGGCCTGATGAGTTTTACTACTCTGGGGAAAGGCCATTATTTATGTCCAGTTTGTGGTGGCCCGCTGTGGCAGGGTGCCAGCTGAAATTCCGCTCATCTCGGGACGCCTACCAGAGGCAACGTTCCACCAGAAGCAAGTGTGGCTGATTTGACAATGCCAAGTGCCTCCCGCAAACTGACCACAGAAACCTGGCCTGCTGAGTTCTGTTTCTCATAGGAAAGGACATCGTTCTTGGACAGGTTCTGGTCTCCCGCAGTGGTTGGCTGCCTGTTGAAATTCCGAATGTCTCCATATACCTCCCAGAAGCAAGGCGCCACCACTGGCAACCGTGGCTGGTTGGACAGTGCCAAGTGCCTCCTGCAAACGGACATCAGGAACCTGGCCTGCTGAGTTTTGTTTCTCCCAGAAAAAGGCCATTGTACTTGTCCCGCTTCAGGTGGCCCTGTGTGGCCTGGTGCCTCTTAAAATTCCAAATATCTCAGGATGCCTCCCAGAAGCAAGGTGCCACCAGAGGCAAGTGTGGCTGGCTTGAAAGTGCCAAGTGCCTCTGGCAAACTGACGTCAGGAATATGGCCTGCTGAGTTTGGTTTCTCAGAGAAAAGGCCATCCTTCCTGTCCAGGGTCTGGTGGGTTGGAGAGGCCTGGTGCCAGCTGAAAATCTCAACGTCCCAATATACGAGCCATCAGCAAGGTGCCACCAGTGGCAACCGTGGCTGGTTGGACAGTACCAAGTGCCTCCTGCAAACTGACAACAGGAAACTTGCCTGGTGTGTTTTGTTTCTCAGGGGAAGGACCATAGTTCCTGGGCAGGTTCCAGTGGACCGTAGCGTCAGGGTGCTTCTTGAAATTCCGAAAATCTCAGGATACCTGCCAGAAGCAAGACACCACCAGAGGCAAGTGTGGCTGGTTGGACAGTGCCAAGTGCCTCTTGCAAACTGACATCAGGAACTTGGCCTGCTGAGTTTTGTGTCTCATAGGAAAGGCCATTGTTTGCCTCCTGGTTCCCGTGGCCCGGGGCGGCAAGCTGCCTGCTGAAATTCCGCACGTCTCAGGATGCCCTGTGGAAGCCAGATGCCACCACGGGCAAATGTGGCTGGTTTGAGAGTGCCAAGTGCCTCCTGCAAACGGACATCAGGAACCTGGCCTGCTGAGTTTTGTTTCTCATAGGAAAGGCCATTGATCGTGTCCAGGTTCCGGTGGCCCAGCGTGGCCTGGTGTCTCTTAAAATTCCAAACATCTCAGGATGCCTTGAGGAAGCAAGGTGCCGCCAGAGGCAAGTGTGGCTGTTTGGACAGTGCCAGGTGCCTCCTGCAAACGGACATCAGGAACCTGGCCTGCTGAGTTTTGTTTCTCAGAGAAAAGGCCATCGTTGGTGTTCAGGCTCCGGTGGCCCGGAGATGACTGGTGCCTGCGGAAATTCCGTACGTCCTAATATACCAGCCAGAAGAAGGATGGCACCACTGGCAACAGGGGCTGCTTTGACAGTGCCAAGTGCCTCCTGCAAACGGACATCAGGAACCTGGCCTGCTGAGTTTTGTTTGTCTGGGGAAAGGCCATCATTCCTGTCTAGGACCACTGGTCCAGATGGCCGTCTGCCTGCTGAAATTCCAAATATCTTTGGATGCTTCCCAGACGCAAGGTGCCATCACAGGAAACTGTGGTTGATTTGATAGTGCCAAGTGCCTCCTGCAAACGGACATCGCGAACCTGGTCTGGTGAGTTTTGTTTCTCATAGGAAAGGCCATTGTTCCTGTCCTGGTTCCCGTTGCCTGGCATGTCAAGCTGTCTACTGAAATTCAGCATGTCTCAGGATGCTTTCAAGCTGCAAGGCTCCACAAGAGGCACCTGTGGCGGATTTCACAGTGCCAAGTGCCTCCCGCAAACTGACCACAGGAAGCTGGCCTGCTGAGTTCTGTTTCTCATAGGAAAGGACATCGTTCTTGGACAGGTTCTGGTCTCCCGCAGTGGTTGGCTGCCTGTTGAAATTCCGAATGTCTCCATATACCTCCCAGAAGCAAGGCGTCACCACTGGCAACCGTGGCTGCTTGGACAGTGCCAAGTGCCTCCTGCAAACGGACATCAGGAACCTGGCCTGCTGAGTTTTGTTTGTCTGGGGAAAGGACATCATTCCTGTCTAGGACCACTGGTCCAGATGGCCGTCTGCCTGCTGAAATTCCAAATATCTTTGGATGCTTCCCAGACGCAAGGTGCCATCACAGGAAACTGGGGTTGATTTGATAGTGCCAAGTGCCTCCTGCAAACGGACATCGCGAACCTGGTCTGGTGAGTTTTGTTTCTCATAGGAAAGGCCATTGTTCCTGTCCTGGCTCCCGTTGCCTGGCATGGCAAGCTGTCTACTGAAGTTCAGCATGTCTCAGGGTTCTTTCAAGTTGCAAGGCTCCACCAGAGGCACCTGTGGCGGATTTCACAGTGGCAAGTGCCTCCTGCAAACTGACATCAGGAACCTGGCCTGCTGAGCTCTGTTTCTCATAGGAAAGGCCATCGTTCTTTGCCATTTTCCTGTCTCCCGCAGTGGCTGTCTGCCTGCCTAAAATCAGAAAGTCTCCATATGCCTCCCAGAAGCAAGGCGTCACCAGAGGCAAGTGTGGCTGCTTTGACAGTGCCAAGTGCCTCCTGCAAACTGACATCAGGAACCTGGCCTGATGAGTTTTACTACTCTGGGGAAAGGCCATTATTTATGTCCAGTTTGTGGTGGCCCGCTGTGGCAGGGTGCCAGCTGAAATTCCGCTGATCTTGGGACGCCTACCAGAGGCAACGTTCCACCAGAAGCAAGTGTGGCTGATTTGACAATGCCAAGTGCCTCCCGCAAACTGACCACAGAAACCTGGCCTGCTGAGTTCTGTTTCTCATAGGAAAGGCCATCGTTCTTGGACAGGTTCTGGTCTCCCGCAGTGGTTGGCTGCCTGTTGAAATTCCGAATGTCTCCATATACCTCCCAGAAGCAAGGCGCCACCACTGGCAACCGTGGCTGGTTGGACAGTGCCAAGTGCCTCCTGCAAACGGACATCAGGAACCTGGCCTGCTGAGTTTTGTTTGTCTGGGAAAAGGACATCATTCCTGTCTAGGACCACTGGTCCAGATGGCCGGCTGCCTGCTGAAATTCCAAATATCTTTGGATGCTTCCCAGACGCAAGGTGCCATCACAGGAAACTGTGGTTGATTTGCTAGTGCCAAGTGCCTCCTGCAAACGGACATCGCGAACCTGGTCTGGTGAGTTTTGTTTCTCATAGGAAAGGCCATTGTTCCTGTCCTGGCTCCCGTTGCCTGGCATGGCAAGCTGTCTACTGAAATTCAGCATGTCTCAGGGTGCTTTCAAGTTGCAAGGCTCCACCAGAGGCACCTGTGGCGGATTTCACAGTGGCAAGTGCCTCCTGCAAACTGACATCAGGAACCTGGCCTGCTGAGCTCTGTTTCTCATAGGAAAGGCCATCGTTCTTTGCTATTTTCCTGTCTCCCGCAGTGGCTGTCTGCCTGCCTAAAGTCAGAAAGTCTCCATATGCCTCCCAGAAGTAAGGCGTCACCAGAGGCAAGTGTGGCTGCTTTGACAGTGCCAAGTGCCTCCTGCAAACTGACATCAGGAACCTGGCCTGATGAGTTTTACTACTCTGGGGAAAGGCCATTATTTATGTCCAGTTTGTGGTGGCCCGCTGTGGCTGGGTGCCAGCTGAAATTCCGCTCATCTCGGGACGCCTACCAGAGGCAACGTTCCACCAGAAGCAAGTGTGGCTGATTTGACAATGCCAAGTGCCTCCCGCAAACTGACCACAGAAACCTGGCCTGCTGAGTTCTGTTTCTCATAGGAAAGGACATCGTTCTTGGACAGGTTCTGGTCTCCCGCAGTGGTTGGCTGCCTGTTGAAATTCCGAATGTCTCCATATACCTCCCAGAAGCAAGGCGCCACCACTGGCAACCGTGGCTGGTTGGACAGTGCCAAGTGCCTCCTGCAAACGGACATCAGGAACCTGGCCTGCTGAGTTTTGTTTGTCTGGGGAAAGGACATCATTCCTGTCTAGGACCACTGGTCCAGATGGCCGGCTGCCTGCTGAAATTCCAAATATCTTTGGATTCTTCCCAGACGCAAGGTGCCATCACAGGAAACTGTGGTTGATTTGATAGTGCCAAGTGCCTCCTGCAAACGGACATCGCGAACCTGGTCTGGTGAGTTTTGTTTCTCATAGGAAAGGCCATTGTTCCTGTCCTGGCTACCGTTGCCTGGCATGGCAAGCTGTCTACTGAAGTTCAGCATGTCTCAGGGTTCTTTCAAGTTGCAAGGCTCCACCAGAGGCACCTGTGGCGGATTTCACAGTGGCAAGTGCCTCCTGCAAACTGACATCAGGAACCTGGCCTGCTGAGCTCTGTTTCTCATAGGAAAGGCCATCGTTCTTTGCCATTTTCCTGTCTCCCGCAGTGGCTGTCTGCCTGCCTAAAATCAGAAAGTCTCCATATGCCTCCCAGAAGCAAGGCGTCACCAGAGGCAAGTGTGGCTGCTTTGACAGTGCCAAGTGCCTCCTGCAAACTGACATCAGGAACCTGGCCTGCTGAGTTTTACTACTCTGGGGAAAGGCCATTATTTATGTCCAGTTTGTTGTAGCACGCTGTGGCAGGGTGCCAGCTGAAATTCCGCTCATCTCGGGACGCCTACCAGAGGCAACGTTCCACCAGAAGCAAGTGTGGCTGATTTGACAATGCCAAGTGCCTCCCGCAAACTGACCACAGAAACCTGGCCTGCTGAGTTCTGTTTCTCATAGGAAAGGACATCGTTCTTGGACAGGTTCTGGTCTCCCGCAGTGGTTGGCTGCCTGTTGAAATTCCGAATGTCTCCATATACCTCCCAGAAGCAAGGCGCCACCACTGGCAACAGTGGCTGCTTGGACAGTGCCAAGTGCCTCCTGCAAACGGACATCAGGAACCTGGCCTGCTGAGTTTTGTTTGTCTGGGGAAAGGACATCATTCCTGTCTAGGACCACTGGTCCAGATGGCCGGCTGCATTCTGAAATTCCAAATATCTTTGGATGCTTCCCAGACGCAAGGTGCCATCACAGGAAACTGTGGTTGATTTGCTAGTGCCAAGTGCCTCCTGCAAACGGACATCGCGAACCTGGTCTGGTGAGTTTTGTTTCTCATAGGAAAGGCCATTGTTCCTGTCCTGGCTACCGTTGCCTGGCATGGCAAGCTCTCTTGTGAAATTCAGCATGTATCAGGGTGCTTTCAAGTTGCAAGGCTCCACCAGAGGCACCTGTGGCGGATTTCACAGTGGCAAGTGCCTCCTGCAAACTGACATCAGGAACCTGGCCTGCTGAGTTCTGTTTTTCATAGGAAAGGCCATCGTTCTTTGCCATTTTCCTGTCTCCCGCAGTGGCTGTCTGCCTGCCTAAAATCAGAAAGTCTCCATATGCCTCCCAGAAGCAGGGCGTCACCAGAGGCAAGTGTGGCTGCTTTGACAGTGCCAAGTGCCTCCTGCAAACTGACATCAGGAACCTGGCCTGCTGAGTTTTTCTACTCTGGGCAAAGGTCATTATTTATGTCCAGATTGTGGTGGCCCGCTCTGGCAGGGTGCCAGCTGAAATTCCGCTCATCTCGGGACACCTACCGGAGGCAACGTTCCACCAGAGGCAAGTGTGGCTGATTGGACAGTGCCAAGTGCCTCCCGCAAACTGACCACAGGAAGCTGGCCTGCTGAGTTCTGTTTCTCATAGGAAAGGCCATCGTTCCTGGACAGGTTCTGGTCTCCCGCAGTGGTTGGCTGCCTGTTGAAATTCCGAATGTCTCCATATACCTCCCAGAAGCAAGGCGCCACCACTGGCAACCGTGGCTGGTTGGACAGTGCCAAGTGCCTCCTGCAAACGGACATCAGGAACCTGGCCTGCTGAGTTTTGTTTCTCCCAGAAAAAGGCCATTGTACTTGTCCCGGTTCAGGTGGCCCTGTGTGGCCTGGTGCCTCTTAAAATTCCAAATATCTCAGGATGCCTCCCAGAAGCAAGGTGCCGCCAGAGGCAAGTGTGGCTGGCTTGAAAGTGCCAAGAGCCTCTGGCAAACTGACGTCAGGAATATGGCCTGCTGAGTTTGGTTTCTCAGAGAAAAGGCCATGCTTCCTGTCAAGGGTCTGGTGGTTTGGAGAGGCCTGGTGCCAGCTGAAAATCTCAACGTCCCAATATACGAGCCATCAGCAAGGTGCCACCAGTGGCAACCGTGGCTGGTTGGACAGTACCAAGTGCCTCCTGCAAACTGACAACAGGAAACATGCCTGGTGTGTTTTGTTTCTCAGGGGAAGGACCATAGTTCCTGGGCAGGTTCCGGGGGACCGTAGCGTCAGGGTGCTTCTTGAAATTCCGAAAATCTCAGGATACCTGCCAGAAGCAAGACACCACCAGAGGCAAGTGTGGCTGGTTGGACAGTGCCAAGTGCCTCTTGCAAACTGACATCAGGAACTTGGCCTGCTGAGTTTTGTTTCTCTGGGGAAAGGCCATGGTTCGTGTCCAGGGCCTGCTGGCACCCAATGGCCGGCTGCATTCTGAAATTCCAAATATCTTTGGATGCTTCCCAGATGCAAGGTGCCATCACAGGAAACTGTGGTTGATTTGATAGTGCCAAGTGCCTCCGGCAAACAGACATCGCGAACCTGGTCTGGTGAGTTTTGTTTCTCATAGGAAAGGCCATTGTTCCTGTCCTGGCTCCCGTTGCCTGGCATGGCAAGCTGTCTACTGAAATTCAGCATGTCTCAGGGTGCTTTCAAATTGCAAGGCTCCACCAGAGGCACCTGTGGCGGATTTCACAGTGGCAAGTGCCTCCTGCAAACTGACATCAGGAACCTGGCCTGCTGAGTTCTGTTTCTCATAGGAAAGGCCATCGTTCTTTGCCATTTTCCTGTCTCCCGCAGTGGCTGTCTGCCTGCCTAAAATCAGAAAGTCTCCATATGCCTCCCAGAAGCAAGGCGTCACCAGAGGCAAGTGTGGCTGCTTTGACAGTGGCAAGTGCCTCCTGCAAACTGACATCAGGAACCTGGCCTGATGAGTTTTTCTACTCTGGGAAAAGGCCATTATTTATGTCCAGTTTGTAGTGGCCCGCTGTGGCAGGGTGCCAGCTGAAATTCCGCTCATCTCGGGACGCCTACCAGAGGCAACGTTCCACCAGAGGCAAGTGTGGCTGATTTGACAGTGCCAAGTGCCTCCTGCAAAATGACCACAGAAACCTGGCCTGCTGAGTTCTGTTTCTCATAGGAAAGGACATCTTTCTTGGACAGGTTCTGGTCTCCCGCAGTGGTTGGATGCCTGTTGAAATTCCGAATGTCTCCATATACCTCCCAGAAGCAAGGCGCCACCACTGGCAACCATGGCTGGTTGGACAGTGCCAAGTGCCTCCTGCAAACGGACATCAGGAACCTGGCCTGCTGAGTTTTGTTTCTCCCAGAAAAAGGCCATTGTACTTGTCCCGCTTCAGGTGGCCCTGTGTGGCCTGGTGCCTCTTAAAATTCCAAATATCTCAGGATGCCTCCCAGAAGCAAGGTACCGCCAGAGGCAAGCGTGGCTGGCTTGAAAGTGCCAAGTGCCTCTGGCAAACTGACATCAGGAACATGGCCTGCTGAGTTTGGTTTCTCAGAGAAAAGGCCATCCTTCCTGTCAAGGGTCTGGTGGGTCGGAGAGGCCTGGTGGCAGCTGAAAATCTGACCGTCCCAATATACGAGCCATCAGCAAGGTGCCACCAGTGGCAACCGTGGCTGGTTGGACAGTACCAAGTGCCTCCTGCAAACTGACAACAGGAAACTTGCCTGGTGTGTTTTGTTTCTCAGGGGAAGGACCATAGTTCCTGGGCAGGTTCCGGTGGACCGTAGCGTCAGGGTGCTTCTTGAAATTCCGAAAATCTCAGGATACCTGCCAGAAGCAAGACACCACCAGAGGCAAGTGTGGCTGGTTGGACAGTGCCAAGTGCCTCTTGCAAACTGACATCAGGAACTTGGCCTGCTGAGTTTTGTTTCTCTGGGGAAAGGACATGGTTCGTGTCCAGGGCCTGCTGGCACCCAATGGCCGGCTGCATTCTGAAATTCCAAATATCTTTGGATGCTTCCCAGACGCAAGGTGCCATCACAGGAAACTGTGGTTGATTTGATAGTGCCAAGTGCCTCCTGCAAACGGACATCGCGAACCTGGTCTGGTGAGTTTTGTTTCTCATAGGAAAGGCCATTGTTCCTGTCCTGGCTCCCGTTGCCTGGCATGGCAAGCTGTCTACTGAAATTCAGCATGTCTCAGGGTGCTTTCAAATTGCAAGGCTCCACCAGAGGCACCTGTGGCGGATTTCACAGTGGCAAGTGCCTCCTGCAAACTGACATCAGGAACCTGGCCTGCTGAGTTTTACTACTCTGGGGAAAGGCCATTATTTATGTCCAGTTTGTAGTGGCCCGCTGTGGCAGGGTGCCAGCTGAAATTCCGCTCATCTCGGGACGCCTACCAGAGGCAACGTTCCACCAGAGGCAAGTGTGGCTGATTTGACAGTGCCAAGTGCCTCCTGCAAAATGACCACAGAAACCTGGCCTGCTGAGTTCTGTTTCTCATAGGAAAGGACATCTTTCTTTGCCATTTTCCTGTCTCCCGCAGTGGCTGTCTGCCTGCCTAAAATCAGAAAGTCTCCATATGCCTCCCAGAAGCAAGGCGTCACCAGAGGCAAGTGTGGCTGCTTTGACAGTGGCAAGTGCCTCCTGCAAACTGACATCAGGAACCTGGCCTGATGAGTTTTTCTACTCTGGGAAAAGGCCATTATTTATGTCCAGTTTGTAGTGGCCCGCTGTGGCAGGGTGCCAGCTGAAATTCCGCTCATCTCGGGACGCCTACCAGAGGCAACGTTCCACCAGAGGCAAGTGTGGCTGATTTGACAGTGCCAAGTGCCTCCTGCAAAATGACCACAGAAACCTGGCCTGCTGAGTTCTGTTTCTCATAGGAAAGGACATCTTTCTTGGACAGGTTCTGGTCTCCCGCAGTGGTTGGATGCCTGTTGAAATTCCGAATGTCTCCATATACCTCCCAGAAGCAAGGCGCCACCACTGGCAACCATGGCTGGTTGGACAGTGCCAAGTGCCTCCTGCAAACGGACATCAGGAACCTGGCCTGCTGAGTTTTGTTTCTCCCAGAAAAAGGCCATTGTACTTGTCCCGCTTCAGGTGGCCCTGTGTGGCCTGGTGCCTCTTAAAATTCCAAATATCTCAGGATGCCTCCCAGAAGCAAGGTACCGCCAGAGGCAAGCGTGGCTGGCTTGAAAGTGCCAAGTGCCTCTGGCAAACTGACATCAGGAACATGGCCTGCTGAGTTTGGTTTCTCAGAGAAAAGGCCATCCTTCCTGTCAAGGGTCTGGTGGGTCGGAGAGGCCTGGTGGCAGCTGAAAATCTGACCGTCCCAATATACGAGCCATCAGCAAGGTGCCACCAGTGGCAACCGTGGCTGGTTGGACAGTACCAAGTGCCTCCTGCAAACTGACAACAGGAAACTTGCCTGGTGTGTTTTGTTTCTCAGGGGAAGGACCATAGTTCCTGGGCAGGTTCCGGTGGACCGTAGCGTCAGGGTGCTTCTTGAAATTCCGAAAATCTCAGGATACCTGCCAGAAGCAAGACACCACCAGAGGCAAGTGTGGCTGGTTGGACAGTGCCAAGTGCCTCTTGCAAACTGACATCAGGAACTTGGCCTGCTGAGTTTTGTTTCTCTGGGGAAAGGACATGGTTCGTGTCCAGGGCCTGCTGGCACCCAATGGCCGGCTGCATTCTGAAATTCCAAATATCTTTGGATGCTTCCCAGACGCAAGGTGCCATCACAGGAAACTGTGGTTGATTTGATAGTGCCAAGTGCCTCCTGCAAACGGACATCGCGAACCTGGTCTGGTGAGTTTTGTTTCTCATAGGAAAGGCCATTGTTCCTGTCCTGGCTCCCGTTGCCTGGCATGGCAAGCTGTCTACTGAAATTCAGCATGTCTCAGGGTGCTTTCAAATTGCAAGGCTCCACCAGAGGCACCTGTGGCGGATTTCACAGTGGCAAGTGCCTCCTGCAAACTGACATCAGGAACCTGGCCTGCTGAGTTCTGTTTTTCATAGGAAAGGCCATCGTTCTTTGCCATTTTCCTGTCTCCCGCAGTGGCTGTCTGCCTGCCTAAAATCAGAAAGTCTCCATATGCCTCCCAGAAGCAAGGCGTCACCAGAGGCAAGTGTGGCTGCTTTGACAGTGGCAAGTGCCTCCTGCAAACTGACATCAGGAACCTGGCCTGCTGAGTTTTTCTACTCTGGGCAAAGGTCATTATTTATGTCCAGATTGTGGTGGCCCGCTGTGGCAGGGTGCCAGCTGAAATTCCGCTCATCTCGGGACACCTACCGGAGGCAACGTTCCACCAGAGGCAAGTGTGGCTGATTTGACAGTGCCAAGTGCCTCCCGCAAACTGACCACAGGAAGCTGTCCTAGTGAGTTCTGTTTCTCATAGCAAAGGACATCGTTCCTGGACAGGTTCTGGTCTCCCGCAGTGGTTGGCTGCCTGTTGAAATTCCGAATGTCTCCATATACCTCTCAGAAGCAAGGCGCCACCACTGGCAACCGTGGCTGGTTGGACAGTGCCAAGTGCCTCCTGCAAACGGACATCAGGAACCTGGCCTGCTGAGTTTTATTTCTTCCAGAAAAAGGCCATTGTACTTGTCCCGCTTCAGGTGGCCCTGTGTGGCCTGGTGCCTCTTAAAATTCCAAATATCTCAGGATGCCTTGAGGAAGCAAGGTGCCGCCAGAGGCAAGTGTGGCTGGCTTGAAAGTGCCAAGTGCCTCTGGCAAACTGACATCAGGAACTTGGCCTGCTGAGTTTGGTTTCTCTGGGGAAAGGCCATGGTTCGTGTCCAGGGCCTGCTGGCACCCAATGGCCGGCTGCATTCTGAAATTCCGAATGTCCCAGGATGCCTCCAAGATGCAAGGTTCCAGCACAGGCAAGTGTGGCTTGTTGGACAGAGCCAAGTGCCTCCTGCAAACTGACATCAGGAACTTGGCCTGATGAGTTTTATGTCTCATAGGAAAGGTCATTGTTTGCGTCCTGGTTCCCGTGGCCCGGGGCGGCAAGCTGCCTGCCGAAATTCCGCACGTCTCAGGATGCCTTGCGGAAGCCAGATGCCACCACGGGCAAATGTGGCTGGTTTGAGAGTGCCAAGTGCCTCCTGCAAACGGACATCAGGAACCTGGCCGGCTGAGTTTTTTTTCTCAGAGGAAAGGCCATTGATCGAGTCCAGGTTCCGGTGGCCCAGCGTGGCTTGGTGTCTCTTAAAATTCCAAACATCTCAGGATGCCTTGAGGAAGCAAGGTGCTGCCAGAGGCAAGTGTGGCTGGCTTGAAAGTGCCAAGTGCCTCTGGCAAACTGATGTCATGAACCTGGCTTGGTGAGTTTTGTTTCTGTGGGGAAAGGCCCTCGTCCCTGGCCAGGTTCCGGTCTCTCGCATTGTCCGGCTCTGTGCTGAAATTCCCAAAGTCTCCATATACCTCCCAGAAGCAAGGTGCCAGCAGAGGCAAGTGTGGCTGGTTGGACAGTGCCAAGTGCCTCCTGCAAACGGACTTCAGGAACCTGGCCTGCTGAGTTTTGTTTCTCAGAGAAAAGGCCATCTTTGGTGTTCAGGCTCCGGAGGCCCGGTGATGCCTGGTGCCTGCTGAAATTCCTAACGTCCTAATATACCAGCCAGAAGCAAGATGCCACCACTGGCAACCGTGGCTGCTTGGACAGTGCCAAGTGCCTCCTGCAAACGGACATCAGGAACCTGGCCTGCTGAGTTTTGTTTGTCTGGGGAAAGGCCATCATTCCTGTCTAGGACCACTGGTCCAGATGGCCGTCTGCCTGCTGAAATTCCAAATATCTTTGGATGCTTCCCAGACGCAAGGTGCCATCACAGGAAACTGTGGTTGATTTGATAGTGCCAAGTGCCTCCGGCAAACAGACATCGCGAACCTGGTCTGGTGAGTTTTGTTTCTCATAGGAAAGGCCATTGTTCCTGTCCTGGCTCCCGTTGCCTGGCATGGCAAGCTGTCTACTGAAATTCAGCATGTCTCAGGGTGCTTTCAAATTGCAAGGCTCCACCAGAGGCACCTGTGGCGGATTTCACAGTGGCAAGTGCCTCCTGCAAACTGACATCAGGAACCTGGCCTGCTGAGTTCTGTTTTACATAGGAAAGGCCATCGTTCTTTGCCATTTTCCTGTCTCCCGCAGTGGCTGTCTGCCTGCCTAAAATCAGAAAGTCTCCATATGCCTCCCAGAAGCAAGGCGTCACCAGAGGCAAGTGTGGCTGCTTTGACAGTGGCAAGTGCCTCCTGCAAACTGACATCAGGAACCTGGCCTGCTGAGATTTTCTACTCTGGGGAAAGGCCATTATTTATGTCCAGTTTGTGGTGGCCCGCTGTGGCAGGGTGCCAGCTGAAATTCCGCTCATCTCGGGACACCTGCAAGAGGCAACGTTCCACCAGAGGCAAGTGTGGCTGATTTGACAGTGCCAAGTGCCTCCCGCAAACTGACCACAGAAACCTGGCCTGCTGAGTTCTGTTTCTCATAGGAAAGGACATCGTTCCTGGACAGGTTCTGGTCTCCCGCAGTGGTTGGCCGCCTGTTGAAATTCCGAATGTCTCCATATACCTCCCAGAAGCAAGGCGTCACCACTGGCAAACGTGGCTGGTTGGACAGTGCCAAGTACCTCCTGCAAACTGACATCAGGAACCTGGCCTGCTGAGTTTTGTTTCTCCCAGAAAAAGGCCATTGTATGTGTCCAGGTTCCGGTGGCCCTGTGTGGCCTGGTGCCTCTTAAAATTCCAAACATCTCAGGATGCCTCCCAGAAGCAAGGTGCCGCCAGAGGCAAGTGTGGCTGGCTTGAAAGTGCCAAGTGCCTCTGGCAAACTGACATCAGGAACTTGGCCTGCTGTGTTTGGTTTCTCTGGGGAAAGGCCATGGTTCGTGTCCAGGGCCTGCTGGCACCCAATGGCCGGCTGCATTCTGAAATTCCGAATGTCCCAGGATGCCTCCAAGATGCAAGGTTCCAGCACAGGCAAGTGTGGCTTGTTGGACAGAGCCAAGTGCCTCCTGCAAACTGACATCAGGAACTTGGCCTGATGAGTTTTATGTCTCATAGGAAAGGTCATTGTTTGCGTCCTGGTTCCCGTGGCCCGGGGCGGCAAGCTGCCTGCCGAAATTCCGCACGTCTCAGGATGCCTTGCGGAAGCCAGATGCCACCACGGGCAAATGTGGCTGGTTTGAGAGTGCCAAGTGCCTCCTGCAAACGGACATCAGGAACCTGGCCTGCTGAGTTTTGTTTCTCAGAGGAAAGGCCATTGATCGAGTCCAGGTTCCGGTGGCCCAGCGTGGCTTGGTGCCTCTTAAAATTCCAAACATCTCAGGATGCCTTGAGGAAGCAAGGTGCTGCCAGAGGCAAGTGTGGCTGGCTTGAAAGTGCCAAGTGCCTCTGGCAAACTGATGTCATGAACCTGGCTTGGTGAGTTTTGTTTCTGTGGGGAAAGGCCCTCGTCCCTGGCCAGGTTCCGGTCTCTCGCATTGTCCGGCTCTGTGCTGAAATTCCCAAAGTCTCCATATACCTCCCAGAAGCAAGGTGCCAGCAGAGGCAAGTGTGGCTGGTTGGACAGTGCCAAGTGCCTCCTGCAAACGGACTTCAGGAACCTGGCCTGCTGAGTTTTGTTTCTCAGAGAAAAGGCCATCTTTGGTGTTCAGGCTCCGGAGGCCCGGTGATGCCTGGTGCCTGCTGAAATTCCTAACGTCCTAATATACCAGCCAAAAGCAAGATGCCACCACTGGCAACCGTGGCTGCTTGGACAGTGCCAAGTGCCTCCTGCAAACGGACATCAGGAACCTGGCCTGCTGAGTTTTGTTTGTCTGGGGAAAGGCCATCATTCCTGTCTAGGACCACTGGTCCAGATGGCCGTCTGCCTGCTGAAATTCCAAATATCTTTGGATGCTTCCCAGACGCACGGTGCCATCACAGGAAACTGTGGTTGATTTGATAGTGCCAAGTTCCTCCTGCAAACGGACATCGCGAACCTGGTCTGGTGAGTTTTGTTTCTCATAGGAAAGGCCATTGTTCCTGTCCTGGCTCCCGTTGCCTGGCATGGCAAGCTGTCTACTGAAATTCAGCATGTCTCAGGGTGCTTTCAAATTGCAAGGCTCCACCAGAGGCACCTGTGGCGGATTTCACAGTGGCAAGTGCCTCCTGCAAACTGACATCAGGAACCTGGCCTGCTGAGTTCTGTTTTTCATAGGAAAGGCCATCGTTCTTTGCCATTTTCCTGTCTCCCGCAGTGGCTGTCTGCCTGCCTAAAATCAGAAAGTCTCCATATGCCTCCCAGAAGCAAGGCGTCACCAGAGGCAAGTGTGGCTGCTTTGACAGTGCCAAGTGCCTCCTGCAAACTGACATCAGGAACCTGGCCTGCTGAGATTTTCTACTCTGGGGAAAGGCCATTATTTATGTCCAGTTTGTGGTGGCCCGCTGTGGCAGGGTGCCAGCTGAAATTCCGCACATCTCGGGACACCTGCCAGAGGCAACGTTCCACCAGAGGCAAGTGTGGCTGATTTGACAGTGCCAAGTGCCTCCCGCAAACTGACCACAGAAACCTGGCCTGCTGAGTTCTGTTTCTCATAGGCAAGGACATCGTTCCTGGACAGGTTCTGGTCTCCCGCAGTGGTTGGCTGCCTGTTGAAATTCTGAATGTCTCCATATACCTCCCAGAAGCAAAGCGTCACCACTGGCAAACGTGGCTGGTTGGACAGTGCCAAGTGCCTCCTGCAAACTGACATCAGGAACCTGGCCTGCTGAGTTTTGTTTCTCCCAGAAAAAGGCCATTGTATGTGTCCAGGTTCCGGTGGCCCTGTGTGGCCTGGTGCCTCTTAAAATTCCAAATATCTCAGGATGCCTCCCAGAAGCAAGGTGCCGCCAGAGGCAAGTGTGGCTGGCTTGAAAGTGCCAAGAGCCTCTGGCAAACTGACATCAGGAACCTGGCCTGCTGAGTTTAGTTTCTCAGAGAAAAGGCCATCCTTCCTGTCAAGGGTCTGGTGGGTCGGAGAGGCCTGGTGCCAGCTGAAAATCTCAACGTCCCAATATAGGGGCCGTCAGCAAGGTGCCACCAGAGGCAATCGTGGCTGGTTGGACAGTACCAAGTGCCTCCTGCAAACTGACAACAGGAAACTTGCCTGGTGTGTTTTGTTTCTCAGGGGAAGGACCATAGTTCCTGGGCAGGTTCCGTGGACCATAGCGTCAGGGTGCTTCTTGAAATTCCGAAAATCTCAGGATACCTGCCAGAAGCAAGACACCACCAGAGGCAAGTGTGGCTGGTTGGACAGTGCCAAGTGCCTCTTGCAAACTGACATCAGGAACGTGGCCTGCTGAGTTTTGTTTGTCTGGGGAAAGGCCATGGTTCGTGTCCAGGGCCTGCTGGCACCCAATGGCTGGCTGCATTCTGAAATTCCGAATGTCCCAGGATGCCTCCAAGACGCAAGGGGCCATCACAGGCAACTGTGGCTTGTTGGACAGAACCAAGTGCCTCCTGCAAACTGACATCAGGAACCTGGCCTGCTGAGTTCTGTTTCTCATAGGAAAGGACATCGTTCCTGGACAGGTTCTGGTCTCCCGCAGTGGTTGGCTGCCTGTTGAAATTCCGAATGTCTCCATATACCTCCCAGAAGCAAGGCGCCACCACTGGCAACCGTGGCTGGTTGGACAGTGCCAAGTGCCTCCTGCAAACTGACATCAGGAACCTGGCCTGCTAAGTTTTGTTTCTCCCAGAAAAAGGCCATTGTACTTGTCCCGCTTCAGGTGGCCCTGTGTGGCCTGGTGCCTCTTAAAATTCCAAATATCTCAGGATGCCTCCCAGAAGCAAGGTGCCGCCAGAGGCAAGTGTGGCTGGCTTGAAAGTGCCAAGTGCCTCTGGCAAACTGATGTCACGAACCTGGCTTGGTGAGTTTTGTTTCTGTGGGGAAAGGCCCTCGTCCCTGGCCAGGTTCCGGTCTCCCGCAGTGTCCGGCTCTGTGCTGAAATTCCCAAAGTCTCCATATACCTCCCAGAAGCAAGGTGCCAGCAGAGGCAAGTGTGGCTGGTTGGACAGTGCCAAGTGCCTCCTGCAAACGGACATCAGGAACCTGGCCTGCTGAGTTTTGTTTCTCAGGGAAAAGGCCATCCTTCCTGTCAAGGGTCTGGTGGGTTGGAGAGGCCTGGTGCCAGCTGAAAATGTGAACATCCCAATATACGAGCCATCAGCAAGGTGCCACCAGTGGCAACCGTGGCTGGTTGGACAGTACCAAGTGCCTCCTGCAAATTGACAGCAGGAAACTTGCCTGGTGTGTTTTGTTTCTCAGGGGAAGCACCATAGTTCCTGGGCAGGTTCCGGTGGACCATAGCGTCAGGGTGCTTCTTGAAATTCCGAAAATCTCAGGATACCTGCCAGAAACAAGACACCACCAGAGGCAAGTGTGGCTGGTTTGACAGTGCCAAGTGCCTCTTGCAAACTGACATCAGGAACTTGGCCTGATGAGTTTTATGTCTCATAGGAAAGGTCATTGTTTGCGTCCTGATTCCCGTGGCCCGGGGCGGCAAGCTGCCTGCCGAAATTCCGCACGTCTCAGGATGCCTTGCGGAAGCCAGATGCCACCACTGGCAACCGTGGCTGCTTGGACAGTGCCAAGTGCCTCCTGCAAACGGACATCAGGAACCTGGCCTGCTGAGTTTTGTTTGTCTGGGGAAAGGCCATCATTCCTGTCTAGGACCACTGGTCCAGATGGCCGTCTGCCTGCTGAAATTCCAAATATCTTTGGATGCTTCCCAGACGCACGGTGCCATCACAGGAAACTGTGGTTGATTTGATAGTGCCAAGTTCCTCCTGCAAACGGACATCGCGAACCTGGTCTGGTGAGTTTTGTTTCTCATAGGAAAGGCCATTGTTCCTGTCCTGGCTCCCGTTGCCTGGCATGGCAAGCTGTCTACTGAAATTCAGCATGTCTCAGGGTGCTTTCAAATTGCAAGGCTCCACCAGAGGCACCTGTGGCGGATTTCACAGTGGCAAGTGCCTCCTGCAAACTGACATCAGGAACCTGGCCTGCTGAGTTCTGTTTTTCATAGGAAAGGCCATCGTTCTTTGCCATTTTCCTGTCTCCCGCAGTGGCTGTCTGCCTGCCTAAAATCAGAAAGTCTCCATATGCCTCCCAGAAGCAAGGCGTCACCAGAGGCAAGTGTGGCTGCTTTGACAGTGCCAAGTGCCTCCTGCAAACTGACATCAGGAACCTGGCCTGCTGAGATTTTCTACTCTGGGGAAAGGCCATTATTTATGTCCAGTTTGTGGTGGCCCGCTGTGGCAGGGTGCCAGCTGAAATTCCGCACATCTCGGGACACCTGCCAGAGGCAACGTTCCACCAGAGGCAAGTGTGGCTGATTTGACAGTGCCAAGTGCCTCCCGCAAACTGACCACAGAAACCTGGCCTGCTGAGTTCTGTTTCTCATAGGCAAGGACATCGTTCCTGGACAGGTTCTGGTCTCCCGCAGTGGTTGGCTGCCTGTTGAAATTCTGAATGTCTCCATATACCTCCCAGAAGCAAAGCGTCACCACTGGCAAACGTGGCTGGTTGGACAGTGCCAAGTGCCTCCTGCAAACTGACATCAGGAACCTGGCCTGCTGAGTTTTGTTTCTCCCAGAAAAAGGCCATTGTATGTGTCCAGGTTCCGGTGGCCCTGTGTGGCCTGGTGCCTCTTAAAATTCCAAATATCTCAGGATGCCTCCCAGAAGCAAGGTGCCGCCAGAGGCAAGTGTGGCTGGCTTGAAAGTGCCAAGAGCCTCTGGCAAACTGACATCAGGAACCTGGCCTGCTGAGTTTAGTTTCTCAGAGAAAAGGCCATCCTTCCTGTCAAGGGTCTGGTGGGTCGGAGAGGCCTGGTGCCAGCTGAAAATCTCAACGTCCCAATATAGGGGCCGTCAGCAAGGTGCCACCAGAGGCAATCGTGGCTGGTTGGACAGTACCAAGTGCCTCCTGCAAACTGACAACAGGAAACTTGCCTGGTGTGTTTTGTTTCTCAGGGGAAGGACCATAGTTCCTGGGCAGGTTCCGTGGACCATAGCGTCAGGGTGCTTCTTGAAATTCCGAAAATCTCAGGATACCTGCCAGAAGCAAGACACCACCAGAGGCAAGTGTGGCTGGTTGGACAGTGCCAAGTGCCTCTTGCAAACTGACATCAGGAACGTGGCCTGCTGAGTTTTGTTTGTCTGGGGAAAGGCCATGGTTCGTGTCCAGGGCCTGCTGGCACCCAATGGCTGGCTGCATTCTGAAATTCCGAATGTCCCAGGATGCCTCCAAGACGCAAGGGGCCATCACAGGCAACTGTGGCTTGTTGGACAGAACCAAGTGCCTCCTGCAAACTGACATCAGGAACCTGGCCTGCTGAGTTCTGTTTCTCATAGGAAAGGACATCGTTCCTGGACAGGTTCTGGTCTCCCGCAGTGGTTGGCTGCCTGTTGAAATTCCGAATGTCTCCATATACCTCCCAGAAGCAAGGCGCCACCACTGGCAACCGTGGCTGGTTGGACAGTGCCAAGTGCCTCCTGCAAACTGACATCAGGAACCTGGCCTGCTAAGTTTTGTTTCTCCCAGAAAAAGGCCATTGTACTTGTCCCGCTTCAGGTGGCCCTGTGTGGCCTGGTGCCTCTTAAAATTCCAAATATCTCAGGATGCCTCCCAGAAGCAAGGTGCCGCCAGAGGCAAGTGTGGCTGGCTTGAAAGTGCCAAGTGCCTCTGGCAAACTGATGTCACGAACCTGGCTTGGTGAGTTTTGTTTCTGTGGGGAAAGGCCCTCGTCCCTGGCCAGGTTCCGGTCTCCCGCAGTGTCCGGCTCTGTGCTGAAATTCCCAAAGTCTCCATATACCTCCCAGAAGCAAGGTGCCAGCAGAGGCAAGTGTGGCTGGTTGGACAGTGCCAAGTGCCTCCTGCAAACGGACATCAGGAACCTGGCCTGCTGAGTTTTGTTTCTCAGGGAAAAGGCCATCCTTCCTGTCAAGGGTCTGGTGGGTTGGAGAGGCCTGGTGCCAGCTGAAAATGTGAACATCCCAATATACGAGCCATCAGCAAGGTGCCACCAGTGGCAACCGTGGCTGGTTGGACAGTACCAAGTGCCTCCTGCAAATTGACAGCAGGAAACTTGCCTGGTGTGTTTTGTTTCTCAGGGGAAGCACCATAGTTCCTGGGCAGGTTCCGGTGGACCATAGCGTCAGGGTGCTTCTTGAAATTCCGAAAATCTCAGGATACCTGCCAGAAACAAGACACCACCAGAGGCAAGTGTGGCTGGTTTGACAGTGCCAAGTGCCTCTTGCAAACTGACATCAGGAACTTGGCCTGATGAGTTTTATGTCTCATAGGAAAGGTCATTGTTTGCGTCCTGATTCCCGTGGCCCGGGGCGGCAAGCTGCCTGCCGAAATTCCGCACGTCTCAGGATGCCTTGCGGAAGCCAGATGCCACCACGGGCAAATGTGGCTGGTTTGAGAGTGCCAAGTGCCTCCTGCAAACGGACATCAGGAACCTGGCCTGCTGAGTTTTGTTTCTCAGAGGAAAGGCTATTGATCGAGTCCAGGTTCCGGTGGCCCAGCGTGGCCTGGTGTCTCTTAAAATTCCAAACATCTCAGGATGCCTTGAGGAAGCAAGGTGCCGCCAGAGGCAAGTGTGGCTGGCTTGAAAGTGCCAAGTGCCTCTGGCAAACTGACGTCACGAACCTGGCTTGGTGAGTTTTGTTTCTGTGGGGAAAGGCCCTCGTCCCTGACCAGGTTCCGGTCTCCCGCAGTGTCCGGCTCTGTGCTGAAATTCCCAAAGTCTCCATATACCTCCCAGAAGCAAGGTGCCAGCAGAGGCAAGTGTGGCTGGTTGGACAGTGCCAAGTGCCTCCTGCAAACGGACTTCAGGAACCTGGCCTGCTGAGTTTTGTTTCTCAGAGAAAAGGCCATCTTTGGTGTTCAGGCTCCGGAGGCCCGGTGATGCCTGGTGCCTGCTGAAGTTCCTAACGTCCTAATATACCAGCCAGAAGCAAGATGCCACCACTGGCAACCGTGGCTGCTTGGACAGTGCCAAGTGCCTCCTGCAAACGGACATCAGGAACCTGGCCTGCTAAGTTTTGTTTCTCCCAGAAAAAGGCCATTGTACGTGTCCAGGTTCCGGTGGCCCTGTGTGGCCTGGTGCCTCTTAAAATTCCAAATATCTCAGGATGCCTCCCAGAAGCAAGGTGCCGCCAGAGGCAAGTGTAGCTGTCTTGAAAGTGCCAAGTGCCTCTGGCAAACTGATGTCACGAACCTGGCTTGGTGAGTTTTGTTTGTCTGGGGAAAGGCCCTCGTCCCTGGCCAGGTTCCGGTCTCCCGCAGTGTCCGGCTCTGTGCTGAAATTCCCAAAGTCTCCATATACCTCCCAGAAGCAAGGTGCCAGCAGAGGCAAGTGTGGCTGGTTGGACAGTGCCAAGTGCCTCCTGCAAACGGACTTCAGGAACCTGGCCTGCTGAGTTTGGTTTCTCAGAGAAAAGGCCATCCTTCCTGTCAAGGGTCTGGTGGGTTGGAGATGCCTGGTGCCAGCTGAAAATGTGAACGTCCCAATATACGAGCCATCAGCAAGGTGCCACCAGTGGCAACCGTGGCTGGTTGGACAGTACCAAGTGACTCCTGCAAACTGACGACAGGAAACTTGCCTGGTGTGTTTTGTTTCTCAGGGGAAGGACCATAGTTCCTGGGCAGGTTCCGGTGGACCATAGCGTCAGGGTGCTTCTTGAAATTCCGAAAATCTCAGGATACCTGCCAGAAGCAAGACACCACCAGAGGCAAGTGTGGCTGGTTTGACAGTGCCAAGTGCCTCTTGCAAACTGACATCAGGAACTTGGCCTGCTGAGTTTTGTTTCTCTGGGGAAAGACCATGGTTCGTGTCCAGGGACCGGTGGCACCCAATGGCCGGCTGCATTCTGAAATTCCAAATATCTTTGGATGCTTCCCAGACGCAAGGTGCCATCACAGGAAACTGTGGTTGATTTGATAGTGCCAAGTGCCTCCTGCAAACGGACATCTCGAACCAGGTCTGGTGAGTTTTGTTTCTCATAGGAAAGGCCATTGTTCCTGACCTGGTTCCCGTTGCCTGGCATGGCAAGCTGTCTACTGAAATTCAGCATGTCTCAGGGTGCTTTCAAGTTGCAAGGCTCCACCAGAGGCACCTGTGGCGGATTTCACAGTGGCAAGTGCCTCCTGCAAACTGACATCAGGAACCTGGCCTGCTGAGTTCTGTTTTTCATAGGAAAGGCCATCGTTCTTTGCCATTTTCCTGTCTCCCGCAGTGGCTGTCTGCCTGCCTAAAATCAGAAAGTCTCCATATGCCTCCCAGAAGCAAGGCGTCACCAGAGGCAAGTGTGGCTGCTTTGACAGTGGCAAGTGCCTCCTGCAAACTGACATCAGGAACCTGGCCTGCTGAGATTTTCTACTCTGGGGAAAGGCCATTATTTATGTCCAGTTTGTGGTGGCCCGCTGTGGCAGGGTGCCAGCTGAAATTCCGCTCATCTCGGGACGCCTACCAGAGGCAACGTTCCACCAGAGGCAAGTGTGGCCGATTTGACAGTGCCAAGTGCCTCCCGCAAACTGACCACAGAAACCTGGCCTGCTGAGTTCTGTTTCTCATAGGAAAGGACATCGTTCCTGGACAGGTTCTGGTCTCCCGCAGTGGTTGGCTGCCTGTTGAAATTCCGAATGTCTCCATATACCTCCCAGAAGCAAGGCGCCACCACTGGCAAACGTGGCTGGTTGGACAGTGCCAAGTGCCTCCTGCAAACTGACATCAGGAACCTGGCCTGCTGAGTTTTGTTTCTCCCAGAAAAAGGCCATTGTACGTGTCCAGGTTCCGGTGGCCCTGTGTGGCCTGGTGCCTCTTAAAATTCCAAATATCTCAGGATGCCTCCCAGAAGCAAGGTGCCGCCAGAGGCAAGTGTGGCTGTCTTGAAAGTGCCAAGTGCCTCTGGCAAACTGATGTCACGAACCTGGCTTGGTGAGTTTTGTTTGTCTGGGGAAAGGCCCTCGTCCCCGGCCAGGTTCCGGTCTCCCGCAGTGTCCGGCTCTGTGCTGAAATTCCCAAAGTCTCCATATACCTCCCAGAAGCAAGGTGCCAGCAGAGGCAAGTGTGGCTGGTTGGACAGTGCCAAGTGCCTCCTGCAAACGGACTTCAGGAACCTGGCCTGCTGAGTTTTGTGTCTCATAGGAAAGGTCATTGTTTGCGTCCTGATTCCCGTGGCCCGGGGCGGCAAGCTGCCTGCTGAAATTCCGCACGTCTCAGGATGCCTTGCGGAAGCCAGATGCCACCACGGGCAAATGTGGCTGGTTTGAGAGTGCCAAGTGCCTCCTGCAAACGGACATCAGGAACCTGGCCTGCTGAGTTTGTTTCTCAGAGGAAAGGCCATTGATCGAGTCCAGGTTCCGGTGGCCCAGCATGGCCTGGTGTCTCTTAAAATTCCAAACATCTCAGGATGCCTTGAGGAAGCAAGGTGCGGCCAGAGGCAAGTGTGGCTGCTTTGACAGTGCCAAGTGCCTCCTGCAAACGGACTTCAGGAACTTGGCCTGATGAGTTTTATGTCTCATAGGAAAGGTCATTGTTTGCGTCCTGGTTCCCGTGGCCCGGGGCGGCAAGCTGCCTGCCGAAATTCCGCACGTCTCAGGATGCCTTGCGGAAGCCAGATGCCACCACGGGCAAATGTGGCTGGTTTGAGAGTGCCAAGTGCCTCCTGCAAACGGACATCAGGAACCTGGCCTGCTGAGTTTTGTTTCTCAGAGGAAAGGCCATTGATCGAGTCCAGGATCCGGTGGCCCAGCGTGGCCTGGTGTCTCTTAAAATTCCAAACATCTCAGGATGCCTTGAGGAAGCAAGGTGCCGCCAGAGGCACGTGTGGCTGGTTGGACAGTGCCAAGTGCCTCCTGCAAACTGACAACAGGAACCTGGCCTGCTGAGTTTTTCTACTCTGGGGTAAGGCCATTATATATGTCCAGTTTCTGGTGGCCCGGTGTGGCAGGGTGCCAGCTGAAATTCCTCTCATCTCGGGATGCCTACCAGAGGCAACGTTCCACCAGAGGCAAGTGTGGCTGATTTGACAGTGCCAAGTGCCTCCCGCAAACTGACCACAGGAAGCTGGCCTGCTGAGTTCTGTTTCTCATAGGAAAGGACATCGTTCTTGGACAGGTTCCGGTCTCCCGCAGTGTCCGGCTCTGTGCTGAAATTCCCAAAGTCTCCATATACCTCCCAGAAGCAAGGCGCCACCACTGGCAACCGTGGCTGGTTGGACAGTGCCAAGTGCCTCCTGCAAACTGACATCAGGAACCTGGCCTGCTGAGTTTTGTTTCTCCCAGAAAAAGGCCATTGTACGTGTCCCGCTTCAGGTGGCCCTGTGTGGCCTGGTGCCTCTTAAAATTCCAAATATCTCAGGATGCCTCCCAGAAGCAAGGTGCCGCCAGAGGCAAGTGTGGCTGGCTTGAAAGTGCCAAGAGCCTCTGGCAAACTGACATCAGGAACCTGGCCTGCTGAGTTTGGTTTCTCAGAGAAAAGGCCATCCTTCCTGTCAAGGGTCTGGTGGGTCGGAGAGGCCTGGTGGCAGCTGAAAATCTGACCGTCCCAATATACGAGCCATCAGCAAGGTGCCACCAGTGGCAACCATGGCTGGTTGGACAGTACCAAGTGCCTCCTGCAAACTGATGACAGGAAACTTGCCTGGTGTGTTTTGTTTCTCAGGGGAAGGACCATAGTTCCTGGGCAGGTTCCGGTGGACCGTAGCGTCAGGGTGCTTCTTGAAATTCCGAAAATCTCAGGATACCTGCCAGAAGCAAGACACCACCAGAGGCAAGTGTGGCTGGTTGGACAGTGCCAAGTGCCTCTTGCAAACTGACATCAGGAACTTGGCCTGCTGAGTTTTGTTTCTCTGGGGAAAGGACATGGTTCGTGTCCAGGGCCTGCTGGCACCCAATGGCCGGCTGCATTCTGAAATTCCAAATATCTTTGGATGCTTCCCAGACGCAAGGTGCCATCACAGGAAACTGTGGTTGATTTGATAGTGCCAAGTGCCTCCTGCAAACGGACATCGCGAACCTGGTCTGGTGAGTTTTGTTTCTCATAGGAAAGGCCATTGTTCCTGTCCTGGCTCCCGTTGCCTGGCATGGCAAGCTGTCTACTGAAATTCAGCATGTCTCAGGGTGCTTTCAAATTGCAAGGCTCCACCAGAGGCACCTGTGGCGGATTTCACAGTGGCAAGTGCCTCCTGCAAACTGACATCAGGAACCTGGCCTGCTGAGTTCTGTTTTTCATAGGAAAGGCCATCGTTCTTTGCCATTTTCCTGTCTCCCGCAGTGGCTGTCTGCCTGCCTAAAATCAGAAAGTCTCCATATGCCTCCCAGAAGCAAGGGGTCACCAGAGGCAAGTGTGGCTGCTTTGACAGTGGCAAGTGCCTCCTGCAAACTGACATCAGGAACCTGGCCTGCTGAGTTTTTCTACTCTGGGCAAAGGTCATTATTTATGTCCAGATTGTGGTGGCCCGCTGTGGCAGGGTGCCAGCTGAAATTCCGCTCATCTCGGGACACCTACCGGAGGCAACGTTCCACCAGAGGCAAGTGTGGCTGATTTGACAGTGCCAAGTGCCTCCCGCAAACTGACCACAGGAAGCTGTCCTAGTGAGTTCTGTTTCTCATAGCAAAGGACATCGTTCCTGGACAGGTTCTGGTCTCCCGCAGTGGTTGGCTGCCTGTTGAAATTCCGAATGTCTCCATATACCTCTCAGAAGCAAGGCGCCACCACTGGCAACCGTGGCTGGTTGGACAGTGCCAAGTGCCTCCTGCAAACGGACATCAGGAACCTGGCCTGCTGAGTTTTATTTCTTCCAGAAAAAGGCCATTGTACTTGTCCCGCTTCAGGTGGCCCTGTGTGGCCTGGTGCCTCTTAAAATTCCAAATATCTCAGGATGCCTTGAGGAAGCAAGGTGCCGCCAGAGGCAAGTGTGGCTGGCTTGAAAGTGCCAAGTGCCTCTGGCAAACTGACATCAGGAACTTGGCCTGCTGAGTTTGGTTTCTCTGGGGAAAGGCCATGGTTCGTGTCCAGGGCCTGCTGGCACCCAATGGCCGGCTGCATTCTGAAATTCCGAATGTCCCAGGATGCCTCCAAGATGCAAGGTTCCAGCACAGGCAAGTGTGGCTTGTTGGACAGAGCCAAGTGCCTCCTGCAAACTGACATCAGGAACTTGGCCTGATGAGTTTTATGTCTCATAGGAAAGGTCATTGTTTGCGTCCTGGTTCCCGTGGCCCGGGGCGGCAAGCTGCCTGCCGAAATTCCGCACGTCTCAGGATGCCTTGCGGAAGCCAGATGCCACCACGGGCAAATGTGGCTGGTTTGAGAGTGCCAAGTGCCTCCTGCAAACGGACATCAGGAACCTGGCCGGCTGAGTTTTTTTTCTCAGAGGAAAGGCCATTGATCGAGTCCAGGTTCCGGTGGCCCAGCGTGGCTTGGTGTCTCTTAAAATTCCAAACATCTCAGGATGCCTTGAGGAAGCAAGGTGCTGCCAGAGGCAAGTGTGGCTGGCTTGAAAGTGCCAAGTGCCTCTGGCAAACTGATGTCATGAACCTGGCTTGGTGAGTTTTTTTTCTGTGGGGAAAGGCCCTCGTCCCTGGCCAGGTTCCGGTCTCTCGCATTGTCCGGCTCTGTGCTGAAATTCCCAAAGTCTCCATATACCTCCCAGAAGCAAGGTGCCAGCAGAGGCAAGTGTGGCTGGTTGGACAGTGCCAAGTGCCTCCTGCAAACGGACTTCAGGAACCTGGCCTGCTGAGTTTTGTTTCTCAGAGAAAAGGCCATCTTTGGTGTTCAGGCTCCGGAGGCCCGGTGATGCCTGGTGCCTGCTGAAATTCCTAACGTCCTAATATACCAGCCAGAAGCAAGATGCCACCACTGGCAACCGTGGCTGCTTGGACAGTGCCAAGTGCCTCCTGCAAACGGACATCAGGAACCTGGCCTGCTGAGTTTTGTTTGTCTGGGGAAAGGCCATCATTCCTGTCTAGGACCACTGGTCCAGATGGCCGTCTGCCTGCTGAAATTCCAAATATCTTTGGATGCTTCCCAGACGCAAGGTGCCATCACAGGAAACTGTGGTTGATTTGATAGTGCCAAGTGCCTCCGGCAAACAGACATCGCGAACCTGGTCTGGTGAGTTTTGTTTCTCATAGGAAAGGCCATTGTTCCTGTCCTGGCTCCCGTTGCCTGGCATGGCAAGCTGTCTACTGAAATTCAGCATGTCTCAGGGTGCTTTCAAATTGCAAGGCTCCACCAGAGGCACCTGTGGCGGATTTCACAGTGGCAAGTGCCTCCTGCAAACTGACATCAGGAACCTGGCCTGCTGAGTTCTGTTTTTCATAGGAAAGGCCATCGTTCTTTGCCATTTTCCTGTCTCCCGCAGTGGCTGTCTGCCTGCCTAAAATCAGAAAGTCTCCATATGCCTCCCAGAAGCAAGGGGTCACCAGAGGCAAGTGTGGCTGCTTTGACAGTGGCAAGTGCCTCCTGCAAACTGACATCAGGAACCTGGCCTGCTGAGTTTTTCTACTCTGGGCAAAGGTCATTATTTATGTCCAGATTGTGGTGGCCCGCTGTGGCAGGGTGCCAGCTGAAATTCCGCTCATCTCGGGACACCTACCGGAGGCAACGTTCCACCAGAGGCAAGTGTGGCTGATTTGACAGTGCCAAGTGCCTCCCGCAAACTGACCACAGGAAGCTGTCCTAGTGAGTTCTGTTTCTCATAGCAAAGGACATCGTTCCTGGACAGGTTCTGGTCTCCCGCAGTGGTTGGCTGCCTGTTGAAATTCCGAATGTCTCCATATACCTCTCAGAAGCAAGGCGCCACCACTGGCAACCGTGGCTGGTTGGACAGTGCCAAGTGCCTCCTGCAAACGGACATCAGGAACCTGGCCTGCTGAGTTTTATTTCTTCCAGAAAAAGGCCATTGTACTTGTCCCGCTTCAGGTGGCCCTGTGTGGCCTGGTGCCTCTTAAAATTCCAAATATCTCAGGATGCCTTGAGGAAGCAAGGTGCCGCCAGAGGCAAGTGTGGCTGGCTTGAAAGTGCCAAGTGCCTCTGGCAAACTGACATCAGGAACTTGGCCTGCTGAGTTTGGTTTCTCTGGGGAAAGGCCATGGTTCGTGTCCAGGGCCTGCTGGCACCCAATGGCCGGCTGCATTCTGAAATTCCGAATGTCCCAGGATGCCTCCAAGATGCAAGGTTCCAGCACAGGCAAGTGTGGCTTGTTGGACAGAGCCAAGTGCCTCCTGCAAACTGACATCAGGAACTTGGCCTGATGAGTTTTATGTCTCATAGGAAAGGTCATTGTTTGCGTCCTGGTTCCCGTGGCCCGGGGCGGCAAGCTGCCTGCCGAAATTCCGCACGTCTCAGGATGCCTTGCGGAAGCCAGATGCCACCACGGGCAAATGTGGCTGGTTTGAGAGTGCCAAGTGCCTCCTGCAAACGGACATCAGGAACCTGGCCAGCTGAGTTTTGTTTCTCAGAGGAAAGGCCATTGATCGAGTCCAGGTTCCGGTGGCCCAGCGTGGCTTGGTGTCTCTTAAAATTCCAAACATCTCAGGATGCCTTGAGGAAGCAAGGTGCTGCCAGAGGCAAGTGTGGCTGGCTTGAAAGTGCCAAGTGCCTCTGGCAAACTGATGTCATGAACCTGGCTTGGTGAGTTTTTTTTCTGTGGGGAAAGGCCCTCGTCCCTGGCCAGGTTCCGGTCTCTCGCATTGTCCGGCTCTGTGCTGAAATTCCCAAAGTCTCCATATACCTCCCAGAAGCAAGGTGCCAGCAGAGGCAAGTGTGGCTGGTTGGACAGTGCCAAGTGCCTCCTGCAAACGGACTTCAGGAACCTGGCCTGCTGAGTTTTGTTTCTCAGAGAAAAGGCCATCTTTGGTGTTCAGGCTCCGGAGGCCCGGTGATGCCTGGTGCCTGCTGAAATTCCTAACGTCCTAATATACCAGCCAGAAGCAAGATGCCACCACTGGCAACCGTGGCTGCTTGGACAGTGCCAAGTGCCTCCTGCAAACGGACATCAGGAACCTGGCCTGCTGAGTTTTGTTTGTCTGGGGAAAGGCCATCATTCCTGTCTAGGACCACTGGTCCAGATGGCCGTCTGCCTGCTGAAATTCCAAATATCTTTGGATGCTTCCCAGACGCAAGGTGCCATCACAGGAAACTGTGGTTGATTTGATAGTGCCAAGTGCCTCCGGCAAACAGACATCGCGAACCTGGTCTGGTGAGTTTTGTTTCTCATAGGAAAGGCCATTGTTCCTGTCCTGGCTCCCGTTGCCTGGCATGGCAAGCTGTCTACTGAAATTCAGCATGTCTCAGGGTGCTTTCAAATTGCAAGGCTCCACCAGAGGCACCTGTGGCGGATTTCACAGTGGCAAGTGCCTCCTGCAAACTGACATCAGGAACCTGGCCTGCTGAGTTCTGTTTTTCATAGGAAAGGCCATCGTTCTTTGCCATTTTCCTGTCTCCCGCAGTGGCTGTCTGCCTGCCTAAAATCAGAAAGTCTCCATATGCCTCCCAGAAGCAAGGGGTCACCAGAGGCAAGTGTGGCTGCTTTGACAGTGGCAAGTGCCTCCTGCAAACTGACATCAGGAACCTGGCCTGCTGAGTTTTTCTACTCTGGGCAAAGGTCATTATTTATGTCCAGATTGTGGTGGCCCGCTGTGGCAGGGTGCCAGCTGAAATTCCGCTCATCTCGGGACACCTACCGGAGGCAACGTTCCACCAGAGGCAAGTGTGGCTGATTTGACAGTGCCAAGTGCCTCCCGCAAACTGACCACAGGAAGCTGTCCTAGTGAGTTCTGTTTCTCATAGCAAAGGACATCGTTCCTGGACAGGTTCTGGTCTCCCGCAGTGGTTGGCTGCCTGTTGAAATTCCGAATGTCTCCATATACCTCTCAGAAGCAAGGCGCCACCACTGGCAACCGTGGCTGGTTGGACAGTGCCAAGTGCCTCCTGCAAACGGACATCAGGAACCTGGCCTGCTGAGTTTTATTTCTTCCAGAAAAAGGCCATTGTACTTGTCCCGCTTCAGGTGGCCCTGTGTGGCCTGGTGCCTCTTAAAATTCCAAATATCTCAGGATGCCTTGAGGAAGCAAGGTGCCGCCAGAGGCAAGTGTGGCTGGCTTGAAAGTGCCAAGTGCCTCTGGCAAACTGACATCAGGAACTTGGCCTGCTGAGTTTGGTTTCTCTGGGGAAAGGCCATGGTTCGTGTCCAGGGCCTGCTGGCACCCAATGGCCGGCTGCATTCTGAAATTCCGAATGTCCCAGGATGCCTCCAAGATGCAAGGTTCCAGCACAGGCAAGTGTGGCTTGTTGGACAGAGCCAAGTGCCTCCTGCAAACTGACATCAGGAACTTGGCCTGATGAGTTTTATGTCTCATAGGAAAGGTCATTGTTTGCGTCCTGGTTCCCGTGGCCCGGGGCGGCAAGCTGCCTGCCGAAATTCCGCACGTCTCAGGATGCCTTGCGGAAGCCAGATGCCACCACGGGCAAATGTGGCTGGTTTGAGAGTGCCAAGTGCCTCCTGCAAACGGACATCAGGAACCTGGCCGGCTGAGTTTTTTTTCTCAGAGGAAAGGCCATTGATCGAGTCCAGGTTCCGGTGGCCCAGCGTGGCTTGGTGTCTCTTAAAATTCCAAACATCTCAGGATGCCTTGAGGAAGCAAGGTGCTGCCAGAGGCAAGTGTGGCTGGCTTGAAAGTGCCAAGTGCCTCTGGCAAACTGATGTCATGAACCTGGCTTGGTGAGTTTTTTTTCTGTGGGGAAAGGCCCTCGTCCCTGGCCAGGTTCCGGTCTCTCGCATTGTCCGGCTCTGTGCTGAAATTCCCAAAGTCTCCATATACCTCCCAGAAGCAAGGTGCCAGCAGAGGCAAGTGTGGCTGGTTGGACAGTGCCAAGTGCCTCCTGCAAACGGACTTCAGGAACCTGGCCTGCTGAGTTTTGTTTCTCAGAGAAAAGGCCATCTTTGGTGTTCAGGCTCCGGAGGCCCGGTGATGCCTGGTGCCTGCTGAAATTCCTAACGTCCTAATATACCAGCCAGAAGCAAGATGCCACCACTGGCAACCGTGGCTGCTTGGACAGTGCCAAGTGCCTCCTGCAAACGGACATCAGGAACCTGGCCTGCTGAGTTTTGTTTGTCTGGGGAAAGGCCATCATTCCTGTCTAGGACCACTGGTCCAGATGGCCGTCTGCCTGCTGAAATTCCAAATATCTTTGGATGCTTCCCAGACGCAAGGTGCCATCACAGGAAACTGTGGTTGATTTGATAGTGCCAAGTGCCTCCGGCAAACAGACATCGCGAACCTGGTCTGGTGAGTTTTGTTTCTCATAGGAAAGGCCATTGTTCCTGTCCTGGCTCCCGTTGCCTGGCATGGCAAGCTGTCTACTGAAATTCAGCATGTCTCAGGGTGCTTTCAAATTGCAAGGCTCCACCAGAGGCACCTGTGGCGGATTTCACAGTGGCAAGTGCCTCCTGCAAACTGACATCAGGAACCTGGCCTGCTGAGTTCTGTTTTTCATAGGAAAGGCCATCGTTCTTTGCCATTTTCCTGTCTCCCGCAGTGGCTGTCTGCCTGCCTAAAATCAGAAAGTCTCCATATGCCTCCCAGAAGCAAGGGGTCACCAGAGGCAAGTGTGGCTGCTTTGACAGTGGCAAGTGCCTCCTGCAAACTGACATCAGGAACCTGGCCTGCTGAGTTTTTCTACTCTGGGCAAAGGTCATTATTTATGTCCAGATTGTGGTGGCCCGCTGTGGCAGGGTGCCAGCTGAAATTCCGCTCATCTCGGGACACCTACCGGAGGCAACGTTCCACCAGAGGCAAGTGTGGCTGATTTGACAGTGCCAAGTGCCTCCCGCAAACTGACCACAGGAAGCTGTCCTAGTGAGTTCTGTTTCTCATAGCAAAGGACATCGTTCCTGGACAGGTTCTGGTCTCCCGCAGTGGTTGGCTGCCTGTTGAAATTCCGAATGTCTCCATATACCTCTCAGAAGCAAGGCGCCACCACTGGCAACCGTGGCTGGTTGGACAGTGCCAAGTGCCTCCTGCAAACGGACATCAGGAACCTGGCCTGCTGAGTTTTATTTCTTCCAGAAAAAGGCCATTGTACTTGTCCCGCTTCAGGTGGCCCTGTGTGGCCTGGTGCCTCTTAAAATTCCAAATATCTCAGGATGCCTTGAGGAAGCAAGGTGCCGCCAGAGGCAAGTGTGGCTGGCTTGAAAGTGCCAAGTGCCTCTGGCAAACTGACATCAGGAACTTGGCCTGCTGAGTTTGGTTTCTCTGGGGAAAGGCCATGGTTCGTGTCCAGGGCCTGCTGGCACCCAATGGCCGGCTGCATTCTGAAATTCCGAATGTCCCAGGATGCCTCCAAGATGCAAGGTTCCAGCACAGGCAAGTGTGGCTTGTTGGACAGAGCCAAGTGCCTCCTGCAAACTGACATCAGGAACTTGGCCTGATGAGTTTTATGTCTCATAGGAAAGGTCATTGTTTGCGTCCTGGTTCCCGTGGCCCGGGGCGGCAAGCTGCCTGCCGAAATTCCGCACGTCTCAGGATGCCTTGCGGAAGCCAGATGCCACCACGGGCAAATGTGGCTGGTTTGAGAGTGCCAAGTGCCTCCTGCAAACGGACATCAGGAACCTGGCCAGCTGAGTTTTGTTTCTCAGAGGAAAGGCCATTGATCGAGTCCAGGTTCCGGTGGCCCAGCGTGGCTTGGTGTCTCTTAAAATTCCAAACATCTCAGGATGCCTTGAGGAAGCAAGGTGCTGCCAGAGGCAAGTGTGGCTGGCTTGAAAGTGCCAAGTGCCTCTGGCAAACTGATGTCATGAACCTGGCTTGGTGAGTTTTTTTTCTGTGGGGAAAGGCCCTCGTCCCTGGCCAGGTTCCGGTCTCTCGCATTGTCCGGCTCTGTGCTGAAATTCCCAAAGTCTCCATATACCTCCCAGAAGCAAGGTGCCAGCAGAGGCAAGTGTGGCTGGTTGGACAGTGCCAAGTGCCTCCTGCAAACGGACTTCAGGAACCTGGCCTGCTGAGTTTTGTTTCTCAGAGAAAAGGCCATCTTTGGTGTTCAGGCTCCGGAGGCCCGGTGATGCCTGGTGCCTGCTGAAATTCCTAACGTCCTAATATACCAGCCAGAAGCAAGATGCCACCACTGGCAACCGTGGCTGCTTGGACAGTGCCAAGTGCCTCCTGCAAACGGACATCAGGAACCTGGCCTGCTGAGTTTTGTTTGTCTGGGGAAAGGCCATCATTCCTGTCTAGGACCACTGGTCCAGATGGCCGTCTGCCTGCTGAAATTCCAAATATCTTTGGATGCTTCCCAGACGCAAGGTGCCATCACAGGAAACTGTGGTTGATTTGATAGTGCCAAGTGCCTCCGGCAAACAGACATCACGAACCTGGTCTGGTGAGTTTTGTTTCTCATAGGAAAGGCCATTGTTCCTGTCCTGGCTCCCGTTGCCTGGCATGGCAAGCTGTCTACTGAAATTCAGCATGTCTCAGGGTGCTTTCAAATTGCAAGGCTCCACCAGAGGCACCTGTGGCGGATTTCACAGTGGCAAGTGCCTCCTGCAAACTGACATCAGGAACCTGGCCTGCTGAGTTCTGTTTTTCATAGGAAAGGCCATCGTTCTTTGCCATTTTCCTGTCTCCCGCAGTGGCTGTCTGCCTGCCTAAAATCAGAAAGTCTCCATATGCCTCCCAGAAGCAAGGCGTCACCAGAGGCAAGTGTGGCTGCTTTGACAGTGCCAAGTGCCTCCTGCAAACTGACATCAGGAACCTGGCCTGCTGAGATTTTCTACTCTGGGGAAAGGCCATTATTTATGTCCAGTTTGTGGTGGCCCGCTGTGGCAGGGTGCCAGCTGAAATTCCGCTCATCTCGGGACACCTGCAAGAGGCAACGTTCCACCAGAGGCAAGTGTGGCTGATTTGACAGTGCCAAGTGCCTCCCGCAAACTGACCACAGAAACCTGGCCTGCTGAGTTCTGTTTCTCATAGGAAAGGACATCGTTCCTGGACAGGTTCTGGTCTCCCGCAGTGGTTGGCTGCCTGTTGAAATTCCGAATGTCTCCATATACCTCCCAGAAGCAAGGCGTCACCACTGGCAAACGTGGCTGGTTGGACAGTGCCAAGTACCTCCTGCAAACTGACATCAGGAACCTGGCCTGCTGAGTTTTGTTTCTCCCAGAAAAAGGCCATTGTATGTGTCCAGGTTCCGGTGGCCCTGTGTGGCCTGGTGCCTCTTAAAATTCCAAACATCTCAGGATGCCTCCCAGAAGCAAGGTGCCGCCAGAGGCAAGTGTGGCTGGCTTGAAAGTGCCAAGTGCCTCTGGCAAACTGACATCAGGAACTTGGCCTGCTGTGTTTGGTTTCTCTGGGGAAAGGCCATGGTTCGTGTCCAGGGCCTGCTGGCACCCAATGGCCGGCTGCATTCTGAAATTCCGAATGTCCCAGGATGCCTCCAAGATGCAAGGTTCCAGCACAGGCAAGTGTGGCTTGTTGGACAGAGCCAAGTGCCTCCTGCAAACTGACATCAGGAACTTGGCCTGATGAGTTTTATGTCTCATAGGAAAGGTCATTGTTTGCGTCCTGGTTCCCGTGGCCCGGGGCGGCAAGCTGCCTGCCGAAATTCCGCACGTCTCAGGATGCCTTGCGGAAGCCAGATGCCACCACGGGCAAATGTGGCTGGTTTGAGAGTGCCAAGTGCCTCCTGCAAACGGACATCAGGAACCTGGCCTGCTGAGTTTTGTTTCTCAGAGGAAAGGCCATTGATCGAGTCCAGGTTCCGGTGGCCCAGCGTGGCTTGGTGCCTCTTAAAATTCCAAACATCTCAGGATGCCTTGAGGAAGCAAGGTGCTGCCAGAGGCAAGTGTGGCTGGCTTGAAAGTGCCAAGTGCCTCTGGCAAACTGATGTCATGAACCTGGCTTGGTGAGTTTTGTTTCTGTGGGGAAAGGCCCTCGTCCCTGACCAGGTTCCGGTCTCTCGCATTGTCCGGCTCTGTGCTGAAATTCCCAAAGTCTCCATATACCTCCCAGAAGCAAGGTGCCAGCAGAGGCAAGTGTGGCTGGTTGGACAGTGCCAAGTGCCTCCTGCAAACGGACTTCAGGAACCTGGCCTGCTGAGTTTTGTTTCTCAGAGAAAAGGCCATCTTTGGTGTTCAGGCTCCGGAGGCCCGGTGATGCCTGGTGCCTGCTGAAATTCCTAACGTCCTAATATACCAGCCAAAAGCAAGATGCCACCACTGGCAACCGTGGCTGCTTGGACAGTGCCAAGTGCCTCCTGCAAACGGACATCAGGAACCTGGCCTGCTGAGTTTTGTTTGTCTGGGGAAAGGCCATCATTCCTGTCTAGGACCACTGGTCCAGATGGCCGTCTGCCTGCTGAAATTCCAAATATCTTTGGATGCTTCCCAGACGCAAGGTGCCATCACAGGAAACTGTGGTTGATTTGATAGTGCCAAGTGCCTCCGGCAAACAGACATCGCGAACCTGGTCTGGTGAGTTTTGTTTCTCATAGGAAAGGCCATTGTTCCTGTCCTGGCTCCCGTTGCCTGGCATGGCAAGCTGTCTACTGAAATTCAGCATGTCTCAGGGTGCTTTCAAATTGCAAGGCTCCACCAGAGGCACCTGTGGCGGATTTCACAGTGGCAAGTGCCTCCTGCAAACTGACATCAGGAACCTGGCCTGCTGAGTTCTGTTTTTCATAGGAAAGGCCATCGTTCTTTGCCATTTTCCTGTCTCCCGCAGTGGCTGTCTGCCTGCCTAAAATCAGAAAGTCTCCATATGCCTCCCAGAAGCAAGGCGTCACCAGAGGCAAGTGTGGCTGCTTTGACAGTGCCAAGTGCCTCCTGCAAACTGACATCAGGAACCTGGCCTGCTGAGATTTTCTACTCTGGGGAAAGGCCATTATTTATGTCCAGTTTGTGGTGGCCCGCTGTGGCAGGGTGCCAGCTGAAATTCCGCTCATCTCGGGACACCTGCAAGAGGCAACGTTCCACCAGAGGCAAGTGTGGCTGATTTGACAGTGCCAAGTGCCTCCCGCAAACTGACCACAGAAACCTGGCCTGCTGAGTTCTGTTTCTCATAGGAAAGGACATCGTTCCTGGACAGGTTCTGGTCTCCCGCAGTGGTTGGCTGCCTGTTGAAATTCCGAATGTCTCCATATACCTCCCAGAAGCAAGGCGTCACCACTGGCAAACGTGGCTGGTTGGACAGTGCCAAGTACCTCCTGCAAACTGACATCAGGAACCTGGCCTGCTGAGTTTTGTTTCTCCCAGAAAAAGGCCATTGTATGTGTCCAGGTTCCGGTGGCCCTGTGTGGCCTGGTGCCTCTTAAAATTCCAAACATCTCAGGATGCCTCCCAGAAGCAAGGTGCCGCCAGAGGCAAGTGTGGCTGGCTTGAAAGTGCCAAGTGCCTCTGGCAAACTGACATCAGGAACTTGGCCTGCTGTGTTTGGTTTCTCTGGGGAAAGGCCATGGTTCGTGTCCAGGGCCTGCTGGCACCCAATGGCCGGCTGCATTCTGAAATTCCGAATGTCCCAGGATGCCTCCAAGATGCAAGGTTCCAGCACAGGCAAGTGTGGCTTGTTGGACAGAGCCAAGTGCCTCCTGCAAACTGACATCAGGAACTTGGCCTGATGAGTTTTATGTCTCATAGGAAAGGTCATTGTTTGCGTCCTGGTTCCCGTGGCCCGGGGCGGCAAGCTGCCTGCCGAAATTCCGCACGTCTCAGGATGCCTTGCGGAAGCCAGATGCCACCACGGGCAAATGTGGCTGGTTTGAGAGTGCCAAGTGCCTCCTGCAAACGGACATCAGGAACCTGGCCTGCTGAGTTTTGTTTCTCAGAGGAAAGGCCATTGATCGAGTCCAGGTTCCGGTGGCCCAGCGTGGCTTGGTGCCTCTTAAAATTCCAAACATCTCAGGATGCCTTGAGGAAGCAAGGTGCTGCCAGAGGCAAGTGTGGCTGGCTTGAAAGTGCCAAGTGCCTCTGGCAAACTGATGTCATGAACCTGGCTTGGTGAGTTTTGTTTCTGTGGGGAAAGGCCCTCGTCCCTGACCAGGTTCCGGTCTCTCGCATTGTCCGGCTCTGTGCTGAAATTCCCAAAGTCTCCATATACCTCCCAGAAGCAAGGTGCCAGCAGAGGCAAGTGTGGCTGGTTGGACAGTGCCAAGTGCCTCCTGCAAACGGACTTCAGGAACCTGGCCTGCTGAGTTTTGTTTCTCAGAGAAAAGGCCATCTTTGGTGTTCAGGCTCCGGAGGCCCGGTGATGCCTGGTGCCTGCTGAAATTCCTAACGTCCTAATATACCAGCCAAAAGCAAGATGCCACCACTGGCAACCGTGGCTGCTTGGACAGTGCCAAGTGCCTCCTGCAAACGGACATCAGGAACCTGGCCTGCTGAGTTTTGTTTGTCTGGGGAAAGGCCATCATTCCTGTCTAGGACCACTGGTCCAGATGGCCGTCTGCCTGCTGAAATTCCAAATATCTTTGGATGCTTCCCAGACGCACGGTGCCATCACAGGAAACTGTGGTTGATTTGATAGTGCCAAGTTCCTCCTGCAAACGGACATCGCGAACCTGGTCTGGTGAGTTTTGTTTCTCATAGGAAAGGCCATTGTTCCTGTCCTGGCTCCCGTTGCCTGGCATGGCAAGCTGTCTACTGAAATTCAGCATGTCTCAGGGTGCTTTCAAATTGCAAGGCTCCACCAGAGGCACCTGTGGCGGATTTCACAGTGGCAAGTGCCTCCTGCAAACTGACATCAGGAACCTGGCCTGCTGAGTTCTGTTTTTCATAGGAAAGGCCATCGTTCTTTGCCATTTTCCTGTCTCCCGCAGTGGCTGTCTGCCTGCCTAAAATCAGAAAGTCTCCATATGCCTCCCAGAAGCAAGGCGTCACCAGAGGCAAGTGTGGCTGCTTTGACAGTGGCAAGTGCCTCCTGCAAACTGACATCAGGAACCTGGCCTGCTGAGATTTTCTACTCTGGGGAAAGGCCATTATTTATGTCCAGTTTGTGGTGGCCCGCTGTGGCAGGGTGCCAGCTGAAATTCCGCTCATCTCGGGACACCTGCAAGAGGCAACGTTCCACCAGAGGCAAGTGTGGCTGATTTGACAGTGCCAAGTGCCTCCCGCAAACTGACCACAGAAACCTGGCCTGCTGAGTTCTGTTTCTCATAGGAAAGGACATCGTTCCTGGACAGGTTCTGGTCTCCCGCAGTGGTTGGCTGCCTGTTGAAATTCCGAATGTCTCCATATACCTCCCAGAAGCAAGGCGTCACCACTGGCAAACGTGGCTGGTTGGACAGTGCCAAGTACCTCCTGCAAACTGACATCAGGAACCTGGCCTGCTGAGTTTTGTTTCTCCCAGAAAAAGGCCATTGTATGTGTCCAGGTTCCGGTGGCCCTGTGTGGCCTGGTGCCTCTTAAAATTCCAAACATCTCAGGATGCCTCCCAGAAGCAAGGTGCCGCCAGAGGCAAGTGTGGCTGGCTTGAAAGTGCCAAGTGCCTCTGGCAAACTGACATCAGGAACTTGGCCTGCTGTGTTTGGTTTCTCTGGGGAAAGGCCATGGTTCGTGTCCAGGGCCTGCTGGCACCCAATGGCCGGCTGCATTCTGAAATTCCGAATGGCACAGGATGCCTCCAAGATGCAAGGTTCCAGCACAGGCAACTGTGGCTTGTTGGACAGAGCCAAGTGCCTCCTGCAAACTGACATCAGGAACTTGGCCTGATGAGTTTTATGTCTCATAGGAAAGGTCATTGTTTGCGTCCTGGTTCCCGTGGCCCGGGGCGGCAAGCTGCCTGCCGAAATTCCGCACGTCTCAGGATGCCTTGCGGAAGCCAGATGCCACCACGGGCAAATGTGGCTGGTTTGAGAGTGCCAAGTGCCTCCTGCAAACGGACATCAGGAACCTGGCCTGCTGAGTTTTGTTTCTCAGAGGAAAGGCCATTGATCGAGTCCAGGTTCCGGTGGCCCAGCGTGGCTTGGTGCCTCTTAAAATTCCAAACATCTCAGGATGCCTTGAGGAAGCAAGGTGCTGCCAGAGGCAAGTGTGGCTGGCTTGAAAGTGCCAAGTGCCTCTGGCAAACTGATGTCATGAACCTGGCTTGGTGAGTTTTGTTTCTGTGGGGAAAGGCCCTCGTCCCTGACCAGGTTCCGGTCTCTCGCATTGTCCGGCTCTGTGCTGAAATTCCCAAAGTCTCCATATACCTCCCAGAAGCAAGGTGCCAGCAGAGGCAAGTGTGGCTGGTTGGACAGTGCCAAGTGCCTCCTGCAAACGGACTTCAGGAACCTGGCCTGCTGAGTTTTGTTTCTCAGAGAAAAGGCCATCTTTGGTGTTCAGGCTCCGGAGGCCCGGTGATGCCTGGTGCCTGCTGAAATTCCTAACGTCCTAATATACCAGCCAAAAGCAAGATGCCACCACTGGCAACCGTGGCTGCTTGGACAGTGCCAAGTGCCTCCTGCAAACGGACATCAGGAACCTGGCCTGCTGAGTTTTGTTTGTCTGGGGAAAGGCCATCATTCCTGTCTAGGACCACTGGTCCAGATGGCCGTCTGCCTGCTGAAATTCCAAATATCTTTGGATGCTTCCCAGACGCACGGTGCCATCACAGGAAACTGTGGTTGATTTGATAGTGCCAAGTTCCTCCTGCAAACGGACATCGCGAACCTGGTCTGGTGAGTTTTGTTTCTCATAGGAAAGGCCATTGTTCCTGTCCTGGCTCCCGTTGCCTGGCATGGCAAGCTGTCTACTGAAATTCAGCATGTCTCAGGGTGCTTTCAAATTGCAAGGCTCCACCAGAGGCACCTGTGGCGGATTTCACAGTGGCAAGTGCCTCCTGCAAACTGACATCAGGAACCTGGTCTGATGAGTTCTGTTTTTCATAGGAAAGGCCATCGTTCTTTGCCATTTTCCTGTCTCCCGCAGTGGCTGTCTGCCTGCCTAAAATCAGAAAGTCTCCATATGCCTCCCAGAAGCAAGGCGTCACCAGAGGCAAGTGTGGCTGCTTTGACAGTGGCAAGTGCCTCCTGCAAACTGACATCAGGAACCTGGCCTGCTGAGATTTTCTACTCTGGGGAAAGGTCATTATTTATGTCCAGTTTGTGGTGGCCCGCTGTGGCAGGGTGCCAGCTGAAATTCCGCACATCTCGGGACACCTGCCAGAGGCAACGTTCCACCAGAGGCAAGTGTGGCTGATTTGACAGTGCCAAGTGCCTCCCGCAAACTGACCACAGAAACCTGGCCTGCTGAGTTCTGTTTCTCATAGGCAAGGACATCGTTCCTGGACAGGTTCTGGTCTCCCGCAGTGGTTGGCTGCCTGTTGAAATTCTGAATGTCTCCATATACCTCCCAGAAGCAAAGCGTCACCACTGGCAAACGTGGCTGGTTGGACAGTGCCAAGTGCCTCCTGCAAACTGACATCAGGAACCTGGCCTGCTGAGTTTTGTTTCTCCCAGAAAAAGGCCATTGTATGTGTCCAGGTTCCGGTGGCCCTGTGTGGCCTGGTGCCTCTTAAAATTCCAAATATCTCAGGATGCCTCCCAGAAGCAAGGTGCCGCCAGAGGCAAGTGTGGCTGGCTTGAAAGTGCCAAGAGCCTCTGGCAAACTGACATCAGGAACCTGGCCTGCTGAGTTTAGTTTCTCAGAGAAAAGGCCATCCTTCCTGTCAAGGGTCTGGTGGGTCGGAGAGGCCTGGTGGCAGCTGAAAATCTCAACGTCCCAATATAGGGGCCGTCAGCAAGGTGCCACCAGAGGCAATCGTGGCTGGTTGGACAGTACCAAGTGCCTCCTGCAAACTGACAACAGGAAGCTTGCCTGGTGTGTTTTGTTTCTCAGGGGAAGGACCATAGTTCCTGGGCAGGTTCCGTGGACCATAGCGTCAGGGTGCTTCTTGAAATTCCGAAAATCTCAGGATACCTGCCAGAAGCAAGACACCACCAGAGGCAAGTGTGGCTGGTTGGACAGTGCCAAGTGCCTCTTGCAAACTGACATCAGGAACGTGGCCTGCTGAGTTTTGTTTGTCTGGGGAAAGGCCATGGTTCGTGTCCAGGGCCTGCTGGCACCCAATGGCTGGCTGCATTCTGAAATTCCGAATGTCCCAGGATGCCTCCAAGACGCAAGGGGCCATCACAGGCAACTGTGGCTTGTTGGACAGAACCAAGTGCCTCCTGCAAACTGACATCAGGAACCTGGCCTGCTGAGTTCTGTTTCTCATAGGAAAGGACATCGTTCCTGGACAGGTTCTGGTCTCCCGCAGTGGTTGGCTGCCTGTTGAAATTCTGAATGTCTCCATATACCTCCCAGAAGCAAGGCGCCACCACTGGCAACCGTGGCTGGTTGGACAGTGCCAAGTGCCTCCTGCAAACGGACATCAGGAACCTGGCCTGCTGAGTTTTGTTTCTCCCAGAAAAAGGCCATTGTACTTGTCCCGCTTCAGGTGGCCCTGTGTGGCCTGGTGCCTCTTAAAATTCCAAATATCTCAGGATGCCTCCCAGAAGCAAGGTGCCGCCAGAGGCAAGTGTGGCTGGCTTGAAAGTGCCAAGTGCCTCTGGCAAACTGATGTCACGAACCTGGCTTGGTGAGTTTTGTTTCTGTGGGGAAAGGCCCTCGTCCCTGGCCAGGTTCCGGTCTCCCGCAGTGTCCGGCTCTGTGCTGAAATTCCCAAAGTCTCCATATACCTCCCAGAAGCAAGGTGCCAGCAGAGGCAAGTGTGGCTGGTTGGTCAGTGCCAAGTGCCTCCTGCAAACGGACATCAGGAACCTGGCCTGCTGAGTTTTGTTTCTCAGGGAAAAGGCCATCCTTCCTGTCAAGGGTCTGGTGGGTTGGAGAGGCCTGGTGCCAGCTGAAAATGTGAACATCCCAATATACGAGCCATCAGCAAGGTGCCACCAGTGGCAACCGTGGCTGGTTGGACAGTACCAAGTGCCTCCTGCAAACTGACAACAGGAAACTTGCCTGGTGTGTTTTGTTTCTCAGGGGAAGCACCATAGTTCCTGGGCAGGTTCCGGTGGACCATAGCGTCAGGGTGCTTCTTGAAATTCCGAAAATCTCAGGATACCTGCCAGAAACAAGACACCACCAGAGGCAAGTGTGGCTGGTTTGACAGTGCCAAGTGCCTCTTGCAAACTGACATCAGGAACTTGGCCTGATGAGTTTTATGTCTCATAGGAAAGGTCATTGTTTGCGTCCTGATTCCCGTGGCCCGGGGCGGCAAGCTGCCTGCCGAAATTCCGCACGTCTCAGGATGCCTTGCGGAAGCCAGATGCCACCACGGGCAAATGTGGCTGGTTTGAGAGTGCCAAGTGCCTCCTGCAAACGGACATCAGGAACCTGGCCTGCTGAGTTTTGTTTCTCAGAGGAAAGGCTATTGATCGAGTCCAGGTTCCGGTGGCCCAGCGTGGCCTGGTGTCTCTTAAAATTCCAAACATCTCAGGATGCCTTGAGGAAGCAAGGTGCCGCCAGAGGCAAGTGTGGCTGGCTTGAAAGTGCCAAGTGCCTCTGGCAAACTGACGTCACGAACCTGGCTTGGTGAGTTTTGTTTCTGTGGGGAAAGGCCCTCGTCCCTGACCAGGTTCCGGTCTCCCGCAGTGTCCGGCTCTTTGCTGAAATTCCCAAAGTCTCCATATACCTCCCAGAAGCAAGGTGCCAGCAGAGGCAAGTGTGGCTGGTTGGACAGTGCCAAGTGCCTCCTGCAAACGGACTTCAGGAACCTGGCCTGCTGAGTTTTGTTTCTCAGAGAAAAGGCCATCTTTGGTGTTCAGGCTCCGGAGGCCCGGTGATGCCTGGTGCCTGCTGAAGTTCCTAACGTCCTAATATACCAGCCAGAAGCAAGATGCCACCACTGGCAACCGTGGCTGCTTGGACAGTGCCAAGTGCCTCCTGCAAACGGACATCAGGAACCTGGCCTGCTAAGTTTTGTTTCTCCCAGAAAAAGGCCATTGTACGTGTCCAGGTTCCGGTGGCCCTGTGTGGCCTGGTGCCTCTTAAAATTCCAAATATCTCAGGATGCCTCCCAGAAGCAAGGTGCCGCCAGAGGCAAGTGTAGCTGTCTTGAAAGTGCCAAGTGCCTCTGGCAAACTGATGTCACGAACCTGGCTTGGTGAGTTTTGTTTGTCTGGGGAAAGGCCCTCGTCCCTGGCCAGGTTCCGGTCTCCCGCAGTGTCCGGCTCTGTGCTGAAATTCCCAAAGTCTCCATATACCTCCCAGAAGCAAGGTGCCAGCAGAGGCAAGTGTGGCTGGTTGGACAGTGCCAAGTGCCTCCTGCAAACGGACTTCAGGAACCTGGCCTGCTGAGTTTGGTTTCTCAGAGAAAAGGCCATCCTTCCTGTCAAGGGTCTGGTGGGTTGGAGATGCCTGGTGCCAGCTGAAAATGTGAACGTCCCAATATACGAGCCATCAGCAAGGTGCCACCAGTGGCAACCGTGGCTGGTTGGACAGTACCAAGTGCCTCCTGCAAACTGACGACAGGAAACTTGCCTGGTGTGTTTTGTTTCTCAGGGGAAGGACCATAGTTCCTGGGCAGGTTCCGGTGGACCATAGCGTCAGGGTGCTTCTTGAAATTCCGAAAATCTCAGGATACCTGCCAGAAGCAAGACACCACCAGAGGCAAGTGTGGCTGGTTGGACAGTGCCAAGTGCCTCTTGCAAACTGACATCAGGAACTTGGCCTGCTGAGTTTTGTTTCTCTGGGGAAAGACCATGGTTCGTGTCCAGGGACCGGTGGCACCCAATGGCCGGCTGCATTCTGAAATTCCAAATATCTTTGGATGCTTCCCAGACGCAAGGTGCCATCACAGGAAACTGTGGTTGATTTGATAGTGCCAAGTGCCTCCTGCAAACGGACATCTCGAACCAGGTCTGGTGAGTTTTGTTTCTCATAGGAAAGGCCATTGTTCCTGACCTGGTTCCCGTTGCCTGGCATGGCAAGCTGTCTACTGAAATTCAGCATGTCTCAGGGTGCTTTCAAGTTGCAAGGCTCCACCAGAGGCACCTGTGGCGGATTTCACAGTGGCAAGTGCCTCCTGCAAACTGACATCAGGAACCTGGCCTGCTGAGTTCTGTTTTTCATAGGAAAGGCCATCGTTCTTTGCCATTTTCCTGTCTCCCGCAGTGGCTGTCTGCCTGCCTAAAATCAGAAAGTCTCCATATGCCTCCCAGAAGCAAGGCGTCACCAGAGGCAAGTGTGGCTGCTTTGACAGTGGCAAGTGCCTCCTGCAAACTGACATCAGGAACCTGGCCTGCTGAGATTTTCTACTCTGGGGAAAGGCCATTATTTATGTCCAGTTTGTGGTGGCCCGCTGTGGCAGGGTGCCAGCTGAAATTCCGCTCATCTCGGGACGCCTACCAGAGGCAACGTTCCACCAGAGGCAAGTGTGGCTGATTTGACAGTGCCAAGTGCCTCCCGCAAACTGACCACAGAAACCTGGCCTGCTGAGTTCTGTTTCTCATAGGAAAGGACATCGTTCCTGGACAGGTTCTGGTCTCCCGCAGTGGTTGGCTGCCTGTTGAAATTCCGAATGTCTCCATATACCTCCCAGAAGCAAGGCGCCACCACTGGCAAACGTGGCTGGTTGGACAGTGCCAAGTGCCTCCTGCAAACTGACATCAGGAACCTGGCCTGCTGAGTTTTGTTTCTCCCAGAAAAAGGCCATTGTACGTGTCCAGGTTCCGGTGGCCCTGTGTGGCCTGGTGCCTCTTAAAATTCCAAATATCTCAGGATGCCTCCCAGAAGCAAGGTGCCGCCAGAGGCAAGTGTGGCTGTCTTGAAAGTGCCAAGTGCCTCTGGCAAACTGATGTCACGAACCTGGCTTGGTGAGTTTTGTTTGTCTGGGGAAAGGCCCTCGTCCCCGGCCAGGTTCCGGTCTCCCGCAGTGTCCGGCTCTGTGCTGAAATTCCCAAAGTCTCCATATACCTCCCAGAAGCAAGGTGCCAGCAGAGGCAAGTGTGGCTGGTTGGACAGTGCCAAGTGCCTCCTGCAAACGGACTTCAGGAACCTGGCCTGCTGAGTTTGGTTTCTCAGAGAAAAGGCCATCCTTCCTGTCAAGGGTCTGGTGGGTTGGAGATGCCTGGTGCCAGCTGAAAATGTGAACGTCCCAATATACGAGCCATCAGCAAGGTGCCACCAGTGGCAACCGTGGCTGGTTGGACAGTACCAAGTGCCTCCTGCAAACTGACGACAGGAAACTTGCCTGGTGTGTTTTGTTTCTCAGGGGAAGGACCATAGTTCCTGGGCAGGTTCCGGTGGACCATAGCGTCAGGGTGCTTCTTGAAATTCCGAAAATCTCAGGATACCTGCCAGAAACAAGACACCACCAGAGGCAAGTGTGGCTGGTTTGACAGTGCCAAGTGCCTCTTGCAAACTGACATCAGGAACTTGGCCTGCTGAATTTGGTTTCTCTGGGGAAAGGCCATGGTTCGTGTCCAGGGCCTGCTGGCACCCAATGGCCGGCTGCATTCTGAAATTCCGAATGGCACAGGATGCCTCCAAGATGCAAGGTTCCAGCACAGGCAACTGTGGCTTGTGGGACAGAGCCAAGTGCCTCCTGCAAACTGACATCAGGAACTTGGCCTGATGAGTTTTGTGTCTCATAGGAAAGGTCATTGTTTGCGTCCTGATTCCCGTGGCCCGGGGCGGCAAGCTGCCTGCTGAAATTCCGCACGTCTCAGGATGCCTTGCGGAAGCCAGATGCCACCACGGGCAAATGTGGCTGGTTTGAGAGTGCCAAGTGCCTCCTGCAAACGGACATCAGGAACCTGGCCTGCTGAGTTTGTTTCTCAGAGGAAAGGCCATTGATCGAGTCCAGGTTCCGGTGGCCCAGCATGGCCTGGTGTCTCTTAAAATTCCAAACATCTCAGGATGCCTTGAGGAAGCAAGGTGCGGCCAGAGGCAAGTGTGGCTGCTTTGACAGTGCCAAGTGCCTCCTGCAAACGGACTTCAGGAACTTGGCCTGATGAGTTTTATGTCTCATAGGAAAGGTCATTGTTTGCGTCCTGGTTCCCGTGGCCCGGGGCGGCAAGCTGCCTGCCGAAATTCCGCACGTCTCAGGATGCCTTGCGGAAGCCAGATGCCACCACGGGCAAATGTGGCTGGTTTGAGAGTGCCAAGTGCCTCCTGCAAACGGACATCAGGAACCTGGCCTGCTGAGTTTTGTTTCTCAGAGGAAAGGCCATTGATCGAGTCCAGGATCCGGTGGCCCAGCGTGGCCTGGTGTCTCTTAAAATTCCAAACATCTCAGGATGCCTTGAGGAAGCAAGGTGCCGCCAGAGGCACGTGTGGCTGGTTGGACAGTGCCAAGTGCCTCCTGCAAACTGACAACAGGAACCTGGCCTGCTGAGTTTTTCTACTCTGGGGTAAGGCCATTATATATGTCCAGTTTCTGGTGGCCCGGTGTGGCAGGGTGCCAGCTGAAATTCCTCTCATCTCGGGATGCCTACCAGAGGCAACGTTCCACCAGAGGCAAGTGTGGCTGATTTGACAGTGCCAAGTGCCTCCCGCAAACTGACCACAGGAAGCTGGCCTGCTGAGTTCTGTTTCTCATAGGAAAGGACATCGTTCTTGGACAGGTTCCGGTCTCCCGCAGTGTCCGGCTCTGTGCTGAAATTCCCAAAGTCTCCATATACCTCCCAGAAGCAAGGCGCCACCACTGGCAACCGTGGCTGGTTGGACAGTGCCAAGTGCCTCCTGCAAACTGACATCAGGAACCTGGCCTGCTGAGTTTTGTTTCTCCCAGAAAAAGGCCATTGTACGTGTCCCGCTTCAGGTGGCCCTGTGTGGCCTGGTGCCTCTTAAAATTCCAAATATCTCAGGATGCCTCCCAGAAGCAAGGTGCCGCCAGAGGCAAGTGTGGCTGGCTTGAAAGTGCCAAGAGCCTCTGGCAAACTGACATCAGGAACCTGGCCTGCTGAGTTTGGTTTCTCAGAGAAAAGGCCATCCTTCCTGTCAAGGGTCTGGTGGGTCGGAGAGGCCTGGTGGCAGCTGAAAATCTGACCGTCCCAATATACGAGCCATCAGCAAGGTGCCACCAGTGGCAACCGTGGCTGGTTGGACAGTACCAAGTGCCTCCTGCAAACTGATGACAGGAAACTTGCCTGGTGTGTTTTGTTTCTCAGGGGAAGGACCATAGTTCCTGGGCAGGTTCCGGTGGACCGTAGCGTCAGGGTGCTTCTTGAAATTCCGAAAATCTCAGGATACCTGCCAGAAGCAAGACACCACCAGAGGCAAGTGTGGCTGGTTGGACAGTGCCAAGTGCCTCTTGCAAACTGACATCAGGAACTTGGCCTGCTGAGTTTTGTTTCTCTGGGGAAAGGACATGGTTCGTGTCCAGGGCCTGCTGGCACCCAATGGCCGGCTGCATTCTGAAATTCCAAATATCTTTGGATGCTTCCCAGACGCAAGGTGCCATCACAGGAAACTGTGGTTGATTTGATAGTGCCAAGTGCCTCCTGCAAACGGACATCGCGAACCTGGTCTGGTGAGTTTTGTTTCTCATAGGAAAGGCCATTGTTCCTGTCCTGGCTCCCGTTGCCTGGCATGGCAAGCTGTCTACTGAAATTCAGCATGTCTCAGGGTGCTTTCAAATTGCAAGGCTCCACCAGAGGCACCTGTGGCGGATTTCACAGTGGCAAGTGCCTCCTGCAAACTGACATCAGGAACCTGGCCTGCTGAGTTCTGTTTTTCATAGGAAAGGCCATCGTTCTTTGCCATTTTCCTGTCTCCCGCAGTGGCTGTCTGCCTGCCTAAAATCAGAAAGTCTCCATATGCCTCCCAGAAGCAAGGGGTCACCAGAGGCAAGTGTGGCTGCTTTGACAGTGGCAAGTGCCTCCTGCAAACTGACATCAGGAACCTGGCCTGCTGAGTTTTTCTACTCTGGGCAAAGGTCATTATTTATGTCCAGATTGTGGTGGCCCGCTGTGGCAGGGTGCCAGCTGAAATTCCGCTCATCTCGGGACACCTACCGGAGGCAACGTTCCACCAGAGGCAAGTGTGGCTGATTTGACAGTGCCAAGTGCCTCCCGCAAACTGACCACAGGAAGCTGTCCTAGTGAGTTCTGTTTCTCATAGCAAAGGACATCGTTCCTGGACAGGTTCTGGTCTCCCGCAGTGGTTGGCTGCCTGTTGAAATTCCGAATGTCTCCATATACCTCTCAGAAGCAAGGCGCCACCACTGGCAACCGTGGCTGGTTGGACAGTGCCAAGTGCCTCCTGCAAACGGACATCAGGAACCTGGCCTGCTGAGTTTTATTTCTTCCAGAAAAAGGCCATTGTACTTGTCCCGCTTCAGGTGGCCCTGTGTGGCCTGGTGCCTCTTAAAATTCCAAATATCTCAGGATGCCTTGAGGAAGCAAGGTGCCGCCAGAGGCAAGTGTGGCTGGCTTGAAAGTGCCAAGTGCCTCTGGCAAACTGACATCAGGAACTTGGCCTGCTGAGTTTGGTTTCTCTGGGGAAAGGCCATGGTTCGTGTCCAGGGCCTGCTGGCACCCAATGGCCGGCTGCATTCTGAAATTCCGAATGTCCCAGGATGCCTCCAAGATGCAAGGTTCCAGCACAGGCAAGTGTGGCTTGTTGGACAGAGCCAAGTGCCTCCTGCAAACTGACATCAGGAACTTGGCCTGATGAGTTTTATGTCTCATAGGAAAGGTCATTGTTTGCGTCCTGGTTCCCGTGGCCCGGGGCGGCAAGCTGCCTGCCGAAATTCCGCACGTCTCAGGATGCCTTGCGGAAGCCAGATGCCACCACGGGCAAATGTGGCTGGTTTGAGAGTGCCAAGTGCCTCCTGCAAACGGACATCAGGAACCTGGCCGGCTGAGTTTTTTTTCTCAGAGGAAAGGCCATTGATCGAGTCCAGGTTCTGGTGGCCCAGCGTGGCTTGGTGTCTCTTAAAATTCCAAACATCTCAGGATGCCTTGAGGAAGCAAGGTGCTGCCAGAGGCAAGTGTGGCTGGCTTGAAAGTGCCAAGTGCCTCTGGCAAACTGATGTCATGAACCTGGCTTGGTGAGTTTTGTTTCTGTGGGGAAAGGCCCTCGTCCCTGGCCAGGTTCCGGTCTCTCGCATTGTCCGGCTCTGTGCTGAAATTCCCAAAGTCTCCATATACCTCCCAGAAGCAAGGTGCCAGCAGAGGCAAGTGTGGCTGGTTGGACAGTGCCAAGTGCCTCCTGCAAACGGACTTCAGGAACCTGGCCTGCTGAGTTTTGTTTCTCAGAGAAAAGGCCATCTTTGGTGTTCAGGCTCCGGAGGCCCGGTGATGCCTGGTGCCTGCTGAAATTCCTAACGTCCTAATATACCAGCCAGAAGCAAGATGCCACCACTGGCAACCGTGGCTGCTTGGACAGTGCCAAGTGCCTCCTGCAAACGGACATCAGGAACCTGGCCTGCTGAGTTTTGTTTGTCTGGGGAAAGGCCATCATTCCTGTCTAGGACCACTGGTCCAGATGGCCGTCTGCCTGCTGAAATTCCAAATATCTTTGGATGCTTCCCAGACGCAAGGTGCCATCACAGGAAACTGTGGTTGATTTGATAGTGCCAAGTGCCTCCGGCAAACAGACATCGCGAACCTGGTCTGGTGAGTTTTGTTTCTCATAGGAAAGGCCATTGTTCCTGTCCTGGCTCCCGTTGCCTGGCATGGCAAGCTGTCTACTGAAATTCAGCATGTCTCAGGGTGCTTTCAAATTGCAAGGCTCCACCAGAGGCACCTGTGGCGGATTTCACAGTGGCAAGTGCCTCCTGCAAACTGACATCAGGAACCTGGCCTGCTGAGTTCTGTTTTTCATAGGAAAGGCCATCGTTCTTTGCCATTTTCCTGTCTCCCGCAGTGGCTGTCTGCCTGCCTAAAATCAGAAAGTCTCCATATGCCTCCCAGAAGCAAGGGGTCACCAGAGGCAAGTGTGGCTGCTTTGACAGTGGCAAGTGCCTCCTGCAAACTGACATCAGGAACCTGGCCTGCTGAGTTTTTCTACTCTGGGCAAAGGTCATTATTTATGTCCAGATTGTGGTGGCCCGCTGTGGCAGGGTGCCAGCTGAAATTCCGCTCATCTCGGGACACCTACCGGAGGCAACGTTCCACCAGAGGCAAGTGTGGCTGATTTGACAGTGCCAAGTGCCTCCCGCAAACTGACCACAGGAAGCTGTCCTAGTGAGTTCTGTTTCTCATAGCAAAGGACATCGTTCCTGGACAGGTTCTGGTCTCCCGCAGTGGTTGGCTGCCTGTTGAAATTCCGAATGTCTCCATATACCTCTCAGAAGCAAGGCGCCACCACTGGCAACCGTGGCTGGTTGGACAGTGCCAAGTGCCTCCTGCAAACGGACATCAGGAACCTGGCCTGCTGAGTTTTATTTCTTCCAGAAAAAGGCCATTGTACTTGTCCCGCTTCAGGTGGCCCTGTGTGGCCTGGTGCCTCTTAAAATTCCAAATATCTCAGGATGCCTTGAGGAAGCAAGGTGCCGCCAGAGGCAAGTGTGGCTGGCTTGAAAGTGCCAAGTGCCTCTGGCAAACTGACATCAGGAACTTGGCCTGCTGAGTTTGGTTTCTCTGGGGAAAGGCCATGGTTCGTGTCCAGGGCCTGCTGGCACCCAATGGCCGGCTGCATTCTGAAATTCCGAATGTCCCAGGATGCCTCCAAGATGCAAGGTTCCAGCACAGGCAAGTGTGGCTTGTTGGACAGAGCCAAGTGCCTCCTGCAAACTGACATCAGGAACTTGGCCTGATGAGTTTTATGTCTCATAGGAAAGGTCATTGTTTGCGTCCTGGTTCCCGTGGCCCGGGGCGGCAAGCTGCCTGCCGAAATTCCGCACGTCTCAGGATGCCTTGCGGAAGCCAGATGCCACCACGGGCAAATGTGGCTGGTTTGAGAGTGCCAAGTGCCTCCTGCAAACGGACATCAGGAACCTGGCCGGCTGAGTTTTTTTTCTCAGAGGAAAGGCCATTGATCGAGTCCAGGTTCCGGTGGCCCAGCGTGGCTTGGTGTCTCTTAAAATTCCAAACATCTCAGGATGCCTTGAGGAAGCAAGGTGCTGCCAGAGGCAAGTGTGGCTGGCTTGAAAGTGCCAAGTGCCTCTGGCAAACTGATGTCATGAACCTGGCTTGGTGAGTTTTGTTTCTGTGGGGAAAGGCCCTCGTCCCTGGCCAGGTTCCGGTCTCTCGCATTGTCCGGCTCTGTGCTGAAATTCCCAAAGTCTCCATATACCTCCCAGAAGCAAGGTGCCAGCAGAGGCAAGTGTGGCTGGTTGGACAGTGCCAAGTGCCTCCTGCAAACGGACTTCAGGAACCTGGCCTGCTGAGTTTTGTTTCTCAGAGAAAAGGCCATCTTTGGTGTTCAGGCTCCGGAGGCCCGGTGATGCCTGGTGCCTGCTGAAATTCCTAACGTCCTAATATACCAGCCAGAAGCAAGATGCCACCACTGGCAACCGTGGCTGCTTGGACAGTGCCAAGTGCCTCCTGCAAACGGACATCAGGAACCTGGCCTGCTGAGTTTTGTTTGTCTGGGGAAAGGCCATCATTCCTGTCTAGGACCACTGGTCCAGATGGCCGTCTGCCTGCTGAAATTCCAAATATCTTTGGATGCTTCCCAGACGCAAGGTGCCATCACAGGAAACTGTGGTTGATTTGATAGTGCCAAGTGCCTCCGGCAAACAGACATCGCGAACCTGGTCTGGTGAGTTTTGTTTCTCATAGGAAAGGCCATTGTTCCTGTCCTGGCTCCCGTTGCCTGGCATGGCAAGCTGTCTACTGAAATTCAGCATGTCTCAGGGTGCTTTCAAATTGCAAGGCTCCACCAGAGGCACCTGTGGCGGATTTCACAGTGGCAAGTGCCTCCTGCAAACTGACATCAGGAACCTGGCCTGCTGAGTTCTGTTTTTCATAGGAAAGGCCATCGTTCTTTGCCATTTTCCTGTCTCCCGCAGTGGCTGTCTGCCTGCCTAAAATCAGAAAGTCTCCATATGCCTCCCAGAAGCAAGGGGTCACCAGAGGCAAGTGTGGCTGCTTTGACAGTGGCAAGTGCCTCCTGCAAACTGACATCAGGAACCTGGCCTGCTGAGTTTTTCTACTCTGGGCAAAGGTCATTATTTATGTCCAGATTGTGGTGGCCCGCTGTGGCAGGGTGCCAGCTGAAATTCCGCTCATCTCGGGACACCTACCGGAGGCAACGTTCCACCAGAGGCAAGTGTGGCTGATTTGACAGTGCCAAGTGCCTCCCGCAAACTGACCACAGGAAGCTGTCCTAGTGAGTTCTGTTTCTCATAGCAAAGGACATCGTTCCTGGACAGGTTCTGGTCTCCCGCAGTGGTTGGCTGCCTGTTGAAATTCCGAATGTCTCCATATACCTCTCAGAAGCAAGGCGCCACCACTGGCAACCGTGGCTGGCTTGAAAGTGCCAAGTGCCTCTGGCAAACTGACATCAGGAACTTGGCCTGCTGAGTTTGGTTTCTCTGGGGAAAGGCCATGGTTCGTGTCCAGGGCCTGCTGGCACCCAATGGCCGGCTGCATTCTGAAATTCCGAATGTCCCAGGATGCCTCCAAGATGCAAGGTTCCAGCACAGGCAAGTGTGGCTTGTTGGACAGAGCCAAGTGCCTCCTGCAAACTGACATCAGGAACTTGGCCTGATGAGTTTTATGTCTCATAGGAAAGGTCATTGTTTGCGTCCTGGTTCCCGTGGCCCGGGGCGGCAAGCTGCCTGCCGAAATTCCGCACGTCTCAGGATGCCTTGCGGAAGCCAGATGCCACCACGGGCAAATGTGGCTGGTTTGAGAGTGCCAAGTGCCTCCTGCAAACGGACATCAGGAACCTGGCCAGCTGAGTTTTGTTTCTCAGAGGAAAGGCCATTGATCGAGTCCAGGTTCCGGTGGCCCAGCGTGGCTTGGTGTCTCTTAAAATTCCAAACATCTCAGGATGCCTTGAGGAAGCAAGGTGCTGCCAGAGGCAAGTGTGGCTGGCTTGAAAGTGCCAAGTGCCTCTGGCAAACTGATGTCATGAACCTGGCTTGGTGAGTTTTTTTTCTGTGGGGAAAGGCCCTCGTCCCTGGCCAGGTTCCGGTCTCTCGCATTGTCCGGCTCTGTGCTGAAATTCCCAAAGTCTCCATATACCTCCCAGAAGCAAGGTGCCAGCAGAGGCAAGTGTGGCTGGTTGGACAGTGCCAAGTGCCTCCTGCAAACGGACTTCAGGAACCTGGCCTGCTGAGTTTTGTTTCTCAGAGAAAAGGCCATCTTTGGTGTTCAGGCTCCGGAGGCCCGGTGATGCCTGGTGCCTGCTGAAATTCCTAACGTCCTAATATACCAGCCAGAAGCAAGATGCCACCACTGGCAACCGTGGCTGCTTGGACAGTGCCAAGTGCCTCCTGCAAACGGACATCAGGAACCTGGCCTGCTGAGTTTTGTTTGTCTGGGGAAAGGCCATCATTCCTGTCTAGGACCACTGGTCCAGATGGCCGTCTGCCTGCTGAAATTCCAAATATCTTTGGATGCTTCCCAGACGCAAGGTGCCATCACAGGAAACTGTGGTTGATTTGATAGTGCCAAGTGCCTCCGGCAAACAGACATCGTGAACCTGGTCTGGTGAGTTTTGTTTCTCATAGGAAAGGCCATTGTTCCTGTCCTGGCTCCCGTTGCCTGGCATGGCAAGCTGTCTACTGAAATTCAGCATGTCTCAGGGTGCTTTCAAATTGCAAGGCTCCACCAGAGGCACCTGTGGCGGATTTCACAGTGGCAAGTGCCTCCTGCAAACTGACATCAGGAACCTGGCCTGCTGAGTTCTGTTTTTCATAGGAAAGGCCATCGTTCTTTGCCATTTTCCTGTCTCCCGCAGTGGCTGTCTGCCTGCCTAAAATCAGAAAGTCTCCATATGCCTCCCAGAAGCAAGGCGTCACCAGAGGCAAGTGTGGCTGCTTTGACAGTGCCAAGTGCCTCCTGCAAACTGACATCAGGAACCTGGCCTGCTGAGATTTTCTACTCTGGGGAAAGGCCATTATTTATGTCCAGTTTGTGGTGGCCCGCTGTGGCAGGGTGCCAGCTGAAATTCCGCTCATCTCGGGACACCTGCAAGAGGCAACGTTCCACCAGAGGCAAGTGTGGCTGATTTGACAGTGCCAAGTGCCTCCCGCAAACTGACCACAGAAACCTGGCCTGCTGAGTTCTGTTTCTCATAGGAAAGGACATCGTTCCTGGACAGGTTCTGGTCTCCCGCAGTGGTTGGCTGCCTGTTGAAATTCCGAATGTCTCCATATACCTCCCAGAAGCAAGGCGTCACCACTGGCAAACGTGGCTGGTTGGACAGTGCCAAGTACCTCCTGCAAACTGACATCAGGAACCTGGCCTGCTGAGTTTTGTTTCTCCCAGAAAAAGGCCATTGTATGTGTCCAGGTTCCGGTGGCCCTGTGTGGCCTGGTGCCTCTTAAAATTCCAAACATCTCAGGATGCCTCCCAGAAGCAAGGTGCCGCCAGAGGCAAGTGTGGCTGGCTTGAAAGTGCCAAGTGCCTCTGGCAAACTGACATCAGGAACTTGGCCTGCTGTGTTTGGTTTCTCTGGGGAAAGGCCATGGTTCGTGTCCAGGGCCTGCTGGCACCCAATGGCCGGCTGCATTCTGAAATTCCGAATGTCCCAGGATGCCTCCAAGATGCAAGGTTCCAGCACAGGCAAGTGTGGCTTGTTGGACAGAGCCAAGTGCCTCCTGCAAACTGACATCAGGAACTTGGCCTGATGAGTTTTATGTCTCATAGGAAAGGTCATTGTTTGCGTCCTGGTTCCCGTGGCCCGGGGCGGCAAGCTGCCTGCCGAAATTCCGCACGTCTCAGGATGCCTTGCGGAAGCCAGATGCCACCACGGGCAAATGTGGCTGGTTTGAGAGTGCCAAGTGCCTCCTGCAAACGGACATCAGGAACCTGGCCTGCTGAGTTTTGTTTCTCAGAGGAAAGGCCATTGATCGAGTCCAGGTTCCGGTGGCCCAGCGTGGCTTGGTGCCTCTTAAAATTCCAAACATCTCAGGATGCCTTGAGGAAGCAAGGTGCTGCCAGAGGCAAGTGTGGCTGGCTTGAAAGTGCCAAGTGCCTCTGGCAAACTGATGTCATGAACCTGGCTTGGTGAGTTTTGTTTCTGTGGGGAAAGGCCCTCGTCCCTGACCAGGTTCCGGTCTCTCGCATTGTCCGGCTCTGTGCTGAAATTCCCAAAGTCTCCATATACCTCCCAGAAGCAAGGTGCCAGCAGAGGCAAGTGTGGCTGGTTGGACAGTGCCAAGTGCCTCCTGCAAACGGACTTCAGGAACCTGGCCTGCTGAGTTTTGTTTCTCAGAGAAAAGGCCATCTTTGGTGTTCAGGCTCCGGAGGCCCGGTGATGCCTGGTGCCTGCTGAAATTCCTAACGTCCTAATATACCAGCCAAAAGCAAGATGCCACCACTGGCAACCGTGGCTGCTTGGACAGTGCCAAGTGCCTCCTGCAAACGGACATCAGGAACCTGGCCTGCTGAGTTTTGTTTGTCTGGGGAAAGGCCATCATTCCTGTCTAGGACCACTGGTCCAGATGGCCGTCTGCCTGCTGAAATTCCAAATATCTTTGGATGCTTCCCAGACGCACGGTGCCATCACAGGAAACTGTGGTTGATTTGATAGTGCCAAGTTCCTCCTGCAAACGGACATCGCGAACCTGGTCTGGTGAGTTTTGTTTCTCATAGGAAAGGCCATTGTTCCTGTCCTGGCTCCCATTGCCTGGCATGGCAAGCTGTCTACTGAAATTCAGCATGTCTCAGGGTGCTTTCAAATTGCAAGGCTCCACCAGAGGCACCTGTGGCGGATTTCACAGTGGCAAGTGCCTCCTGCAAACTGACATCAGGAACCTGGCCTGCTGAGTTCTGTTTTTCATAGGAAAGGCCATCGTTCTTTGCCATTTTCCTGTCTCCCGCAGTGGCTGTCTGCCTGCCTAAAATCAGAAAGTCTCCATATGCCTCCCAGAAGCAAGGCGTCACCAGAGGCAAGTGTGGCTGCTTTGACAGTGCCAAGTGCCTCCTGCAAACTGACATCAGGAACCTGGCCTGCTGAGATTTTCTACTCTGGGGAAAGGCCATTATTTATGTCCAGTTTGTGGTGGCCCGCTGTGGCAGGGTGCCAGCTGAAATTCCGCTCATCTCGGGACACCTGCAAGAGGCAACGTTCCACCAGAGGCAAGTGTGGCTGATTTGACAGTGCCAAGTGCCTCCCGCAAACTGACCACAGAAACCTGGCCTGCTGAGTTCTGTTTCTCATAGGAAAGGACATCGTTCCTGGACAGGTTCTGGTCTCCCGCAGTGGTTGGCTGCCTGTTGAAATTCCGAATGTCTCCATATACCTCCCAGAAGCAAGGCGTCACCACTGGCAAACGTGGCTGGTTGGACAGTGCCAAGTACCTCCTGCAAACTGACATCAGGAACCTGGCCTGCTGAGTTTTGTTTCTCCCAGAAAAAGGCCATTGTATGTGTCCAGGTTCCGGTGGCCCTGTGTGGCCTGGTGCCTCTTAAAATTCCAAACATCTCAGGATGCCTCCCAGAAGCAAGGTGCCGCCAGAGGCAAGTGTGGCTGGCTTGAAAGTGCCAAGTGCCTCTGGCAAACTGACATCAGGAACTTGGCCTGCTGTGTTTGGTTTCTCTGGGGAAAGGCCATGGTTCGTGTCCAGGGCCTGCTGGCACCCAATGGCCGGCTGCATTCTGAAATTCCGAATGTCCCAGGATGCCTCCAAGATGCAAGGTTCCAGCACAGGCAAGTGTGGCTTGTTGGACAGAGCCAAGTGCCTCCTGCAAACTGACATCAGGAACTTGGCCTGATGAGTTTTATGTCTCATAGGAAAGGTCATTGTTTGCGTCCTGGTTCCCGTGGCCCGGGGCGGCAAGCTGCCTGCCGAAATTCCGCACGTCTCAGGATGCCTTGCGGAAGCCAGATGCCACCACGGGCAAATGTGGCTGGTTTGAGAGTGCCAAGTGCCTCCTGCAAACGGACATCAGGAACCTGGCCTGCTGAGTTTTGTTTCTCAGAGGAAAGGCCATTGATCGAGTCCAGGTTCCGGTGGCCCAGCGTGGCTTGGTGCCTCTTAAAATTCCAAACATCTCAGGATGCCTTGAGGAAGCAAGGTGCTGCCAGAGGCAAGTGTGGCTGGCTTGAAAGTGCCAAGTGCCTCTGGCAAACTGATGTCATGAACCTGGCTTGGTGAGTTTTGTTTCTGTGGGGAAAGGCCCTCGTCCCTGACCAGGTTCCGGTCTCTCGCATTGTCCGGCTCTGTGCTGAAATTCCCAAAGTCTCCATATACCTCCCAGAAGCAAGGTGCCAGCAGAGGCAAGTGTGGCTGGTTGGACAGTGCCAAGTGCCTCCTGCAAACGGACTTCAGGAACCTGGCCTGCTGAGTTTTGTTTCTCAGAGAAAAGGCCATCTTTGGTGTTCAGGCTCCGGAGGCCCGGTGATGCCTGGTGCCTGCTGAAATTCCTAACGTCCTAATATACCAGCCAAAAGCAAGATGCCACCACTGGCAACCGTGGCTGCTTGGACAGTGCCAAGTGCCTCCTGCAAACGGACATCAGGAACCTGGCCTGCTGAGTTTTGTTTGTCTGGGGAAAGGCCATCATTCCTGTCTAGGACCACTGGTCCAGATGGCCGTCTGCCTGCTGAAATTCCAAATATCTTTGGATGCTTCCCAGACGCACGGTGCCATCACAGGAAACTGTGGTTGATTTGATAGTGCCAAGTTCCTCCTGCAAACGGACATCGCGAACCTGGTCTGGTGAGTTTTGTTTCTCATAGGAAAGGCCATTGTTCCTGTCCTGGCTCCCGTTGCCTGGCATGGCAAGCTGTCTACTGAAATTCAGCATGTCTCAGGGTGCTTTCAAATTGCAAGGCTCCACCAGAGGCACCTGTGGCGGATTTCACAGTGGCAAGTGCCTCCTGCAAACTGACATCAGGAACCTGGTCTGATGAGTTCTGTTTTTCATAGGAAAGGCCATCGTTCTTTGCCATTTTCCTGTCTCCCGCAGTGGCTGTCTGCCTGCCTAAAATCAGAAAGTCTCCATATGCCTCCCAGAAGCAAGGCGTCACCAGAGGCAAGTGTGGCTGCTTTGACAGTGGCAAGTGCCTCCTGCAAACTGACATCAGGAACCTGGCCTGCTGAGATTTTCTACTCTGGGGAAAGGCCATTATTTATGTCCAGTTTGTGGTGGCCCGCTGTGGCAGGGTGCCAGCTGAAATTCCGCACATCTCGGGACACCTGCCAGAGGCAACGTTCCACCAGAGGCAAGTGTGGCTGATTTGACAGTGCCAAGTGCCTCCCGCAAACTGACCACAGAAACCTGGCCTGCTGAGTTCTGTTTCTCATAGGCAAGGACATCGTTCCTGGACAGGTTCTGGTCTCCCGCAGTGGTTGGCTGCCTGTTGAAATTCTGAATGTCTCCATATACCTCCCAGAAGCAAAGCGTCACCACTGGCAAACGTGGCTGGTTGGACAGTGCCAAGTGCCTCCTGCAAACTGACATCAGGAACCTGGCCTGCTGAGTTTTGTTTCTCCCAGAAAAAGGCCATTGTATGTGTCCAGGTTCCGGTGGCCCTGTGTGGCCTGGTGCCTCTTAAAATTCCAAATATCTCAGGATGCCTCCCAGAAGCAAGGTGCCGCCAGAGGCAAGTGTGGCTGGCTTGAAAGTGCCAAGAGCCTCTGGCAAACTGACATCAGGAACCTGGCCTGCTGAGTTTAGTTTCTCAGAGAAAAGGCCATCCTTCCTGTCAAGGGTCTGGTGGGTCGGAGAGGCCTGGTGCCAGCTGAAAATCTCAACGTCCCAATATAGGGGCCGTCAGCAAGGTGCCACCAGAGGCAATCGTGGCTGGTTGGACAGTACCAAGTGCCTCCTGCAAACTGACAACAGGAAGCTTGCCTGGTGTGTTTTGTTTCTCAGGGGAAGGACCATAGTTCCTGGGCAGGTTCCGTGGACCATAGCGTCAGGGTGCTTCTTGAAATTCCGAAAATCTCAGGATACCTGCCAGAAACAAGACACCACCAGAGGCAAGTGTGGCTGGTTGGACAGTGCCAAGTGCCTCTTGCAAACTGACATCAGGAACGTGGCCTGCTGAGTTTTGTTTCTCTGGGGAAAGGCCATGGTTCGTGTCCAGGGCCTGCTGGCACCCAATGGCTGGCTGCATTCTGAAATTCCGAATGTCCCAGGATGCCTCCAAGACGCAAGGGGCCATCACAGGCAACTGTGGCTTGTTGGACAGAACCAAGTGCCTCCTGCAAACTGACATCAGGAACCTGGCCTGCTGAGTTCTGTTTCTCATAGGAAAGGACATCGTTCCTGGACAGGTTCTGGTCTCCCGCAGTGGTTGGCTGCCTGTTGAAATTCTGAATGTCTCCATATACCTCCCAGAAGCAAGGCGCCACCACTGGCAACCGTGGCTGGTTGGACAGTGCCAAGTGCCTCCTGCAAACGGACATCAGGAACCTGGCCTGCTGAGTTTTGTTTCTCCCAGAAAAAGGCCATTGTACTTGTCCCGCTTCAGGTGGCCCTGTGTGGCCTGGTGCCTCTTAAAATTCCAAATATCTCAGGATGCCTCCCAGAAGCAAGGTGCCGCCAGAGGCAAGTGTGGCTGGCTTGAAAGTGCCAAGTGCCTCTGGCAAACTGATGTCACGAACCTGGCTTGGTGAGTTTTGTTTCTGTGGGGAAAGGCCCTCGTCCCTGGCCAGGTTCCGGTCTCCCGCAGTGTCCGGCTCTGTGCTGAAATTCCCAAAGTCTCCATATACCTCCCAGAAGCAAGGTGCCAGCAGAGGCAAGTGTGGCTGGTTGGTCAGTGCCAAGTGCCTCCTGCAAACGGACATCAGGAACCTGGCCTGCTGAGTTTTGTTTCTCAGGGAAAAGGCCATCCTTCCTGTCAAGGGTCTGGTGGGTTGGAGAGGCCTGGTGCCAGCTGAAAATGTGAACATCCCAATATACGAGCCATCAGCAAGGTGCCACCAGTGGCAACCGTGGCTGGTTGGACAGTACCAAGTGCCTCCTGCAAACTGACAACAGGAAACTTGCCTGGTGTGTTTTGTTTCTCAGGGGAAGCACCATAGTTCCTGGGCAGGTTCCGGTGGACCATAGCGTCAGGGTGCTTCTTGAAATTCCGAAAATCTCAGGATACCTGCCAGAAACAAGACACCACCAGAGGCAAGTGTGGCTGGTTTGACAGTGCCAAGTGCCTCTTGCAAACTGACATCAGGAACTTGGCCTGATGAGTTTTATGTCTCATAGGAAAGGTCATTGTTTGCGTCCTGATTCCCGTGGCCCGGGGCGGCAAGCTGCCTGCCGAAATTCCGCACGTCTCAGGATGCCTTGCGGAAGCCAGATGCCACCACGGGCAAATGTGGCTGGTTTGAGAGTGCCAAGTGCCTCCTGCAAACGGACATCAGGAACCTGGCCTGCTGAGTTTTGTTTCTCAGAGGAAAGGCTATTGATCGAGTCCAGGTTCCGGTGGCCCAGCGTGGCCTGGTGTCTCTTAAAATTCCAAACATCTCAGGATGCCTTGAGGAAGCAAGGTGCCGCCAGAGGCAAGTGTGGCTGGCTTGAAAGTGCCAAGTGCCTCTGGCAAACTGACGTCACGAACCTGGCTTGGTGAGTTTTGTTTCTGTGGGGAAAGGCCCTCGTCCCTGACCAGGTTCCGGTCTCCCGCAGTGTCCGGCTCTTTGCTGAAATTCCCAAAGTCTCCATATACCTCCCAGAAGCAAGGTGCCAGCAGAGGCAAGTGTGGCTGGTTGGACAGTGCCAAGTGCCTCCTGCAAACGGACTTCAGGAACCTGGCCTGCTGAGTTTTGTTTCTCAGAGAAAAGGCCATCTTTGGTGTTCAGGCTCCGGAGGCCCGGTGATGCCTGGTGCCTGCTGAAGTTCCTAACGTCCTAATATACCAGCCAGAAGCAAGATGCCACCACTGGCAACCGTGGCTGCTTGGACAGTGCCAAGTGCCTCCTGCAAACGGACATCAGGAACCTGGCCTGCTAAGTTTTGTTTCTCCCAGAAAAAGGCCATTGTACGTGTCCAGGTTCCGGTGGCCCTGTGTGGCCTGGTGCCTCTTAAAATTCCAAATATCTCAGGATGCCTCCCAGAAGCAAGGTGCCGCCAGAGGCAAGTGTAGCTGTCTTGAAAGTGCCAAGTGCCTCTGGCAAACTGATGTCACGAACCTGGCTTGGTGAGTTTTGTTTGTCTGGGGAAAGGCCCTCGTCCCTGGCCAGGTTCCGGTCTCCCGCAGTGTCCGGCTCTGTGCTGAAATTCCCAAAGTCTCCATATACCTCCCAGAAGCAAGGTGCCAGCAGAGGCAAGTGTGGCTGGTTGGACAGTGCCAAGTGCCTCCTGCAAACGGACTTCAGGAACCTGGCCTGCTGAGTTTGGTTTCTCAGAGAAAAGGCCATCCTTCCTGTCAAGGGTCTGGTGGGTTGGAGATGCCTGGTGCCAGCTGAAAATGTGAACGTCCCAATATACGAGCCATCAGCAAGGTGCCACCAGTGGCAACCGTGGCTGGTTGGACAGTACCAAGTGCCTCCTGCAAACTGACGACAGGAAACTTGCCTGGTGTGTTTTGTTTCTCAGGGGAAGGACCATAGTTCCTGGGCAGGTTCCGGTGGACCATAGCGTCAGGGTGCTTCTTGAAATTCCGAAAATCTCAGGATACCTGCCAGAAGCAAGACACCACCAGAGGCAAGTGTGGCTGGTTTGACAGTGCCAAGTGCCTCTTGCAAACTGACATCAGGAACTTGGCCTGCTGAGTTTTGTTTCTCTGGGGAAAGACCATGGTTCGTGTCCAGGGACCGGTGGCACCCAATGGCCGGCTGCATTCTGAAATTCCAAATATCTTTGGATGCTTCCCAGACGCAAGGTGCCATCACAGGAAACTGTGGTTGATTTGATAGTGCCAAGTGCCTCCTGCAAACGGACATCTCGAACCAGGTCTGGTGAGTTTTGTTTCTCATAGGAAAGGCCATTGTTCCTGACCTGGTTCCCGTTGCCTGGCATGGCAAGCTGTCTACTGAAATTCAGCATGTCTCAGGGTGCTTTCAAGTTGCAAGGCTCCACCAGAGGCACCTGTGGCGGATTTCACAGTGGCAAGTGCCTCCTGCAAACTGACATCAGGAACCTGGCCTGCTGAGTTCTGTTTTTCATAGGAAAGGCCATCGTTCTTTGCCATTTTCCTGTCTCCCGCAGTGGCTGTCTGCCTGCCTAAAATCAGAAAGTCTCCATATGCCTCCCAGAAGCAAGGCGTCACCAGAGGCAAGTGTGGCTGCTTTGACAGTGGCAAGTGCCTCCTGCAAACTGACATCAGGAACCTGGCCTGCTGAGATTTTCTACTCTGGGGAAAGGCCATTATTTATGTCCAGTTTGTGGTGGCCCGCTGTGGCAGGGTGCCAGCTGAAATTCCGCTCATCTCGGGACGCCTACCAGAGGCAACGTTCCACCAGAGGCAAGTGTGGCTGATTTGACAGTGCCAAGTGCCTCCCGCAAACTGACCACAGAAACCTGGCCTGCTGAGTTCTGTTTCTCATAGGAAAGGACATCGTTCCTGGACAGGTTCTGGTCTCCCGCAGTGGTTGGCTGCCTGTTGAAATTCCGAATGTCTCCATATACCTCCCAGAAGCAAGGCGCCACCACTGGCAAACGTGGCTGGTTGGACAGTGCCAAGTGCCTCCTGCAAACTGACATCAGGAACCTGGCCTGCTGAGTTTTGTTTCTCCCAGAAAAAGGCCATTGTACGTGTCCAGGTTCCGGTGGCCCTGTGTGGCCTGGTGCCTCTTAAAATTCCAAATATCTCAGGATGCCTCCCAGAAGCAAGGTGCCGCCAGAGGCAAGTGTGGCTGTCTTGAAAGTGCCAAGTGCCTCTGGCAAACTGATGTCACGAACCTGGCTTGGTGAGTTTTGTTTGTCTGGGGAAAGGCCCTCGTCCCCGGCCAGGTTCCGGTCTCCCGCAGTGTCCGGCTCTGTGCTGAAATTCCCAAAGTCTCCATATACCTCCCAGAAGCAAGGTGCCAGCAGAGGCAAGTGTGGCTGGTTGGACAGTGCCAAGTGCCTCCTGCAAACGGACTTCAGGAACCTGGCCTGCTGAGTTTGGTTTCTCAGAGAAAAGGCCATCCTTCCTGTCAAGGGTCTGGTGGGTTGGAGATGCCTGGTGCCAGCTGAAAATGTGAACGTCCCAATATACGAGCCATCAGCAAGGTGCCACCAGTGGCAACCGTGGCTGGTTGGACAGTACCAAGTGCCTCCTGCAAACTGACAACAGGAAACTTGCCTGGTGTGTTTTGTTTCTCAGGGGAAGGACCATAGTTCCTGGGCAGGTTCCGGTGGACCATAGCGTCAGGGTGCTTCTTGAAATTCCGAAAATCTCAGGATACCTGCCAGAAACAAGACACCACCAGAGGCAAGTGTGGCTGGTTTGACAGTGCCAAGTGCCTCTTGCAAACTGACATCAGGAACTTGGCCTGCTGAATTTGGTTTCTCTGGGGAAAGGCCATGGTTCGTGTCCAGGGCCTGCTGGCACCCAATGGCCGGCTGCATTCTGAAATTCCGAATGGCACAGGATGCCTCCAAGATGCAAGGTTCCAGCACAGGCAACTGTGGCTTGTGGGACAGAGCCAAGTGCCTCCTGCAAACTGACATCAGGAACTTGGCCTGATGAGTTTTGTGTCTCATAGGAAAGGTCATTGTTTGCGTCCTGATTCCCGTGGCCCGGGGCGGCAAGCTGCCTGCTGAAATTCCGCACGTCTCAGGATGCCTTGCGGAAGCCAGATGCCACCACGGGCAAATGTGGCTGGTTTGAGAGTGCCAAGTGCCTCCTGCAAACGGACATCAGGAACCTGGCCTGCTGAGTTTGTTTCTCAGAGGAAAGGCCATTGATCGAGTCCAGGTTCCGGTGGCCCAGCATGGCCTGGTGTCTCTTAAAATTCCAAACATCTCAGGATGCCTTGAGGAAGCAAGGTGCGGCCAGAGGCAAGTGTGGCTGCTTTGACAGTGCCAAGTGCCTCCTGCAAACGGACTTCAGGAACTTGGCCTGATGAGTTTTATGTCTCATAGGAAAGGTCATTGTTTGCGTCCTGGTTCCCGTGGCCCGGGGCGGCAAGCTGCCTGCCGAAATTCCGCACGTCTCAGGATGCCTTGCGGAAGCCAGATGCCACCACGGGCAAATGTGGCTGGTTTGAGAGTGCCAAGTGCCTCCTGCAAACGGACATCAGGAACCTGGCCTGCTGAGTTTTGTTTCTCAGAGGAAAGGCCATTGATCGAGTCCAGGATCCGGTGGCCCAGCGTGGCCTGGTGTCTCTTAAAATTCCAAACATCTCAGGATGCCTTGAGGAAGCAAGGTGCCGCCAGAGGCACGTGTGGCTGGTTGGACAGTGCCAAGTGCCTCCTGCAAACTGACAACAGGAACCTGGCCTGCTGAGTTTTTCTACTCTGGGGTAAGGCCATTATATATGTCCAGTTTCTGGTGGCCCGGTGTGGCAGGGTGCCAGCTGAAATTCCTCTCATCTCGGGATGCCTACCAGAGGCAACGTTCCACCAGAGGCAAGTGTGGCTGATTTGACAGTGCCAAGTGCCTCCCGCAAACTGACCACAGGAAGCTGGCCTGCTGAGTTCTGTTTCTCATAGGAAAGGACATCGTTCTTGGACAGGTTCCGGTCTCCCGCAGTGTCCGGCTCTGTGCTGAAATTCCCAAAGTCTCCATATACCTCCCAGAAGCAAGGCGCCACCACTGGCAACCGTGGCTGGTTGGACAGTGCCAAGTGCCTCCTGCAAACTGACATCAGGAACCTGGCCTGCTGAGTTTTGTTTCTCCCAGAAAAAGGCCATTGTACGTGTCCCGCTTCAGGTGGCCCTGTGTGGCCTGGTGCCTCTTAAAATTCCAAATATCTCAGGATGCCTCCCAGAAGCAAGGTGCCGCCAGAGGCAAGTGTGGCTGGCTTGAAAGTGCCAAGAGCCTCTGGCAAACTGACATCAGGAACCTGGCCTGCTGAGTTTGGTTTCTCAGAGAAAAGGCCATCCTTCCTGTCAAGGGTCTGGTGGGTCGGAGAGGCCTGGTGGCAGCTGAAAATCTGACCGTCCCAATATACGAGCCATCAGCAAGGTGCCACCAGTGGCAACCATGGCTGGTTGGACAGTACCAAGTGCCTCCTGCAAACTGATGACAGGAAACTTGCCTGGTGTGTTTTGTTTCTCAGGGGAAGGACCATAGTTCCTGGGCAGGTTCCGGTGGACCGTAGCGTCAGGGTGCTTCTTGAAATTCCGAAAATCTCAGGATACCTGCCAGAAGCAAGACACCACCAGAGGCAAGTGTGGCTGGTTGGACAGTGCCAAGTGCCTCTTGCAAACTGACATCAGGAACGTGGCCTGCTGAGTTTTGTTTGTCTGGGGAAAGGACATGGTTCGTGTCCAGGGCCTGCTGGCACCCAATGGCCGGCTGCATTCTGAAATTCCAAATATCTTTGGATGCTTCCCAGACGCAAGGTGCCATCACAGGAAACTGTGGTTGATTTGATAGTGCCAAGTGCCTCCTGCAAACGGACATCGCGAACCTGGTCTGGTGAGTTTTGTTTCTCATAGGAAAGGCCATTGTTCCTGTCCTGGCTCCCGTTGCCTGGCATGGCAAGCTGTCTACTGAAATTCAGCATGTCTCAGGGTGCTTTCAAATTGCAAGGCTCCACCAGAGGCACCTGTGGCGGATTTCACAGTGGCAAGTGCCTCCTGCAAACTGACATCAGGAACCTGGCCTGCTGAGTTCTGTTTTTCATAGGAAAGGCCATCGTTCTTTGCCATTTTCCTGTCTCCCGCAGTGGCTGTCTGCCTGCCTAAAATCAGAAAGTCTCCATATGCCTCCCAGAAGCAAGGGGTCACCAGAGGCAAGTGTGGCTGCTTTGACAGTGGCAAGTGCCTCCTGCAAACTGACATCAGGAACCTGGCCTGCTGAGTTTTTCTACTCTGGGCAAAGGTCATTATTTATGTCCAGATTGTGGTGGCCCGCTGTGGCAGGGTGCCAGCTGAAATTCCGCTCATCTCGGGACACCTACCGGAGGCAACGTTCCACCAGAGGCAAGTGTGGCTGATTTGACAGTGCCAAGTGCCTCCCGCAAACTGACCACAGGAAGCTGTCCTAGTGAGTTCTGTTTCTCATAGCAAAGGACATCGTTCCTGGACAGGTTCTGGTCTCCCGCAGTGGTTGGCTGCCTGTTGAAATTCCGAATGTCTCCATATACCTCTCAGAAGCAAGGCGCCACCACTGGCAACCGTGGCTGGTTGGACAGTGCCAAGTGCCTCCTGCAAACGGACATCAGGAACCTGGCCTGCTGAGTTTTATTTCTTCCAGAAAAAGGCCATTGTACTTGTCCCGCTTCAGGTGGCCCTGTGTGGCCTGGTGCCTCTTAAAATTCCAAATATCTCAGGATGCCTTGAGGAAGCAAGGTGCCGCCAGAGGCAAGTGTGGCTGGCTTGAAAGTGCCAAGTGCCTCTGGCAAACTGACATCAGGAACTTGGCCTGCTGAGTTTGGTTTCTCTGGGGAAAGGCCATGGTTCGTGTCCAGGGCCTGCTGGCACCCAATGGCCGGCTGCATTCTGAAATTCCGAATGTCCCAGGATGCCTCCAAGATGCAAGGTTCCAGCACAGGCAAGTGTGGCTTGTTGGACAGAGCCAAGTGCCTCCTGCAAACTGACATCAGGAACTTGGCCTGATGAGTTTTATGTCTCATAGGAAAGGTCATTGTTTGCGTCCTGGTTCCCGTGGCCCGGGGCGGCAAGCTGCCTGCCGAAATTCCGCACGTCTCAGGATGCCTTGCGGAAGCCAGATGCCACCACGGGCAAATGTGGCTGGTTTGAGAGTGCCAAGTGCCTCCTGCAAACGGACATCAGGAACCTGGCCGGCTGAGTTTTTTTTCTCAGAGGAAAGGCCATTGATCGAGTCCAGGTTCCGGTGGCCCAGCGTGGCTTGGTGTCTCTTAAAATTCCAAACATCTCAGGATGCCTTGAGGAAGCAAGGTGCTGCCAGAGGCAAGTGTGGCTGGCTTGAAAGTGCCAAGTGCCTCTGGCAAACTGATGTCATGAACCTGGCTTGGTGAGTTTTGTTTCTGTGGGGAAAGGCCCTCGTCCCTGGCCAGGTTCCGGTCTCTCGCATTGTCCGGCTCTGTGCTGAAATTCCCAAAGTCTCCATATACCTCCCAGAAGCAAGGTGCCAGCAGAGGCAAGTGTGGCTGGTTGGACAGTGCCAAGTGCCTCCTGCAAACGGACTTCAGGAACCTGGCCTGCTGAGTTTTGTTTCTCAGAGAAAAGGCCATCTTTGGTGTTCAGGCTCCGGAGGCCCGGTGATGCCTGGTGCCTGCTGAAATTCCTAACGTCCTAATATACCAGCCAGAAGCAAGATGCCACCACTGGCAACCGTGGCTGCTTGGACAGTGCCAAGTGCCTCCTGCAAACGGACATCAGGAACCTGGCCTGCTGAGTTTTGTTTGTCTGGGGAAAGGCCATCATTCCTGTCTAGGACCACTGGTCCAGATGGCCGTCTGCCTGCTGAAATTCCAAATATCTTTGGATGCTTCCCAGACGCAAGGTGCCATCACAGGAAACTGTGGTTGATTTGATAGTGCCAAGTGCCTCCGGCAAACAGACATCGCGAACCTGGTCTGGTGAGTTTTGTTTCTCATAGGAAAGGCCATTGTTCCTGTCCTGGCTCCCGTTGCCTGGCATGGCAAGCTGTCTACTGAAATTCAGCATGTCTCAGGGTGCTTTCAAATTGCAAGGCTCCACCAGAGGCACCTGTGGCGGATTTCACAGTGGCAAGTGCCTCCTGCAAACTGACATCAGGAACCTGGCCTGCTGAGTTCTGTTTTTCATAGGAAAGGCCATCGTTCTTTGCCATTTTCCTGTCTCCCGCAGTGGCTGTCTGCCTGCCTAAAATCAGAAAGTCTCCATATGCCTCCCAGAAGCAAGGGGTCACCAGAGGCAAGTGTGGCTGCTTTGACAGTGGCAAGTGCCTCCTGCAAACTGACATCAGGAACCTGGCCTGCTGAGTTTTTCTACTCTGGGCAAAGGTCATTATTTATGTCCAGATTGTGGTGGCCCGCTGTGGCAGGGTGCCAGCTGAAATTCCGCTCATCTCGGGACACCTACCGGAGGCAACGTTCCACCAGAGGCAAGTGTGGCTGATTTGACAGTGCCAAGTGCCTCCCGCAAACTGACCACAGGAAGCTGTCCTAGTGAGTTCTGTTTCTCATAGCAAAGGACATCGTTCCTGGACAGGTTCTGGTCTCCCGCAGTGGTTGGCTGCCTGTTGAAATTCCGAATGTCTCCATATACCTCTCAGAAGCAAGGCGCCACCACTGGCAACCGTGGCTGGTTGGACAGTGCCAAGTGCCTCCTGCAAACGGACATCAGGAACCTGGCCTGCTGAGTTTTATTTCTTCCAGAAAAAGGCCATTGTACTTGTCCCGCTTCAGGTGGCCCTGTGTGGCCTGGTGCCTCTTAAAATTCCAAATATCTCAGGATGCCTTGAGGAAGCAAGGTGCCGCCAGAGGCAAGTGTGGCTGGCTTGAAAGTGCCAAGTGCCTCTGGCAAACTGACATCAGGAACTTGGCCTGCTGAGTTTGGTTTCTCTGGGGAAAGGCCATGGTTCGTGTCCAGGGCCTGCTGGCACCCAATGGCCGGCTGCATTCTGAAATTCCGAATGTCCCAGGATGCCTCCAAGATGCAAGGTTCCAGCACAGGCAAGTGTGGCTTGTTGGACAGAGCCAAGTGCCTCCTGCAAACTGACATCAGGAACTTGGCCTGATGAGTTTTATGTCTCATAGGAAAGGTCATTGTTTGCGTCCTGGTTCCCGTGGCCCGGGGCGGCAAGCTGCCTGCCGAAATTCCGCACGTCTCAGGATGCCTTGCGGAAGCCAGATGCCACCACGGGCAAATGTGGCTGGTTTGAGAGTGCCAAGTGCCTCCTGCAAACGGACATCAGGAACCTGGCCAGCTGAGTTTTGTTTCTCAGAGGAAAGGCCATTGATCGAGTCCAGGTTCCGGTGGCCCAGCGTGGCTTGGTGTCTCTTAAAATTCCAAACATCTCAGGATGCCTTGAGGAAGCAAGGTGCTGCCAGAGGCAAGTGTGGCTGGCTTGAAAGTGCCAAGTGCCTCTGGCAAACTGATGTCATGAACCTGGCTTGGTGAGTTTTTTTTCTGTGGGGAAAGGCCCTCGTCCCTGGCCAGGTTCCGGTCTCTCGCATTGTCCGGCTCTGTGCTGAAATTCCCAAAGTCTCCATATACCTCCCAGAAGCAAGGTGCCAGCAGAGGCAAGTGTGGCTGGTTGGACAGTGCCAAGTGCCTCCTGCAAACGGACTTCAGGAACCTGGCCTGCTGAGTTTTGTTTCTCAGAGAAAAGGCCATCTTTGGTGTTCAGGCTCCGGAGGCCCGGTGATGCCTGGTGCCTGCTGAAATTCCTAACGTCCTAATATACCAGCCAGAAGCAAGATGCCACCACTGGCAACCGTGGCTGCTTGGACAGTGCCAAGTGCCTCCTGCAAACGGACATCAGGAACCTGGCCTGCTGAGTTTTGTTTGTCTGGGGAAAGGCCATCATTCCTGTCTAGGACCACTGGTCCAGATGGCCGTCTGCCTGCTGAAATTCCAAATATCTTTGGATGCTTCCCAGACGCAAGGTGCCATCACAGGAAACTGTGGTTGATTTGATAGTGCCAAGTGCCTCCGGCAAACAGACATCGTGAACCTGGTCTGGTGAGTTTTGTTTCTCATAGGAAAGGCCATTGTTCCTGTCCTGGCTCCCGTTGCCTGGCATGGCAAGCTGTCTACTGAAATTCAGCATGTCTCAGGGTGCTTTCAAATTGCAAGGCTCCACCAGAGGCACCTGTGGCGGATTTCACAGTGGCAAGTGCCTCCTGCAAACTGACATCAGGAACCTGGCCTGCTGAGTTCTGTTTTTCATAGGAAAGGCCATCGTTCTTTGCCATTTTCCTGTCTCCCGCAGTGGCTGTCTGCCTGCCTAAAATCAGAAAGTCTCCATATGCCTCCCAGAAGCAAGGCGTCACCAGAGGCAAGTGTGGCTGCTTTGACAGTGCCAAGTGCCTCCTGCAAACTGACATCAGGAACCTGGCCTGCTGAGATTTTCTACTCTGGGGAAAGGACATTATTTATGTCCAGTTTGTGGTGGCCCGCTGTGGCAGGGTGCCAGCTGAAATTCCGCTCATCTCGGGACACCTGCAAGAGGCAACGTTCCACCAGAGGCAAGTGTGGCTGATTTGACAGTGCCAAGTGCCTCCCGCAAACTGACCACAGAAACCTGGCCTGCTGAGTTCTGTTTCTCATAGGAAAGGACATCGTTCCTGGACAGGTTCTGGTCTCCCGCAGTGGTTGGCTGCCTGTTGAAATTCCGAATGTCTCCATATACCTCCCAGAAGCAAGGCGTCACCACTGGCAAACGTGGCTGGTTGGACAGTGCCAAGTACCTCCTGCAAACTGACATCAGGAACCTGGCCTGCTGAGTTTTGTTTCTCCCAGAAAAAGGCCATTGTATGTGTCCAGGTTCCGGTGGCCCTGTGTGGCCTGGTGCCTCTTAAAATTCCAAACATCTCAGGATGCCTCCCAGAAGCAAGGTGCCGCCAGAGGCAAGTGTGGCTGGCTTGAAAGTGCCAAGTGCCTCTGGCAAACTGACATCAGGAACTTGGCCTGCTGTGTTTGGTTTCTCTGGGGAAAGGCCATGGTTCGTGTCCAGGGCCTGCTGGCACCCAATGGCCGGCTGCATTCTGAAATTCCGAATGTCCCAGGATGCCTCCAAGATGCAAGGTTCCAGCACAGGCAAGTGTGGCTTGTTGGACAGAGCCAAGTGCCTCCTGCAAACTGACATCAGGAACTTGGCCTGATGAGTTTTATGTCTCATAGGAAAGGTCATTGTTTGCGTCCTGGTTCCCGTGGCCCGGGGCGGCAAGCTGCCTGCCGAAATTCCGCACGTCTCAGGATGCCTTGCGGAAGCCAGATGCCACCACGGGCAAATGTGGCTGGTTTGAGAGTGCCAAGTGCCTCCTGCAAACGGACATCAGGAACCTGGCCTGCTGAGTTTTGTTTCTCAGAGGAAAGGCCATTGATCGAGTCCAGGTTCCGGTGGCCCAGCGTGGCTTGGTGCCTCTTAAAATTCCAAACATCTCAGGATGCCTTGAGGAAGCAAGGTGCTGCCAGAGGCAAGTGTGGCTGGCTTGAAAGTGCCAAGTGCCTCTGGCAAACTGATGTCATGAACCTGGCTTGGTGAGTTTTGTTTCTGTGGGGAAAGGCCCTCGTCCCTGACCAGGTTCCGGTCTCTCGCATTGTCCGGCTCTGTGCTGAAATTCCCAAAGTCTCCATATACCTCCCAGAAGCAAGGTGCCAGCAGAGGCAAGTGTGGCTGGTTGGACAGTGCCAAGTGCCTCCTGCAAACGGACTTCAGGAACCTGGCCTGCTGAGTTTTGTTTCTCAGAGAAAAGGCCATCTTTGGTGTTCAGGCTCCGGAGGCCCGGTGATGCCTGGTGCCTGCTGAAATTCCTAACGTCCTAATATACCAGCCAAAAGCAAGATGCCACCACTGGCAACCGTGGCTGCTTGGACAGTGCCAAGTGCCTCCTGCAAACGGACATCAGGAACCTGGCCTGCTGAGTTTTGTTTGTCTGGGGAAAGGCCATCATTCCTGTCTAGGACCACTGGTCCAGATGGCCGTCTGCCTGCTGAAATTCCAAATATCTTTGGATGCTTCCCAGACGCACGGTGCCATCACAGGAAACTGTGGTTGATTTGATAGTGCCAAGTTCCTCCTGCAAACGGACATCGCGAACCTGGTCTGGTGAGTTTTGTTTCTCATAGGAAAGGCCATTGTTCCTGTCCTGGCTCCCGTTGCCTGGCATGGCAAGCTGTCTACTGAAATTCAGCATGTCTCAGGGTGCTTTCAAATTGCAAGGCTCCACCAGAGGCACCTGTGGCGGATTTCACAGTGGCAAGTGCCTCCTGCAAACTGACATCAGGAACCTGGCCTGCTGAGTTCTGTTTTTCATAGGAAAGGCCATCGTTCTTTGCCATTTTCCTGTCTCCCGCAGTGGCTGTCTGCCTGCCTAAAATCAGAAAGTCTCCATATGCCTCCCAGAAGCAAGGCGTCACCAGAGGCAAGTGTGGCTGCTTTGACAGTGGCAAGTGCCTCCTGCAAACTGACATCAGGAACCTGGCCTGCTGAGATTTTCTACTCTGGGGAAAGGCCATTATTTATGTCCAGTTTGTGGTGGCCCGCTGTGGCAGGGTGCCAGCTGAAATTCCGCTCATCTCGGGACACCTGCAAGAGGCAACGTTCCACCAGAGGCAAGTGTGGCTGATTTGACAGTGCCAAGTGCCTCCCGCAAACTGACCACAGAAACCTGGCCTGCTGAGTTCTGTTTCTCATAGGAAAGGACATCGTTCCTGGACAGGTTCTGGTCTCCCGCAGTGGTTGGCTGCCTGTTGAAATTCCGAATGTCTCCATATACCTCCCAGAAGCAAGGCGTCACCACTGGCAAACGTGGCTGGTTGGACAGTGCCAAGTACCTCCTGCAAACTGACATCAGGAACCTGGCCTGCTGAGTTTTGTTTCTCCCAGAAAAAGGCCATTGTATGTGTCCAGGTTCCGGTGGCCCTGTGTGGCCTGGTGCCTCTTAAAATTCCAAACATCTCAGGATGCCTCCCAGAAGCAAGGTGCCGCCAGAGGCAAGTGTGGCTGGCTTGAAAGTGCCAAGTGCCTCTGGCAAACTGACATCAGGAACTTGGCCTGCTGTGTTTGGTTTCTCTGGGGAAAGGCCATGGTTCGTGTCCAGGGCCTGCTGGCACCCAATGGCCGGCTGCATTCTGAAATTCCGAATGTCCCAGGATGCCTCCAAGATGCAAGGTTCCAGCACAGGCAAGTGTGGCTTGTTGGACAGAGCCAAGTGCCTCCTGCAAACTGACATCAGGAACTTGGCCTGATGAGTTTTATGTCTCATAGGAAAGGTCATTGTTTGCGTCCTGGTTCCCGTGGCCCGGGGCGGCAAGCTGCCTGCCGAAATTCCGCACGTCTCAGGATGCCTTGCGGAAGCCAGATGCCACCACGGGCAAATGTGGCTGGTTTGAGAGTGCCAAGTGCCTCCTGCAAACGGACATCAGGAACCTGGCCTGCTGAGTTTTGTTTCTCAGAGGAAAGGCCATTGATCGAGTCCAGGTTCCGGTGGCCCAGCGTGGCTTGGTGCCTCTTAAAATTCCAAACATCTCAGGATGCCTTGAGGAAGCAAGGTGCTGCCAGAGGCAAGTGTGGCTGGCTTGAAAGTGCCAAGTGCCTCTGGCAAACTGATGTCATGAACCTGGCTTGGTGAGTTTTGTTTCTGTGGGGAAAGGCCCTCGTCCCTGACCAGGTTCCGGTCTCTCGCATTGTCCGGCTCTGTGCTGAAATTCCCAAAGTCTCCATATACCTCCCAGAAGCAAGGTGCCAGCAGAGGCAAGTGTGGCTGGTTGGACAGTGCCAAGTGCCTCCTGCAAACGGACTTCAGGAACCTGGCCTGCTGAGTTTTGTTTCTCAGAGAAAAGGCCATCTTTGGTGTTCAGGCTCCGGAGGCCCGGTGATGCCTGGTGCCTGCTGAAATTCCTAACGTCCTAATATACCAGCCAAAAGCAAGATGCCACCACTGGCAACCGTGGCTGCTTGGACAGTGCCAAGTGCCTCCTGCAAACGGACATCAGGAACCTGGCCTGCTGAGTTTTGTTTGTCTGGGGAAAGGCCATCATTCCTGTCTAGGACCACTGGTCCAGATGGCCGTCTGCCTGCTGAAATTCCAAATATCTTTGGATGCTTCCCAGACGCACGGTGCCATCACAGGAAACTGTGGTTGATTTGATAGTGCCAAGTTCCTCCTGCAAACGGACATCGCGAACCTGGTCTGGTGAGTTTTGTTTCTCATAGGAAAGGCCATTGTTCCTGTCCTGGCTCCCGTTGCCTGGCATGGCAAGCTGTCTACTGAAATTCAGCATGTCTCAGGGTGCTTTCAAATTGCAAGGCTCCACCAGAGGCACCTGTGGCGGATTTCACAGTGGCAAGTGCCTCCTGCAAACTGACATCAGGAACCTGGTCTGATGAGTTCTGTTTTTCATAGGAAAGGCCATCGTTCTTTGCCATTTTCCTGTCTCCCGCAGTGGCTGTCTGCCTGCCTAAAATCAGAAAGTCTCCATATGCCTCCCAGAAGCAAGGCGTCACCAGAGGCAAGTGTGGCTGCTTTGACAGTGCCAAGTGCCTCCTGCAAACTGACATCAGGAACCTGGCCTGCTGAGATTTTCTACTCTGGGGAAAGGCCATTATTTATGTCCAGTTTGTGGTGGCCCGCTGTGGCAGGGTGCCAGCTGAAATTCCGCACATCTCAGGACACCTGCCAGAGGCAACGTTCCACCAGAGGCAAGTGTGGCTGATTTGACAGTGCCAAGTGCCTCCCGCAAACTGACCACAGAAACCTGGCCTGCTGAGTTCTGTTTCTCATAGGCAAGGACATCGTTCCTGGACAGGTTCTGGTCTCCCGCAGTGGTTGGCTGCCTGTTGAAATTCTGAATGTCTCCATATACCTCCCAGAAGCAAAGCGTCACCACTGGCAACCGTGGCTGGTTGGACAGTGCCAAGTGCCTCCTGCAAACTGACATCAGGAACCTGGCCTGCTGAGTTTTGTTTCTCCCAGAAAAAGGCCATTGTATGTGTCCAGGTTCCGGTGGCCCTGTGTGGCCTGGTGCCTCTTAAAATTCCAAATATCTCAGGATGCCTCCCAGAAGCAAGGTGCCGCCAGAGGCAAGTGTGGCTGGCTTGAAAGTGCCAAGAGCCTCTGGCAAACTGACATCAGGAACCTGGCCTGCTGAGTTTAGTTTCTCAGAGAAAAGGCCATCCTTCCTGTCAAGGGTCTGGTGGGTCGGAGAGGCCTGGTGCCAGCTGAAAATCTCAACGTCCCAATATAGGGGCCGTCAGCAAGGTGCCACCAGAGGCAATCGTGGCTGGTTGGACAGTACCAAGTGCCTCCTGCAAACTGACAACAGGAAGCTTGCCTGGTGTGTTTTGTTTCTCAGGGGAAGGACCATAGTTCCTGGGCAGGTTCCGTGGACCATAGCGTCAGGGTGCTTCTTGAAATTCCGAAAATCTCAGGATACCTGCCAGAAGCAAGACACCACCAGAGGCAAGTGTGGCTGGTTGGACAGTGCCAAGTGCCTCTTGCAAACTGACATCAGGAACGTGGCCTGCTGAGTTTTGTTTGTCTGGGGAAAGGCCATGGTTCGTGTCCAGGGCCTGCTGGCACCCAATGGCTGGCTGCATTCTGAAATTCCGAATGTCCCAGGATGCCTCCAAGACGCAAGGTGCCATCACAGGCAACTGTGGCTTGTTGGACAGAACCAAGTGCCTCCTGCAAACTGACATCAGGAACCTGGCCTGCTGAGTTCTGTTTCTCATAGGAAAGGACATCGTTCCTGGACAGGTTCTGGTCTCCCGCAGTGGTTGGCTGCCTGTTGAAATTCTGAATGTCTCCATATACCTCCCAGAAGCAAGGCGCCACCACTGGCAACCGTGGCTGGTTGGACAGTGCCAAGTGCCTCCTGCAAACGGACATCAGGAACCTGGCCTGCTGAGTTTTGTTTCTCCCAGAAAAAGGCCATTGTACTTGTCCCGCTTCAGGTGGCCCTGTGTGGCCTGGTGCCTCTTAAAATTCCAAATATCTCAGGATGCCTCCCAGAAGCAAGGTGCCGCCAGAGGCAAGTGTGGCTGGCTTGAAAGTGCCAAGTGCCTCTGGCAAACTGATGTCACGAACCTGGCTTGGTGAGTTTTGTTTCTGTGGGGAAAGGCCCTCGTCCCTGGCCAGGTTCCGGTCTCCCGCAGTGTCCGGCTCTGTGCTGAAATTCCCAAAGTCTCCATATACCTCCCAGAAGCAAGGTGCCAGCAGAGGCAAGTGTGGCTGGTTGGTCAGTGCCAAGTGCCTCCTGCAAACGGACATCAGGAACCTGGCCTGCTGAGTTTTGTTTCTCAGGGAAAAGGCCATCCTTCCTGTCAAGGGTCTGGTGGGTTGGAGAGGCCTGGTGCCAGCTGAAAATGTGAACATCCCAATATACGAGCCATCAGCAAGGTGCCACCAGTGGCAACCGTGGCTGGTTGGACAGTACCAAGTGCCTCCTGCAAACTGACAACAGGAAACTTGCCTGGTGTGTTTTGTTTCTCAGGGGAAGCACCATAGTTCCTGGGCAGGTTCCGGTGGACCATAGCGTCAGGGTGCTTCTTGAAATTCCGAAAATCTCAGGATACCTGCCAGAAACAAGACACCACCAGAGGCAAGTGTGGCTGGTTTGACAGTGCCAAGTGCCTCTTGCAAACTGACATCAGGAACTTGGCCTGATGAGTTTTATGTCTCATAGGAAAGGTCATTGTTTGCGTCCTGATTCCCGTGGCCCGGGGCGGCAAGCTGCCTGCCGAAATTCCGCACGTCTCAGGATGCCTTGCGGAAGCCAGATGCCACCACGGGCAAATGTGGCTGGTTTGAGAGTGCCAAGTGCCTCCTGCAAACGGACATCAGGAACCTGGCCTGCTGAGTTTTGTTTCTCAGAGGAAAGGCTATTGATCGAGTCCAGGTTCCGGTGGCCCAGCGTGGCCTGGTGTCTCTTAAAATTCCAAACATCTCAGGATGCCTTGAGGAAGCAAGGTGCCGCCAGAGGCAAGTGTGGCTGGCTTGAAAGTGCCAAGTGCCTCTGGCAAACTGACGTCACGAACCTGGCTTGGTGAGTTTTGTTTCTGTGGGGAAAGGCCCTCGTCCCTGACCAGGTTCCGGTCTCCCGCAGTGTCCGGCTCTTTGCTGAAATTCCCAAAGTCTCCATATACCTCCCAGAAGCAAGGTGCCAGCAGAGGCAAGTGTGGCTGGTTGGACAGTGCCAAGTGCCTCCTGCAAACGGACTTCAGGAACCTGGCCTGCTGAGTTTTGTTTCTCAGAGAAAAGGCCATCTTTGGTGTTCAGGCTCCGGAGGCCCGGTGATGCCTGGTGCCTGCTGAAGTTCCTAACGTCCTAATATACCAGCCAGAAGCAAGATGCCACCACTGGCAACCGTGGCTGCTTGGACAGTGCCAAGTGCCTCCTGCAAACGGACATCAGGAACCTGGCCTGCTAAGTTTTGTTTCTCCCAGAAAAAGGCCATTGTACGTGTCCAGGTTCCGGTGGCCCTGTGTGGCCTGGTGCCTCTTAAAATTCCAAATATCTCAGGATGCCTCCCAGAAGCAAGGTGCCGCCAGAGGCAAGTGTAGCTGTCTTGAAAGTGCCAAGTGCCTCTGGCAAACTGATGTCACGAACCTGGCTTGGTGAGTTTTGTTTGTCTGGGGAAAGGCCCTCGTCCCTGGCCAGGTTCCGGTCTCCCGCAGTGTCCGGCTCTGTGCTGAAATTCCCAAAGTCTCCATATACCTCCCAGAAGCAAGGTGCCAGCAGAGGCAAGTGTGGCTGGTTGGACAGTGCCAAGTGCCTCCTGCAAACGGACTTCAGGAACCTGGCCTGCTGAGTTTGGTTTCTCAGAGAAAAGGCCATCCTTCCTGTCAAGGGTCTGGTGGGTTGGAGATGCCTGGTGCCAGCTGAAAATGTGAACGTCCCAATATACGAGCCATCAGCAAGGTGCCACCAGTGGCAACCGTGGCTGGTTGGACAGTACCAAGTGCCTCCTGCAAACTGACGACAGGAAACTTGCCTGGTGTGTTTTGTTTCTCAGGGGAAGGACCATAGTTCCTGGGCAGGTTCCGGTGGACCATAGCGTCAGGGTGCTTCTTGAAATTCCGAAAATCTCAGGATACCTGCCAGAAGCAAGACACCACCAGAGGCAAGTGTGGCTGGTTGGACAGTGCCAAGTGCCTCTTGCAAACTGACATCAGGAACTTGGCCTGCTGAGTTTTGTTTCTCTGGGGAAAGACCATGGTTCGTGTCCAGGGACCGGTGGCACCCAATGGCCGGCTGCATTCTGAAATTCCAAATATCTTTGGATGCTTCCCAGACGCAAGGTGCCATCACAGGAAACTGTGGTTGATTTGATAGTGCCAAGTGCCTCCTGCAAACGGACATCTCGAACCAGGTCTGGTGAGTTTTGTTTCTCATAGGAAAGGCCATTGTTCCTGACCTGGTTCCCGTTGCCTGGCATGGCAAGCTGTCTACTGAAATTCAGCATGTCTCAGGGTGCTTTCAAGTTGCAAGGCTCCACCAGAGGCACCTGTGGCGGATTTCACAGTGGCAAGTGCCTCCTGCAAACTGACATCAGGAACCTGGCCTGCTGAGTTCTGTTTTTCATAGGAAAGGCCATCGTTCTTTGCCATTTTCCTGTCTCCCGCAGTGGCTGTCTGCCTGCCTAAAATCAGAAAGTCTCCATATGCCTCCCAGAAGCAAGGCGTCACCAGAGGCAAGTGTGGCTGCTTTGACAGTGGCAAGTGCCTCCTGCAAACTGACATCAGGAACCTGGCCTGCTGAGATTTTCTACTCTGGGGAAAGGCCATTATTTATGTCCAGTTTGTGGTGGCCCGCTGTGGCAGGGTGCCAGCTGAAATTCCGCTCATCTCGGGACGCCTACCAGAGGCAACGTTCCACCAGAGGCAAGTGTGGCTGATTTGACAGTGCCAAGTGCCTCCCGCAAACTGACCACAGAAACCTGGCCTGCTGAGTTCTGTTTCTCATAGGAAAGGACATCGTTCCTGGACAGGTTCTGGTCTCCCGCAGTGGTTGGCTGCCTGTTGAAATTCCGAATGTCTCCATATACCTCCCAGAAGCAAGGCGCCACCACTGGCAAACGTGGCTGGTTGGACAGTGCCAAGTGCCTCCTGCAAACTGACATCAGGAACCTGGCCTGCTGAGTTTTGTTTCTCCCAGAAAAAGGCCATTGTACCTGTCCAGGTTCCGGTGGCCCTGTGTGGCCTGGTGCCTCTTAAAATTCCAAATATCTCAGGATGCCTCCCAGAAGCAAGGTGCCGCCAGAGGCAAGTGTGGCTGTCTTGAAAGTGCCAAGTGCCTCTGGCAAACTGATGTCACGAACCTGGCTTGGTGAGTTTTGTTTGTCTGGGGAAAGGCCCTCGTCCCCGGCCAGGTTCCGGTCTCCCGCAGTGTCCGGCTCTGTGCTGAAATTCCCAAAGTCTCCATATACCTCCCAGAAGCAAGGTGCCAGCAGAGGCAAGTGTGGCTGGTTGGACAGTGCCAAGTGCCTCCTGCAAACGGACTTCAGGAACCTGGCCTGCTGAGTTTGGTTTCTCAGAGAAAAGGCCATCCTTCCTGTCAAGGGTCTGGTGGGTTGGAGATGCCTGGTGCCAGCTGAAAATGTGAACGTCCCAATATACGAGCCATCAGCAAGGTGCCACCAGTGGCAACCGTGGCTGGTTGGACAGTACCAAGTGCCTCCTGCAAACTGACGACAGGAAACTTGCCTGGTGTGTTTTGTTTCTCAGGGGAAGGACCATAGTTCCTGGGCAGGTTCCGGTGGACCATAGCGTCAGGGTGCTTCTTGAAATTCCGAAAATCTCAGGATACCTGCCAGAAACAAGACACCACCAGAGGCAAGTGTGGCTGGTTTGACAGTGCCAAGTGCCTCTTGCAAACTGACATCAGGAACTTGGCCTGCTGAATTTGGTTTCTCTGGGGAAAGGCCATGGTTCGTGTCCAGGGCCTGCTGGCACCCAATGGCCGGCTGCATTCTGAAATTCCGAATGGCACAGGATGCCTCCAAGATGCAAGGTTCCAGCACAGGCAACTGTGGCTTGTGGGACAGAGCCAAGTGCCTCCTGCAAACTGACATCAGGAACTTGGCCTGATGAGTTTTGTGTCTCATAGGAAAGGTCATTGTTTGCGTCCTGATTCCCGTGGCCCGGGGCGGCAAGCTGCCTGCTGAAATTCCGCACGTCTCAGGATGCCTTGCGGAAGCCAGATGCCACCACGGGCAAATGTGGCTGGTTTGAGAGTGCCAAGTGCCTCCTGCAAACGGACATCAGGAACCTGGCCTGCTGAGTTTGTTTCTCAGAGGAAAGGCCATTGATCGAGTCCAGGTTCCGGTGGCCCAGCATGGCCTGGTGTCTCTTAAAATTCCAAACATCTCAGGATGCCTTGAGGAAGCAAGGTGCGGCCAGAGGCAAGTGTGGCTGCTTTGACAGTGCCAAGTGCCTCCTGCAAACGGACTTCAGGAACTTGGCCTGATGAGTTTTATGTCTCATAGGAAAGGTCATTGTTTGCGTCCTGGTTCCCGTGGCCCGGGGCGGCAAGCTGCCTGCCGAAATTCCGCACGTCTCAGGATGCCTTGCGGAAGCCAGATGCCACCACGGGCAAATGTGGCTGGTTTGAGAGTGCCAAGTGCCTCCTGCAAACGGACATCAGGAACCTGGCCTGCTGAGTTTTGTTTCTCAGAGGAAAGGCCATTGATCGAGTCCAGGATCCGGTGGCCCAGCGTGGCCTGGTGTCTCTTAAAATTCCAAACATCTCAGGATGCCTTGAGGAAGCAAGGTGCCGCCAGAGGCACGTGTGGCTGGTTGGACAGTGCCAAGTGCCTCCTGCAAACTGACAACAGGAACCTGGCCTGCTGAGTTTTTCTACTCTGGGGTAAGGCCATTATATATGTCCAGTTTCTGGTGGCCCGGTGTGGCAGGGTGCCAGCTGAAATTCCTCTCATCTCGGGATGCCTACCAGAGGCAACGTTCCACCAGAGGCAAGTGTGGCTGATTTGACAGTGCCAAGTGCCTCCCGCAAACTGACCACAGGAAGCTGGCCTGCTGAGTTCTGTTTCTCATAGGAAAGGACATCGTTCTTGGACAGGTTCCGGTCTCCCGCAGTGTCCGGCTCTGTGCTGAAATTCCCAAAGTCTCCATATACCTCCCAGAAGCAAGGCGCCACCACTGGCAACCGTGGCTGGTTGGACAGTGCCAAGTGCCTCCTGCAAACTGACATCAGGAACCTGGCCTGCTGAGTTTTGTTTCTCCCAGAAAAAGGCCATTGTACGTGTCCCGCTTCAGGTGGCCCTGTGTGGCCTGGTGCCTCTTAAAATTCCAAATATCTCAGGATGCCTCCCAGAAGCAAGGTGCCGCCAGAGGCAAGTGTGGCTGGCTTGAAAGTGCCAAGAGCCTCTGGCAAACTGACATCAGGAACCTGGCCTGCTGAGTTTGGTTTCTCAGAGAAAAGGCCATCCTTCCTGTCAAGGGTCTGGTGGGTCGGAGAGGCCTGGTGGCAGCTGAAAATCTGACCGTCCCAATATACGAGCCATCAGCAAGGTGCCACCAGTGGCAACCATGGCTGGTTGGACAGTACCAAGTGCCTCCTGCAAACTGATGACAGGAAACTTGCCTGGTGTGTTTTGTTTCTCAGGGGAAGGACCATAGTTCCTGGGCAGGTTCCGGTGGACCGTAGCGTCAGGGTGCTTCTTGAAATTCCGAAAATCTCAGGATACCTGCCAGAAGCAAGACACCACCAGAGGCAAGTGTGGCTGGTTGGACAGTGCCAAGTGCCTCTTGCAAACTGACATCAGGAACTTGGCCTGCTGAGTTTTGTTTCTCTGGGGAAAGGCCATGGTTCGTGTCCAGGGACCGGTGGCACCCAATGGCCGGCTGCATTCTGAAATTCCAAATATCTTTGGATGCTTCCCAGACGCAAGGTGCCATCACAGGAAACTGTGGTTGATTTGATAGTGCCAAGTGCCTCCGGCAAACAGACATCGCGAACCTGGTCTGGTGAGTTTTGTTTCTCATAGGAAAGGCCATTGTTCCTGTCCTGGCTCCCGTTGCCTGGCATGGCAAGCTCTCTTGTGAAATTCAGCATGTCTCAGGGTGCTTTCAAGTTGCAAGGCTCCACCAGAGGCACCTGTGGCGGATTTCACAGTGGCAAGTGCCTCCTGCAAACTGACATCAGGAACCTGGCCTGATGAGTTCTGTTTTTCATAGGAAAGGCCATCGTTCTTTGCTATTTTCCTGTCTCCCGCAGTGGCTGTCTGCCTGCCTAAAATCAGAAAGTCTCCATATGCCTCCCAGAAGCAAGGCGTCACCAGAGGCAAGTGTGGCTGCTTTGACGGTGGCAAGTGCCTCCTGCAAACTGACATCAGGAACCTGGCCTGCTGAGTTTTTCTACTCTGGGGAAAGGCCATTATTTATGTCCAGTTTGTGGTGGCCCGCTGTGGCAGGGTGCCAGCTGAAATTCCGCTCATCTCGGGACACCTACTGGAGGCAACGTTCCACCAGAGGCAAGTGTGGCTGATTTGACAGTGCCAAGTGCCTCCTGCAAACTGACCACAGGAAGCTGGCCTGCTGAGTTCTGTTTCTCATAGGAAAGGACATCGTTCCTGGACAGGTTCTGGTCTCCCGCAGTGGTTGGCTGCCTGTTGAAATTCCGAATGTCTCCATATACCTCTCAGAAGCAAGGCGCCACCACTGGCAACCGTGGCTGGTTGGACAGTGCCAAGTGCCTCCTGCAAACGGACATCAGGAACCTGGCCTGCTGAGTTTTGTTTCTCAGAGGAAAGGCTATTGATCGAGTCCAGGTTCCGGTGGCCCAGCGTGGCCTGGTGTCTCTTAAAATTCCAAACATCTCAGGATGCCTTGAGGAAGCAAGGTGCCGCCAGAGGCAAGTGTGGCTGGCTTGAAAGTGCCAAGTGCCTCTGGCAAACTGACATCAGGAACTTGGCCTGCTGAGTTTTGTTTCTCTGGGGAAAGGCCATGGTTCGTGTCCAGGGCCTGCTGGCACCCAATGGCCGGCTGCATTCTGAAATTCCGAATGTCCCAGGATGCCTCCAAGATGCAAGGTTCCAGCACAGGCAACTGTGGCTTGTTGGACAGAGCCAAGTGCCTCCTGCAAACTGACATCAGGAACTTGGCCTGATGAGTTTTATGTCTCATAGGAAAGGTCATTGTTTGCGTCCTGGTTCCCGTGGCCCGGGGCGGCAAGCTGCCTGCCGAAATTCCGCACGTCTCAGGATGCCTTGCGGAAGCCAGATGCCACCACGGGCAAATGTGGCTGGTTTGAGAGTGCCAAGTGCCTCCTGCAAACGGACATCAGGAACCTGGCCTGCTGAGTTTTGTTTCTCAGAGGAAAGGCTATTGATCGAGTCCAGGTTCCGGTGGCCCAGCGTGGCCTGGTGCCTCTTAAAATTCCAAACATCTCAGGATGCCTTGAGGAAGCAAGGTGCCGCCAGAGGCAAGTGTGGCTGGCTTGAAAGTGCCAAGTGCCTCTGGCAAACTGACGTCACGAACCTGGCTTGGTGAGTTTTGTTTCTGTGGGGAAAGGCCCTCGTCCCTGACCAGGTTCCGGTCTCCCGCAGTGTCCGGCTCTTTGCTGAAATTCCCAAAGTCTCCATATACCTCCCAGAAGCAAGGTGCCAGCAGAGGCAAGTGTGGCTGGTTGGACAGTGCCAAGTGCCTCCTGCAAACGGACTTCAGGAACCTGGCCTGCTGAGTTTTGTTTCTCAGAGAAAAGGCCATCTTTGGTGTTCAGGCTCCGGAGGCCCGGTGATGCCTGGTGCCTGCTGAAATTCCTAACGTCCTAATATACCAGCCAGAAGCAAGATGCCACCACTGGCAACCGTGGCTGCTTGGACAGTGCCAAGTGCCTCCTGCAAACGGACATCAGGAACCTGGCCTGCTAAGTTTTGTTTCTCCCAGAAAAAGGCCATTGTACGTGTCCAGGTTCCGGTGGCCCTGTGTGGCCTGGTGCCTCTTAAAATTCCAAATATCTCAGGATGCCTCCCAGAAGCAAGGTGCCGCCAGAGGCAAGTGTAGCTGTCTTGAAAGTGCCAAGTGCCTCTGGCAAACTGATGTCACGAACCTGGCTTGGTGAGTTTTGTTTCTGTGGGGAAAGGCCCTCGTCCCTGGCCAGGTTCCGGTCTCCCGCAGTGTCCGGCTCTTTGCTGAAATTCCCAAAGTCTCCATATACCTCCCAGAAGCAAGGTGCCAGCAGAGGCAAGTGTGGCTGGTTGGACAGTGCCAAGTGCCTCCTGCAAACGGACTTCAGGAACCTGGCCTGCTGAGTTTGGTTTCTCAGAGAAAAGGCCATCCTTCCTGTCAAGGGTCTGGTGGGTTGGAGATGCCTGGTGCCAGCTGAAAATGTGAACGTCCCAATATACGAGCCATCAGCAAGGTGCCACCAGTGGCAACCGTGGCTGGTTGGACAGTACCAAGTGCCTCCTGCAAACTGACGACAGGAAACTTGCCTGGTGTGTTTTGTTTCTCAGGGGAAGGACCATAGTTCCTGGGCAGGTTCCAGTGGACCGTAGCGTCAGGGTGCTTCTTGAAATTCCGAAAATCTCAGGATACCTGCCAGAAGCAAGACACCACCAGAGGCAAGTGTGGCTGGTTTGACAGTGCCAAGTGCCTCTTGCAAACTGACATCAGGAACTTGGCCTGCTGAGTTTTGTTTCTCTGGGGAAAGACCATGGTTCGTGTCCAGGGACCGGTGGCACCCAATGGCCGGCTGCATTCTGAAATTCCAAATATCTTTGGATGCTTCCCAGACGCAAGGTGCCATCACAGGAAACTGTGGTTGATTTGATAGTGCCAAGTGCCTCCTGCAAACGGACATCTCGAACCAGGTCTGGTGAGTTTTGTTTCTCATAGGAAAGGCCATTGTTCCTGACCTGGCTCCCGTTGCCTGGCATGGCAAGCTGTCTACTGAAATTCAGCATGTCTCAGGGTGCTTTCAAGTTGCAAGGCTCCACCAGAGGCACCTGTGGCGGATTTCACTGTGGCAAGTGCCTCCTGCAAACTGACATCAGGAACCTGGCCTGATGAGTTCTGTTTTTCATAGGAAAGGCCATCGTTCTTTGCCATTTTCCTGTCTCCCGCAGTGGCTGTCTGCCTGCCTAAAATCAGAAAGTCTCCATATGCCTCCCAGAAGCAAGGCGTCACCAGAGGCAAGTGTGGCTGCTTTGACAGTGGCAAGTGCCTCCTGCAAACTGACATCAGGAACCTGGCCTGCTGAGATTTTCTACTCTGGGGAAAGGCCATTATTTATGTCCAGTTTGTGGTGGCCCGCTGTGGCAGGGTGCCAGCTGAAATTCCGCTCATCTCGGGACGCCTACCAGAGGCAACGTTCCACCAGAGGAAAGTGTGGCTGATTTGACAGTGCCAAGTGCCTCCCGCAAACTGACCACAGAAACCTGGCCTGCTGAGTTCTGTTTCTCATAGGAAAGGACATCGTTCCTGGACAGGTTCTGGTCTCCCGCAGTGGTTGGCTGCCTGTTGAAATTCCGAATGTCTCCATATACCTCCCAGAAGCAAGGCGCCACCACTGGCAAACGTGGCTGGTTGGACAGTGCCAAGTGCCTCCTGCAAACTGACATCAGGAACCTGGCCTGCTGAGTTTTGTTTCTCCCAGAAAAAGGCCATTGTACCTGTCCAGGTTCCGGTGGCCCTGTGTGGCCTGGTGCCTCTTAAAATTCCAAATATCTCAGGATGCCTCCCAGAAGCAAGGTGCCGCCAGAGGCAAGTGTGGCTGTCTTGAAAGTGCCAAGTGCCTCTGGCAAACTGATGTCACGAACCTGGCTTGGTGAGTTTTGTTTGTCTGGGGAAAGGCCCTCGTCCCCGGCCAGGTTCCGGTCTCCCGCAGTGTCCGGCTCTGTGCTGAAATTCCCAAAGTCTCCATATACCTCCCAGAAGCAAGGTGCCAGCAGAGGCAAGTGTGGCTGGTTGGACAGTGCCAAGTGCCTCCTGCAAACGGACTTCAGGAACCTGGCCTGCTGAGTTTGGTTTCTCAGAGAAAAGGCCATCCTTCCTGTCAAGGGTCTGGTGGGTTGGAGATGCCTGGTGCCAGCTGAAAATGTGAACGTCCCAATATACGAGCCATCAGCAAGGTGCCACCAGTGGCAACCGTGGCTGGTTGGACAGTACCAAGTGCCTCCTGCAAACTGACGACAGGAAACTTGCCTGGTGTGTTTTGTTTCTCAGGGGAAGGACCATAGTTCCTGGGCAGGTTCCGGTGGACCGTAGCGTCAGGGTGCTTCTTGAAATTCCGAAAATCTCAGGATACCTGCCAGAAGCAAGACACCACCAGAGGCAAGTGTGGCTGGTTTGACAGTGCCAAGTGCCTCTTGCAAACTGACATCAGGAACTTGGCCTGCTGAGTTTTGTTTCTCTGGGGAAAGACCATGGTTCGTGTCCAGGGACCGGTGGCACCCAATGGCCGGCTGCATTCTGAAATTCCAAATATCTTTGGATGCTTCCCAGACGCAAGGTGCCATCACAGGAAACTGTGGTTGATTTGATAGTGCCAAGTGCCTCCTGCAAACGGACATCTCGAACCAGGTCTGGTGAGTTTTGTTTCTCATAGGAAAGGCCATTGTTCCTGACCTGGCTCCCGTTGCCTGGCATGGCAAGCTGTCTACTGAAATTCAGCATGTCTCAGGGTGCTTTCAAGTTGCAAGGCTCCACCAGAGGCACCTGTGGCGGATTTCACTGTGGCAAGTGCCTCCTGCAAACTGACATCAGGAACCTGGCCTGATGAGTTCTGTTTTTCATAGGAAAGGCCATCGTTCTTTGCCATTTTCCTGTCTCCCGCAGTGGCTGTCTGCCTGCCTAAAATCAGAAAGTCTCCATATGCCTCCCAGAAGCAAGGCGTCACCAGAGGCAAGTGTGGCTGCTTTGACAGTGGCAAGTGCCTCCTGCAAACTGACATCAGGAACCTGGCCTGCTGAGATTTTCTACTCTGGGGAAAGGCCATTATTTATGTCCAGTTTGTGGTGGCCCGCTGTGGCAGGGTGCCAGCTGAAATTCCGCTCATCTCGGGACGCCTACCAGAGGCAACGTTCCACCAGAGGCAAGTGTGGCTGATTTGACAGTGCCAAGTGCCTCCCGCAAACTGACCACAGAAACCTGGCCTGCTGAGTTCTGTTTCTCATAGGAAAGGACATCGTTCCTGGACAGGTTCTGGTCTCCCGCAGTGGTTGGCTGCCTGTTGAAATTCCGAATGTCTCCATATACCTCCCAGAAGCAAGGCGCCACCACTGGCAACCGTGGCTGGTTGGACAGTGCCAAGTGCCTCCTGCAAACTGACATCAGGAACCTGGCCTGCTGAGTTTTGTTTCTCCCAGAAAAAGGCCATTGTACGTGTCCAGGTTCCGGTGGCCCTGTGTGGCCTGGTGCCTCTTAAAATTCCAAATATCTCAGGATGCCTCCCAGAAGCAAGGTGCCGCCAGAGGCAAGTGTGGCTGTCTTGAAAGTGCCAAGTGCCTCTGGCAAACTGATGTCACGAACCTGGCTTGGTGAGTTTTGTTTGTCTGGGGAAAGGCCCTCGTCCCCGGCCAGGTTCCGGTCTCCCGCAGTGTCCGGCTCTGTGCTGAAATTCCCAAAGTCTCCATATACCTCCCAGAAGCAAGGTGCCAGCAGAGGCAAGTGTGGCTGGTTGGACAGTGCCAAGTGCCTCCTGCAAACGGACTTCAGGAACCTGGCCTGCTGAGTTTGGTTTCTCAGAGAAAAGGCCATCCTTCCTGTCAAGGGTCTGGTGGGTTGGAGATGCCTGGTGCCAGCTGAAAATGTGAACGTCCCAATATACGAGCCATCAGCAAGGTGCCACCAGTGGCAACCGTGGCTGGTTGGACAGTACCAAGTGCCTCCTGCAAACTGACGACAGGAAACTTGCCTGGTGTGTTTTGTTTCTCAGGGGAAGGACCATAGTTCGAGTCCAGGTTCCGGTGGACCATAGCGTCAGGGTGCTTCTTGAAATTCCGAAAATCTCAGGATACCTGCCAGAAACAAGACACCACCAGAGGCAAGTGTGGCTGGTTTGACAGTGCCAAGTGCCTCTTGCAAACTGACATCAGGAACTTGGCCTGCTGAATTTGGTTTCTCTGGGGAAAGGCCATGGTTCGTGTCCAGGGCCTGCTGGCACCCAATGGCCGGCTGCATTCTGAAATTCCGAATGGCACAGGATGCCTCCAAGATGCAAGGTTCCAGCACAGGCAACTGTGGCTTGTGGGACAGAGCCAAGTGCCTCCTGCAAACTGACATCAGGAACTTGGCCTGATGAGTTTTGTGTCTCATAGGAAAGGTCATTGTTTGCGTCCTGATTCCCGTGGCCCGGGGCGGCAAGCTGCCTGCTGAAATTCCGCACGTCTCAGGATGCCTTGCGGAAGCCAGATGCCACCACGGGCAAATGTGGCTGGTTTGAGAGTGCCAAGTGCCTCCTGCAAACGGACATCAGGAACCTGGCCTGCTGAGTTTGTTTCTCAGAGGAAAGGCCATTGATCGAGTCCAGGTTCCGGTGGCCCAGCATGGCCTGGTGTCTCTTAAAATTCCAAACATCTCAGGATGCCTTGAGGAAGCAAGGTGCGGCCAGAGGCAAGTGTGGCTGCTTTGACAGTGCCAAGTGCCTCCTGCAAACGGACTTCAGGAACTTGGCCTGATGAGTTTTATGTCTCATAGGAAAGGTCATTGTTTGCGTCCTGGTTCCCGTGGCCCGGGGCGGCAAGCTGCCTGCCGAAATTCCGCACGTCTCAGGATGCCTTGCGGAAGCCAGATGCCACCACGGGCAAATGTGGCTGGTTTGAGAGTGCCAAGTGCCTCCTGCAAACGGACATCAGGAACCTGGCCTGCTGAGTTTTGTTTCTCAGAGGAAAGGCCATTGATCGAGTCCAGGATCCGGTGGCCCAGCGTGGCCTGGTGTCTCTTAAAATTCCAAACATCTCAGGATGCCTTGAGGAAGCAAGGTGCCGCCAGAGGCACGTGTGGCTGGTTGGACAGTGCCAAGTGCCTCCTGCAAACTGACAACAGGAACCTGGCCTGCTGAGTTTTTCTACTCTGGGGTAAGGCCATTATATATGTCCAGTTTCTGGTGGCCCGGTGTGGCAGGGTGCCAGCTGAAATTCCTCTCATCTCGGGATGCCTACCAGAGGCAACGTTCCACCAGAGGCAAGTGTGGCTGATTTGACAGTGCCAAGTGCCTCCCGCAAACTGACCACAGGAAGCTGGCCTGCTGAGTTCTGTTTCTCATAGGAAAGGACATCGTTCTTGGACAGGTTCCGGTCTCCCGCAGTGTCCGGCTCTGTGCTGAAATTCCCAAAGTCTCCATATACCTCCCAGAAGCAAGGCGCCACCACTGGCAACCGTGGCTGGTTGGACAGTGCCAAGTGCCTCCTGCAAACTGACATCAGGAACCTGGCCTGCTGAGTTTTGTTTCTCCCAGAAAAAGGCCATTGTACGTGTCCCGCTTCAGGTGGCCCTGTGTGGCCTGGTGCCTCTTAAAATTCCAAATATCTCAGGATGCCTCCCAGAAGCAAGGTGCCGCCAGAGGCAAGTGTGGCTGGCTTGAAAGTGCCAAGAGCCTCTGGCAAACTGACATCAGGAACCTGGCCTGCTGAGTTTGGTTTCTCAGAGAAAAGGCCATCCTTCCTGTCAAGGGTCTGGTGGGTCGGAGAGGCCTGGTGGCAGCTGAAAATCTGACCGTCCCAATATACGAGCCATCAGCAAGGTGCCACCAGTGGCAACCATGGCTGGTTGGACAGTACCAAGTGCCTCCTGCAAACTGATGACAGGAAACTTGCCTGGTGTGTTTTGTTTCTCAGGGGAAGGACCATAGTTCCTGGGCAGGTTCCGGTGGACCGTAGCGTCAGGGTGCTTCTTGAAATTCCGAAAATCTCAGGATACCTGCCAGAAGCAAGACACCACCAGAGGCAAGTGTGGCTGGTTGGACAGTGCCAAGTGCCTCTTGCAAACTGACATCAGGAACTTGGCCTGCTGAGTTTTGTTTCTCTGGGGAAAGGCCATGGTTCGTGTCCAGGGACCGGTGGCACCCAATGGCCGGCTGCATTCTGAAATTCCAAATATCTTTGGATGCTTCCCAGACGCAAGGTGCCATCACAGGAAACTGTGGTTGATTTGATAGTGCCAAGTGCCTCCGGCAAACAGACATCGCGAACCTGGTCTGGTGAGTTTTGTTTCTCATAGGAAAGGCCATTGTTCCTGTCCTGGCTCCCGTTGCCTGGCATGGCAAGCTCTCTTGTGAAATTCAGCATGTCTCAGGGTGCTTTCAAGTTGCAAGGCTCCACCAGAGGCACCTGTGGCGGATTTCACAGTGGCAAGTGCCTCCTGCAAACTGACATCAGGAACCTGGCCTGATGAGTTCTGTTTTTCATAGGAAAGGCCATCGTTCTTTGCTATTTTCCTGTCTCCCGCAGTGGCTGTCTGCCTGCCTAAAATCAGAAAGTCTCCATATGCCTCCCAGAAGCAAGGCGTCACCAGAGGCAAGTGTGGCTGCTTTGACGGTGGCAAGTGCCTCCTGCAAACTGACATCAGGAACCTGGCCTGCTGAGTTTTTCTACTCTGGGGAAAGGCCATTATTTATGTCCAGATTGTGGTGGCCCGCTGTGGCAGGGTGCCAGCTGAAATTCCGCTCATCTCGGGACACCTACTGGAGGCAACGTTCCACCAGAGGCAAGTGTGGCTGATTTGACAGTGCCAAGTGCCTCCTGCAAACTGACCACAGGAAGCTGGCCTGCTGACTTCTGTTTCTCATAGGAAAGGACATCGTTCCTGGACAGGTTCTGGTCTCCCGCAGTGGTTGGCTGCCTGTTGAAATTCCGAATGTCTCCATATACCTCTCAGAAGCAAGGCGCCACCACTGGCAACCGTGGCTGGTTGGACAGTGCCAAGTGCCTCCTGCAAACGGACATCAGGAACCTGGCCTGCTGAGTTTTGTTTCTCAGAGGAAAGGCCATTGATCGAGTCCAGGTTCCGGTGGCCCAGCGTGGCCTGGTGTCTCTTAAAATTCCAAACATCTCAGGATGCCTTGAGGAAGCAAGGTGCCGCCAGAGGCAAGTGTGGCTGGCTTGAAAGTGCCAAGTGCCTCTGGCAAACTGACATCAGGAACTTGGCCTGCTGAGTTTTGTTTCTCTGGGGAAAGGCCATGGTTCGTGTCCAGGGCCTGCTGGCACCCAATGGCCGGCTGCATTCTGAAATTCCGAATGTCCCAGGATGCCTCCAAGATGCAAGGTTCCAGCACAGGCAACTGTGGCTTGTTGGACAGAGCCAAGTGCCTCCTGCAAACTGACATCAGGAACTTGGCCTGATGAGTTTTATGTCTCATAGGAAAGGTCATTGTTTGCGTCCTGGTTCCCGTGGCCCGGGGCGGCAAGCTGCCTGCCGAAATTCCGCACGTCTCAGGATGCCTTGCGGAAGCCAGATGCCACCACGGGCAAATGTGGCTGGTTTGAGAGTGCCAAGTGCCTCCTGCAAACGGACATCAGGAACCTGGCCTGCTGAGTTTTGTTTCTCAGAGGAAAGGCTATTGATCGAGTCCAGGTTCCGGTGGCCCAGCGTGGCCTGGTGCCTCTTAAAATTCCAAACATCTCAGGATGCCTTGAGGAAGCAAGGTGCCGCCAGAGGCAAGTGTGGCTGGCTTGAAAGTGCCAAGTGCCTCTGGCAAACTGATGTCACGAACCTGGCTTGGTGAGTTTTGTTTCTGTGGGGAAAGGCCCTCGTCCCTGGCCAGGTTCCGGTCTCCCGCAGTGTCCGGCTCTTTGCTGAAATTCCCAAAGTCTCCATATACCTCCCAGAAGCAAGGTGCCAGCAGAGGCAAGTGTGGCTGGTTGGACAGTGCCAAGTGCCTCCTGCAAACGGACTTCAGGAACCTGGCCTGCTGAGTTTTGTTTCTCAGAGAAAAGGCCATCTTTGGTGTTCAGGCTCCGGAGGCCCGGTGATGCCTGGTGCCTGCTGAAATTCCTAACGTCCTAATATACCAGCCAGAAGCAAGATGCCACCCCTGGCAACCGTGGCTGCTTGGACAGTGCCAAGTGCCTCCTGCAAACGGACATCAGGAACCTGGCCTGCTAAGTTTTGTTTCTCCCAGAAAAAGGCCATTGTACGTGTCCAGGTTCCGGTGGCCCTGTGTGGCCTGGTGCCTCTTAAAATTCCAAATATCTCAGGATGCCTCCCAGAAGCAAGGTGCCGCCAGAGGCAAGTGTAGCTGTCTTGAAAGTGCCAAGTGCCTCTGGCAAACTGATGTCACGAACCTGGCTTGGTGAGTTTTGTTTCTGTGGGGAAAGGCCCTCGTCCCTGGCCAGGTTCCGGTCTCCCGCAGTGTCCGGCTCTTTGCTGAAATTCCCAAAGTCTCCATATACCTCCCAGAAGCAAGGTGCCAGCAGAGGCAAGTGTGGCTGGTTGGACAGTGCCAAGTGCCTCCTGCAAACGGACTTCAGGAACCTGGCCTGCTGAGTTTGGTTTCTCAGAGAAAAGGCCATCCTTCCTGTCAAGGGTCTGGTGGGTTGGAGATGCCTGGTGCCAGCTGAAAATGTGAACGTCCCAATATACGAGCCATCAGCAAGGTGCCACCAGTGGCAACCGTGGCTGGTTGGACAGTACCAAGTGCCTCCTGCAAACTGACGACAGGAAACTTGCCTGGTGTGTTTTGTTTCTCAGGGGAAGGACCATAGTTCCTGGGCAGGTTCCAGTGGACCGTAGCGTCAGGGTGCTTCTTGAAATTCCGAAAATCTCAGGATACCTGCCAGAAGCAAGACACCACCAGAGGCAAGTGTGGCTGGTTTGACAGTGCCAAGTGCCTCTTGCAAACTGACATCAGGAACTTGGCCTGCTGAGTTTTGTTTCTCTGGGGAAAGACCATGGTTCGTGTCCAGGGACCGGTGGCACCCAATGGCCGGCTGCATTCTGAAATTCCAAATATCTTTGGATGCTTCCCAGACGCAAGGTGCCATCACAGGAAACTGTGGTTGATTTGATAGTGCCAAGTGCCTCCTGCAAACGGACATCTCGAACCAGGTCTGGTGAGTTTTGTTTCTCATAGGAAAGGCCATTGTTCCTGACCTGGCTCCCGTTGCCTGGCATGGCAAGCTGTCTACTGAAATTCAGCATGTCTCAGGGTGCTTTCAAGTTGCAAGGCTCCACCAGAGGCACCTGTGGCGGATTTCACTGTGGCAAGTGCCTCCTGCAAACTGACATCAGGAACCTGGCCTGATGAGTTCTGTTTTTCATAGGAAAGGCCATCGTTCTTTGCCATTTTCCTGTCTCCCGCAGTGGCTGTCTGCCTGCCTAAAATCAGAAAGTCTCCATATGCCTCCCAGAAGCAAGGCGTCACCAGAGGCAAGTGTGGCTGCTTTGACAGTGGCAAGTGCCTCCTGCAAACTGACATCAGGAACCTGGCCTGCTGAGATTTTCTACTCTGGGGAAAGGCCATTATTTATGTCCAGTTTGTGGTGGCCCGCTGTGGCAGGGTGCCAGCTGAAATTCCGCTCATCTCGGGACGCCTACCAGAGGCAACGTTCCACCAGAGGAAAGTGTGGCTGATTTGACAGTGCCAAGTGCCTCCCGCAAACTGACCACAGAAACCTGGCCTGCTGAGTTCTGTTTCTCATAGGAAAGGACATCGTTCCTGGACAGGTTCTGGTCTCCCGCAGTGGTTGGCTGCCTGTTGAAATTCCGAATGTCTCCATATACCTCCCAGAAGCAAGGCGCCACCACTGGCAAACGTGGCTGGTTGGACAGTGCCAAGTGCCTCCTGCAAACGGACATCAGGAACCTGGCCTGCTGAGTTTTGTTTCTCCCAGAAAAAGGCCATTGTACCTGTCCAGGTTCCGGTGGCCCTGTGTGGCCTGGTGCCTCTTAAAATTCCAAATATCTCAGGATGCCTCCCAGAAGCAAGGTGCCGCCAGAGGCAAGTGTGGCTGTCTTGAAAGTGCCAAGTGCCTCTGGCAAACTGATGTCACGAACCTGGCTTGGTGAGTTTTGTTTGTCTGGGGAAAGGCCCTCGTCCCCGGCCAGGTTCCGGTCTCCCGCAGTGTCCGGCTCTGTGCTGAAATTCCCAAAGTCTCCATATACCTCCCAGAAGCAAGGTGCCAGCAGAGGCAAGTGTGGCTGGTTGGACAGTGCCAAGTGCCTCCTGCAAACGGACTTCAGGAACCTGGCCTGCTGAGTTTGGTTTCTCAGAGAAAAGGCCATCCTTCCTGTCAAGGGTCTGGTGGGTTGGAGATGCCTGGTGCCAGCTGAAAATGTGAACGTCCCAATATACGAGCCATCAGCAAGGTGCCACCAGTGGCAACCGTGGCTGGTTGGACAGTACCAAGTGCCTCCTGCAAACTGACGACAGGAAACTTGCCTGGTGTGTTTTGTTTCTCAGGGGAAGGACCATAGTTCCTGGGCAGGTTCCGGTGGACCGTAGCGTCAGGGTGCTTCTTGAAATTCCGAAAATCTCAGGATACCTGCCAGAAGCAAGACACCACCAGAGGCAAGTGTGGCTGGTTTGACAGTGCCAAGTGCCTCTTGCAAACTGACATCAGGAACTTGGCCTGCTGAGTTTTGTTTCTCTGGGGAAAGACCATGGTTCGTGTCCAGGGACCGGTGGCACCCAATGGCCGGCTGCATTCTGAAATTCCAAATATCTTTGGATGCTTCCCAGACGCAAGGTGCCATCACAGGAAACTGTGGTTGATTTGATAGTGCCAAGTGCCTCCTGCAAACGGACATCTCGAACCAGGTCTGGTGAGTTTTGTTTCTCATAGGAAAGGCCATTGTTCCTGACCTGGCTCCCGTTGCCTGGCATGGCAAGCTGTCTACTGAAATTCAGCATGTCTCAGGGTGCTTTCAAGTTGCAAGGCTCCACCAGAGGCACCTGTGGCGGATTTCACTGTGGCAAGTGCCTCCTGCAAACTGACATCAGGAACCTGGCCTGATGAGTTCTGTTTTTCATAGGAAAGGCCATCGTTCTTTGCCATTTTCCTGTCTCCCGCAGTGGCTGTCTGCCTGCCTAAAATCAGAAAGTCTCCATATGCCTCCCAGAAGCAAGGCGTCACCAGAGGCAAGTGTGGCTGCTTTGACAGTGGCAAGTGCCTCCTGCAAACTGACATCAGGAACCTGGCCTGCTGAGATTTTCTACTCTGGGGAAAGGCCATTATTTATGTCCAGTTTGTGGTGGCCCGCTGTGGCAGGGTGCCAGCTGAAATTCCGCTCATCTCGGGACGCCTACCAGAGGCAACGTTCCACCAGAGGCAAGTGTGGCTGATTTGACAGTGCCAAGTGCCTCCCGCAAACTGACCACAGAAACCTGGCCTGCTGAGTTCTGTTTCTCATAGGAAAGGACATCGTTCCTGGACAGGTTCTGGTCTCCCGCAGTGGTTGGCTGCCTGTTGAAATTCCGAATGTCTCCATATACCTCCCAGAAGCAAGGCGCCACCACTGGCAACCGTGGCTGGTTGGACAGTGCCAAGTGCCTCCTGCAAACTGACATCAGGAACCTGGCCTGCTGAGTTTTGTTTCTCCCAGAAAAAGGCCATTGTACGTGTCCAGGTTCCGGTGGCCCTGTGTGGCCTGGTGCCTCTTAAAATTCCAAATATCTCAGGATGCCTCCCAGAAGCAAGGTGCCGCCAGAGGCAAGTGTGGCTGTCTTGAAAGTGCCAAGTGCCTCTGGCAAACTGATGTCACGAACCTGGCTTGGTGAGTTTTGTTTGTCTGGGGAAAGGCCCTCGTCCCCGGCCAGGTTCCGGTCTCCCGCAGTGTCCGGCTCTGTGCTGAAATTCCCAAAGTCTCCATATACCTCCCAGAAGCAAGGTGCCAGCAGAGGCAAGTGTGGCTGGTTGGACAGTGCCAAGTGCCTCCTGCAAACGGACTTCAGGAACCTGGCCTGCTGAGTTTGGTTTCTCAGAGAAAAGGCCATCCTTCCTGTCAAGGGTCTGGTGGGTTGGAGATGCCTGGTGCCAGCTGAAAATGTGAACGTCCCAATATACGAGCCATCAGCAAGGTGCCACCAGTGGCAACCGTGGCTGGTTGGACAGTACCAAGTGCCTCCTGCAAACTGACGACAGGAAACTTGCCTGGTGTGTTTTGTTTCTCAGGGGAAGGACCATAGTTCGAGTCCAGGTTCCGGTGGACCATAGCGTCAGGGTGCTTCTTGAAATTCCGAAAATCTCAGGATACCTGCCAGAAACAAGACACCACCAGAGGCAAGTGTGGCTGGTTTGACAGTGCCAAGTGCCTCTTGCAAACTGACATCAGGAACTTGGCCTGCTGAATTTGGTTTCTCTGGGGAAAGGCCATGGTTCGTGTCCAGGGCCTGCTGGCACCCAATGGCCGGCTGCATTCTGAAATTCCGAATGGCACAGGATGCCTCCAAGATGCAAGGTTCCAGCACAGGCAACTGTGGCTTGTGGGACAGAGCCAAGTGCCTCCTGCAAACTGACATCAGGAACTTGGCCTGATGAGTTTTGTGTCTCATAGGAAAGGTCATTGTTTGCGTCCTGATTCCCGTGGCCCGGGGCGGCAAGCTGCCTGCTGAAATTCCGCACGTCTCAGGATGCCTTGCGGAAGCCAGATGCCACCACGGGCAAATGTGGCTGGTTTGAGAGTGCCAAGTGCCTCCTGCAAACTGACATCAGGAACCTGGCCTGCTGAGTTTGTTTCTCAGAGGAAAGGCCATTGATCGAGTCCAGGTTCCGGTGGCCCAGCATGGCCTGGTGTCTCTTAAAATTCCAAACATCTCAGGATGCCTTGAGGAAGCAAGGTGCGGCCAGAGGCAAGTGTGGCTGCTTTGACAGTGCCAAGTGCCTCCTGCAAACGGACTTCAGGAACTTGGCCTGATGAGTTTTATGTCTCATAGGAAAGGTCATTGTTTGCGTCCTGGTTCCCGTGGCCCGGGGCGGCAAGCTGCCTGCCGAAATTCCGCACGTCTCAGGATGCCTTGCGGAAGCCAGATGCCACCACGGGCAAATGTGGCTGGTTTGAGAGTGCCAAGTGCCTCCTGCAAACGGACATCAGGAACCTGGCCTGCTGAGTTTTGTTTCTCAGAGGAAAGGCCATTGATCGAGTCCAGGATCCGGTGGCCCAGCGTGGCCTGGTGTCTCTTAAAATTCCAAACATCTCAGGATGCCTTGAGGAAGCAAGGTGCCGCCAGAGGCACGTGTGGCTGGTTGGACAGTGCCAAGTGCCTCCTGCAAACTGACAACAGGAACCTGGCCTGCTGAGTTTTTCTACTCTGGGGTAAGGCCATTATATATGTCCAGTTTCTGGTGGCCCGGTGTGGCAGGGTGCCAGCTGAAATTCCTCTCATCTCGGGATGCCTACCAGAGGCAACGTTCCACCAGAGGCAAGTGTGGCTGATTTGACAGTGCCAAGTGCCTCCCGCAAACTGACCACAGGAAGCTGGCCTGCTGAGTTCTGTTTCTCATAGGAAAGGACATCGTTCTTGGACAGGTTCCGGTCTCCCGCAGTGTCCGGCTCTGTGCTGAAATTCCCAAAGTCTCCATATACCTCCCAGAAGCAAGGCGCCACCACTGGCAACCGTGGCTGGTTGGACAGTGCCAAGTGCCTCCTGCAAACTGACATCAGGAACCTGGCCTGCTGAGTTTTGTTTCTCCCAGAAAAAGGCCATTGTACGTGTCCCGCTTCAGGTGGCCCTGTGTGGCCTGGTGCCTCTTAAAATTCCAAATATCTCAGGATGCCTCCCAGAAGCAAGGTGCCGCCAGAGGCAAGTGTGGCTGGCTTGAAAGTGCCAAGAGCCTCTGGCAAACTGACATCAGGAACCTGGCCTGCTGAGTTTGGTTTCTCAGAGAAAAGGCCATCCTTCCTGTCAAGGGTCTGGTGGGTCGGAGAGGCCTGGTGGCAGCTGAAAATCTGACCGTCCCAATATACGAGCCATCAGCAAGGTGCCACCAGTGGCAACCATGGCTGGTTGGACAGTACCAAGTGCCTCCTGCAAACTGATGACAGGAAACTTGCCTGGTGTGTTTTGTTTCTCAGGGGAAGGACCATAGTTCCTGGGCAGGTTCCGGTGGACCGTAGCGTCAGGGTGCTTCTTGAAATTCCGAAAATCTCAGGATACCTGCCAGAAGCAAGACACCACCAGAGGCAAGTGTGGCTGGTTGGACAGTGCCAAGTGCCTCTTGCAAACTGACATCAGGAACTTGGCCTGCTGAGTTTTGTTTCTCTGGGGAAAGGCCATGGTTCGTGTCCAGGGACCGGTGGCACCCAATGGCCGGCTGCATTCTGAAATTCCAAATATCTTTGGATGCTTCCCAGACGCAAGGTGCCATCACAGGAAACTGTGGTTGATTTGATAGTGCCAAGTGCCTCCGGCAAACAGACATCGCGAACCTGGTCTGGTGAGTTTTGTTTCTCATAGGAAAGGCCATTGTTCCTGTCCTGGCTCCCGTTGCCTGGCATGGCAAGCTCTCTTGTGAAATTCAGCATGTCTCAGGGTGCTTTCAAGTTGCAAGGCTCCACCAGAGGCACCTGTGGCGGATTTCACAGTGGCAAGTGCCTCCTGCAAACTGACATCAGGAACCTGGCCTGATGAGTTCTGTTTTTCATAGGAAAGGCCATCGTTCTTTGCTATTTTCCTGTCTCCCGCAGTGGCTGTCTGCCTGCCTAAAATCAGAAAGTCTCCATATGCCTCCCAGAAGCAAGGCGTCACCAGAGGCAAGTGTGGCTGCTTTGACGGTGGCAAGTGCCTCCTGCAAACTGACATCAGGAACCTGGCCTGCTGAGTTTTTCTACTCTGGGGAAAGGCCATTATTTATGTCCAGATTGTGGTGGCCCGCTGTGGCAGGGTGCCAGCTGAAATTCCGCTCATCTCGGGACACCTACTGGAGGCAACGTTCCACCAGAGGCAAGTGTGGCTGATTTGACAGTGCCAAGTGCCTCCTGCAAACTGACCACAGGAAGCTGGCCTGCTGACTTCTGTTTCTCATAGGAAAGGACATCGTTCCTGGACAGGTTCTGGTCTCCCGCAGTGGTTGGCTGCCTGTTGAAATTCCGAATGTCTCCATATACCTCTCAGAAGCAAGGCGCCACCACTGGCAACCGTGGCTGGTTGGACAGTGCCAAGTGCCTCCTGCAAACGGACATCAGGAACCTGGCCTGCTGAGTTTTGTTTCTCAGAGGAAAGGCCATTGATCGAGTCCAGGTTCCGGTGGCCCAGCGTGGCCTGGTGTCTCTTAAAATTCCAAACATCTCAGGATGCCTTGAGGAAGCAAGGTGCCGCCAGAGGCAAGTGTGGCTGGCTTGAAAGTGCCAAGTGCCTCTGGCAAACTGACATCAGGAACTTGGCCTGCTGAGTTTTGTTTCTCTGGGGAAAGGCCATGGTTCGTGTCCAGGGCCTGCTGGCACCCAATGGCCGGCTGCATTCTGAAATTCCGAATGTCCCAGGATGCCTCCAAGATGCAAGGTTCCAGCACAGGCAACTGTGGCTTGTTGGACAGAGCCAAGTGCCTCCTGCAAACTGACATCAGGAACTTGGCCTGATGAGTTTTATGTCTCATAGGAAAGGTCATTGTTTGCGTCCTGGTTCCCGTGGCCCGGGGCGGCAAGCTGCCTGCCGAAATTCCGCACGTCTCAGGATGCCTTGCGGAAGCCAGATGCCACCACGGGCAAATGTGGCTGGTTTGAGAGTGCCAAGTGCCTCCTGCAAACGGACATCAGGAACCTGGCCTGCTGAGTTTTGTTTCTCAGAGGAAAGGCTATTGATCGAGTCCAGGTTCCGGTGGCCCAGCGTGGCCTGGTGCCTCTTAAAATTCCAAACATCTCAGGATGCCTTGAGGAAGCAAGGTGCCGCCAGAGGCAAGTGTGGCTGGCTTGAAAGTGCCAAGTGCCTCTGGCAAACTGATGTCACGAACCTGGCTTGGTGAGTTTTGTTTCTGTGGGGAAAGGCCCTCGTCCCTGGCCAGGTTCCGGTCTCCCGCAGTGTCCGGCTCTTTGCTGAAATTCCCAAAGTCTCCATATACCTCCCAGAAGCAAGGTGCCAGCAGAGGCAAGTGTGGCTGGTTGGACAGTGCCAAGTGCCTCCTGCAAACGGACTTCAGGAACCTGGCCTGCTGAGTTTTGTTTCTCAGAGAAAAGGCCATCTTTGGTGTTCAGGCTCCGGAGGCCCGGTGATGCCTGGTGCCTGCTGAAATTCCTAACGTCCTAATATACCAGCCAGAAGCAAGATGCCACCCCTGGCAACCGTGGCTGCTTGGACAGTGCCAAGTGCCTCCTGCAAACGGACATCAGGAACCTGGCCTGCTAAGTTTTGTTTCTCCCAGAAAAAGGCCATTGTACGTGTCCAGGTTCCGGTGGCCCTGTGTGGCCTGGTGCCTCTTAAAATTCCAAATATCTCAGGATGCCTCCCAGAAGCAAGGTGCCGCCAGAGGCAAGTGTAGCTGTCTTGAAAGTGCCAAGTGCCTCTGGCAAACTGATGTCACGAACCTGGCTTGGTGAGTTTTGTTTCTGTGGGGAAAGGCCCTCGTCCCTGGCCAGGTTCCGGTCTCCCGCAGTGTCCGGCTCTTTGCTGAAATTCCCAAAGTCTCCATATACCTCCCAGAAGCAAGGTGCCAGCAGAGGCAAGTGTGGCTGGTTGGACAGTGCCAAGTGCCTCCTGCAAACGGACTTCAGGAACCTGGCCTGCTGAGTTTGGTTTCTCAGAGAAAAGGCCATCCTTCCTGTCAAGGGTCTGGTGGGTTGGAGATGCCTGGTGCCAGCTGAAAATGTGAACGTCCCAATATACGAGCCATCAGCAAGGTGCCACCAGTGGCAACCGTGGCTGGTTGGACAGTACCAAGTGCCTCCTGCAAACTGACGACAGGAAACTTGCCTGGTGTGTTTTGTTTCTCAGGGGAAGGACCATAGTTCCTGGGCAGGTTCCAGTGGACCGTAGCGTCAGGGTGCTTCTTGAAATTCCGAAAATCTCAGGATACCTGCCAGAAGCAAGACACCACCAGAGGCAAGTGTGGCTGGTTTGACAGTGCCAAGTGCCTCTTGCAAACTGACATCAGGAACTTGGCCTGCTGAGTTTTGTTTCTCTGGGGAAAGACCATGGTTCGTGTCCAGGGACCGGTGGCACCCAATGGCCGGCTGCATTCTGAAATTCCAAATATCTTTGGATGCTTCCCAGACGCAAGGTGCCATCACAGGAAACTGTGGTTGATTTGATAGTGCCAAGTGCCTCCTGCAAACGGACATCTCGAACCAGGTCTGGTGAGTTTTGTTTCTCATAGGAAAGGCCATTGTTCCTGACCTGGCTCCCGTTGCCTGGCATGGCAAGCTGTCTACTGAAATTCAGCATGTCTCAGGGTGCTTTCAAGTTGCAAGGCTCCACCAGAGGCACCTGTGGCGGATTTCACTGTGGCAAGTGCCTCCTGCAAACTGACATCAGGAACCTGGCCTGATGAGTTCTGTTTTTCATAGGAAAGGCCATCGTTCTTTGCCATTTTCCTGTCTCCCGCAGTGGCTGTCTGCCTGCCTAAAATCAGAAAGTCTCCATATGCCTCCCAGAAGCAAGGCGTCACCAGAGGCAAGTGTGGCTGCTTTGACAGTGGCAAGTGCCTCCTGCAAACTGACATCAGGAACCTGGCCTGCTGAGATTTTCTACTCTGGGGAAAGGCCATTATTTATGTCCAGTTTGTGGTGGCCCGCTGTGGCAGGGTGCCAGCTGAAATTCCGCTCATCTCGGGACGCCTACCAGAGGCAACGTTCCACCAGAGGAAAGTGTGGCTGATTTGACAGTGCCAAGTGCCTCCCGCAAACTGACCACAGAAACCTGGCCTGCTGAGTTCTGTTTCTCATAGGAAAGGACATCGTTCCTGGACAGGTTCTGGTCTCCCGCAGTGGTTGGCTGCCTGTTGAAATTCCGAATGTCTCCATATACCTCCCAGAAGCAAGGCGCCACCACTGGCAAACGTGGCTGGTTGGACAGTGCCAAGTGCCTCCTGCAAACTGACATCAGGAACCTGGCCTGCTGAGTTTTGTTTCTCCCAGAAAAAGGCCATTGTACCTGTCCAGGTTCCGGTGGCCCTGTGTGGCCTGGTGCCTCTTAAAATTCCAAATATCTCAGGATGCCTCCCAGAAGCAAGGTGCCGCCAGAGGCAAGTGTGGCTGTCTTGAAAGTGCCAAGTGCCTCTGGCAAACTGATGTCACGAACCTGGCTTGGTGAGTTTTGTTTGTCTGGGGAAAGGCCCTCGTCCCCGGCCAGGTTCCGGTCTCCCGCAGTGTCCGGCTCTGTGCTGAAATTCCCAAAGTCTCCATATACCTCCCAGAAGCAAGGTGCCAGCAGAGGCAAGTGTGGCTGGTTGGACAGTGCCAAGTGCCTCCTGCAAACGGACTTCAGGAACCTGGCCTGCTGAGTTTGGTTTCTCAGAGAAAAGGCCATCCTTCCTGTCAAGGGTCTGGTGGGTTGGAGATGCCTGGTGCCAGCTGAAAATGTGAACGTCCCAATATACGAGCCATCAGCAAGGTGCCACCAGTGGCAACCGTGGCTGGTTGGACAGTACCAAGTGCCTCCTGCAAACTGACGACAGGAAACTTGCCTGGTGTGTTTTGTTTCTCAGGGGAAGGACCATAGTTCCTGGGCAGGTTCCGGTGGACCGTAGCGTCAGGGTGCTTCTTGAAATTCCGAAAATCTCAGGATACCTGCCAGAAGCAAGACACCACCAGAGGCAAGTGTGGCTGGTTTGACAGTGCCAAGTGCCTCTTGCAAACTGACATCAGGAACTTGGCCTGCTGAGTTTTGTTTCTCTGGGGAAAGACCATGGTTCGTGTCCAGGGACCGGTGGCACCCAATGGCCGGCTGCATTCTGAAATTCCAAATATCTTTGGATGCTTCCCAGACGCAAGGTGCCATCACAGGAAACTGTGGTTGATTTGATAGTGCCAAGTGCCTCCTGCAAACGGACATCTCGAACCAGGTCTGGTGAGTTTTGTTTCTCATAGGAAAGGCCATTGTTCCTGACCTGGCTCCCGTTGCCTGGCATGGCAAGCTGTCTACTGAAATTCAGCATGTCTCAGGGTGCTTTCAAGTTGCAAGGCTCCACCAGAGGCACCTGTGGCGGATTTCACTGTGGCAAGTGCCTCCTGCAAACTGACATCAGGAACCTGGCCTGATGAGTTCTGTTTTTCATAGGAAAGGCCATCGTTCTTTGCCATTTTCCTGTCTCTCCGCAGTGGCTGTCTGCCTGCTCTAAAATCAGAAAGTCTCCATATGCCTCCCAGAAGCAAGGCGTCACCAGAGGCAAGTGTGGCTGCTTTGACAGTGGCAAGTGCCTCCTGCAAACTGACATCAGGAACCCTGGCCTGCTGAGATTTTCTACTCTGGGGAAAGGCCATTATTTATGTCCAGTTTGTGGTGGCCCGCTGTGGCAGGGTGCCAGCTGAAATTCCGCTCATCTTCGGGACGCCTACCAGAGGCAACGTTCCAGCCAGAGGCAAGTGTGGCTGATTTGACAGTGCCAAGTGCCTCCCCGCAAACTGACCACAGAAACCTGGCCTGCTGAGTTCTGTTTTCTCATAGGAAAGGACATCGTTCCTGGACAGGTTCTGGTCTCCCGCAGTGGTTGGCTGCCTGTTGAAATTCCGAATGTCCTCCATATTACCTCCCAGAAGCAAGGCGCCACCACTGGCAACCGTGGCTGGTTGGACAGTGCCAAGTGCCTCCTGCAAACTGACATCAGGAAACCTGGCCTGCTGAGTTTTGTTTCTCCCAGAAAAAGGCCATTGTACGTGTCCAGGTTCCGGTGGCCCTGTGTGTGCCTGGTGCCTCTTAAAATTCCAAATATCCTCAGGATGCCTCCCAGAAGCAAGGTGCCGCCAGAGGCAAGTGTGGCTGTCTTGAAAGTGCCAAGTGCCTCTGGCAAACTGATGTCACGAACCTGGCTTGGTGAGTTTTGTTTGTCTGGGGAAAGGCCCTCGTCCCCGGCCAGGTTCCGGTCTCCCGCAGTGTCCGGCTCTGTGCTGAAATTCCAAAGTCTCCATATACCTCCCAGAAGCAAGGTGCCAGCAGAGGCAAGTGTGGCTGGGTTGGACAGTGCCAAGTGCCCTCCTGCAAACGGACTTCAGGAACCTGGCCTGCTGAGTTTGGTTTCTCAGAGAAAAGGCCATCCTTCCTGTCAAGGGTCTGGTGGGTTGGAGATGCCTGGTGCCAGCTGAAAATGTGAACGTCCCAATATACGAGCCATCAGCAAGGTGCCACCAGTGGCAACCGTGGCTGGTTGGACAGTACCAAGTGCCTCCTGCAAACTGACGACAGGAAACTTGCCTGGTGTGTTTTGTTTCTCAGGGGAAGGACCATAGTTCGAGTCCAGGTTCCGGTGGGACCATAGCGTCAGGGTGCTTCTTGAAATTCCGAAAATCTCAGGATACCTGCCAGAAACAAGACACCACCAGAGGCAAGTGTGGCTGGTTTGACAGTGCCAAGTGCCTCTTGCAAACTGACATCAGGAACTTGGCCTGCTGAATTTGGTTTCTCTGGGGAAAGGCCATGGTTCGTGTCCAGGGCCTGCTGGCACCACCAATGGCCGGCTGCATTCTGAAATTCCGAATGGCACAGGATGCCTCCAAGATGCAAGGTTCCAGCACAGGCAACTGTGGCTTGTGGGACAGAGCCAAGTGCCTCCTGCAAACTGACATCAGGAACCTTGGCCTGATGAGTTTTGTGTCTCATAGGAAAAGGGTCATTGTTTGCGTCCTGATTCCCGTGGCCCGGGGCGGCAAGCTGCCTGCTGAAATTCCGCACGTCTCAGGATGCCTTGCGGAAGCCAGATGCCACCACGGGCAAATGTGGCTGGTTTGAGAGTGCCAAGTCGCCTCCTGCAAACGGACATCAGGAACCTGGCCTGCTGAGTTTGTTTCTCAAGAGGAAAGGCCATTGATCGAGTCAGGTTCCGGTGGCCCAGCATGGCCTGGTGTCCTCTTAAAATTCCAAAGCATCTCAGGATGCCCTTGAGGAAGCAAGGTGCGGCCAGAG